>NW_027094086.1:144586256-145186256 GCF_029207755.1 Chamaea fasciata
TGTTTGCATGACTGTCACAATCATTTTAATTACTTCACTTTCATTACTTTAAGCACTTCCTTCTCCACTTACATGCTTGCTTTGCCCATTGGGCACTTTTGTTGAAGTTGGTTTTGTTTGGTTTTCTTTTTAATAAAGGTAATGAAGTTTTAATTTGGGTTGTTGTTAGGTGCATAGAAGCACTTACGTATTTTGTCTGAAATTACAGACAGTTCACTGACTCAGGCATAGGCTGGATCCATCCTTAACTGAACACACATGCACACAGATTTTGTTCATCTCAAAGAGTGAATAAGCTTATAATGAAAATGCCAACCTGAACACATTAATCTTTTTTGTTATCTGGAAAAGTGTAGGCCTCACTAGGATCTTGCTGACACTTTTCTCTTTCCATGAAAAGCATCAAATGATCCTCCTGGCCAAGAGCAGAGCTACAGCAGCAAACATTGAGGGGGGATATTTACACTGGATAACTACAAATGAAAATTGCTTTTTTTTTTTTGTAGTTTCTAGCTGATGATCAGGCCCCTTTTTATCTCTAATACTTACAAGTGTTTTTTATTTAGCGGGCACTTAGACAATGCAAGTTGAAGGAAGATGATACTCTTGTTTCTTTGCAGCACAGCACTATACAAACAGCAGTTACTCATAGGACACATTTTTCACTTCCATGGCCTTCACTACACTGTACTGCTGGTTTTCTTTTCATTGTGTGGTTCCATGTTGCCTTTCCTCTGTCATTTCCCTCAAAATCACCAAATGTGGAAGTAGGGGAAATAGCGAAGGCTACAGACACAAAGCACAGATCTCAAACACTGTAAGCTTTAGCAGATTCTAGCATTTGTGAGCCCAGAAGTGAAGAGCAGAAACTCAGCTCTTCTCAGCCCAGGTTCATTCCTGCTAGCTTACGGCAAATAAAACATCTAGTGTTAAGCATCTCACCTAACCTAGTTGTCTGGGTCTCCTCAGTCATCAGGGAGAACAATCCGCACCTCTGGAGGATAATTCTCAGGCAAATGAATTGCCCATCAGAGCTTACCCTCACTCTCTTGGCTGTTGAGAGAGGAGATGACTAACTCCAATTCGAACTTCAAGGATGGCTGGAGTAGATGAGATGAGGTTGGGCCTTTGAGACTAAGCTAGTTAGTAAATATTACCGGTTTGCTATTAAAACTAATGGTCAGTGAAGAAGTGGTGTTACACTCCCCCTAGTTATGACCCTTTTCTCTTTAATCAGATTGAGTTTGCCCCTCATATGGTGTGATTAAGTGTTTTGCTGCAACATTAAGTACTCAATGGGGCAAACACTTGCTGGGGCAGCTACATGAGCCTTCCTTTAGAAGCTGTCAGTGGGAAGCTGGAGGCATGTAGGGCTTTAGATTTGCAAATCTACAGCATATCTGTGCTATGTCCAGCTACATTAGACATTGGAAACAGCGTGGCTGTGACAGTGTAATAGTCCATGAGTGCTGATTTACCCTCCTAACTCCCCAGAGAGCCCACTCCTGTCTCCATGCACTATGGCAGACAGAAGTGTAGATGGGTATGTTAGTGTATTAGGCTCCTGACAGGCCTGGATCTATTTACTGTCTGTCCTTTGGTCTCCATAGTTCACTATCCCCTTGCTGTGGCAAAGCTGAATGCAGAAAAGGGCCAGAAAATCCAGGACCAAAGAAAGCCTCCTTGTCACTCTTCAGATGGGGAGGGAAGAAAAGCAGCACAAAGCCGCCGCGCGCCAGTTTGCTGTGACCATGACGCACCACTTTTAGACATGAGTCACGCAGCCATCACCCAAACATGACAAACACTTGTATTCTTCCTAAACACAGGCACACTGTGATGAGACAGCTTAGTGTCCTCGCTGGCACTGTATTGTTTCCCCTTATTTCTCAAGTGTATTTTTTGCTGTTTCACATTATTACAAGTGTATCTTGCACAGCACTCCCGGCTGCCTGGGAATACTGAGCCGTGCAGGATCCAAGGCTAAAGTCTGCTGATCAGCAGCATCCTGCAAACACTAATTGGTTCTTTTTCAGCTTCTAGCAACAACAGCATAAAGAACTGTAGTAGGGACTGTTCCTTCAAGATTTTAACAAGCCAGTTTTTAATCTTGGCTAACAAGTCCCTTTGCCCTTCAAGGCCTAGTTCAAAATCTATACAATATAATAAATATAAAAAGATGCATTAGGCAGGTCATATCTGACTAGAATGAAGCTGAATACTTTCTGCTAGGAAAAAAAGGCATTTGATGGGTCATTTCTGTATTGCCCTTAGTACTCAATTTTTTTCTGTTGGGATAAATGCTTATTCCCACACTGATCATCATAATTTCCTTAAGGAGAAATGGTAAAGGTGCTAATAACCCCCCCTTTACAACTGCTCAGCATGACTCCTACCTCATATATTCAGCATTGCAATCACTTTATTATCAAGGAGAACAGCAAGAGGGCTAAGAAAGGTGCAAAGGGTATTGGAAAAAAAAATAAGAGGATCTATCTAGGTCTTCACCTCTCTAGTGTCCAGGTACCTTATAATCATTAATGGATTTGCTTTCGTAACAACTCATTAGGTAGGAAAAAAAAAGGTTTATTTTATAAATGATGATGTGAAACATAGGGTGAATTTAATGATTTAGCCCAAGTAGTGCAGGAAGTCAAAGTCTCAGTCTGGAAGAGAACTGAAATCTATCTAAACATAGCCCCCTAATGACCAAGCCATCCTTTAGGACTCCCAGTAACAAATTTATAGCTGTTCTGCAGAGTTATAATCATATCTTTTTGAGCATATGTGCCGGTAGATCTGGAAGTTTTTCCCAACTAGAAAAATCCTTTTTAATTTAATATTTATGAGCAAAATGTATTTGTGAAACATTCACAAAGAAAACTCTTCAGTTTGGATTATTTAAAAAGAAACCCCCCACAAATAACTGCTTTGATGAAGTATTTAAGCATCATTTTATTTTTATAAATACACAGAAAATTCAGAGCATCTAATCTAAAATATTCCTTTTAAGACAGAGCTTTAATATAAAATTCTATCAGTCTCACAGAATCTACATTCCACTTTTCATTAGTACTGAATGAAACAGAACATTTGACTTTACTTTCAGTGTATGTTCAAGCCTATTACATAAAAATCTCAAAGATTACCTTAATTAAGCTAAAACTTCTCATGCATTTATGTAACAAATGCTGATTGTTCTTATAACTGAAAAAAACCCAACCCAGCATATTTTCAGATGCACAAACTCTGTAGTTTGCTGAACCTGAAAAAAAAACTTTTTAATGATATGTCTTCATTTTTTTCCCAGCTGATACATTTAACAATGTTACTCCTCTTGACAAACACTGTCATGTTCCTGTGCCATCATAGTGGCAGCTGTACTGCTACAATGTGGAAGGGACCATCTTCCACAGAGTATTTCTCATGTGTCTTGTGCTTAGCAAAATAGGACCCCTGCCATGTCTAGGGGAATGAGAAGAGAGGGAAGCTTTCATTATTATAGTCATAAAACTTAATATTAGGTAATTCACAATGATTTTAGATATTGTGAGCTGCTGGTAACCTCATGGAGCCTATCGCAGCCAGAATTAGGCTGGGTCATTATTTATTGCAGGAGAAAAGGGGAATTTACCCGTGTTTTTATGACGTGCTGGTTACTCCACTTGCCCGACTGTCTAAGGGCAAACACTTTAACCCCTTGAGATCTGCTAATCAGGAGCACCAGCTGTTAAGTGCCAGCATGCATCCAGCATTCATGCCTGCGGGGAGAGAGAGGGTAGCAAAGGATATGACCCTAAACTTCAGAAACCGCTTCTCTCCTTGGGGGCAAAATATCATTCAGCTTGCATCTTCTCTTGTTTTCTTTTAGTTTATGCAGTTAATGTTCCTGATGTGGGTTGTTGTGCACTCACTGTGAATGCTTCAAGCCTTTAGGAAGATGATAGTTAATTACTGAAGTTAAAATCTGGCTTGCACTGGTGTGGAAGTGCTTTCAGACATATTTACTCAGACAGCTCACTGAGCTGCTAGGGGCAGGGAAAGACTGGCAGTATCTGGCTCACAGTGAATTACTGCAAATGTATGTTCTGTTTTTAAAAAAATAGCACTTTGCACAGTCATTTCTCACAATACTGCTGGTACAATATTAGCTCAGTCTCACACTAAGTTACATTCATATGTGCATTTAAAACAAGCAATGAAATCCATTGTGAAAAGCCTGTCACAAACACAACCCAAATTTATTCCCTGCTGAGTAAAATACAGTCAAAAGGTGAAAAGGCAGTTCTTTATTGTTTAAATGCTTCTTCTTTTATCCCTCTCTTTAGCTTCTGAAACCAGCAGCAGACAGATATATATTGGTGGGAATAAAGGATAGAAAATACTGCCTTTTTGACATATTTTGTTTTCTTTTCCAAATGTCACTTGCTCTCCAGCCTAGTATTTTTAACCCTTCCTGTGGATTATTTGTTGTATGACAATAAATTGACGTCTTCATCTATTACTGGACTCAATAGGTTAGAAGCCTAAGCCAAACACTTCCAGTAATTGGATATCCTTAGAACCAGTGGATCAAGCTCTTCCAGCTTTTGCTCTAAACCACTGCATCAAATTTAGTTTGTATGTGGGCTTTCCAGATAAGCGATGTGTCAAATGTCTTAGCAGTGTGTGGATATTTTGCAGCCATCTCAGTGAGAGCATGACTTGACCCTAATGTCCTTAGATGCAATATCCATCTCTCCCAATGTCGTGTAGCATATGCTGTAGTTTTTGCCACCTGAAATGGCTCAAAAGCATAAATAAATTGTTATTGGGTACTATAGAATGTAATGCCACATTGTCATACTCCCAGATAAAAGAGAAAGCCTCAGCATGGCAAAGAAAGTGTTGAATTTGTGTCAGACTTCAGAAAAATAATTCCAAAGATAGTTGAAACTTCACACTGCACTTAAGCACTGAGTTCTTCTCACCTGTGAAGGCAGGTTGGGTTCAGACCTCCCTTCGTGCCTTGAAAATTTCTTTATTTGTCTGTGTCTGCCACCAGAAAACTTTTTACAGGTTTACAGGTTTACAGAAAACTATTGCAGATGTCAGAGGTTGCGTGCTGAATTAACAAAAGCCAGCAGCAGAGTATCCTAAGCTTAATTAGAAAAAAGCCCTCATCACAAAATGAGATTTAATAGAAGACTAGCAGTATATATTTAAACACCTTTTTTTTTTACTCACAATAAGGGAATAGATGCAGAACATGTAGATACTGAGGAGGAAGAGAGGCTTACCCATATATAGAGAGAACAAGTCATGCTGGCATTTTCCTATGCCATTGATTTCATCTCCCGTCCTGTGAATTTTCTTGTTCTAAGATGTTTTTCTTCTGAAACAGTGTCCTGTCTTTGCAGCACTAAGTTTCATTGATCAGTCTCTCCAGGCACTTACGTATTTCCCATCACCACAGTATCTAAGGCATTCAGAGGTGGAGAAAAGGGTGTAGCAGACCAATCCATGTCTCTGCTTTGGATTGTCTCTAACCCAATGGCATCTCAATAGACTCTTGATTTGCTCTGCTTTTCCTTAAAATTACCTGTGGCTGAGGACATCAGAAATGCTTCTGGGTGACCTGCTGATCACAACCAATGGGCTGGGGACACTAGTCAGTAAAAACTGTTGTTTTAGGGGCTTTACTGACAAAAGACTTCAGAACAAGCATCCCATTAAACACACCAGCCCACTAGGACTGTTCCTATGTTCCAGTGCATGCATATGCTTTGGTGTTTCACTAAATCAGGATTTTTTTAATCACATGTTGTTCGTACTATTACTCATGTCATTCCTTTAATGATGACAAAAAAGCAAACATCAGTTCACTAGTAAATGCCTGCAATCTGCATCACAGAAATGGAGAAATTAACTCTTTTAAAGGTAAACTCAGAAGTCTGGCCATTAAAGGGTGTAACTATGTCTTGTCATGAACTTTTTTTGTGCTGAGGGTATTTTCAAATAAAGATCATCTCTCAGTGGTGGGGGAACATACATGTTCACAGTCTTGGGTACTTGAGCCTGCCAGCTGCAGTGGGAGGATCTCTGGGCTCATCCTTGCAACATACACCTGGGAATCTCAGAACCATGCTTAACCTTGTTCATGGATGACAGTGTCTTAAATATTTCTAGTATCTTAATTTCTGAAAGGAGAAGTCCTCTTACTTTGAACCAAGATGCTACTGGAATGTTTTGTTTCCTGGTAATCAAACAAGGCTACAAGTGAGACTGTAAAGCATGTGCAGTACTCACATAGCTCTGCTTCCATCCACAGCTGTGGTGGAACAGGAAAATCCCACCTAATTGTACATGTACGTGTGAGAGTAAACACTGAAGAGAGGTACTGTGTTAGAGTTTGTGAAGAGGGTACCTTTAGTGATGCTTTCTAGATGAATTGCCACTGCAAAACCTGCAACAGATTTAAGGTCTAATTACTGTCACTGTTATCAGACTTTACTGTGTATGTAAGTATTGCTTTGCTCTGTTGTAAGGAGATTCGGGGAGTTTTAATTTTAAAATAAAACCTTCTATTTTTTTCCAAAGCTCATCGCTGTAAATCCTGGGGAGGGGTGGGGAGCAAAAGGCATGCAATGCCCTAACCCATGGTAATTAGCAAAACTGTCTGTCAGATACCATTTCTAAATTGTCGCTATTATATTTACTGAATGAATTCATTCCATTTCTGATACAGCTGAAGAACATACTTTCATTGATTTGAAGAACATATTCCAAATCAATTATTCTTGTAGAGTTGATGTTATTTTTAAATATAATTTCATATATTTTATCAAGGAAGCCAAATTAAATCATTCACTATTCATTACTTTTCTGAATTTTTTAAAAGATGGTGCTGAGCTGTAAAGTTGAATTGAGTAAATGAGGAGGTGCGTGATGTTTACATTGATATGAACCTAACTACAGGTAGACAAGCCCTTAAATTAGAAGAGTTGTAGGAAGTGTGGTAAATGTTGGGTCTAATTTGCCAAATCCAGTTCTGGGAACTCAACAAGTATGTGTTCTAGGTGTGTACAAGTTACATTACAGCAGCAATGCTCTAGGTGCATGGCCCACAGATTGATCACTGAGACCCCTGTGAATATTCAGGGATATTTAAATGCCTCCAGAAGAAAGTCCCAAACTGGCAGAGGGTGGCCCAGGAAATCCGTAGGACCAGGCAACGGGAAGGAGTTGACAAATCTTCTTCAGAGCACGCCACTGAGTATCCCTTAAAGTAGAGCCGATTTCAGAATTGTGGCCAATCTCTGCCCTTGATAAACCATCCAATGACAAAAGTGAATGTACGACTGAGGAGAGACCTGAGGTCAACACATTTCCAAGCTCCTGTAGCTATGGGCCCACATCAGCCCTAGGAGGAGGAACAGCCAGCCAGGGCAGTAGAGCATAGTGGAGCAAAGATGGGGTAGTTACACTTGCATTAGGATGACCCTCTGCTCATCTGACTGGTGCTTTGGTACGGTCGGATGTTCTTGGGAGATGCAGAAGGGAGCAGATACAAGAAAGCCAAATTTTTACCTCAAAGGATTTCCAGTCAGGCTTCTGCTCTTCAAGCTCATACAGGAAGAACCAAAATCCTGATTCCCCCTCAATCCCTTCATAAAACATCAGATTAGATAGACACTTAAAGAAAATGAGAAGGGTGGTCTTGAAATATCAGTCATTGGAGGAAATTGAGGAGGAAATCAGCATCTCCCTGTCCCCTTGAGTTCTCTAGTCTTTGTGGATTGTAAGACAGGGAAGAGGCTCAAGGACTTGCTTTGATCTCCACAGTTCATGTATTAAAAGAAAGCTCCTCTGTATGCATGGGGCAGGGAGCCAGACCCACACCAGTCAGGCTGTCTGTGCCTATTTCACGTGCCCTGGTTCTGCTGATGGCTACAGGGCAGCTGTGTCCAGACACCTGGAATAGAGCCTAAAGAAAATGCCATAGATTGGCCAGGTGAAACAGTGACCACAGCAAGGTGGTCTGACAGGTCCTGAACTAGGAAACCACAGACAGGCTTTCTGGATGTCAGCTGCAGGTGAAAAAAGGTCACCTAAATCTTGTTCTTGCAGCATTAATCTTCATGTGGTTCAAGCCCTTATTTCAGTGCCTACTCTTAGAAGTGACAAAGGGATGCTCAGTGGCATTGCCATGACAGACCCTCAGGTTCCACAAAATATATTCTGCTCTAGGTGCAGAGAGATTTTTAAGAATTTGTTTTTCTCTGGCTTCTCTTGAATTAATGTTAGTAAAAGGTCCCCCAACCTCTTATTTTTCTATATGAAGACAAAAATTGCAGCTGCCTGCCAAGTCTGCTGAGAGATGGATGTAATAATTTTCAATTGGACTGTTAGCCCAAAGGGAACCCGATAGCAAGAGATTGACAGATGCAGCATGGATTATCTTGTGCTCTGAACTCAGCCCAATTTGTGGTTTGTTGCAGGTGCTAAAGAGATTGATATTGCTGCTACCCTGGAGCACTTGAGGGACCAGAGACCAGGCATGGTCCAGACAAAGGTACTGTCAATAAATCCACTGGGATTTTAAATACATTAAAGGTCTTTCACAGTAGTTGTTTTGATGACAGAAGAGAGAGGGTATGACCTAATTTAACGCAGGTCGCTTGCTGATTACTCTGTTTGGCTCCCTACCAACTGAGGTTTATTTATGCTGAAGATTTATCTAGGTTACTTTCTTTGGTGTTTACTGTTCTTTCTTGTAACATCTCCAGCATCTATCTTGATTACCATATATGAAGGGCAGTCAAGACAACAATCTATAGCCTGCTAAAGAAAATGTGCATTTGAAAGAATGTTCTTGCTTTTATCCTGAACTATGGGTTATTTTCTTAGAGGATCTGTGCTTAACTGTGCATGTAATATTTTTTTAAAGCTTCTACTCATTAAAGAGAATGTAACTGCTGCATTTGATTTTTTTTTCTGGAAAAAAAGAACCCAAAAGTTTTGAATTAAAGGAAATAAAGTTTTGCAGGGAATCAAGTAATTGTTAGTATCTTTGAATGGAAGAGCTTGCATCATGCTTACAGCCTTTATGGATGTGACATGGTAACTATATTTTTACACTTTGGTGAGATGAATGCTGTACTCTCAAATTCCTGTCAGTTGTAATAGTTTTGACATTTTTCCACAGTGTAAAACTTTTAAACATAGTAGCTGATGGTGCAATTCTAGTCCCTTAAATTAGAATTGAAACTTTCTGTTATTAACAATTCCAGTGATGTATGGAATGATATTCTGGGATATGTGCTGCAAGTTAAGAGCTGCAAATATGACAATAAACTCTTTCATGGTATGGAGACAAAATAAATCTGTTTATGGCCTTACAAAATATCAAATGTTAGTTATAGTCCCAAACTGAGTAACAAGATCAGTGTGACAGCACTGTGTCTTGGCCAGGCTGGAACTGATAGGAAATTCTGCAGTGTTCAGGGAGTTGAAATTGCTGAGGGGCAAAGGTGAAATAAATGTGTGTTGCAGGAATCATTGCTTCATAATTTTTCCTAAATCGCTTCCCAATCATGTTATCTGCCGCTAATACTAGAGGAAAATACTGCTGAAGAACAGCTTGGGGAATGTTGCTTATTATTTACCAATTAAGTGCATGAAAAATAAAGATGAGCCAGTCAAAACTAACTAATCTTGATCTGCAAGGAAGACATACGATGGCACAAGTCTTTCTTCTGCTTTGATTATTCAGACTGGAAAAAAAGGCAAATAGCACACAGTGTCCAATATCATACATATTTACTCTGAGGTAAGATGCAAATCCTGGAGTACTCTGTGGATGCATCCGAAATCTGTAGCAGCTCTGTGGCAACCTAGAGCTCAGATTCCAGTTTCCTTTTCAGGGCAGAAAAATTATGGCTTGTTGCCTTCAACAGAAGAAAAACCATCACTCCAGAACCAAAGAAGGTTATGTGAACAACTTCTCCTGCTTAGCTCAGCAATAGTTACCTGAGTTCCATGAAAATCTCCCTGAAGACAGGGGATTTTTCCCTCCAAACATTTGTCTGCAAGAGCTCCAGAAAACAAATGTATCCTGTGTTTTCATCCAGGATGAAAAATTTTCTCAGGATATTGCTTATCTCTCCTCTTGCTCCTTCTTCCATCATTGTCATTTTCTCAAAACCACCCAAATCACTTATTCAAGCTAATGTCTCGCAAATTATAAATATCTGGTTACATGCTAGCAATGCACAATCCCCAGAGAATTCTTCTGATGGATTTAAACAAACCCCTGTGCTTTCCCAACTGAATACAAATGAAGAATATTAGATTCTTGGAGTAATTTAAAACGATGGATTAAAAGTCAGGTTAGAGATGGCAATTACAGAATATCCCTAGGCAAAATAAACACCAGCTTCCTTCAGCAATGTTATTGTGTTTCCAGCAGGCAGCGCTCCACCTTTCCAATAGGCATGGGAAAGATTTGTTTGCAGCATTTTGTCTTCTGGAAGGGATCTTTAATTCAAAAGCACTACATATAATAAATTGTAATGAAATTATCATAACGACATTCTGCATTTCCGAGAAGCATAATAGAGGGTTTGTGAGTTTGTTGGATTTTTTTGCAGGGGAATCATAAAATAGAATTGATATGTCACATGTGAGAGGAAAAAGTAATGAAGGAGGAAGTGTATTCTCTATGATGGGAAAAATATATATTTTATTTTTTTCCTGTCTCCTATATCCTCTCACAAGCTGTAACAGTAGATAGATTCCTTGCTGTGTTATATATGCTACATGAACTCACTTTGTTTTCCTGGGAATTCTTATCTGTAGACTTAATGAAACATAGCCATAGTCATTTTTTAAGTATATTCTTGTCACCTCTGCATTATAGGTGAACTGACACTACAGAATGTCTGTCCAGCTCTGTTTTCTAGGCAAAGCTAGATGTTAAAATTCATCTCCAGGCAGTCTTGTATCTGCAAATAGAATATGTGAATGGCAGTGTAGCTGTACAAAACAACAAACCGAACTGCTTTAAAAATTACTGGCATAAATTTGCTCTAACTGCAATTGTCCTCATGGAAAAGAGTGGAAGGTGTGGGAAGGCTTTTCCTGGGAGGGTGGTGATGCACATCAATGGGAGCTGTACTCCCTGCCTTTCACCGGGGTGTGTTATGCAGAAGGATGGAGAGGGAAGAGCTCAGCTGCACCACCCCTGACAGGCCACGTCCCCACACATCTCATGTCTGCTCTCCTATCCCCTTTACTACAGTCAGTTTTGAGCTCTGGCTGTGCAGATTATGCTCTGTAAACTGTTTTGCCTCAGTCATTAAGGTCACACCTCCTGTTGCTCAGTCCCTGGGCAAGGCAGACATTCTTCCTCAGGCTTTTTGAACTAGTACAAGCACCCAGTTTGGTTCTGCCCCAGCATGTCCCATATATGGCCTCTCTGACCCCGCTGCTCTCCAGCTTCTCTCACACACTCATGCTCCAGTTAAAATACAGCTGATGGTCCTGGATGGCCCCCAGCATTCCCAGCGTTTCCTTTAATTGTGGAGACCTTAGACAGTGCAGGGAGCCTTAGGCAGTCATGCACACCATTTTCAGTGCCTACTGAGGATGAGTCCTACTCTTTAGGGTGAATTAATGTGTGATTAAAAGCTGTTGGCTGCAGTCCAGCAAGTGTACATGGATGCCACTTTGACAGCACCAAGCAGACAGGAAAATTCTTGAATGGCAGTGTCGCTGAGAAATTATTCTGAGTTTTGTTCTGCTTTTTATGCTCTGGCACTGTGCCCATCATTGCTTCTCTGAAGTATCTCCACATGGGAGCTGACTGCAGTCGGGTAAGACAAGGCAGAGGAGACTGGCACTGGATTGCAGGAATGAAGAGTCAGCTGCCTTTCTGAACTAGGAGTTGTACATCTGTAGTTTGTTCTTTCATCCTTCCTGTCCATTTCTGCAGTAAAATGAAACACTGTGGAAAATTAATGTTATTGGTTCAGTGATCACTTGCGGGGGTGGCTGTGTTCTGTAACCATCCCATAGAGCCCCTGGCAGCCCCAGCTGAGGGGCTGGATGTACAGACCACCGATTTTCTAATGGGGGACACAGACAGTATCCCTGCATGAGATACTTTGAGATGCTTTGCAGGGTGCATCTCAAACCTACATCCTCAGAGTCAATTCTTCAGCAGCTCTTGACTCCAGCTGGCTTAAACCCCTGGAGTGCTTCTAGAAAATCCAGGAATTTCTCCACAGTCCTAATCTGGTGTCTTTGATTTGCCTATATTTTGAGAAAACTTTCCACTGAAAATTCTCAAACTCCAAATCACCCGGTCAGTTATTTCACTAAGCTAAATTACTGAGAAAAAAATTACTTGCTTGTAAAATATAACACCTGTTAACCTTGAGGATTTAAAACTGCTTTGTCCTTCTGTAGGAGTACACAGTTCAGGAGTGTGTTAGGGTTGCACTTAGAAGTAGCCATTCATGGCTATGTCCCTCGCACCTCTGCCATCCCAGCACAGAAGCTTGTAAATAATTTTGGTGTTGAGCTTACAGCAAATTAATAGCAGAGAAAAGCCTTCCCAAGTATTTCTTATATAGGAGTTGTCTTAACAAAACTGAGGAATTTTTGAGTGTGGGAAGGACATTAAAAAGAGAGGCTTATAAAGATCACTGGCAGGTATGCCAAAAAGCAGATATTGTTCTATGTAATAGATATAAGGGAAGGAGATATTTACTTTAAATTCTTTCAACTAGAAACAGTCCTGAGAAAAGCCAAAGTCTCTGCTTTACAGCATCTCACTTACTTCATATTTCAATAAGGTATTGCGTTCCCATCTCTGTGTCAGAAGGAAATGGCTGGTGATCAGCTACTCCCAAACCCTTCTGACCACGCAATGGCAATATATCATTGTGTCCCAATAGCTTGGGTTCTGCTACTAACATTTTTTCCATTGAAATGACTCTGGCTTCAAGATGCTGTCAAACATGTTATATGACATCAATAATCCCAGAACATTTTGTCCCTTTCCATTGCCGTGTACAAGTTCATCCTGCATATTCATATTTTTAACAATGTCCTGAGGACGTTCAGCTGCAGAATAGAGCTCTAGGCTTTCTGGAAAGTGTTTTGTTTTATTATTCAGGGTGTGTGTTTGTTCTCTCCACAGGAGCAGTTTGAGTTTGCTCTGACAGCGGTGGCAGAGGAAGTGAATGCAATACTCAAGGCCCTTCCCCAGTGAGCAGCTCAGTCTCCCGAAGGTTCCCGGAGAATCCATCCCTCGTTTTCCTCATCCTCAGTCCCTGTGAATGTTCTTGGAAACCGTGACCTGACCTTACCTGTGTATCTTCTGTTGTAACCACATAGTGATAGGGTCCTTACAAACTCCTTTAGCTGGTAAAAGTTCAACAGTTAAAATGTGTATTCTGTTTTTTGGGGTTTTAAAACAAATTTTTAAAAGTACATCAAAGCCTCGGATTAAGTGACAGAACAACCCATCTAATTCCTCCCAAATCCTTGAAGCCCTGAATGTCACACTTTGAAAGCACACATTCATGTTCTTAATAGCAAATATACAATATTGTGGGTAATTAGTGCAGTCAATATAGTCTCAGAAAACAGTGTTCTGTTAAATTTTGTAACTTCTCAAAGTTAATAAGAGCGAGGGCCTGAAGAGGATGGTGATTGTTCCCATACAATGCCAAGCTGGAGCATGAAACAGTACTGTGGGTGTGAGCAAACACAGGTCCAGGCTCTGGCAAGGAGAGCTTGCACCTTCTCATGCCAGGCTTTGGCAAGCAAATGTTTTCTTAACTGTTGTTTACTTTTCAGCTTTGTGCCATGAGGGGAAGAAAATCTGAACTATGAGTCAAAGTGGCTTGCATGGTTGTTGCAAATGGGGAGAAAACATGTTGGTCACATTAATAGGAAGCCAGGGCATAACGAGCACAACTCTGACCATGTACCTGGCACTGACAGCACAGGAAAGGAGAGCATAGGCTCTCCTCAGGTGATGGGAAAGGTCCTGTCAGCAGTCAGCTGATCATCCAGAGCTGTTATGGAAAGAGATCGTTGATTTTATGGGATTGCTGAGGGAAGAAAATGGGATTCTCTCCTTCATATCTTTGCATTTCTCTCTGTAAAGCTCAGCTGTGCCATCCTTTTTAGCCAGGAAAATATATTTCTGTAAAAGCCTGGCTGAAGAAGAAATCTCCAATCTGCATTTTATGACTCTCACCGAGTTTGTCTGATCCAGGCATTCGTTGCAGCTCTCTGAGAGGCTCTGCTCACTCCTTGTTCTGCAGGACATCTGTTTGAACTGAACATGAAGGGGTAAAGCAGCACAAAGATGGAATTTCAGAGATTCATGTGTTCTCAAAAGCCTAATGCCTACTGTTGCAAAGTAATGCTAAAATATGTCTGTAAATGGTTTGGATATGCAGTCTTGCTTCTGTGATTTCACAGGTTTAGTTGTGGCACTCTTCTAGAGGAATTTACATTATTGATCGAAAGTACTCTGGTATGTTTGAATGAAGGGTCTCAGAGTAAAATTATTGAAGGTACTTAAGCGATCTAGGCTATTAATTTCATTTTCAAAAGTGAATACTTGGATGCTTTTTCATATGCTATCCCACATCTCCGTGACTTAAGAATCTGGGGTGCTTTTTTCCCAAAATCTTACGAGTGTTGTGTGCTTGAAACCATATTAGGCTAATTGTTTAACTTAAAACTGGAAAATATATCATTGAATTTAATTTGGGAAGGGGAGCTTTTATAAACTTCTGATCAGTGAAATGCTAAAAATAATGGTATCACACAGTTTTGCTGGCACAGAGGTGATGAGCATCAATCAAAATCAGCCATGTTGCAACTTTGTGTTGTAGGTGTGGATATTGGTGATTCCTTCTTTTTCGCAATTAAAGAGTTACTAAAGAAAAAAAAAAAAGCAGAAGGCTTGTTACTTTTTGCCATACATTTTTGTATGCTTTACTTGATATATGCTGTTGCTTAATTTGTGCATCCCATTACTATAGCAGTGCAGAGCAGTTACTGCAGATGCCATCATCCTCTTAAGTACACATACTGTACATTAAGCCACATGTTTATTTTATGGCCTAAGCATTTTAGAGCTTTCCTAGCAATAACTAAAAAAACTAATGGAGTATAAATGAGAAAATTGCCTTTTTCATTTGATAATTTAGGTTTAACAGGATTCTTTTATTGCTTTAGCTAACACAAAATTGCAGATCAGGGCAGATGAAATCAGTTTGAGCTGTATCAGCAAGTGTTTGAAGTAGATTTACTGTGAGCCACGTACTGCAGCTTTCTGAAAACACAGGTAGTTGTATGCAAACAAACTGTCCAAAGAATCAAAACTGGGGCATCCTAAGCCAAGCCCTCTGATTACTGGGTGGAATGATTTCCCAGTGTGAGATGCTGTGCCATCACCCACTGCCAGTGGGCTAATGGGGTTTTACCACAGATTTCTGCCCTGGGATTCATTGGTGTTTGCCTCCTGACTGTCCCTGTGCATACCACAAACATGACTGACGAGCCTTTCATTGCACTTCAGGAATATTTTTTAATTGTTCTTTTGCAAATATTTGCATTTCATAATATCAAGTTCAGGGTGATCCCTATTAATTCACAAGCAGCTGAGTGTGGGACTTCGTGCTTCAGAGTTTACTTAGTGTAGATTAGAGGGCATTAATCTTCCCCAGGGCTAATGGGGCAGGAATGTATTGTTTTATTCATCCTGGTAGAGCAGTTTACACAACAGAAAGACCCAGTCTTACTCAGAGGGTTGGAGTATCTCCCACTGACCATCATCGACAATCCTGTTATTTCAGCCATGTTTTTTAGAGTTCTTCCACAAAGAGGTGCAAGGCTTATTCTGTTGACTGTAAACAACCACACAGAATATTTCATCTGTGCACAGCACACTGTTCACACCTTTCAATAAATGCCCTGCTTCTGGGGGTGATAATCTGCTGCAGGGTCAATTAGTGAAACACAGGTTTCAGTTGCACCAGGGCAATCTAGAGGGGTCTCACTATCCATTTCCCAGGAAGATGCCAAAGCCATGGATGAAGCCACAGAGATGGATTTGCCATGCAGGGCAGGTATTTCTCTTCACTGCAGTTAACTTAATCCTTGTGATCTGGTGAAGGGTGTTATTCAGGCCAGCCCCCAGTCACTTGCACTGGGCATGGGATGCACCCCATGTTCACTCTCAGGTTGAGCTGAGCTTCTGCCTGAAGACCAGGGTCACCTGAGAGCTCAAAGTCAAATGAGCCCCACCATCCTTCTCTGTTCAATTTTCTGCTGATTTTTAGTAAACTCATTGCAATTGAAGCTGGGGCTGGTGCCTGACTCTTGGCCACAAACAGCATGTGTTTAATATTGGACATGCTCACAATCTTGACAAAGACAAATGGAGCGTACAGGTTCTGTTTGTGTGGTTGCATCTTTAAATGATACTTTAGGGGGTGACCTGCAGGAGGGAAATTTAACCCCACTGCTCGCTGGCCAGAGGCAGAAATCCCTGTTTTCCCATAGGCAGCACACACAGCTGCTGTCCCTGAGCAGGGCAGGGACCTGGCCAGGCCTCTGCTGATGCAGTCAGTGTGTCCAGATAGGAGGGACCGAAAGGTGGTTGTCACCAGAGTTGATACTTCACAGGAATAAAAGCACAGTTGCTCTCTCCAGCCTTTGCCTTTCCCATGACATGGGCTGGGACCTAGAGGAATGGAAAGGCAGGACAGCACCATTCCCAAATCCCAGATCCTTGAGGTTCAGCCTGAGGCACAGGGCTGAACAACAGTTGTGGGCTTTGCTGTTGGCTTTAGATGTTCAGGTGTGAGCTGTAACCACTTTTGTTGGCCACTGTCGTGGGACCTGCTGCAGCCCAGGTAACTCCCATCCCAGTGGAAGTCCTTGGCCAGGAATGAATTTCAGCAGAAAATCACAAATCCAAATCTCAATCCAGTAGCAAAATAAGCCAGATTATTTTTATAGAAGCTACTAAATGTTTAACACATTTCAAAATATTTTTAGAATCTATACCCATGACTAAACCTTGTCCCTGTCTCCAGCATGCATGCAGAACCAATCCCCATCCATCCCCAGGGGAGTGACAGCTATAGTACCTGTAAGGAGTTCATGCTTTATTAGTCAAGTGGAACATTAATAAAACCTGGCCCACTTCATAATTTCCAGAATAGTCATTAATTTAAAAAACAGTTTATTGGAAAAGAAAATAAGTATTTGATTAGCTTTGTTACAGAACAATAGCTCTCCTCATTTTTATTCTGCATATTTTATTCTTTCTTTAGAAAATTCTCTTAAGAAGCATTTGAGATAATTCGCTTTTTAAAATTGTACAGTTTCTATGGTTTTGCTTTTTAAATGAGAGTACACTTTGTAGATTTGATTATTATATTTTTCTGTTAATATTACATTGGGCATTACAAAAGCATTCCCCACCACAGTGAAAAGAAAGTGATCCTGTTGGTTTATTGTAAAAGAAAAAAAAATAATTAAAACAAAATTGCAGAGCTGTGGCATACTCAATCCAATTAGAGCATGACTCTTTACTGCTCTTCATTTACCACATGAGAAAAAAAAATAAAGTTACACCAGCAAGATTTCATTTGAAGCTGTTCATGCATGCTGTTTGTACTGTATTTGATGGCATAATATTGTTTTGTTTACAACCTTTTCTTTCTTGTCATTCTATTATATTCTTTCTATGTATATAGTTAAAAAAAAAAAGATTATACAAAGTATTTTGTTCTACCTCTGTAAAAATCATATTTGTGAATAAAGTCACGTTGTCTGTGGAGTATGGTATTGTGAATACAGCATTAACAGCTGGTGCTTTCCTTTTATTTGAGGGGTGGAAGCAGTGCTGATGTCTCTTGCTGGAGGGGTGGGATCAGGAGGCTCACAGGGAGGGGCACAAATGTCCTGCTGGTGGCTTGGATATGCACATTTCATCTGCTCTGAAAAGAGATTTCAGCCAGCTCTGGCTCAGGGGTGTGGCCTGTAATACTGCACCTTACAGGATTTTGATTGAGACATATTCCTGTGTTCAGGCCAAAAGTGAAACAGGCAAAAGAATCACTAAGTTACAGGGACCCTCCTTGTGCTTGCCAGGAAGTGGAAAAAAAATCACCTAGAGCCTGTGTCAGAGTGTATAAGTTAACAAACAGATTGTACCTGCTTTCAGAAAAATTAAGGGCAGGAAAATGTTTTTGGGAAGGAAAGACTGGTGGGTCAGACCATCACAAAATGGCCAAGGATTTATAGTTTTAAAATAGTAGAAATTCATAGGAGTATTTGAACAGGTAGTGGAAACCTCTCACTCTTATATTAAATAAAGTTAAGAGGAATAAAGTATAAGATCACCACACAAAACCAGCATTCAGTAAAGGGTCTTTTTCCTGGGGTAGAGGAAGTCATTTCCATAAGCACTGTCCATTTTATGAAGGTTTGGATCTTCCCATGAAATACCTACTGTTAGCTATCAGAGCAGTCTTTGGGTTTAGACAGCCCTGGCATGGCAGTTTTCATGGTTCTGTGTTATGTGTTATAATTTCACTTGCGTTTTGAAGAAGATTTAAAAATACGTTTGCCACTTACCTGGAAATCACTAGAAAAATGTAAACAGGAATGTAAAGTACTCCTGGTCCAGCTCGCTTCCTTCCCATCAGAAAAATCACATTTTACGTTCTTTAACCTTGCTTATGTAGTTGCGTGTTTTAATATCTGTGCCTTTCTCAGTGTAAGAAGGTGACTTTCATCTTGGAAGCAAAATATATGCACCATTACAGCTATTTTCCTGTTGGTGTAATTTAGGAGGTCTTTCATCTCCAAGACAGCTTTCTGAGAACTCTGGTAACATCAGACGAGGACAAAAAGAGAAATGTA
The DNA here is from genome assembly GCF_029207755.1 of Chamaea fasciata. Taxonomy (NCBI): domain Eukaryota; kingdom Metazoa; phylum Chordata; class Aves; order Passeriformes; family Sylviidae; genus Chamaea; species Chamaea fasciata. The sequence continues at coordinate 144,605,205 of NW_027094086.1, forward strand.
TTTAACTGTATAACTACTGGAGCATTGTGAATCTTCTAGGTGAACCCAAAGCCATCAGTTGTGCATCATTCATTCATGCAGACAGTGTTGCTCTGGCCTCACACTGCACAGGTGCACGCAGCTGGAAAAACAAGTGCTGATGATATTCCTGTTTTGGATGCTGAGCAAAGAACTGTGCACCCACAGGGAGGGGTAGTGGGTAGGCTGGGTTTAGTCTTGGCTTACACATAGGAACTTTAAAGCACTGTGTGCTCGAAACAACTGAGTCCTTGGGGAAATTCTTCTTAAGTCAGAAATTAATTTCTCCCCTTGAGAGCACACCAGTTAACCCCCCACATGCAGGTAAATCAGCAATACAGATAAAAGACTCAGTGTGGCTGACTGGTCTGGGAATTCAGACCCAGTAAGCTTTGGGCTCTTTGGTTGATGTACTGCCCCACCCCAGATTTTTCCTGCAGTAGCTTTGATCACACTTCTCAAAAATACACGAATGTGTTGCTCCCATTGTTTTCCAGTACAGGTGGGATTCATCTTAACAAGCCTCTGAGCAGCTTTTCATGGACTTCTACAAAACCACCAACTTGTCATAAACTTCCTTTTTGGTCAATAAAGGAAAACAGAGCATTTTTAGAATGGGAATTACCTGGTTTGGCTTCCACTTCACCCTGAGGTGATTCATCCTATTCACCCCATACCCTGAAACAGGGAACATCAAAATTTTACTATCTGCTAAGTAGAAAAGCGTTTCCTTCCTATATTGTAAGCCTATTCCCTCAAAACTGCATTGGATCACCTGTGAGAAAAAGGGAAGTGATTTCTGATTTTATAGACCTTGAATTTATAGACATCCTTATCCTATTCCTCTTCAGTTTCTCCTGTTCCACACGATGACTCATGTCACCTCTTCCAGAAACTGTCCTGAGTCTTTGATCACCTTTGCTACCCTTCACCTTAACTTGTCCAATTCTGTCTGTACTACACTCCGAGGTACACAGGGCCCCGGCTGTGGTCCAGTGTCACAGTGATGTTTTTAGATATTTTAAATATTTTCCTCTTCCTTGGAATGTCTAACATTTTGTTGCCCTTCTCCACTGCTGACCACTGAGGTTCTGCTCAGACACTCATTTGCAGCAATACCACATGTTTTTCTTTAGGTCATCCTGTTGTCTCTATTGTTAAGATGTATTTCATGATATTAATCACTTTATCACCAGTGATTTAATCTGCCATCCTCACAGTCCTACAGTATCCTATGATGTCTCCATGACACTTCACAGCTACTTTTGTTTTTATAATGGTAGAAAATAATGTGTCATTCACACTCTGCTACTTCAGTATCACCCCCTCCTTTTTCCTATTGTTTAAAGTGAGAAATGACCATCACTACAAAAATTGTCCCTTTCTTCACAACATGTTTCTTAACTTTTAATCCTTCATTAATCCACAAAAAAACTTCCCCATAATGCAATGGCAACTCAGTTTCTGTAAGAACCTTTCATGAGACAGCTTTCACCAAATGCTTTTAGGAAAGCCAAATACAAAATAATCCCGCACATCGTCAAACACTGATTCCTTCAAAGTCTCTTAGGAGGCTTTTGCAACACAGCTTTCCCCTGCAAAAGCCTTGTTGCTTCTCCCTCCTCTTTACACCATCAGTTAGTTAAGCAGGATCTAGACACGGGTGTGGATGCAGCTTATAGAGTAGGACTCAATAAAATAGCTTTGGTATCCTTTTATAGTCAGTGGAGAGCTACTGGGTGGGCTCAAAATGGAGCTGTGGAGCTCAGCTAGTGCAACCTCCACTCAACACAACACTTGGAGCACACAGCTCAGGGTCATTCCCAGACAAGTTTCGAGTATCTCCAGTGATGCAGAGTCCTCTGGGTCATCTTTGTGAAAAATATCTTTTGAAGATCTCTTTGAAATTTCCCTTGATGCTGATTGATTGCCAACCAGCTCCCCAAAAGGAGATGCCTTGTACAGACAAATTCCTTTCCAGGTTCCACCACCGAGGTTGTCATTGTAGAGCATCCTCAGGCAAGTAGGACACATGGAAGGATTTATAAATAAATTCTTAACCCGTGAGCTGAATCCCACCCTCTGGGCAGGATTCAGTGCTTGTTGGTGGTTGATGTCACTGCAGATGCTGTGGATGCCCTGACTGGCCTGCAGCACTCTGGCCAAATGGCTGAGTCTGAGGTCTTGTGGTTTGTTTGCCAGCCCTGTGCTGGTGGCTTAGATCTGCTGAAGTGCCTCAAATGATGTTGGATGCTTACATTCAGGGATCTGAATCCCACACCATGTGTCTAGTAGTTGGATTCTGTGTATCTTCCACCAAAATTGAAGGTATGGGAGGGAATTTGACAGGACAGCAGCTTCCCAGATAACCCACCACTCCAAAACAGGCAGCAGCTTCTGAAAACCCTTGTTTTCCTGTCAGATTCAAGGCAGGGCTGTGACTTCAGCAGCATTACCTGAGTGTGTGCCAAGCCCAGGCATGAGGTGCTGCAATGGCCACAGCAGGGCACAGCTGGAGAGCAGCCCTTGTGCTGGGTAGCACTAAAAGGCTTTGTGTACCTCACAGCCAGTGAGTGTTGTGTGGGATCAGAGGCACTGTTGCTTTCCAGCACAAGAGGGCAAAAGAGGGAAAACTGGCCAAAAGCATGAGTTCACATAAAATAAAATCTAGTGTACAGCAGTGTTCCAGTAGCACTGGTTTCTAAAAGTGGCATCCATTTCCTTCACACAGGAAGTCTGCTCCATTTTCCAACAGGTTTCATTTGTATTATCCAAGTTAGAAACGCTTGTTCCTGAAGGTGGATATTACAATAGAGAGCATCAGCAAGAGCAGTTCTTGAGGTGTTCCTGTTGCTATACCTGAGCTGCTGAGCAGAGGCCAAAGTGGACCAACAGCTTTGTGATGCTGATAAAAGCATTGCCAAGGCTGAAAGGAAGGCAGAGCTCTGGCAAGTGGCTGAAGGGGAAAAACAAACTTCCACTTTTTCCAGAAAAACCTTTTGATTCTTTGGACATTTCGTTCCATAAGCAGGAATACACACTGCTTTTTGAAAAGAGAGATTGATTTAACATCTGGTGTGTCTAGCTGCGCATGGTTGAAGGAGCTGGGTAAGTGGCCTGACTCAGTGAGGTGTTCCTTGCAGAACAGAACGTCTTTAGCATTGACTTTCTCATCTGTTCTACTCCTCATTCTAAGAAGACATGGTATTTTCATCATATTTAAACTTGGCAATATAGAAGCTGAAGTAACAAGCTGGGATCTGTTAGGGTTAATCTGAAATTAATTACCTTTCTGCCAATCCCATATATTTCCATTGCAAAGACTCTTCAAGACAGGCAACCAAGCCAAACATTGTTCCTAAGCAGTTAGGTAAGATTTAGCTTTCCTTACAGTTATGGCACTAAATGCTGAGCTTTTTGCAGAAACACTTCGATTGTGTTTGTTACGTTAAATTACCTTCTTAGTTTTTTCTCAGCAGTTCAGAGAATAAAGACACTATAACAACATCATGAGCTAATGAGATGACTTGGGAAATAAAACATTTCTTGGTGCACTACTGGCTCATAGACATCCAGGTATTTTGTTCTGGGAGGTTTTGTTATGGCTCTGTTTGCTGAACCAGACCCTTGTTGGATTCTCAATTGTGCCAAATTTCTGCCCTGCACAGCTCCCACCTCCTTTATCCTCCATGGCCAAGAGGCCAAATGGAGATGGATCTACTTTGTAGACTGGTCCCCCTCTGTCATGAGGATATGAGGCATAGGAATAGAATCTTGCAGGAAAGATGTGGGTGCTTGCTCTGCAGCAGAGAGCTTACAGCAGAGGTTCCTGTGTCATCACATTCACTGAGGAATGGAATGAATGGACATCTTTGTAGAGATCTGCCAAAGCTGTCATCTCATTGCTGAGCAAGTTCCAGTCTCTAATGATCTTGTTCTTCTCAGAAAAACAAACAAACAAACAAACAAACGAACAAACCAACAAAACAAAACAAAACAAAAAAAACAACACTTTTTTAAATCAGTGTTGTAGGTATTTATCCTGGAAGATCTTCACAGATCCTTTGCTGCATCTAACTTTTTTTCTCTAAGTTGCCAACACAACATCTAACGTGCACAGAAGCACATAAATGTCCACAAAAGTTCTTTTTTTTAGCAGAATGCTGGCTTGAAAAAGCTTTTTTCATTCTCTTTGGTGAACTCCAGTCCTGTAAAAGCAGGACTTATATAAATGGCAGACACAAGCAGCCCTGCAAAACATTACCAATGCTGGTCCCCCCTCCTAAAGCAGACTTCTGTAGCTATATATACATGTCTAGCTGCATCTGACCAGTGTGAGTCACTGAGACCATCCCATTTTAAATATTTCTTCAGAATAGATGGCTGATGCTGCATGAGTTACACCATTTCTAATGTATGTCAATTAATTAACAATTTAGTGCTGGCTGAAAATGCTATTATAGCTTTTACTCTTGGCTTCCATGAAAGCTCATTTAATATTATTAAGTATTTTAAGTCCTGGAAAAGTAATTTAATTACTTGTCTGAGTTTCCTTTTAATGCACAATGAGATATAGAGAGTTGGGCAAGAAGGAAAGGAAGCATAAGGATAAACTTGATAAACTTCTCCTGCCCATATCCAGGGTCAGGGAATGCACTGGCAGGTTCCAGGAGACAAGAGCTAAGAGCACTGCAGTGTACCACTCACAGATATTTTTCTAAACCCTTCAATGTTGCCCTGATTTTCAGCCTTCTGATGACTGTTTACATATTTCTAGTGGAGTTTCTCACAAATGTAACATAAACAAGTAGATTGTTTTCGCATACCAATATGTGACGGACTTCTAAAATGACCATTGGGGTCAGAGAGGTGTCCCCTTTGTCCTCCAATCCTGGACCAAACTCCAAATCCTATTTAAACCCAAAAACGACAATAGACAGCCCTTTTTTCCTTCCTCACTTCAACCTGTCGGGTGAGTGTGGTTCTTTCATGTCCCTACTGGCGACACTTCAATAAGTATTTACTTACACACACACTTTCCTCTCCCCACACCATCTGCTCCCCTACCCTTCAGTAAGTAATGTAGCTATAGAAGGTGGGATTTGCTTCCTCTAATCCAAACAGCTAGAAAAATTAAGTACTAGTCCCAGATAATCCTTTCAGCTTTCTTCCAAATTAGCAGAGAGAAAGAAACAGTGGTAAATTACTTAGCCCAGAACTATCCGTGGGCCAAGAGCAGAAAAATACTATTCCCAGTGGAAAATACAGTCTGGGCATTAGGCAGGCAGGATATTACTGAAATAGCCCCCCCTGCAGAAGGAAAGCATCAAGAGATGTGGAAGGACTCCCGCCTGGCTTTAGGTCTCCCATGGAAGTTGCCATTCCCCAGCATGTTCAGGGCTCTGATCAGGGACGCTGCATCTCTTGTGGGAATGTTGAACTGCCAACAGGCAGCTGCTAGACCCAGCTCCCACAAATCCTCTGGTGTGCCAGGAAGTCTTCAGCACAAAGCTGAGAGTCAAGATTGCCTGCAGGGGCCAGATTTATGTAAGGATTATGAATAACTGGAACTTCGAAGTTAGAGGGAAAAAAAGACATTTGTTTTTTCTTTTTTAGCTAAAGACTCTAAAACCAATACCAGAGGGCGTTCCAGCACTTAGGTCTGCCCCCTGTACTGTGACACCGGTTTGGTCTTCAGCCATTTTCAATTTAAATTCACCAGTTACCCACAATGAGGGTGAAGGTGGTAGGCAGCCGCTCTGGGATCCTGAACCAGAGTGGAGAAGCTGCCCTGGCATGGTGTGAAGTGGCTCAGGAATAAATGGGGATGGAAAGCAATGTTTGAAGCCATGTGGGGAATTTTGTTGCCATATGGGTTAGTACCTTGTCCATGCCAGAGATGCAGAATCACCTCCTGGCCCAGAGTCCAGCCTTCTTTTCACCATGTTTCAGCCAAAAATTCACTCTTATTTGACCTTTTGGTGAAGGATAGGGGAGAATATTGCACTCCTTGCCCAAGTCGAGTCAATAAAGGAGCTTTTGTGCAGTTACAGAATAAACAGCTCCTGATCTGAGAAGGGACAAAGGTGTGAGGTTTTCCACTGCACACTGTGGTGTCTCCTGACCTCAAAGGCTCTGAGGCCAGACAGCAGCCCTTGAGCTCAACAGCATTGGAGCTAAACAATGGTCTGCCCTCTTACAGCACCAAACACAGGAGGAAGGAGAGACCAGCACCAAGGAAGTTGAGCAGAGGTTTCTTTCCCTGCCTCACCTCAGCATGAGATACACTGATAATGGCATCATTTTGTGAATGACAAGATCTTATTCCCCTAGAGAGAGGGGCATAAATTCATTAGCCAAGCAAAGGGCTCAGAGGTGAATCATGACAGGCCTGGTAATATGATAAAAAGAAATGCTTCCTTATTAAAATACAAATGGAAAGCTTTATTATTGTTATTTTAAAATCCTGTCTGCCCCACTGAAAGGCCAGCAAGTAAAGAATATGGTCCAGATAATTTTTGTTGGCTCTGGGAAAAAGTGAGCAATGGACAGAGGGGACAGGACAGGTTTGTACTTTTCACCTGGCTGGTCTGGAGATGTTATTGCTCCTATTCCTTAAGTTCCTTCATGTCTGCCAGGCTACAACAATCCAGTTTACTTTCTTTTCACATTTGACTTAACATCAGAAGCTCTGCCGTCTCTGAATATCTTCTAGCACTTGAAGGGCAACCAAATGCGTTTGTAGTGCCTTGCTAACTTTCTCTTTGATATTCTTTTTCCTAAACTTTGTTTATTTTTGAAAATGCATTATGTTGACCCATTGCAACTAATAGGACTGTGCCTATGACTTTTGACTGCAATTTGGTGTTGGTTTCTCTGTTAACACATTATTTTTTCTCTATGGACCATACCTTGCAACAGATACTTATCTGTGCAACTATCTCTGGAGCTGTTTTAGAGAGAAATGTATCTCTTACAGATCCAGACATAAATAAGCAACAGCAGGGAAAAAAGAAAGATAATAAATAAAAGCACAGCTCTGTGGATGGCCAACAGATGGATAAATGTCCCTCCAGACATTTGTGCTGGATAAAACAGCATCACAGCACTCCTACCAGGCACATGTTCACTTACTCATGGTTGGACTTCTACAATTTTTGGTGTAGGAGACATCATTGGCTCTGTTGGGATCTGGGAGTTATTATGGATCTGCTGGCATCCCTATACCTGGTTGGCAGCAGTGCCTGTCCCACCAGTCCCCTTCAGTGATTCCACCAACACAAGGTGGTTCTAACTGGTAAGAAACTGAAAATCTGATAGAAGGGTAAAAGCTAGAAAAGTCATGGGTTGAGATGAAGACATTTTAACTGGTAAAGCAAAAGCCACACTATGTGCAAAGCAGATCAAAGAATTCATTTACCACTTCCCCTGGGCAGGCAGGTGTTCAGCCATTCCCAGGAAAGCAGGGATCCATCACACATAGCAATGACTTGGGAAAAAACTCCATGGTTCCAAATGTTCTCCACTCCCTCCTTCTTCCCTCTGCTTTATACAATGAGCAAGATGCCATATGGTGTGGGATACCCCTTGCCCAGCTGGGGTCAGCTGTCCTGGCTCTGTTTCCTTCCAGTATCTTGAGCACCTCCAGCCACCTTTGGGGTATGAAAAGCAGAAAAGACCTAAGCTCTGTTCTTGGCCCTGCTCAGCAATGACTGAAACATCTCTACATTATCAAAGCTGTTTTCAGCACAAATCCAAAACACAGCCTCATACTAGAAACTATGAAGAAAATTAACTCTATCCCAGACAAAACCAGGGCAGTGATACCTTACACCGTCCTCCCTTTAATTCATTGCCTGACAGATATGCTTTTACTGGGCATTTGTATTTATTTCCTTCTTTTTCTGAATATTGAAGGGACGATTTGGGTCTCACTACAGTACTCATTGCCTCTGGAGCAGGCAGGACTTTAGCTTTGTTATTCCACATCCAATCCTGACACTGCCAAGTTCCACAGAAGGGTTGTTGAGGGTTCTATCCCTACACAGCCATCCCACATAAGAGGGCAGGTTTGGGACTCTGGACTCTTCTGTCTCCAGCTTCTGCCTGTGCCTACATCCCACATACTTCAGTCACTAGGGCAGTCCTTTCCATGTTTACTGGGACAGCCTTGGGCTTGCATATGCTACTTCCTTTGCAGCCAGCACTTTGAAAATCACCCCTGCTTGCTCCAAGGAGCAAAGTCCTCCCCCTGCACCACAGAGAAGGGAGCACTTTTAATAAGGCTGACAGGACACTGCCCTGACGGTGGGCTGCCCTCTGAGGGCAGTCCACTCTCCTTCACTGGCTGTTCTGTGGGAGCCTCTTCATGGGTCTAAATTAGCAGCCTGAAGTTATTTGCCCATCAGAAGTTAAATGTTGGACCCTGTGACAAAGAAGACCTGCTCCCATGGTGGCAGAGGGAGCCGAGATCTCACCTGCAGTATTTAACACAGACATCAAATTTTGTGGGAACGCTGCTCCTCTCTCAGAGGGAGGTGAGCCTGGGCATGTGCCTGCCAAACCCCTGACCAGGTCACATTGTCTTGGCCAGCCTCAGTCCATCCCCAGGGAGTGGAGGAGTGAGGCAAGTTACACTGCTGGTTATTAGAGTGGGAGAATTAATAATTTTCACAGGTTCAGTTAGGAGCTCTCAGACAAATTTCTGAGACCTATCAAGTGTACGTGATGGAAGACTAAAAGGTGAAACTCCGAAAACATGAAATTATTCTGCCTTTTGGCTCCCCTGGGCCTTATCCAGAATATGCTTGACTTGGCTTTTCCACATAGCACTATTCAGGAACGACGTTCACAGCGTGTTGTATAGAGCTGGGTCTTTATTTTATCCATCTGCATTTCTCCTCTAATTTATTGACTTCTCCAGTTCTGATGATTAGGTCAGGCAGTGTCACATGCTTCAAGTACCCAGGCCAATTAACACTCTTTCTGGGTGACCAGGATTGCTGATCGATTAAGCCGCTCCGTCCCACTGAGATTCCTTGCTGCTGCAAAGGCAGGCACACGGTCACATAAAATACATTGAAATAGAATTAATGAAAAGGCAGGCCTGAATGACAGCTAAGTTTTTTGTTGGTTTTTTTTTTATTATTATTTCTGGAAGGAACCCAAGGAGAGGTTTATTGGACTCCTCAGCAGTTGCAAAGAAATAACAACTGTTATTAAAAGAAGGCTTTCTGGGGAGGGGGGAAGAATTCAGTTCAGAAAGATGGATAGAACCAGCTAAAATAATCTCTGAACAAAATAACCCTCTTCCTTCCAGAAAATGGCGAAAGTGGGAAATCATAGCAATAATAAAATTGAGGCTTTTTCTAAAAGATTCACACATTTAGCATACTCCCATCTACCCAGGAAAGATGTATTTTAAACAATGTTCAAAAGCTCCATAGCTCGTGTTCCTCAATTTTTTTATACACCCAAATGAAAATAAAATTAACTGGGTACAGCAAGGTACATGACCTTCAAGTGCTGTGCTAACAATATTTCTCTTTTTTTGGACAAAAATTCCAGCTTGCATGATGTTAAGAGGGGCAAGAGCCTGCTGGATATCCTTGCGCTAGGTGGTGAGGGTGGGGAAGAAATGGAGAGAGAATTTTGCTGCTGGAGGTGACTCTCTGCCCACATGGTACTGTGTCTTTCTGGCAATGGATCAGACCAGCCATATCTACCACCAGAGACACCCCTTGGACATTGATTCAATTTTTCTAGCTCCCAGACAGAATAGCTAAAAAAGCAATCCACATCATTGCATAAAAAGCAAACTCTCATCCTTTTTTCTGACTGAATACATCAGAAGAGCACTGGGCATTTGCAGAACTGACACATCAATGCAAATGAAACTTGAATGAACGGCAGCACTAACTACCAGCCTGCATCAGAATCACTGACTTGTAGAACAGTCTGGGTTGGAAAGAGCCTTTAAAAGCCCATCCCCACTGCAATAAGCAGGGGTAACTTCAACTAGATCAGGTTGCTCTGAAAGCCTGTACAACCTGACCTTTAATGTTTCCAGGCATGGGGCATCTACCACATCTCTGAGCAACCTGTGCCAGTGTTTCTCCACACTTACCATAAAAAAAAATTCTTTTTTATATTGAGTTAAATCTACCCTTGTTTTTTTAAAATCATTACCTCTTGTCCTGTCACTGCAGACCCTGATAAACCTCTGTCCTCATGTTTCTTATACGCCCCTTTAGGTACTGCAAGGAGTTCTAAAGTCTTCCTGAAGCTTTCTCTTCTCCAGGCTGAACAACCCCAGCTCTCTCAGCCTGTACTTGTAGGAAAGGTGCTCCAACCCTCTGATCATTTTTGTGGTCTCCTCTGGACTCACTCCAACGGGTCCATGTCTTTCCAAGGCTGCGGACCCCCAAACTGGACACAGCACTCCAGGCAGGGTCACGAGAGAGCAGAGTAGATGGGCAGAATCATATTCTTTCACCTGCTGGCCACACAGCTTTTGATGCAGTTCTAGATACAGTTGCCCAGATGGGCTGCAAGTGCACATTGCTGTCTCATGTCCATCTTTTCTTCCACCAAGTCCTTCTGGGCAAAACTGATCTCAATCCCTCTGTCCCCCAAGCCGGATTGATGCTGGGAGTTGCCCTGACCCAGGTGCAGCACTTTACACTCACTCTTGTTCAACATTGCAAAGTTCCCATGGGCCACTTCTTGAGCTTGTCCAGGTCCCTCTGGATGGATCCAATCCCTCAGGGAAGTCAAGCACACCACTCAGCTTGGTGCCATCTGTACACGTGCTGAGGTGCATTCAGTCTCACTGCCAGTGTCATTGGTGAAGACATCAAATAACACTGGCCCCAGCACAGACCCCCGAGGGCACCGCTTATTACTGATCTCCATTTGGACATTGAGCTGTTGACCACTACCCTGTGGGTGTAAGCCTCCAGCCAATTCCTCATGCACCCAAGAGTCCACCCATCAAGTGCATATCTCTCCATGTTAGAGAGAAGGATGTTTTGGGGAACCATGCCTAAAGTTTTATGGAAGTCCAAATAAATGACATCTGCAGCCCTTCCCTTGCCCACTGAGGGAGTCAGCCCATCATAGAAGGCCACTAGACTGGTCAGGCAGGACTTGTTCTTGGCAAAGCCATGCTGGTTATCCCAAATCACCTCCCTGCCCCCCATGCCTTAGCACATCTGCTGGGAGGTTCTGTTCCATGATCTTCCCAGGCCAGGTTGAGAGTTCCCAGGGTCCTCCTTTCTACCTTTTTTTAACATGGGTGCAACCTTTCCCTTTTTCCAGTCACCTGGGACTTCACCTGACTGCCATGACTTTTCAAATATCATGGAGAGTGGCTTGGCAAGTACATCACCCAAATCCCTCAGGACCCTGGGACGCATCTTATCAGGTTCCATAGACTTATGTATGTTTAGGTTCCACAGGAGGTCACAAGCCTGATCTCCTAGTACAGTGGGAGGGACTTTGCTCCACCAGTCCCTATCTTTTGGTCCACTTGGGAGATTTGGGAAGAGAGGGTGCCAGTGAAGACTGAGGCGCAAAAAAAAAAAAAAAAAAAAAAAAAAAAAAAGAAAAAAAAAAAAAAAAGAGAAGTTCCTGTGTGTTGTGAGTTGTCCACACAGAGCAGGCCAGAGCCGCTGTAGAGAGGGGAGCTGAATCACTGTATGACAGCAGCTTTTATCAGCTTTTTCAGGTAACTGGAGCCTCAGGCCTCTCAGAGAAATACAGCATAGGCACTCTAGCACATTTCACATTAAATGATACTCAACTTTCCATTTTTTTCTTTTGTAAATTGCCAAGAAATACTTCTTTAACACTAATGTGAGCTGAGATGGCCCTGTGGTTTGCAGCCTCTGAAAGAAAAACCAGCTGGTGAGAGTGCAGTCAGAAATGGGGCTCGGGAAAGGCAGAGCAAAGCTGGGGTGGACGGCAGGCAGAGGGTCCAATCTCCAGAGCAGGGTTCAGGGAGGACCAAGGTGGGAGAAGACAACAAAAAGGCATTTGGATTTTCCTTTCCATTGAAAACTGGTATTTAGGGGCTGCAGCCATGATGTCCCAGCTCAGGTTAGCACCCTCTGGACCAGGTACAAATCCACTCAAGCTCTGGTCCAAAGATTAAAGCCTCACTGCATGAGAGACATGAAAGTTAACGATGGAAGGAGGCAGATTGTTGCTTTAGTTGAAGGTAATAGAAAACTTGAAGAGGGTCCTGGGCTGATAAAGTGGCTTTTTGTGGCAGAACATCTTTCTGTGGGACAGGGTCCTGTTTCTAGGCTTGACCCCTCATCCTAGAATTTTCATGCGTGGCAAATCCTGTCTCAACCTGGCTGAAGATCTGACAGGCTCTGCATATGCAGAGTGTCCTGTCAGCAACACTAAAGATTTGGATACAACAGACCCACAAAGGACATTGTGAAAATGGGATTGCGCTCTCTCCAAACCTTCTCTTGGGTATGTGGATGATTTCCCCTGTGATCTGTACCTTCTGGATCCTTGGGCTGGATGGTCTCTAATGCCAGTCAATTCATCAGCTTTCTGCAAAAAAAGAGAGTAATTTTGGAAAGCTGAAACATGGTCTTAATTAACATGCTATTGTGGTTAATCTGTTTTACCAATCCCTTAATGCAGAGAATCAATAGTTACAGACATCAAAGTTGATGAGTTTCCTCACAGGAAAAGAAAAATCTATAAAACATAGATGGTTACACTTCTCAAAGCTGCAAATTAAAAACAATGAGTTTCACTAAACCTTACACCAAGGTGAAAGTTGCTGATACTTTAAATAAACCTACAGCTGGCTCCTGGGCCAAAATTATTGCACATCCCTTTGAGCAGCAGGAAGACTGGGACAACTGCCTTCATAACCTTCCTAGCTTGAATGGCACCTCAGTCCATGACTTGGTGGATTTGCAAAAGTAATGTTTTTCCTAGCACAGGCCAACCAAATGGCTGTGGTATTCATCTAAATACAACAAATCTTCCAGACTTGTTGAGAAAATTTACCAGGCACAGTATTAAATGGTCTTACAGGACTACAGTGATTGATGGAGGCCCAATGTGAATAATAAGACACTTAACTGCCAAAAATTTCTATGCCATGGAGTATAATATTGTTTAGTTTCAAAGTATGCAAGAAAGTTGTATCTTTGCAACAATTTGGCATTTTCCTTAATATTCTACAGACTGAAAAAAACCAAAGACCTGGCTAAAATCCACCTGCCCTGGAGGAATGAAAACCCAGCCACTGGGGTAAGAGCTTTGTCCATCTTTGCAGTTGGTTGCTATGGTGTAGCTAAGATAAATAGCTCTCAAATTCATCATCTGTGTAGGGTTTGTTCATTTGCCTCTGGCAGATATGGCCACATTACTTAGTGAAATGTTTTTAAATGTTTTCTCATAGCAGATTTTACAGAAAAAAAAAAAAAAAAAAAAAACCTTCTCCCAACCAACCTTCAGGAAATATGAAGGAATCGAGGTTTACTATCTGTGTTTAATCACATATAATTTTACAAATTTTACAAATTTATTTAAATTTTTTTTACTCTTTAGCTCTTCCACAAAAGGCTAAAACAATATCCATACTCCTCAGACAATCTGAATATTGGAGCATTTACTGTAGGGAGGAGTCATAGTTCTGGATCTGGGGAGGCAAACAGTCATCAAAAAGCAACCTAAAGTTTCAGTGCCAAAGTTTTGCTGCATCCCTTGTAGCCTCCCTGTGCTAAAAGGCATTTCCATTAGGTACTTACAGCTCTAGAAAAGAAGACTTAATCTGGTAGGTTTGTTTATGGTTATTCAATGGGACACAAGGAGTTTTATGGTGCCTTTCCTGGGGCATTTGGCAGTGGCATGGATCCCTTTTGGTGTGAAATCACAAGATCAGAGCACATTTACCACAAATATCTGGACGTAGCAAGCAGAGGTTTTTCTTATGTTAGATACTTCTCACATAGAAATACTGAAATTTTCTAGCCTTTAAAGATTTTATGTTTTCCTTGGAGAATAAATTTTACAGAGCTGCCTAAAAGCTAACCAAGAATTGAGTACAGAGCACTGGGTAAGTGTAGTAGTCAATCCCTGCTCAGAACAGCTTTTGCAAGCTCAAATACCTTGTTTAAGCCCTTTTTTTTCAGCTGTTGCTGTTTGAACATGGCTTTCAGTGAGGAAGCTGAGCAAACAGGTACCTTCTCTGCAAAGGAACAGCAGTTTTGGGGGTCTCAGAACCTGTGGGCAAATAGCAGAGTTCACGGCTGGAATTCTTCCTGCTGCCCCCGGAGCATTCAAGTAACAAAGCTTTCGGTGCCTGACTGCCTGGGGGGGCACTCAGGGTGAGTGAGGTGCAGCACCACAGATCTGGGTATCAAAGCAGACCCTTCACTGCACATATCCTGTTATCGCAGCTTCTCTGTCAGAAACGTTCTCTCCCAACTTTCTAGTAAATCCTGACTGCTCTTGGCCTGAGTTGGTGATTTTTCATCTTTTGAGTAGGACCTCCCCAGTGTGGTCAGTTTCACTGGACTCGTATAAACACTCTGGTTTTGGTGATTCTTCAGCATGGTGCACCTTGATCCACAGTATTATTTCCTGTGCTCCCACCAAGACTGATGTCATCATGACAGCATCTGAACAGGGAGTCCCAATGGTCTAGCTCGAGGGACTGTGTTGTCACTGGGGGAATTACAGATGTTCAAAGTGAAAGAAAAAAAAAAAGAGAGAGAGAAAAAAAAGAGTCAAGTACCGTTCCTTCTGGCACTAAGCAACCAAATTCCCAAAGGACTTTTGTAAAGCATCCCTCATAATATCCATCTCTTCAGCTGATTAAAACCTCTTCTTTGTTTAAAAATAAGTCTCAAATCCTTTCAGTTTTCTAAAAATATTCACACTTTTAGCTGAGATTCTGCTAATTGGTGACAACTTTGTATTCTGAGTCTTACTCATTTCTCATCAAATGTAAGAGTCAGGCTTCACTGATTCTTTATGCTGGCATTAAAAGCTTTACACACTGGATGCGCCTTCCCTGTTTTATGAAAAACAGAGCCTGTTTGGGTTTTTTTCCCTTAATGGGCATGAAATTTTGAAGGTCATCTCCTCCAAAGGCTTCTGACCTGCCTTATTATTACAGTTCTCATATGTTTCTGTTCTCTTTCTCTGGCATCCTCTTTATAACAACTGAGAGAACATGCTGTGTATTTTTAAGGTCTGCTGGTGAAACAAAGTCACGTCCATGAATAATTGAGCCCAAATCCAGTACTATAATCTATTTGGCCAGGATGCAGATCCATTAATTCCATTAGGAGTCTGTGTGTAGGACAATCCTGTGAACAAACCTAGGGAAATCAATGATTTCTGGTGAGTTAAACTCATTGACAGGAAGAGGACTTGCATATGGAATGGAAGTGACAGCACATATAGGATGAGATCCTGGCACTGTCCATATCAGGAATGGGAGTTTTGAGTCAGTAGTTTAGATTCCACACATGGCTTGCTGTTTTCCTCCCTCCAAGTTTTACAGGCATGCAATTATTTGCACAAGTAGGACAGGACTGGCAAATTCAATAAGGCAAGATTTTGATAAAGGTCTTTGGCTAATTTAGTGTCAGACTTGGAAAAAAAATATATAGCCTTAGGTTGTTGAGATTAATGAAGTGCATTTTGGAGGTGTCCTAAACTGGATGCATTAGCAAATAAGCCAAGAAAACACCAGCAGACAAATCAAGCAAAATGCTTGACTTAGGGACTCCAGCAACTAAAGACCTCACTGAGGAGCCAGAAGTAAATAAAGCCACAGTAAAATAGGATGCAATGGGCTTCTAATTGCTCTGGGCTGAGCAGATACAGAGCAACCTACATGGAAAGAGAGAAAATGGGAAATCCCTCTAGAAGATGCCAGGCTGACGTTGCCTCTGTACAGTAGAGCAAGCCATCTCCTATTATCACTTCCATCTCTCATGCTGGGTTTTGTACTGTGATAAAGAATTAGGTTTAGCAAATTAGGTAAGGGAAAGGGAATTTGGAAATTACATCCCCAGTGATTGATGATACTAATAAGTGTTGTGTCAAGGAGATCCCCTTCCCCCATCACACAGGGCACATCCACGCACAGCCTTGCACTCTGCCTGAACATAAACATCACTGCATTCCTCATACATCGAGCTATTTAGAGGGGGGAATAAAAAATGTACACAACAATATTTATGCATGCAAAATCTGTGCAATGCTGCTAAGTACACACACACCATTCATCCAAGTAGAAGAATGCAAAGAGGGACACAATTTATATGCACGGAAATATGTATATTTTAAAAATCCCCCTGCGTACATATCTCCCTTTACAAAAAGATAATGGAACCAAACCATGACAGATGATTGTTAATCTTGCACTGCAGGAAACTCCAGCTCAGTTCCCTGGTTTTGCTTCATTTGAGGCGAAATTTAAACCATTCCCCTGAGGGGAAGGTGTTCTGCAGGGGAAATTTTTTTCCTTGAGCATGTTCATTCAAACAGGGAGAGCTGGCAGTAGGGTTACAGTAGGATGTGGGAGAGGAGTCGTATTTCTCTACATCAAATGATTCAGAGCAAAATTTGAACCCACCTGTCACACAGCAGTTCTTTAACCACCAAGCTGGAGGGGGCTGCCAGGGTGGAAAGACTGGCAGAGGTAAAAATGAATGTAGGGCCATATTTGTCCCTAGGCTGTCCACTGGGTGAACCACACCTCATTTAACCGTCTTCCCAGGGTTTCAAAGGTACTGGATAGTGAAGTGGGGGAAATTCTGCATTTGGATGTCTTTAAGTCCTGTTTCAGTTTGAGCTGGAATTTTTAGCATATTCTCAGCTATGGGCAGCAAGTGTATCCAGGAACTTTGAATAAACACAGGAGTGTGTGGAAGCTTAATAATGTTTTTGTGACTGCAATAGCACCCAGCTGACAGATTTGGGTGCTGAAAGATACCTAAATACTATTTGAAGAGCTGGACCTCTGTTGCTATGGTGATGAGAACTGTATAAAAAGCTACACAGAATGGAATAAAATATTGTATTTAAATAGATCCACGGAGATCTACAAGTTTATTTCTTTTTTAGGTTTCATATTCATGCACACCGCTGTGTGCCTGGCATAGCTGTAATTTCCTTCAGTTTGACACATGGGATTAGGTGACATGAAGTGCACTCTGTGCTCCCTGTGCAGCTGCCAGCCCAGACGGTCAAAGACTTGGAGTACAGCAAAAACTACTTTTGCCCACTCAACAGGAATGTGTTAATCACATAGGAAGTGTGTGGTGAGTGGTGCTAGAGGGTATTTGAAAGATGTAAATGTGTGTGTGTGTGTGCATGTGTGTGTGAACAACAGACTTCTTTGTTGCAAACTAAATTGGGGTCTATCACCACATCTGCAACCCCGAGACTTCAGTCTTGCTTGCTTCAAAACACAGTAACAGTAAAATTAATGCTGATTTCTCTCCCCAAAGTATTTCCTTCTCTCTCCCCAACATTTTAATCCGGAGCACAACCACTGTCAAGAGATAGACGGGGCCCCACACACACACTCTTTGGTCTCTGTGAGAATCATTTTAGAGCATAGAAAGACTTTGTTCTGCTGTCAGCTGAGAGGCAGCTTTTCACCACTCCAGCAAGCAGAGTTTCCTTCCAGCAGGCTCCTTCTGAACTTATCCCTAACTCTTCACACCATGATGAGAAACTCACAGTCAGCCCATTCAGTGTAATGGCAAACACACAGCTCTTCAGCTTACAATAGCATATGGATAAAATTCTTTCAATTTTCTGGTGCATTGGTTTTTAGAGCAAAACTTCTGCTCTCAGTTCTTTGTGTTCTAGTCTCCTGCTCTGACTTAGTCTCACTTGAGAAGTCTGGAACTGCATTTCAGCTACAAAATACGCTAAAAATCTTCTAAATCACAGAATCACAAAAATGCTGGTTGCAAGGGACATCTAGAGATCTCTAGTCTCTATCATTCTACTCATCCCCCACAAAGGACCAGATCTATGGCTTTTTGCAGCTGAGATGTTCAAACTTCAAAACATGGAGACTGAACAACATTTCTGGGGAGCTCTTCCACTGCTACGCCTCCTGCTGAAATCTTTTCTTAATGTTCAGACTGAAACCCCAAATCTCATTTGTGATCTTAGCCCTTCTTGTAGTGCCTGGCACTACCAAGAAGCGTTTGGGTCTTCTGTCTTTGTAGCTGCCCATCAAGTCATTTTAGTTGCAAGTTTGTCCCTTAGCCTTGTCTCCAGGAAGGCAAGACAGACTCAACCCCCTTGGCCTCTTATTGTGAGCCATGAGCTCCCAACCTCATGCCATTTTGATAGTCCTCCATTACACCTGCCACAGTTTATTCCTATCCTTCTTCAGCTGGAGCCCAAAGCAGACACAAAAGCATAGATGGGATTTTGTGGGAGTCCAGCACTCTGTCATGGCCAGCTGCCAGCCAGCCAGGGAGACTGATTTCTCCCTATTTGTTCATGAAATCAAGGGGCATCTCAAAATCTGCAGGCATCACAGCCTCCAGCACTAGTGTTCCTGAGGAAATTCATGTTGTATTTTCAGCTGTGCCCAGAAGTTTCTCAGTTTTAACAGGACTGAGCAGTTCAACATTCATCTTAGACATGACTCCTGTTGGTACCCACAAATGAGGCATCTGTCTTGCATGCAAGGGAGCCTAAGCTTGTGATCAAGGAGCAAAAGACCAGATGATTCACAGAAAGACTGCAAATAACCAGTGAAGTCTACTGTGACAACTTACTGCCAGTCTCCTGTCAGTGACCCTACAGATCTTCCCTTTTCCAGGATGCTGGCTGCCTGTGACATTTTTTCTTCATCCAACATTCAAATTAGAATGATCAGAGGTTGACCCGCAGAGACTAGTTCATCATAAATTTTTTCTTACTGATTGCATAAATAATCACAGGCAGGAAAGTGCCTTTTACATCAATACACAATTGCATAAGGTTTTGTAAGAACATAAGGAGGAGTATGTTGAGTGGTAAAGCCATGCTTGAATTGTCTTATTTATCTTGTAAGTCAAGGGCCTGTCATCTGCAAAGTGACAAAGCTGTCTGTGTAACCTAGACTCATGTCCATTTTCTAACCTATTAATGCATTTGGAGTGCATGGGTAAACAACAGTATTTAACACTGATGTTCTTTGGGATGCCCTTTTCTCTGGGTTCTGAGAGATTTTGTACATTTTGCACATTTTTTTTACTATTGAGGGATTAATGGCAGAATCATGGGCAAAATCAAGGGAATAGGATGGGATTCTTTCTTAAACTAAAGAAATGTGTAAAAGCAAAGGAATAGGCAACCTGCTATGCCAAAAAAAACTATGAGGTTAAGTACAGAATAGACATGAAATTGCCTGGAGGAATACGATGAAAAGAGGCACAGATCTGTGGAAACGTGACAAGGATAAGGTTATCGGCTTCCTGCATTCAACAAAATATGGAGACTTTACTGGGAGGTCAGACTGGTGGGAAATTCTGCCTTTTTTGTGATCCACCTCATCTCTGGTCTTCAAGGAAAGACGGACAAATGCAGCACAAAGGTTGCTTCATCTCGGTTAGTGAAATTTCTGAATAAATCATCTCCATTTCATCCGAGTGACGTGTCTTTCCAACAGATGATTGAAGGTCATAGGAAGGAAGATTGGAGACTCTGTTTGGCTTTGCAGTTGGGGTAGCAAATAGAGAAAATGAGTCACAAACTCTAATATTAAGCATAGATGTCTTTCCATTTCCCAGAAAGTGGTCTTTATACACAGCCTCTCAGCCAGCTGGCACAGGAGCCCGAGACACCTTCTGAGCATTCTTTCATGTCACTGTGGCAGAATTTTCCTCTGTTCCCTTCTTTTCTGGCAGAGCTATGGAGCCTGCTTGTGGCTGGCCAGTCTCTTCAAGCTTCAGATCAGTGTTCAGCATCACAGCTGGGCCCTGCTGCTACCAGAGCTAATTAGAGTCCTGCAGGTCACTGCCTTCATGAAGATGTTTTTGTAGTTTTGTACCAAGTGCCCCATTCCCTGGCTACTGGCACTTATCCTGCTTTCAGCACTAACCCCTAAAGCTCTAAGACACCAGTCAAGACAAACTCTCAGTACAACAATTAGGCTGAAACACAGAAGAAAAGTAATCCATTTTCTCCTGTGACAGCTAGCATCACTTCTTAGGTCCTCTCTCCCCTCTCAGATTGCTGTGTGGTGTGTGTAATGGCAGCATGCTCTAATTAAAGCATTTGGGTCTAGTTTGTTGCATACACGCTAGATAGGGAGCTGCGCTGGAAGGTTTGTGGGGTGGACCTTACAAAGGAATGACACTTGTTCACCTCTAGGGGGGAAGTTTCTACAGGCAGAGAGGGCAAGCTCACAGTTCACTTCTGTGGGGTACAGCCCCTATCCCTGCACATCCCACTGCTGCTGGCAGTGTTGGCCCACCATGGCCCTCACATTGGCTCAGCTAGGACACTGAACATCCATTTCTGCTTTTCTTCCTCGATGTTAATGTTTTTCCTCTGTAGTGATACAGACTGGTAAATGAAAACCGACTCTGGTCTTAACATTTTCTTGGGAATATTTAGCCTTAAAAAATGCATGTACTTAGTAAAGATCAGCCTGAGAGAAGGATGGTGTACCTCTCCATAAAGTATTTGTAGCATTCTCTTAAGGGTGCTACACTTTAATGCCATATCTTATGTCACAAAAATCATAAACTCATCACAGAATCAAAGGTTGGTCTGGATTGGGAAGGACCTTAAACAGCATCTAGTTCTAAATCCCTTCTGTGGGCTGGGAGACGTTTCACTACACCTGGTTGCCCAGAGCTTCATCCAACATGGCCTGAAACACTTCCAGGGATGGGAAATGATCAATGACTTTTGAATCCTGGGCACAGGTAACATCAATAAAAGACTAGAAAGGAAAGAGTAGCTCTTTATTTTTTGTGTAAACTGTGGAGACTTCAGATATGCAGTGAATGTCTAAAGAGAGAATGCTGTGGCAATGGTAAAATAAGAGACACTTTCTTATGCAGGTGTATGGACCAATCGGATGACAACTATCTGGTTAGGTATGGAAAAAATCCCATTCTCAAAGAGGCAAAAGTGAAACGCTGTTTTACTGATCAACTTCAGTGATAGTTGCCAAGGGTTATATCCATGCAACATCCAGAATTAGGTCCTTTGTGCCTAATTTCCAGGCAAGGCAAAAACCTTTTTGAATAATGAAAATATGTGAATATGGATTGCATACTGTGCTGAAGCCTCTGGAGCTTGATTCACTGGGGTGCTGGAGTTGTCTAACTGCTGGTCTATGTGCTAACTTCCAAACCAGCCATCTTCCAGACCTCCTTGGTACCTAAATTATATAGATACCGTGGCCCTCCTCCTGTACAGAAGTCCCTGTGGCACCTGAATTTCAAGTACTGCTGCTCCCTATCTCAGGCTCACAAATCAAACATTTCCCTGCTTGCTGTGCTCATGGGACCTAAGCTGTTCCGTGCTGCAATAAAAACATCCATATTCATTGAGGCACAGGGAACAAGAAGCCATAAAGAGTTGATTCTGCAGCCTTGAGGGCTGGATCCTCACCTGCACTGGAGGAGAGGCAGGGCTGGCTGTCTTAGTCCCTACATAGTGAACTGCAAATGCAAAGGAAAGGGCTTATATTACATTGAGAATAATGGGATTGACCAAGACAGCCGCATCCTATCTGAGTCAGTACCCTACTGGCAGAAAGGTTCCATAAAGAGGGGAGATTTGGCTGTGAGTTTCTGTCCCAAAACACACAAAGCAGGGATTGTTGTCTCAGGGATACTCAAAAAACTGGGGTTTGCATGTGTGGCAGGGAGGAGTGTTTGGCTGTGTTTTGAGAAGATGCAGGGATATGGAGGGAAAGGGTGGTTTCAGGACCTGCTGCTCTGGGAAAGAGAGAAAATTTGTCAGTGAAACAGATGTCAGGCACCTCAGAGTCATCAAATTGCAGGTGAAGGTATATCTGTGCAAGCCCAGTGCCATGACATCTGGCAAAACTGACCAGTGGAAACTTTTGTAATTAGGACATTACACATTTTCTCATTAAATAAATTTAATTAAAGGGAGGAGAAAACAGCTTAAAACATACATTTAGACTTAGAGCATAAAATGGCCGTTAGTATCCTGATCTGTCCTTGTAAATCCAGCCTCAAGGCTTTTACTCACTTTTTTTTTTATTTTAAGTTAGTATTTTTAACAACTTGTTCTTTCTCTACAGAATTTTCTAAAAATAGGAAGGATAATAATATGGGTGGAAAAGCCATGAAATCCAAAGACCTTATGGGGCAGAGCCAACAGCACACAAATGATCACCCTCTCCCATGACTGCATGGCAGGCAGTTATCAATGTCAGTCTAATTCCCTGTCTCCACTCTTGTGATATCAGCAAAACAAAAGGGGCCAAGCAAATCCCTGGTGTCACTCCAGGGAAGTTGCTCAAGCTACCTCAGGCCTGGGTTTGCCCAGCCCATTTAGCAGAGTGATGTATGCTAATGTGCAGGCATCTCCCCGGGTGCATCTGCACCTGGCCTTGGGTCCACACCAAGTATCTGTCTGTCACTGCATTTCTCTACTTGTGTTTTGGATTCCTATGAAATATATTCTTGCCTCTTTTGTTTAACCTTTGTCTTCCAGTTTTTGTCTGCCTTGTGAGTTCTGCCTAATTAGGAACCTTTCAAATTCCCTTGTGGCCTCAAGTTTTCTCATGCAGAATTTGGAATTAGTGTATTATTTTGTGGCTAGTTTTCAGGGCCAGGTTCATGCTTTTAAAGTGCTAAAATAACAATTAACAATACTTTCACTTCCATTCAATTTTTTCCCCTCTGGGGATCTGAAAGCACTTTATAAGCAGCAATTAATTAAGATTCAACAGTATGAGGGGAGGACAGTATAGGGACACATTTCTTTTCTACTGTAGGAATTGAGCCATTTCTGGGGTAGCTAGTAATAACTAGTTTAAGAGAGTTACTACAACATACTCAATATCAGACAGCAGCTTTTAGACCATAAGGTAAAAAACCAACACAACACCCAGCTGAATGTGCAAAAGCGATTTATAGAATGAGAATGAAACTACAGAAATTAATTTTGACTACGATGCTAAAGTCAGGCCCCCTCTCACCCATGGCCGGAAATGCTGCTTCATGTCCTGCACAGAAGCAACGGCCCTGATAAGTGACTCAAACTGGGCCTGAAGGCTCCCACACATGGTGCTGGGACTCAGACTTGGTCCTGAATCCAGAGGAAATAGTGCCACCTACTGAACCAGCACCCCATCAAGGACCAGTGCTCAGGGTGAATTCCTGTAATGAGTGATATCCACACCCAATATGAAAAATCCAGCATGTTTTCTAAGTGATGTATATATAACACATATACAGATAGACAGGCAGACAGCAGAACAGTCAATATGCCAGAAGAGAGGCAAACTTGGGCTTGTGTGATTATACCACTTTTTTATTACAGCAAGGAGAAAAGACTTGAGCATGGACTGAAGCACCAGCTGGGAGCTGTGTTTTTTGAGGCCCCACAGTAACTAGCAGTCATGTCTTGCCTTTTCTTCCACAGCCTTCAGCATATTAATGAAGGAAAGAGTGTTTATTATTTTCAACACTCTTCCTCCCTACAAGGATAGTATTAATGATGTAAGGAAGTAAACAACTCACTGAGCCACAAAGCTCTAACAGTTATTAATTTCCAAGGAACTATCCTCACACCAATCTAGGAACTGGAGCATTGAAGAATGGTGTGAATAAATATGAACACAGACACATGCTGGTTTACAAATATCAGACACTGGTCCAGTTTGTCAAAACTGCTTCTTTTCAACAGTTTCATATTTGGATGATGACAGCTAAATCCACACAGGTTTAGCCTCAGTTTTGCCCACAGTCTTTGTTGCAGTGGCCGGTGAATGTGGCATGGTTGAGGCTACTGATCCTGAAGCAACCCAAGAAGAGACCAACAGGCACCTGCACCCTCTCTCAGCTTCCATATGAGCCAGGACTTCTGATACCACCAGGGTGGTGCAGCCGTTTTCCCTGTTGCTGTTGTGGCTACACCACGCTGGGGCAGATCTGCTGGTGGAGATGCGTGTGACTGGATAAAAACTAGGAGAAAGCCATGACAAAACTTGTGCATGACTGATGACTGACCATGCATGGTTCCCTCCTGTTTGCTGTCTCTTCCGTGTGACTCTTGACAACTTGGCTGTACCCTGGTTTGGCTTGGAAAGGAGACTTGGTGATTGCGGATACAGCAAATCCGGGCTGGAGATCTGGAGATCTGGGAAATGGGAGAATATTTCTTCCTGCATCAGAGGAAAGCTGAGAGCTAGATAATCCCCATCTTAAATCAGTGCTCTAACTCCTGCCACATAGTTCATAACATAACGAATGGCACCATCCAGTACAAGATTCCTGCCTTTACAGAAAGGGGAGATGGAGCAGATTTCAAAGGCATGAATACAACTAACATTTCCCAGTGAGTTGTCTCTTCTTTCCTCACACATCACAAATAAGGGAGACAGGAGCAACCTCTGGAAGCCTTTATCGTTGCTTACGCCTTCGCATAGACTGGCAAAAAGATTTAGGTTGCTGCATCCATCTTTTTTCCTTCTGCCCAGGCCCCTAAAATTTTAACCATACATGCAAGCTAGACCAGATGGATTCAGGCCACTTTCACAGATTCATAGAAGCATAGAATAGTTTGGATTAGAAGGGACTTTTTAAGTTCACCTAGTCCAACCCCCTTGGAATGAAACAGGATATCTCCCACTAAATCAGGTGGCTCAGAGCCCCATCAACCTCCCTATTTCCAGGGATGGGACCTTTACCACCTTTCCAGGCGGTAGTGCTCATTACCCCTTTGTGGTACCTCATCAGGGCTTTTTGTGCAGTGTCAGGAGGTCTAGACCTCAGAGAACTCTGCAAAATCCAGGCAAAATCTGCAATTCAGGATCAGCTCTCAGCAGAGCTTAAGAGTGCAAAGTCAGCTCAAGGCTGATCCTTACAACAGGTAAAATTCAATTCTGCAAAATCAAAAAATATATTTAGAGGAAGACTGTAGCAAAATCTGGGAGATGCCAGTTTGGGGGAAGATTGCTTTTTTAAGTTGTCTCCGAGGTATCTACCTGAAAACTCTGTGAGTGGGAACAGATGCTGGATCAGGTGAGAGGGGGAAGGGACAAGCCTTGGAAGGAGAATTAGACTTGCTTCTTAGCTGTTAATGAGGAGAAAGAAACAGATTAGTAATCATTGTCTCTGACAGTATCTGCCAGCATCTGTGCAATAGGGACTGGCCAGACAGGGACTAGGGACCAGGGACTGGAGAAGGCTTTGCCACATGCATTGTCCAAGCAAGGCAGTCTGCCAGCCACTGCTGCCACAGGGAACCACCAACTCTGCCTGTCTGCAAAGGCAATGCTGTAGGAATGAAGACAGAGATGCAAGTTTCTGTCTTGGAGTAAATTTTTCCCCCAAAGCTCTGTGTGAGTGGAGGGACTCCTCTTGCTGGAGTCTTTCAGAGGTATAGGACCCTCATCAGGAAGCTCGGCTGCACACCATGGCAGCTGTCTCTTCTTTTCAACTACTGCTGTCTGAGGTCACTGATCAACCTGTTGGGAAAGGAATTCAGTTTTTCTGAAAGGGAATAGTTTCATTTTCTTATATATGAATCTACATTTGATTGCAAGCTGTTTGTAACATGGTACTGAGCACAGAGACTCTAATCCACACTAAAGCCCTTGGGTGTGCCTTTGCTACAGGAACCAACAAAAATAGTGATTGCATTAGTTATCCATTCATCAAACCTGGGTGCCATTTAAGGATGCTGCTTCTTTCTGTCCCTCTGCAGAGCACTATCCTCAAAAATTAAAATGATTTCAAATAATCATTTCAGTTACAGGTTACTCAAAGCCAAGCACTTGTAAGGGCAGGCTGTCAACTTTCCTGCACCAATTAATGTATTGATAAAGCTTCTGGAGTAGCGACATTAACAGCATTATCTTACAAAGATACCTGCAGGTAATATCAACACAATTACTATTGAATCCAAAGTAGGGGAACCGGTGAGCCTGCCTTAACAGAATTATCAAGATACATTGAATTATTTCTACCAATATGGAAACTTATATAAGAACAAAGCACTGAGAGAGACGTATTTGTCTTTGTGGAGCAAAGCTGAAGCACATTTGTTCCCCAGGCCATTCTGGCCCATGCTGGTGATATATTCAGCGCTCTGGATGTTTCAAGTAAATACATCTTTAGCCACACTCCCTCTGCTGTCCTTATTGCTTTTGATTAAAGGAACAGACCTTTAAAGCAAAGGGTTATCCAGCTACAGAAAGGTGATTTATATCTGTAGCACCACAGCCAGCAGAGGAGGCTTAGCCCCAAGGTGGGATGTCAGAAGAAGGTGCTCTTTCCAAGGTATGGATTGGCACAAGACACCCATCCACTGTTGCTCCTGTAGCAAAACCTAGTGGCCAAACCGGTGTTTAACAACCTTTGGATTTACTCCAGCCAGTGCAGAGATGTTAGCTTCAGGGTGAGGAGAGTGGGGAATGTGATCAGACAGGAACAGTCACAGGGCATCTCAACGAAAACAGAAGGAAAGAATGCCGGATGAGAGAAAGTTGGGTTGAGTCCATCTTAGCCCTATGTAGCAAATGCCTCTACTCTCAAAATTTGAGCACGCCTTTATAAAATCTTAATGAGCTCTAGCCATGATCTGTCACTTTTTCACTTAACCCATGTATGTAGCCATGTACATATACAAATATATAATTTTGATATATAATAAATGACCTATTGAAGAAACAAAGGAGAAAACACCACACTGGGTAAGCAATCTTACTCAGAGACATTGCTTTCCCTTTTTAATTTGCTTTGGTAGATTGCTATATTGTGCAGATATCTCCTCACTGTTTCCTCTTAATTATCCTTAATTCTATTAAACAGACAAACATCAACTGCAAATAATGCATGCTCAATTATGCAGTGTTGGTGGTTGATACTGTATTATCACCAGCTTTTCTTTTAATATTTTGGCAACACACAAATGAAGCTGCTACAATATGCTTAAATAGCCTCTGTCAGAGTGATGGTCATGAATCCACTGCATGCATAGTAACCTCACCTCTGCCCACAGAAGGCCAGCAGGGATGGTGAAAGGGAGTAGTTCCCATCCCAAATGAGCTTCCAGATGCCCTTGCTCGATACAGATCTGATGGCAGGAGGCTAGCAAATGGTTGCCAGGCGACCCCAGAGAGAGGCAGGAAGCGCCACCATGCAACACAAAACAATCATTTTCAAAATAAAGCAAAAATTCTCTGGGTTTTGTCATCATTATTATTTGTAATCGCTTCTGAGGATGGAGAAGGCTTGTCAGACCAGATGGGACCAGAATATATAATGAAGGACACAGTACATTGCACAGGAACCAGAGGTAGCTGAGAGCAATAGGGCCCCAGGACTGTCACTATTGCATTAGGGACAGACAAAACCACAGGGACACCAGTAAAAGATGCATCTATTTTCACAAGGACATTGCAAAGATGCCATATGACAGACAGCATTTTTAATCACTAAATAATCATCTGGTACAGACACTCTTTGCCTGTCATGGTAGGCTTGGTCTGGGCCTCCAAGGGTCTAGGATCTTCTTGGGTTTGGCTCTATGTGTCGTACTTGCCACAGAATCTGTAATTAAAACAAAAAACATTTGTTTTCTATGTTGAATATTTCCAGGAACAGATCTGGGTGAAAAAGACTTGGTGAAATGGGATTTCTTTTGATAGATGCTTTACTTCGCTTTCTTGTCTTTTCCACCTACGTACTGCCCAAGCAGAAGTGGTACATTTTCCTGCTGTTACACAATAGCTTAAATGGATCCATGAGCCATCTCCCCATTTCAGAGGGCACAAAACACCTGAGGCATGGCCCTGTGCCAGCATCCAGGTCATGAGAAGAGCTGAACCAACTCCAAAGCTGGATGGCAGTGGGCCCAAAGGAGGGTTTGGAAGTATTTAGATAGAACAGCCCTTTTACAGTGAATTGGTGAAACTGTTTCAAATAGATTCATCCTCATGATAATTTATTGGAGTCCTGCTTGAAGAGGCTGCATTTGCTCAGAATGAGACTATAAAGAGGATTTGGCCCTTGACCCATTAAGTACACACCATTTTAAACAAAACAAGCCAGGTGCAGCTCTCCTTCCAACCCCTCCTAAATACTTGAAATGGGTTGGGTGAAATAGGTCTCAAGCCAGTGCTGGCCCTGCTTGAAATGGGAGTTTGGACTGGGTAGTGTCCCAAGGCACTTTTGGGGTGAACAGTACTGGAGCGATGCAGTGATGAGGAGGAAACCTGGGCACTGTGAAGCCCCTTCAGAGCTCTTGAAGCATCCTAAACTCATACTGGCAGAAGTGCAAGGAGTAAAGATTACTTTCTTTGCTGACCAAATCAGTCAAGCACTCGAAACACCTTCAGGGTGCGGAAGCAGCTCCTGCATTCACATGGCTGAGTCACACAGGCCAGAGAAAGCCTTCTGCCAACGTGGGATTGGCACAAAAGCTGAATAATGAAGAGATGTTTACGCTGCTGCTGCTGCTACTGCTGCTGCTGCCTTTACTCAGGGACTCGTTTTATTCTTGCAGGCTCTCAGGCAGTCACCATTCATGCACAGGTGCAACCATAAAGGGGCCAAATGTGGAAGGCAGGGTGTGACTAAGCCCAAAAATGAGCGACACAAATGCATTATTCATGCAGAAAGCTTACAATGCTCCACAATTCCTTTCTTCAGAGCAGATTGCTCCACTATCAACATCAGCTACACGATTCTTCATTTCTGACACCTGCCTTTGTTCCTTTTCTACCTCAGAAGTGAGGTGACCCGGGTGTTTGCCTGAAATGGTTGCTCAGGACAAATTTTCCAGCAATGCTGGGTAACAACCTGGGACATTTAGGGGGTAGAAGTGACACAAGTGGCCACTGCCTTCTTATGTTGTCTGCCCCTCTGAGCACAGGAGTCTGTGTGATGTCAGGAACTTTGCTAGAGAATTGTATTAGAGGAAGAGTATAAAAAAGAGAGAGGAAGAAGGCACCAGAGAAAGCAAAAAGAGAAGGTGAGGATGGGAAGAGAGACAAGTTTCCAATCAACATTGAAAAAAAGATGGTAACTTGACTATGTTGTTGAAAATAATAGGGGCTTTAATAGTTAAAAGGTTTTAAAAGGTCATTATGCATTTAGCAGCAAAAGAGCAATATGAATTTCTAAGCAGCAACATCTGGAAGATCAAAAGAAATCATACTTCAATCAACATGAAAATCTCTGCTCATTACACACAATCATATTTAGTTATTAATAGACACAGGCTAGACACTGACATTTTACACATTTCATCCTATGATGCGCCAGGGACACTTCTGGCATTTAGTTTATCATTTTCATCAGTGTCATGGAAAGAGTGACCGATATGACCCCAAAATATCTCACACTGTCAGTCATCGTAAGTGAATTTATCAACACATATGAAATCGGAATCCACAGGAGAGTTTTAACTGTTTGCATACTAAATTACTTCATTCTTCACGCTTCAAGGAAAAAAAATCAGTTTTGCATAATAAATAATGATAAGGGCCAGTGGACAATTATATAGGTGGAAACAGTATGCAAAACACTTGGAATTCAAATTTGATGTGTGAATATATCCAGAAGTTGCTTAAGTAATCAGCTCAGCAACTGTATTAGCCATTGTTAGAGCTTAATACAAAAGCTCTTCAGCTTTTATTAAAAGCAGCCCAACTTAAACTGCAGTTGGCACATGTCCTATTGGTATTTTTGTTTTGTTAGACAGCTTCCAACGGATTCAGATGTGCAATTAGGTCAATATTAAAATTAAATGGCCTGTTGTATTAAGTCAGAATACAAAGAGGTCTTTGGGAGGAAGGAGTCAGTCCAAAAATAATGTTGACTCCAACATGAGCACAAAAAACAAAGTGCTGGAAGCCAGCAGCCCCAGCCTAAATCTGTACCTTGTGGTGTGAAAGGGAAGGTTCTTAGCTGAGAATTGTTTGTTAAACTGGCATATTGGATTTCATGACTGATTTTTGTGTGTAATAATTGCATTAAAAAAATAATGAGAGTGGGTTTCTTTCTAGTTTTAGCAATCACTACGGCAAACATGCTGAGACGCTTCAGACAGAAATGTGATTTTACTTCTAATGACAATTTTTTTTGGACTGAATTGCAATTTAGTTCGTTAATTAGATCTGTCACTGCATTTTCTAACTCGGTTATTGCATCCTTTGATGATTTTACTAGAATTATACTTCTATTTCTGCCACTTTGCATTCTATGCTTTAATAATTCTTCAGACAAGTATGCTAGGCAGTTGATTACATTTTGTGGCAGCAGTAATGTAAACCCTCTCCTGTGTTACATTGATTCAAAAATCAGGCTGGTCACTGAACCAACACACTAAGCCAATACTGCTCTGAACGAGTGAACTATTCAGAGGAATTCAGCCAGGGACAGATTGTGGACATGCTTTTTTAGTCATTAAATGGATATAAACAGTTACAAGCAATTGTAAATGAAAACAAGATTTTAAAAAAGAAAATATCCTGAATGTTCTAAAACTCATTTATCAGCAAAATGAGATCTTATCTACTAAATTATTTCAGGGCAAGCTAGGGTAGGTTTATTATATATTAATGAACTGACAGATTTTTAAAGATCTTGCCATTTCAACAACTTTAGAAAATTGATTGTTTTTATGCGAGGTCTGGCTTTTTACTCACCCAGAACTGTGGGTGTAGTTAGAAATTCACTTTTGGAATAGAGACAATATGATCAAAATAGTCATGTCCAAAAAAACTCCAGCACTCCCAAGCAGTTACTGATTCCTCCCAGCCTCCCTGTGTACCCAGACATCTGCCTGTCAGGTGCTGTGTGATGTGGATTACAAGACAAAATCCTGCTGCAGAAAACGTCCACCACTAAACATAGCTGGTAGGGCAGTGAGTAGCCCACTGGAATATGCTGGCTGTAATTTCACTGTCTGCCCTGCACAGGAGATAGCTTGGAGCTGCCCTGCAGCCCAGGCAGAACTGGGGATGATCACAGTTCCCCTCTTCTCTTTGCTTGCTCAAAGGAGAAACATTTGCTCTACTTCTTTTCCCAGCAATAAACTGCTTCTGTTATCTCTCTTTCAAGAGAGGGATCACAGAGCCAGAATTCCAGAAATCAGCCGGTTCTGTCTGACAAGTCCTTACAATGTTCTGTCCCACTCCTAAAAGAATGCATTTGATAGAAGATTTTCATTAAACACATTCAGTCATATTTTTAATGCCAGTTTAAGAGCATTTTCATGCTTATTGTACAGCTGGCTTTTTCAAAGTAGCTGTGCATGCCCTAGGAAGACATCCTGTGAATCCAGTATTTGGTTGCTCGGCTTTAGGGGTGCTATGAATTTCCTAGCAGTGACCTACCAGACTTCCAGGACACAGGGATCAGCTAAGCACTTCCCAATATTCTTTTTCCCACATTTTATTTCATTCATCCAAGTGCGCTCAATTTTCAATCCACTAAGCAACAGCACAGGGTAAAAATATTTGTAATTCTAATAGTTGCTTTGTAATTATTTCTTAATCTCCATGGATTTTTTTTCTGTAAGTGGATGCTTTCTTGAAATGTTAGATTGCAGAACAGAAATGGATATTGCTTTAAAAGGCTCTATAAACCTGGAAAATGGAGGAATGCTCATGTACCAGGCTGGTGGTCAGAAAGGCCTGGCTGAGATATGAAGGAAACACAGAATCAACACAGCCCCATGAAGAGGCTGTCCATTATTCCATAGCCCAGCCCTGAAACTGAGCACTAATTTTCCTTCTTTAAATCCTCTCCCATATGGTTTTTGATTATAAAAGTGCTCCTTCAAATAGCTATACTTAACAATAACAGATTTGAGTCTGCATCGTTAGAGTTTCCAAGGATTTTACTAAAAATAACCAATAATTCCTTATGAAGGTGCTTTCCGGTCTGAGAAACACATCCCAAGATGGTGGGAATGAGCTCATGGGCTTGGAAGTAGAGTTGCAAGACAGGATGTCTAGGAAATTCTGCCTTATAATCTCCATGGGTTTTTGTCATGTTGTCATGGTTTAATTTTGGCAATTTACCTCTTCTACTATAAATACAGATAGAAAACATAAGAGGCGGTTCA
Source organism: Chamaea fasciata (assembly GCF_029207755.1). Lineage (NCBI taxonomy): Eukaryota > Metazoa > Chordata > Aves > Passeriformes > Sylviidae > Chamaea > Chamaea fasciata. Next base: position 144,637,524 of record NW_027094086.1, read on the forward strand.
CTCATGGCTTTTCTGAACCAGTTTTTTTTTTTTTTTCCTGGCAAGCAAAATATTGATACTTGAATGTCTGCAGTGCTTTATGAAGAGTCAAGACAAAGATAAACCACATGGCTATGAGGGAGAGGTGGGATATTTGGCCAATTCCTGCAGAATTAGACACTTTGAACAAAACAAAGCTGTTTAAAGTATAAAGCTGTAGGAGCACCATATGAGCAGGGCAGCAGGAGGGTGGATTTGAAGGGCAACAGCAAAAAAAAAAAAAATCACTTATCTTTTAAGGACCACTACTTATAACTATTTTAAAGTTTACAAAATCATGTGCACAACTTTAGGTGGAGGGAGTACCAGGAGAGCATCTTTGTATTGCAGTAAAGCCACACGTGTTCCTTAAATGCAGTCAGGTGCTGGCCCTTGTCCCCACAAGTGCTTTCCTCCTGCATACTGTGCCCCAGACATTGGGAGGTCACAGCAAAGAACACATCCAGTGAGGACTGGACATGCTCTTTTTCTGGGAGAGAAAAAAGCCCTGAGAAATCCTGGGGCATGACATCCACACTGGGTCAGTAATTGAACGGAAGAGGGGAGCAGGGGGGAAAGGAGCAAGAGGGCTGTCAGGCAAGCAAAAAAGCAAAGGAGCAAAAGAGGTTTTCTCTTGGCATGAAAAGTGCCCTGTGACATCTGCTTTTGGAGCAGTAGGATTCATGCAGGTAAAAAAACCTATCCTGATGCAGGCCTGAAGCAAGGCAAGGTGGGCTAGCTGTGGGAGGACTGTCAGAAGGGATGTAGTCACTCTGAAACAGAGATGCCTCTGCACAAAACTTGTACCAGTGCAACTCATTCCAAAACAGTCATGCTGCTTCCAAAGTGGTTTAATTAAGGCAGAATCAAAATGTCAGATTAAAATAAAGGAAAAAAGAAAAAGAAAAGAACTTTTGTATGAAGACTCAAGGCATCTGATGCCAAAAAACCCACAAAAATTACAGGGGAGGGGAAAACAATCTCAACATTTCCATCTTGCCAAAGACCTTTCTCACTGGAGTGAATTTCAGTTGAATAGTTGCCACTGCCAGCAGCTGAAGTTGCAAACTGAGCAGGGGAGCAGCAGGGTTTTCATTCTCTTGCCTTGCTGACCAAGGGCTCTGACAATCCAGCTCATTATTTTCAAAAGCTCAGCTCAAAGCAGCAGTCCCAGTGCTTGCTGGGCCCACATTAGTCCATTTACAGCATTTCTACCATCCAGTGACTGAGATTCTGGCAAGAACTGAGATAAAAAACATCTTGGAAAGGAGGTTTGGCAAATGGCAGCGTTATAAAGCACTTCTGGTTTTGCTATGCAAGAGGAAATTCAATGAGAAATCCAGCACAATGCTGCAGCCAGATGCAATTTTGGGGGAGCAGCGTAAGGGATGGGAAGGAAGAGTTTCATTCTCAGTGGAGAAACCTTGGGTGCCCTTCTTCCACTGAAGGTTTACTGGGGTTTTATGAACCTCCACATGCACTTTGGAAGGGCAACTGAAGAAACTGAAACAGTGATTGCTGCTTTTGCTCCAGACTGGATTGGGCAACTGGACAGTTTCTCAGCTGCAAAGCAGCACCTGCCTTGCCCTTGTGCAAACCACAGACAAAGGTCCAGGCAGCAGCTCCAGAGATGGTTTTGGAAATGGTACCCCAATGTCTGACTGGACCAAGTCAATTCACAACAAGGAGAGACTCAGAACACCTGCAACAAAGGTGGTTATTGTTATTGGATGTTATTTCAGCTTTTCTAATATTAAAAACAAAAAAAAACAAACAAAAAAAAAAAAAAAAAAAAAAAAAAAAAAAAAAACACCAAAAAAACAGTTAATAAAACTTAGCAAAATATTCCCTGAGAAATTTCATCATTGTGCAAATTTTTATGCCTGAGTTATAAAGCCAAGTAATTAACAGCACTCCAATGGAAATGATAGTAAAAACCATACTACAGTAGTGCTATGGGGAATGCTTTTCCTTTGTCTCGTTACAGTTCTTTTTTCCCAAGTTGGAAATAAATATATAAGTTAAACAAAATAAAAATGCCCACCTAACTGTGCAGATGCATAGTTAATTAATCACTTAATTTAATCCACTTAGCTTCAATGGGAAAGAAATGCAATCTGACAGTCAAGGCAATATTTTTCCATTCATTCTAGTGTTTGAAAACATCTACTTTATTTTAATAGCCCCTGAATTGAATGGATTGATGCTAATGTTTTTTGCTTAATTTGGCTTTAGAAAGGTTGTATAACATTTAACAGGTAAAGAACATACCATGGGTAAAAATAACAGTGTCATTATGTTTCTAGTAAACATGAACAAATGTTATTTACAAAAAATATATATATTTGTGAATAGATTGATTAAAGAGGTACTTAGCTAGGAAAATTTGCTTTGGGAGGAAAGTTGATTTAAAAAAAAAAAAAATGTGCTTACGGCTCCAAAGAACACACTGCTAGAAAACATTGAAGTGTGTGGTTCTTTATATTTGAAATCTGAGATTCTTGTGTTAATGGCTCCCCAGTATTCATTACCATAATGCAGCATTAAACAAGCTATGCTACACTGCCTCCACAACACGCTGCTGTCCATCAGCAGGGAGCGGGGCACTGGGGACCTGATCTGCAGCTCTGTGCAACCAAAGGCTGATCTGCTTGTTTTCCCTGGCTTTCCTTTCACCTACAGCACGAGGTGGCACCTGCACCCCGACGGAGCGCTCACGTACGGCATCACTGAGCAGGTTTGCTGCTCCTGCTGCACCTCTTGCTCAATACACTCTGTCCATAGATAAAGGCAAAGGCAGCTCAACCTCACTCAGGAGGCAGGCAAAACAGAGATATGGCCTCAGGGTGAAGGATCAGGGCCAGGTTGCTGGATCCATGCCCACCATAGAAGGCGTGGAACTGAATTCACCTATTCTGATATTGCCAGGGATGGCAGCAAGAACACCTTCTCCACGAGCTGCATAACTACTGCCCTCATTATCTCATATACCACTGCCAGCACACACATGGATTACATCACAATGGTTTCCAAAACAGAAGACAATGAGGGACTTGGGAGACTGTTAAAAGGGTTAGTAACAAAATCTCACACTGTATATTTTGGGAAAGACTTAAGGAAAGCTTTCATGCAAAGCTCGGTGCAAGTATCGATATATACTCAAATGTAACCCTGTGCTTAAGGCTTGGCCTGGCTCCAAAGCTGTAAAGAAATAATATCCACAATAATGCTGACTGCACGCCTCTCCATGAGCTGCTACATGTGAGGGTAAACCCCCGTGGCACAATGTCCTGGTGTATAAATATATGCTCAGGATTTCATATAGATACATATATAAACACACATACACACATATATATATGGTATATATGTACGAGTCTCCACCATCTAAAGATCGTGAGATGCTTTCAACACAACTTTCGTGACTTAGATTCTCTACTGTGAGCTTTACAGAAAATGGATTTTTTATCTCACTAGTGGCTCTGAAAAAATGATGTTGAAATGACTGTCTCATTTCAAACTACTTTGTTACTTACCTGAAAACAGAAAAATATTTTAAAATCATTGTATCAGGTAAAACAAAATGCTTCATGTACCAAAATGTTTTATTTTTCATCTGATGTTAAGAATTTAGAACTTTTTTGGAATAAATTTTCATGTCATTTCTAGCTAAAGTACTTTCCAACAAAAAAATCAAATATACCACCCTGACAGTATTACAAAGAAGCATACTTCCTATGAAAATAGAAAGCAAAACTCACAGTGAGACATTTTTTTTACAAGTTTTACAATATTTTACAAATATTTATTATCATCTAAACCCCTTGGTTCACCAGAAGAACTATTTTTGCATAAAATAGTTCATCTGGTTGTGTATTTGGGCCCAGCATATGGTTCCTGGTTTTGGAGTTTTAGACAGACTGGACAGAAGGGATGTCCTTAGTCCCCCAGCCTTTTTTGTGCAATTATATATTTTTTGCTATTGGGGTAAGAGACATTAGGGAAGGCAATACACATGTTCTTAGTTCTTGAGCTGCATTACTACTAGGAAATGAAATACTTACTTTGGGAATGAATATCTTAACAGTAAAAAGGGAGAGTCATTACTTGTCCATAGTGTATCAAACTCTTTTGCTGAACCTGCTTCTGGTATGCACCGTGGAAAACAAGTCCCTGCACTTTGTCTCATCCAGTTTCATCCTTGTCCAGAAGGAAACAATGCAGGAAACGCAGTGGGTGAGCACATCCTCCTGCCTCTGTCCAAGGCCATGGCAAAGATGCTGCTACCTGCACACTGCCACACGAGTGCAGGCAAGGGGGAGGGATAAACAGATGTGGCCCAGCTCTCCCTGGGATGCTGCCCCTGCATCCAGCTCTTCTCCTCTCTCCTTCACAGAGCAGCCAGGGAAAACGGAAGAGAAGGAAGAAGCTCAAAACTAAGACCCACTGCTGTGACTACAGCAACATACAAAAAGCTGTTTATGACCTGCCTCACACACACTGGTGTCACATTTATCAGGCATCCTTCTCCTAGGACAAAACACGGGACCATGATTAGTTCTGGTACTCCTGGGGGCTCCAGCTGCTTACAGCCAATCGAGTCTGACAGTCCCATGTCCAGGGAGCTGAGAAGGAAACCAATCTTGAGGAGATGGAGGCAGGTGAAGGAAATCAAAGAATGCCTAAAAATTGTTGTTGCCAAAATGCATAGCAATTGAATTTAATGACTATTCAGCTGAAAAGATAAGTACCAGCATGTGGAAGAAATCCTGAGCAGGAAATAACAAAAAAAGAAAGGCCATGTTATGCTATCACTTGTTTAATCATGAATATAATGGATGATGGTGAAGGAAAAGGTCTTGCCAGCAATGCAGTTTAGTTGAATCCTTAGTGAAGCATAAGCTTTGCTCTCAGAAAGTCTTCCTTAGAAAATAAATTCATATTGGCTTGAATACAGGCACTGTCACACAGAGTGACAACTGGCTGAGTGGCTGTAAACAAAAGGTAAAGATAAATGACACTACATCAGGTCGGTGTGTCTGCATGGAAGTGACGGCCAACAAGATACTCTCAAGGAGAGGCTGGAGCTGTCAAGAGAGCTACTCTGGTATTATTTAACATCTTTGCTAATTATCTGGAAAAGGAAGGAGAAATGCACAGCATTTACTTCATTTGATTTTCAAGAAAAGAGGCGAGACTCTCACCTGCTCCTGGGAGACCCCTAATACGAAAGCACTGCTAGCCCAGTGTCGGCAGGGAGATGGATTGCTCCGAGGCTGCGCAGGCGATTGTTTGGAAAACGCCCGATGGTGGAGGTGGTGGCAGCAGTACAAAAGAATATGTAGCAATTATCTGCCTGGCGAGGGGGCTGTACAGGAGCAATCCAGCTCTTGACGTAAGCAAAATGCAGTAAAGCAGATAAATAAATCTCTGTGTGTCGAGGGGGGTGTTTTCAATAAACCTGCAGGGATCTTTCCTCCAAATTATTTTAAGTATCTGTGATATTTCCATGGGGAATTTCTTATCTTCTCCTTCCATTGTAAGGGTGTTAATTCACTTTGCAGGCATATGAGTGAAGAGAAAGAGGTGAGACAGCATTCGTTACTTGGATGTTGAGGTTTTACATCACAAGGAGGGGGAAGAGTAGCAAGAGGAGTGTTTGAGTGGGCAGCCCAAAGGAGGAGCTGAGGCAGAGAAAAAGAATGGTGAGAGAAAGAGAATGGAAAGAGAATGGATTAGGCAGAGATCTCACAAAGTATGTTAAATCAGAAGGAAAAGGACTCTTTCCTTTCTGCCTTTTAGATGAAGGCAGGCCTGGCTCTCTTGTGTCTTGCACTCCCTACTGCCAAAAACAGAGCAGCACTGTTTAAATAAGAGAGGGGAAAACTTCAAGACAGGGAAAATAGAGTAGATGGTAGATGAAAAGAAGACACAAATAACCCTTCATGCTGGAGGAAGGGATAATCCCTCCATAAGACAACAGGCCTAGGGGATAGAGACTGCTTTGGTCTCCTGTAGCTAGAGGAAAGAGGAGAAAAAGAGTAAGCAAGTGTTGATGGATTTCTCCTATACTGCATCTGAATTTTCTCATTCAGAAGATGGTTCTTAGCAGGCTGCTCAAGAGGCAGATCACTTAACCACTCCCCTGACTTCTTGATCATTTCTGCTGTATTGCGTAGGTGGTGCTATTGTCAGATGCTGAAAATAAGAAAGAGACAGAGCAAGGCTAGGAAAACAAAAACAAATTATTAGCAATCTCTTCAAAAATTCAGCAAGCTACTCTAGAAAATAGGTCTGCACTTACGTCCTGGTTTTTGCAAACTAAGTGTACTATTGCCTTTTCTCAATTTTGTCTTCTTTTCCTAAAGGTGTTTTTAACAGACATTTTTCCTGCGCTGTAAACTAGGGAATAATATCCCTCTATAGGGGGGAGTTCTGCCATTTCATCATAATGTGCAGAGGGAAATCTGTCATTGCTCAAGGTCAATCTACTTGCAAAACCTTGAATGTTGAAGCTGAGAGGCAGGGGATGTTCTCAATTGCCTGAGTCTCATCCTCAGGTTGCAAAGGTAGAGCAACAGCTGAAGTGAGCTGATGCTGTTTCATGGAAGTCAGTCCAGTTGCTCCCACACCTGCCATGAAAGGTGGAAATTATGGGCTTTCAAGCAATGTCACTCTGTATGTTTGGACAAGACATGTGCATTAGTAGGTGGTGTTGGAGCACAAATAATTAATAAATATGACCACGAGTGTGTCCAGTAACTGCTTCACTAAAGAACTTCAAGCATCAGTATCCAACAGCCTTTTAAACATATCTTTCTACATTTCTACATAAAGTGAAAGTGGCCCTTGACTCTTTAAAAGGTTTTTTCCCTCAGCTCTGAGTGGTATAAATGCAATATGATTTCATAAGACTTTAGACATTTGATACTGTCCAGAGCAGGCTGCTCTGTATCACTGAGATGCCAACATTTGGCTAACAGAAGTGGAAACACAGCAGGTAACAATCCAGCCGAGGCAGGCTGATGGAACTATTTTATTCTGTTCTGTGCTGTGACCCATATTACAATAGAAAAATATATTGGATTGCTGGTCTCTCCTTGTGACCCAAAAGAAGGAAAAGTTGTCAAGACATAGTCACGACCCCAAGTCAAGAATTACTGACATGATGGTCTAATAAAACTTTTATCTTTCCCTATGGCAATCAGGTCATGCTGGGAAACTTCCACCTCTCTTGTCATAAGAGATTCAACAGTCAGAACTCAATCCTATTCCTATTCAAGGGCAGAGATGCCACTGGCATCAATAGGGGCAGCACTGGTGTGAAATAGTTGAAATGTCAAGTGTGTATTTGCAGAAACTGATTCTGCTGAAGACTATGCAGATATAATTATGCTGCTCTTTTCCCCATTGCTCTCCTTTTATATTATCTAAGGCAAAGTGCCCACAGAGGACACAGATGCACTCTATTAGATGTAGAGTGAGTATTGTTAAAAACATCCTCTCTAAAACCAACTAGATATTTAATCCTTTGTAACCTCATCAACTGTGACACGATGTAATTACAGATTGTTCAAGAGTCTTGTCTGCCCACTCAGTGCCAGACTGAAAAACTACAGAAAACAAAAAACTAAAGAAAACAAAAAGTGAAGCAGACAACTGAGCATGTGCTCTCCACCATGTTCCCAGGAGGCTCAGTAACCAAGTATACACTACACATCTCAGGGAGGAAAGTGCCCATCTACAACAGTCTTCTCCTCCACGAGACGCTTTTAAAACACTGAAGTTGCTAACAGAAGAAAACAGCAACCTGTGGAAAAGTGAAGTTTAGACAGAATCGGTGTGGATGAGTCACTATTTTTTTTCTAATTTCTGCTGCACTAGCTTTCCAAAAAAGTCTATTTTTTTTTCTTTCTGAGTAATGATTTCCTCTCTCATGCTGTGTTGGTGCACCCAGTGCTGTGCCAGGACTCTACCTAAAGGCCCCAAGGTCTGACCCTGTAGCACAAACCTCAGTCCTTGTCCTGTAATCAGCACTGCATGGGCAGAGCATCAGTACATGCAGAGCTCTGCTGAGGTTTGCGAGCTCTGCATGGATGAGACAATCTTCCCATGCAGATCAAGGATTGAGAGTGGGACTTAAAAGAGAAAATAATAAACAAGAGGATAAAACCCACTGCGAAATACCAGGTAATTTTTTAAAACATAATTTAGCAGGTGTTTAGTGATTACCCTGAAAATAAGGCACAAACACTTTCATGACTCATATTTGTGCTTCAGTTGAATTCTCTCTTCCATGCTATAGCTGTAATTTAAAACATTTGCTTCATCCTGAGAGGAAAAATGAAGATGTTTGAAATAAAGCACTTCTGCAGAACTTACACCCGTAGGGTACACACAAAAACTACACAACCAGCAAAGGCTGAATTCTGATCATGGCTCCTCCTTGGGGAAGAGCTGTATTCACCTTCTTATTTTGAATTCCTCTCTCCTTTTACACTAAATGCTTAGATTTGATCAGCTTTAAATATCTAATATTACAGTATAAATAGCTAATATTACAGATCAACATTTTGGTGTTATGGGGACTGCATTACATTTTTGTCCTAATCTAGTGGTGCTCTACAATTGCAGGTCTCTCTTAATGTTTCCATAATGTGAAAGGTAAGTGCTGATTATATAAATTAATAACTGAAGGGGTAGGGTGACAAACGACTTCTTGACAGCAAATTGGTAGTGAAATTGTAACCGTTCCCTTGTGTTTAACATGACTTGCTAAATTAAGTGGTTGGGGTTTTCTGCAATTTCACCTGTGACTCTGCAGAGCACCACACAGTATGCTACAAGTTATCCCTGCTTTAGCCAGCGTTCCTTGACATCCATGTGCTTCTTTGCAAAGCACTTTCTACATCCTCAAATGCTATAAAGAGCAACAGCTCCACTGATAGTAGCTGACCCCACCACTAGAGGTTTGCTGGTTTATGCCAGGTGTGGTCTAGGACATGGCACTGCTTATCAGTATTGCAAAAATGAGTGGAAATCAGGAGAAAATGCCTCTTCCAAGCAATTCCTTTTGAATTTCTCCTCTTTCTTTCTTAGATAATTTCTTCATCTTTCCTCATATCTTATTAGAAGACAGTGTTGGTTTCTCACCATCCAGCATATGGAATGAAGAAATCTCTGGCAGAAAGATGTGAGGAAAGCAAGAGTTCGGAAGTGATTTTTAGAGGGAGAACGTCAGGTAAGTTATACAATGACTCTATCAGTTTATATAGGTATTCCCTGGTGGAAAAGATACCTAATAAAGGGCTTTCAATCTTGTTGACAAAAGCTTGAACAAGATTGAATGGCTGAAAGTTAGACAAATTCAACCTTGAAACAAGATGGAACTTTCTGGCAGACAGGGTAATTAAACACTAAAAGATTATCAGTAAAGGTGAGGATCTCAAGACTGGCTGGAGGTTGCAAGACAATACCACACACCTTCCTAAAAGATGTGGTTTCAATACAACCTCAGAGCAAGTCTGGGCAAGAAGAATCACCTCTCCCTCACATGCTCAGCTGGCCAGAGGAAGATGACTGAGCATTTGGAGATTGGGATTTTTTTATTTATTTGACTGTTTGAGGGCTGGGATTTGTTTTCAAAACTACAGACTTGCTATAACTGACAAAAAGGCACCAAAGATATGGCTTCTAACCAGACAGAGACAAATGTTCCTAGATACTGTGTATGTATTTCTGGCTTAAACACACAGAATCATATTGATTAAAGTTTGGAAAGAATTTCTCAGGTTAAATTGGAAAAAAAAAAAAAGTTTAAAGATGGGACAATGCACTACTTTTGCTAATTGCGATCAATTAGGCATGTCCCATCTTATAAATTCTTCATCATCACTGAGGTCCCACATATACTTGGCTCTACAGCTTGTTCATTCTGTGTTATGCCTGTGGCATGCAACTGCTACCCTTGAAGACTTAAATCCTTTAATCTAACTAAAACCATCATTCAAACCATGAAAATAGTTGTGTATCAACTAAAATTGAATAGACCATATAAACAGGAGATGAAACTAGGGGATCTTATGGCACTTTCCTATCTTAGAAGGAATTACTCTTAAGAAATTAAGGATCAATGTTGTTTTCCTTATCACAATATGAGTTTTGATACCAATGCCAACAAAATTCCTATATATGCACAGGGATATTCACGCCTGCCACCTCTGCCAGTAGCTATGAATTCAAGACCTGCTTGAAAAGCTCAAATAATAGACAATGCAGCAGCCCCACTGCATTACACAGGGATTGCTGAAGGTAAATTGGAGCTTTCGCTTGCAAATAAGCTGAGTAATGCTTTAACTATTACACTCCAATTATCTATGCTGCTTTTATTCACACAACATGTTACCATATCAACATCTCTGCAGCAGAGGCACTTATTCCCTATGAAACATCCATAATTCTGGTACCACAGTCCTTTCTCCAGAAGGAACCTATCCATCATGGTACCTTTTCTTCCCAGGCAATACATAACAGAAGCTTTTTGTAATCTAGTAGAATTATGGCATGTGGGATGCACATCCAAAGTGATGTTACTCCTCTTATCTCACTGTTTTATTTCAGTTTTGGATAAATGGCAACCTCTTGATTGATTCTATTTGATCATAGAGCATGGACAAAACAGTGGGACGTGTCACTATGGTAATCATGGCAAATACACAGTGATTTCTGGAGATATATTAGACATTTCACTGCCGGCTGGCTGCAGCTTCACAACTCAGCTGCCAGCTGTCTTGGAAAGCTGAAACAGCTAGCAAGCTGCTGTTAATGCAGATTCTGTGGCTACACTTGCTGTGATCCTACCAACAGCTGCTGCTCAAAGAGTGGGGAGGCCAGTAACCAGTTGCTTTGGAGTAACTGTTCCTGGCTCATTCAGAAAAAGTCTCTTTCCAGGCTTGTGAACAAGTTTTGTGTGAAAGAAAATTGTGTGACAGACAGCAAAGAGTAGCAGGGCTGAGATGTTTCACAGAATCTTTTCGGCTGGAAAAGACCTTCAAGATCGAGTCCAACCCTTAACCCAGCACTTCCAAGTCCACCACTAAATCAGTCCTTAAGTGCCACATCTACACATCTTTTAAATACCTCTAGGGATGTTGATTCCACCACTTCCCTGGGCAGCCTGTTCCAGTGCTTAACAGCCCTTGAAGAGAAAACATTTCTCATAATATCCAGTCAAATCCTCCCCTGGTGCAAGTTGGGGCTGTGTCCTCTTGTCCTGTTGCTTATTCCTTGGGAGGAGAGACCGACCCCCCACCTGGCTACACCCTTCTTCCAGGCAGTTGTAGGCAGTGATAAGGTCTTCCCTGCGCTTCCTTTTATCCAGGCTAAACAACCTCAGTTCCCTCAGTCACTACTCATAATATTTGTACTTCTGACTCTTCACCAGCTTTGTTGCCCTTCTCTGGACACTCTCCAACACGTCAATGTCATTCTTGTAGTGAGGAGCCCAAAACAGAATCCAGGATTAGAAGTGCAGCCTCACCAGTGCCCAGTACAGGGGGACAATCACTGCTCTGGTTCTGCTGGCCACACCATTTCTGATACAGGCCAGGATGTCTTTGGCTTTCTTGGCCACCTGGGCACACCTGGCTCATGTTCAGCTGCTGTTGACCAGCACCCCCAGGTTCTTTCCTGCAGGACCACTTTACAGCCACTCTGTCCCCAGCCTGTAGCACTGCCTGGGGTTGTTGTGATACAAGTGCAGGGGCCAGCACTTGACCTTGTTGAACCTCATACCACTGGCCTTGGTCCATCAGTCCAGCCTGTCCAGCTCCCTCTGCAGGCCCTTCCCGCCCTCCAGCAGCGATCAACACCCCACCCAATTTGGTGTCATCTGCAAAGCAATTGAAGGCACATTCAATCCCCTCACCTAGATCACTGATAAAGATATTAGGCAAAATTGACCCCAGTACTGAGCCCAGGGGAACACACTTGTGACCAGCCACCAGCTGGATGTAACTCCATCCCCCACCACCTCTGGGCCTGGCCATCCAGCCAGCTTTTATCCAGTAAAGAGAGCACATGTTCAAGCCATGAGCAGCCAGTTTCTGGAGGAGGACGCTATGGGAAATGGTACAAAAGGCTTTACTAGAGTCCAGGTAAACATCTACAGATGTTCCTTCACCCACTTCTTAAGTCATCTTGTCATAGGAGGAGATGAGCTTGGTCAAACAAGGCCTGGATTTCAGAAACCTTTACTGGCTAGGCCTGATCTCCTGGCTGCTCTGTACAGAGATCTTTTGAAGCAGATTGAAAGTGAATTTCCTGAAAAGTTTGGATCATCACAACACACTGACAGAATATTCATTTTTGTCTTGTGATCCCAACACACCTACTTCAGGACATGGGCTAGTCTTGATCTAAGGAAGACAGAACTAAATAGATCAAGCAAATTGTGCCAAATAATGTTTATCTCCAATGCCTGGGCTCACTATATCTGCTGTAAATTTCTCCTCTCTAAATATCTAACATAAGATGAAATAAATGCTGTCTCTGTGGAGAGGAAGGTTTGGATCCATAGCAGACTGCATCATACTGGCTGTTCTTTCTCACAGGACAATTACTCTGCAAACAGAACCAAATCTGAAAGACTGTCTGGCTCTAATAACCGTAAAGTTTTATGGTACCAGCAGCCTCTGAGTCACTGATCTGTTTCTTCCCAATCTATATCTCCCAATATCCACTATTCAAACAATAAAATGTGAGAACATATTTGCATATTATGACAATTTCTAAATGAGTAGGCCTCATCAGTTTCACTAATGCCCTGGCTAAGCTTACATACTTTGTACTGAAGAAGTTTTTCACCTAGTGCTGTATCATAAAGATGCACAAGTCATATCCCACAGCATGTTGGCAGTTTGCAGGTTACGAAACACACTGCAGAGTTTTGTACTAGGATTTTTCCTCTGGTTCAAAACACAGCATTCAAGAACTAAACATGCATTTTAAGGGATCCCTAAAAATTTGAAGAAATTAAAGAACATCAGCAAGAAAAGTCATACTGTGCTGTTAACCTGCACAATTCTGAACAATCATTGCAAAATTCCTTGTATTTTTGGTGCACGTCCATGGGACATCTACAGCAAAGTGCCTGTTTATGGCTCTGAATTCACACAGCCAAGTTGATTTGCTGTTCATTCCAGAGTGGTTGTCAACAGTCTTCTCATTTTGCAGCACCTTGCTGGGGACATTTTGTCAACCAGTATCAGCATATACCATGTTCATTCTCCCAAACCAGCTCCTCTGCTTCCTAGTCACACGAAAGGGTGCCTCATCCTTCATGAAAGGGCTGCCAATAGAGAGGTTCATCCAGTTATTGCCCTGCCCACACTTTGGTCCTATTTCCTCAGATGTTCTGCCTGTCAACTTAGTGTTGTATCAAGAGGTAAAACTCCCTTAAGTGGTGATAAACAAGGTACACAAGGGGTGAAGAAAATCCTTGCTGTCAAGACTTGTGAAAAAAAAGAGCAATTGCCCACAGTTCTGTTCACTTTCAAGGTCTGGCAGTGAGCCCACAGGTCTCCTAGGAGCAGGATTTTCACTGAAATCCTGGCCTTTAGCAAACCTGATGGGGAACATTAGAGAGAGCAAAGAGGGTATGTTTTGAAAAAACTCCCAGCAATCCCACAGAGGTGAGCCCAAATGGGATGAATTCATGTCTGGGAAGCCAGAAGGAGGCCCAGGGATAGATTAAAAAGAACTCACCATATCCTTGTTCATACTAATAACAAGAGCTGCCTGTCTTAGGGTTTGCTAACAGACTGTTCCCAGTGCCCTTGACCTGAAACTCACTTTACTTTTGACATTTCCTGAGCAGCTGGCATTAAACAGAGGGTTTCTTTATCTGGGCTGCAATACTCTACTTTATCCTTTGTTGATTCTCATCAACTTCATCACACTATACAATGTTTGTGGATTAATGTAAACTCTGTGAAGATTACTGATAGCATAAACTGGTTGAAATTACTTCAGAAAAAAATGTTTTAAATTATAGAAGGATCTTTTTGAAGAATATATTTCTGCTAAAGCACTATTTTAAAATTCTTATTGTTAAAAACGCAAAGATTTTTGTTTATACAGTCCTAATAGAAAAGGAGCATTAGAAAGTTCGCATTTTTTTAAAGTAAATTGAAAGAAAGAAACTAAAAGAAAGAAACTTTCCCTGAAACAATAACATTTAAAATCTGGGGGGAAATATAACTTTGTTATTTTCCATGGAAATAGATTTGATTCTTTTTTTCAATCAGATGCCACAGAAATGAAGACAAAAATTAGAGTTTACTATTTTTCCTTTGTTTCTCCTCATTGCACCTGCTTTCTGAAGATTCCCTCCTGCTCCACTCTGGCCACACACCAACCTCCCGCTCATCATGCACCAAAATGTTCCCTTTCCTCATTCAGCTCTTTCCTTAAGAGCTGCTTCTTTTGTGAAAGCTTCCTGCATCATTTTTCTCCCTGTTGGTGACTCCAGACCTTCTCACACTTAAACTATTGTCCAGTATGTATTGTATCCATTTGAGTCAGGTTGTTAGGTCCATACCCCAAAGGCCTCCAGCCCCTCCTTCGCCCTTCAGCGCACAAACACAGCCAAGGGAATTATAAAATCTTAATCAGGAGAACTCAGCAAGGTTCCTCCTGAGGAGCTGCCTACAAAATGTCCTGGGGAAGATGCAAGGCTTGCTGGAGTTGAGGTCTCTCTGCCCTCAAGGTTCAAGCACTATTTTGGTGAAGTTTGGACAAATGCATGAAGACAAAAGCTGTGCTGCAGACATCATTACAAGAGTGTTCCACAACCTGACAGCAGACTTACAGAAAGAGCTTGGCTGATGCTGGTTGAATTTCTTGTGATTCCACAATAGAGAGCATGGGAGAGAAGCTAAGGCCATTTAAAGCACTGGAAATATAGATTTCTTTAAATTGCTTATGTGCTTAAGAAATCATTTGCTGCCTCTCTGCTGACTATTAAAGCTATCCCAAATCTCATGATATGTGCAGCATGTATTTTATAGGTGTGGGAATAAGCATCATCCAATGCCTTAGACATAAAATATCATACACAAAAATGAAGATCAATAGATGAAAAGTGTAAGCCACAATTATTTGGTTCCCAAAAACATGACCTACATTTCCTGCATGTGCAAACTGTTAACATATCTTTTGTTTGAATGAACCATGCAGGGAATCACTGCCACCAAAAAAAAAAAAAAAAAAAAAAAAAAAAAAATCCATATATACAGATTTTAATACCATATTTTCAGCTAAACACATCTCAGATATTTCTCAACTTTAGGCACCGTGGGTTCTCCAATTCCATAACCTGGATTTTTTTTTGAAATTAAATTTGATGATAGGTCTTTAAAAATGGATGGGATAGACAATACAGTTTTGCCTTAATCATTTTCCTCAATAGAAAACATCTTAATAATAGAAAATAATAAAATAGGACTACTGCAGCTGAAGCTCTTAGGGACTGCCTGATGGCCAGAGCTCACCATAAGTGTTTTCTCCTCCTGTATGCAGTGTTTCACAGACTTTCTATTTTTTTAAGTGCTCTTTGGCTTTTACACAACAGAACATTTTGTTTAACAATCCTAGAAACAAGGCATCATTCTACTCTGAATCACAGGAGGGTCGGATATATTTCATCTTCATCTCAGAGCTCTTACTCAAGTATTTACTTCCCCCAGAGGAAGAACCATGAACCAGTTGGGATCTGAGGGGAAAAAGGCGTAAAATTTCACAATACAAAATACGGAAAAATTCATCTAATTGCTTTCCTGAGTAAACTGCTTAGTGTGGAATTCTCTGAAAAACAGGACTTTGAGGAGAAGCAGAGTTATCTCCTCTCTCACATCAGTGATGAACCTTCAAGGTACAAAGAGACCTCTGCCGATGTCAGTATTTGGTGGCTAAGGGTGCCAACTCTCAGCTGAATCTGGCCAATATTACACCATCTGATTCAAAACAAGGATCGGGTTCATTATTTTTGCTAGAATTAAGAACTTTTCAAGTCATATTTGTCCATGGAGGCTTGACATAGAAAGGATTGAAACAATTTGTCACTAGTTTGGGGAAAAAAAAAAAAAAAAAAAAAAACCAACCAAGACTAAAATCTGCATGAGGCCAAGAGAGGTGTCTCTTCTGACATCAGTATTCATCAGGTATAGGAAAATAATACAATTTCTGTAGCATAACATCCACCGTACTTCTTATTCGAAGAAGATTAGAGGAATTAAATGAATTGTAGCAACCTGTGTATTCAGGTATGAAGCACCAGAGGCTTTGTTGAAGCGGTGGGGGGGTTTCCAGCTGGGAAACGATCTGTGGGGAACAAGATCCAGTTTTGCGGGGAAGTGAGGCAGGCGTGTTACAGCTGTGGCACTCGCAGGGAACATCTCCACGGCCAAAGGCTTCTGGCACCATTTCCAGAGGCCTGAGCTACATCAGCCATGCCAAGGGAAGGTCTTGGGTCACGTCTGGGCAAAGATATCTTTTAGGAGGCCAGAACAGCCAGCCTGGCTGCTGCGTTCCTCATGCACCGAGGGCACAGTTTCCTCTCCAACTGTTAGAAAATACCACTTCTGGTGTTTGTATCCTATTTTGTCTCTGAACCAAAGAGGGGGGAAACAATAATACCCCAGCAGGTCACAGAGTTCAGTGAAAAATCCTACAAGCTTTTTCCTGAACAAATAACAGATAGTGACCTCTGGCCCTGCCTTTGCATGAGAATTGCCATCGGCTTCGGGAGCCACTGCTGCGGCGGGGGACGCGCAAACGGCAGATTCTGGTTTAAAACTGATTTTCTTTTTTTTTCCCCCTCCCGGATATTTTTTTTTAAGTTTTTTTTTTTTAAGAACCTAGAAGAAAAGGGGGGGGGGGGGAGGGAGGAGATGGGGTTGGGGGGAGGCCTGGCAGCTCATCTGCATTACAGATCAGGCCCTCTTTGAGCAAACCAAGCATCCATAATTCATTACATGTTTCCTGCAGGGCCTGGAGACGGCAGAGCCACCCTGGCAACAGAGCCATGGCAACAGCGCGCACGGCCTGGCCAATCCGCGCGCGCCTTACAGCCACCGCCGAGCCAATCAGGAGGCGCGACACAAAGGGAGGGCGGGCGGCGGCGGCAGGGCGGGTTCTGAGGGAATTGCGTGGTTTGGGATGTGTGTCCGTAAAATCCTTAACTGGGAGCCGTGTGTAAAACTGAGAGAAACTTGAGGGGGTTGAGCAGTAGGAAGCGGATTATGTATCTGCTCGTTTGTTTAATTTTAGGATTTTTTTAAAATGTATTTTAAAGCACCTTCACCTTGAGGGTTTCTCGGAGAGAAAATGCCGTGTATGCACCCAGCACAAAACCTCTGTGAATTTCTCCCTCTTTTTAGCTAACAAAGATTCTGAAGTGCAAATCGCTGTGTAATTTGGGAAAACAGGATTTTTTTTAATTTAGTCTTCGCGAAGCAGAAATGCTCCTCGAGAGCGTGCTGTACTACTCCATGAATGACACGTCACTTCTAGAGAATCAGCTTAAAAATCAGATTGTTTTTCCCTCCGCTGCACCCTCCAGCAATAATCATTGCGTTGTGGCTTTGCCCTTCCAAGCCCATGTCTTATCACACGACACAGTCATTGCTCTCGGGTGACACACGGGAGAACAAAGCAAAAATCCAAGTGACAGAATTGTGGCGGAAACAACCCAAAAATTTGCTGTAGTAGAAGTTGTACCTGGAAACAAAAAAATGCTGAAAGCATTGAGCCTCACCGCATGCAGTTCCTTTGTGGAGTTTTGTTAACTCTTGCTGTAGTACTGCTACACGTGCAAAAATGTGTAATTTCACTTCTTTGAGGGGGAAGAAAGGCTTTGAGCTTTGTTTAGATAAATAAAAGCAGTGAAGGCAGAAAAGCTCGTTGGTCACTAAAGACCAACTTAGCTTACTGCAACCATCACGTTCTGTAAAGTTGTATCATTTTTCTTAGAATGGCATAAGGAAATAGCTGCTTTTGAAATATTTGTATTTAACATACATTTTAAAAGAAATACTTGATGTCCATGTGTGTACAGAGGTCTGTAAATCCTAGTATAAAACTGTATCTTTTATCTTCGGGGAAAATGAAAAGCAATCATTTATCCAAACCTGAACATTGCACTTGAAGCTAAGATACTGTGGGTTATCTAAGTAAGCTCTTCACCCCTCAACCTAAAGGCTGATCCCAAATTCCACTCTAATGCATATGTTGCTCAGATAGTGAGAGCAGAGATCAGAAGATTTGCTTTGGATGCTTCAAAGTACATTTTGGGACCCAGTGCCCCGTATTGAACTTCAAGAGATGATGCATAAATTGAATAAAGCCATGAAGGCTGCCAGGGGAAGATTGAAAAATACGTTCCAATCTCCCCTCATATATTTTATAAAATGTTGCAAACTACCTGCCTTTTCAAGGCCATGCCTTCTGAGACTCCGCAGATGAAAAAATACTGTATCACTAACTTTTTTGATCTGATAAATGGCTGAGAACTCTTCTTTATCTTTCCTTTCTTTCAATAAATTAGTACGACTAATTACTATGTTTTCTCTTCAGAAGTGGCAGCTTCCCCCTTGTTTGAAGAGAAGCTGTGTTAGAATTTTCACAGCAGTATTTTGCAGCAGACAAATGTGAGATCAAAATATTTATTTTACCTTAAAAACCCCCAACAACTAATAGTCTGAAAACATAATTAATGACCATAATTTTTTTCTCTTGTCAAGAACGATCAATTTAGCAATTTCATATTTTGCTTGCAATTAGAGACAAATGAAGATTTGAACATCAGGCCTGTGACTGTTCATTAAAATCATTTAATGAACCCTGTGGTCTGCATAGTTAAAAATCAGAAATTGCCTTCCAAGATGGTGAAGTTGTCCCATACCTTTATCCTTAACTTTGACAGATTCCACATAGGACTGAAGGCATGCTTACTGTGAAAGGCACAGTGCTCTCTAATGAGCTGTTGCAATCACACAACTTAAGCTAATGAATTTCTTATCCTCTTATGTGGATAAAAGTTTCTGAAGTCAAAAGATCTCTGCCTTTTAAGTGGATTTGTATTTGCATTTGGGGTGGGAGGGGAGGAAAGGATACTGCAGTGAGTGAAATTCATTGTATTCTTCTTAACAAACAGCAGTGTGTGGCAATAACGGAACCATCACAATTAATAAAGAATCTTCACATGCCTCCATTTGAAGTGTGGAATTCTCCAAGGCAAAGACATGGATCCACAGGCACAGGTGGAAACAGGAGCTCACGCTTGAATGAGTCAAGTGAGTCTGTGCAGGAGAAAGAGCCCTGTCCCCCCTGACATCCTTGAATGACTCCGTGTGTGGGGAGGAAGGCTCAGTGCTGGCAGAGGACCCCCACCTGTGTCACTGCAACACAGCGGAATAATCTGTCACTTCATGTGCAAAGACTAAAATCTTCATCTGTAAGGGGGTTTACTGATGCACTGCTGAACAGCATCAGTCCTGAGCTTCACAGTGGTGAGATGCTGTAGAGTAACAATATTGCACACTTAGACAGGGAACTGGAAGCATTCTGTAACCATTTACTGCTCACACCTTGTAGCATCACAGAGATATATTTCACCTAGGCCATAAAAACTGTTGTTCCACATTTAAGTGCTACTGCTCCTATAGAAACTCCGTGTAATCTCAAGAGCTGGAAGGGAAAGTCCTGAATTATCTCAGTGCAGGTTCTGATGTGCAGGCTGCAGTCCCGAGGCTAGGAGTATCTTAAGAGAGGATGGAAGGAAGGCGGGAAGAAAGAAAGGCAGGAAGGAAGGCAGGAAGGAAAGAAGGAAAGAAGGCAGGAAGGAAAGAAGGAAAGAAGGCAGGAAGAAAGGAAGGCAGGAAGGAAGGAAAGAAGGAAAGAAGGCAGGAAGAAAGCAAGGCAGGAAGGAAGGAAGGAAGGAAGAAAGAAAGGCAGGAAGGAAGGCAGGGAGGAAGGAAGGAAGGCAGGCAGGAAGGAAGGCAGGAAGAAATGAAGGCAGGAAGAAAGGAAGGCAGGAAGGAAGGAAGGTCACCTTGACTACAATTTCTTTTCCTGTAAATGGTTTTGGAGTGTTTCAAAAGGAGTTTTGGATCTTGCCAATGAGTTCACGTGGAGGTTCTGGGCATATATTAGCTCATGTTGCTGAATTAGTTTCTCTACTCAGCAAGTGGAGAATTATTTTCTCTTGTCTTAGGACTATGTAGAGAGTCTGCACATCTCTTTTGAGCAGTTTGCCATTTGTGTCATTTAAAATAGTGAAGGCTGAAATTGTAGGATACCTTAACAAGATAAAAGTATTTTCCAGTTACATCTTAGGTCCAAACTCTTGTTCCAAAGTAAGCAGCTAAACAATGCTTATTTCCCTGGGGTCTGCTTTGGAGGTAGCAAATCTTGCTCATTGAGTGGAGTGGGAACTGCAAGGCCTTATCTGAACAGAATTTGACCCAAAGACTGGAAAGAACAGAAGATATCTGTGAAAAGGTAACTCTTGACTCTAAATTCCTCGTTAGCTCCTTAAAGATCTGCCCAGACACCAATGTAAGGACAGAAGCCCAGTCATGGGCTGACCCAAAGCCCATGAAATTCAGCCAGAATACCTGAGTTATTTCAAAAGATTGAGATGAGACTCTAAAGGAGCCACCTACAACAGTTCAAACCCCAAACCCACATCCAAGCAGGATATGTAGTTTTGTTCATTGTTTCCTATCTGACAACACAGAACCTGAATTTTCCAGTGTATTTCACATGATCCTTGCTATCTGAAAGTATTTCATGGAAGTTCAGTGTTTTCCTCAAATTTTGGGCTCTTGTAGGGAGAGGTCAGTGGATTTGCTGTGGATTTGCAACTGCTCTGAGAGTGTCACCAAAACTTCCAAGTGGCTCGAAACCTGTACTTCAGCACTTCACTTTTATTTGGATTTTAAAGCTTTGTTCAGCTAATTCTACTGTGTCCCAGCAGCCTCGAAAATCCCCAGAAAAAAAAAAAAAAAACAAACCCTGGGGACTGCCCTTTTGCTTTTGTCTCTTTCCGAAAGGGGCCCAGGTAGTGACTTGTGAGTTCCTTGTACACAAAGAAGAGAGAGGAAAAAAGAACTAATCTCCCCTGCCCCCCTGTGCGAGAGAAAGCCAGGGCTCAGCAGCGTGTGTGCGTCCCAGCGAGAGCGGGGCTGGGGCACAGGATGACCTCCGGCTGCCTACCCGCCACAAAGGGACCATGGCATTGACACAGCCTGACTGCTCTCCTTCGGAGGGGACAGATTGAGAGGAAGTGACCCTTGGTGCCCCTCTTCTGCAGGGGACCTTGTGAAATAAGTGTTGCTCTTCTCTTCCTTCCTTCCTCAGGCAGCTCAAAGAATTTAACGATGAGAAATTGCTCGCTTTTACTTCATCATTCAAAGAGCGGGCAATGAAGAGACTTTTTCCTTGAAAGGAATGAGGAGGAAGTGTAGAGGAGCTAGCCTGAACTATTTACTTCTGTCTTGGGAAATCCAAAACTGGTCCACAGGGTTCATGGATGACAGGGCAGCAGGCAGCAGCAGCAGGAGCACTGGCTGAGGCTGTGGGAGTCTATTGGGGGTTGTTTTCTAAGGGGACTCATAAAATGATCCCTGCGGCCCCATTCCCAAGAACCAGGAGCATCAGGATGTTCAGAGCTGTTTTAACACAACTCCCCAGTGGTGTCTGGTTAATTCTGAGTGAAACCCAGATCTGGGAGGACAAGAAGGATTCTGGGGACTATGAAAAGAAATATGCTGATTTGGGGGAAAGGAAGCAGAAATGGTTTGGCCCATGTCACAGCTGTGTGATCAATATCTGCCCATCCATGCTGAAGTTCAGTACCAAATTTTGAACCCAAGGCCAGGCCTTGGTTGAACATCAAGGTCCTATGAGGAGCAGCTGGGGGTGTTCAACCTGAGGAAAAGGGGGATCTTCTCACTCTCTAAAACAGGAGAGGTTGTAGCCAGATAGGAGTCAGTCTCTCCTCCCAAGTAAAAAGTGGTAGGACAAGAGGAAATGGCCTCAAGTTGTGCCAGGGAAGGTTTAGATTGAATATTAGGAAAAAGTTTCTTCAATGAAAGGGTTATTAAGAATTGGCACAGGCTGCCCAGGGTTGTGGTGGAGTCATCGTCCCTGTAGGTATTTACAAGACATGTAGATGTGGCACTTAAGGACACAGTTTAGTGGTGGACTTGGCAGTGCTGGGTGGACTTGATGGTGTAAAGGTCTTTTCCAGCCTAAACAGTTCTGGGATTCTATGATAACATTTCATGCGCAGCCCTGGTTCACATCTCCTGGCTGTTGAGGGGCAGTAGGTAAAGCACACGGACTCGGTTCCCCCCCCTCCCCCCTTCAAAGGAGTTTTAAATGTCTCTCAGATGCACTTGGGGTAAGTTGGGGAGGGAGGGAATGACCTTTGGATTCTCCCTCCAGAGGGAACCTGAGAAAATGACCTTTTGGCCCTTAGCTCTGCAGGGGCTCGGGAGAGGTCGGGAGGAATGACTCTTGGTCCAATCTTGCTCACCACAGGGGCTAGGGGAAGGCAAAAGAGAAAGAACTCCAGGAATATGTGATCACGGGAATTTCTGTCGTCTTCTGAAAAAGAGGCATGTTTACTTCATAGCCCCTGTAAGAAAAATAACCTGCCACTGAAAAACAAGCAAGTCCATTTAAAGCAAGAAAAAGCCTCAACTCGGTGACCTAGAAATCAATGCTGAAAGTAAAAGCTGATAAATAAATAAATAAGTAAATAAAATAATCAGAGATGTCGTGCAAAAATCAAGGGGTGCCCTCTGAAGAGGTGTAATCAAGGCTCTGAGCCTTCAGTTATAATGGTTTTGATTAAAGAAAGCTGTGCAGAAGTAATCTATTTTATTTTTAAATGGCCTGATTTTCCCTCGCTACTCTCCTGGAGGCTGAACCTAGAACAATTTGGAGGAGGACATGAAGTGTTCAGTGAAAAAGGCAAGAGAAAAGGTATGCATTTAATAAAAAAGAAAATCGACATGTGCTTAAGTTACTTTTGGAGTTTGATGGCACACATTAGAATTCACTGAAAATAGCAATGCTCTGGTAAAATAAAAACATGAAATCCTGGCTGATCAAGCCACACAGTTCTGCACTTTTTCCACAAAACCTGCAATATAAATTACAAGCATGGTTGTCACCTGGAGCTGGGAATGGGCCTGATCATGTGCTGCAAACCTGGGTGTTTATTTATTCTTTTTACTCTTCCCAGTATAAAAAATTTAAAACTTCCTTCTCGCAAACTTTATATTTATTCATAATTTTGAACTCTTCACTTGTTTCCATCATAGCTGAAAACTTCTTCAAGTGTGAAAATCTTCTGTTCTTATATAGGGTCAAACATATTTTCTTTGCTTGATAAATAAAGACAAATAGTAGAAAAGAACCTAAAAGAATCCCAGCTTGGGTGGGAAGTGAGGGAAGTTTACATTTTCTTCCTCAAGAAGGTCAGATGTTTATTCAAGCCTATCTGAGCCTTTTGAACAGAGCCTGGGCTGTGCTGGAAATCTCCTGAGAGCAGCGTTCCTTAGAGAATGGAAGGGAGGGCTGCCTTCAGAAGGGCCAGCCACAGAGTGGTCTGCTGGCTTCAGAGTCTGGCAGTTCCAAAGGTGCACTGAAACACAAGATGTAGAAACAAAATTTTGAAATACTCAGTGCTCAGCTCTTTCCCACTTTTCTTTCTTTCATTGTAAAAATAAGCTGCATAAACTATTAAAGTTTGGAAAAGCAAAGGGAATCCGAAAGTTCTACAAAGTGTGCAACTTTGGTTGGGTAAGCTCCATGTTTTAGTGGAAACCCAGGCCACATCTTCATTTGCCTGTGGTCAAATTTTTGGGAAGATAAAGCAGCTGATTGCAGTTGGTTTTCTTTTGACACCTTTAATGCTTCAGGCTTACAATGGTGTTATTTTCACATTGCAAGTTTGACATACAAACTAATGTACACAGAAAGAAAAACGTCATTGTGTAACTTGGCCTAAAAAAACTTCAACAGCATGTTTACAGCAGAGCAGAGCTGTTTAAAGCTGAAAATTTTAACACTCCTTCATGGGAGGATGGCTGTGAACATAAGCACAGGCAAGATGCTGATGTTGTCTTACAAAGGTAGGCAAGAGCATTAGACAGTGCCTGCAGCCGCAGCTTCCTCTGCCAGGACAAGGGGCTGGAAGTATCTCTCTCCTAAGAGAATACAAGAGTCCAAACAGACCTGTGAAATATGTTTTTTGTAGAGGCTTGGAAATTGGCCACAATGAATGAGCAAAAGCTTATTGTGTCCTCCTATCCCCAGTCATAATTAACATTTGATTTCTAAAAGTGTGGCAATCTTGTATGTTCTTTGCAGGAACAGCATGTGTTCTCTATTCAGAGGAAATCAAAGTTGTATGATGTTTACATTTCAGCAGCATGCTTCAGAGAATGAATTGAGCCTTTCAAAGCCGAGCTACTTTTAAATAATACTACGATAACAAAGAAGCCATGAAACAGAGGACCAAATGAAGTTACTTTTCTCACCTGTTAAAATTACTTTTCTAATATGCTGTCTTCTGCCTTAGCTTCTGAGTCTGCAGGTAAAATAAGCAATGGTCTAAACCAAAAGTTACTTAACCCATTTGTGAGGAATAACATCATGGCACTTGTGGCCTTGCCTGTATCTGCACCATCGCTTTGCCAAAGTGAGACTCACCCTCTGCAGCCATCTGGGAGCATCCAGCACAGCAGCCATGTGGCACTTTTTCTGCTGGGAGACCATTTTACATCTTTTTGAAAAAACTTTTTACCAGGTACTTATGCATTGGTGTGCTGCCCAGTCTGAGAGACAGTTATGGGAAAGCACGCCAGAAGTCATTTATAAGGCCTGTGGTACCTTAAGGTTGCCTCAGTTATCTCTGCATACTACTGTGTAGGCACATCTTTGTGTAGCTCTTCAGGGGAAAATTTACTCCATAATAATGAGGAAAAGCTGAACAAAATTTAATTTATCCAGAAATAATGTCTTTTATTGTCCTCTTGAAGTCACAGTTTTTTATGTGGTAGCGAGAGACCTCTTTTGCCAGGTGTAGCCAGAAAGAAAAAACCAGTCAGCTCTAAGAAACACAGTCCTTTGAAATAAAGTGGAATTCACCACATAATTTTCCACATCAGTGTGGTGTACAAATGCACTGGACAAATCCCCATGTTTATTAAGGAGGGAGAAGTTGCTTGGGGTGTCACCGACAAAGCTCGGACTTGGCTTCAGCAAATTGTTTTTCTCTTGGTTTGTGTCCCAGGCTTGTTTAGTTCATGTGAACACTACAGGTTATGCAGGCATCCCTGGAGCTCACATTCCATGTAGATGAAATGTAAATCCACTGGGTTTTTGCGACTGATGGTGAAAAATGTGTTTAGTACATTATTATTAAGTGAGAAAAAGCAATGTGTGATGGAAATCCATGTCTTTGACACCATTAAAATTCTTTCTGTTAATATTGATGAGCAGTGGTTGTAAGTCTGTGTGCATTCGTGTGAACAGGATGAAAAATAATAAAATGACTGGAATCACAGAAGTGCAGGGATACTAATACAACCACCATTCTTGTACAGGGATTGGCTGCCATGCCTCTGGCATGTGTTTTTTGCCAAAATACCACTGAGCAGTGCATGTTTGCTGGGTGGGTATTGTAACACATCCTAACACAAAACAGGGAGGGGGGCATTCAGTGACACATTCTGATTAATTGGTTAACAGGAGCCTCCTCATACTCATTACAGCTATTCAGCCATATCACTTTTGAAATCTGAAGGCACAATTTTATCTGAGAGTCCATATGGCTTATCAGGAAACTGTGCATATAGAAAACTACCACTATCCTGAACCAAGATAATATTTATCTAATAGACCATAACAACTCAGAGAGAGTCAATATGGTTCTCATTTGAGCGTGCATTTTGATATGCATTCTACCTATCCAAACACAAGTCATTTACATTGCAAGCTATCTATCTGGTAAATCCATGTTTAGGTAATTCTTATAACGGTGGGCCTTTTTTACAAGAGAGATTATGAAGATGACTTGAATGTATTTTAGCCCATGGACTAATTTGGAAATTACTGAGTATTTGCCTGATAGATTGTAATGAACTCTGATGGAGCTGTTGGCTTTTATCAGCTAAACCCATATTTTGGTATGTAAGCAAATTTGAAGAAGCAAAATATTTGCAGAATAATCAACCAGGCTGCTCTGTTTGACTTGCAGCATCCTGCCTGCTTTGAGCCACCAGGTTGATGGAAGGTGGGACTATCTGCTACCAGGGCACAGACCTGGCAGAAATGAGCCACTGCTGTAAATTCTCTCACGTCCCTTCAACTCTGAGCAACCTGAGAGTGTGGAGAGCAGATTGCTGTGGACTAATGGCTGAGGAGAAAGTGAAGAGGTAACTCTACTCACTTAATCTCACTTAATCCCATACAGCTCTGGAGAGGATACCCTATGGTGAAGCCATGCTTGCCCTGAGAGTCCCGAGCAGATCACTGGCTGTATGTTTAGAAAGCCTTTAACAGGTTCATTAAATAGGCTTAATCATCCTCACACTCACTGTGTTTTCTGTTCTTTTTTCTTCCATTGGAAAAGGAAAGGAAAATAAAGAGAAAAATGGGAGAGAAGGAAGAGAGTATTGGAATATGGAAAAAGAAAACTAGAAAGTAGATATTGTTTAGGTTTTATTTCAGTTTGGATACTGTTCAAAGTGAAGGATCAGAACATTTTCAAAGAGCACGGGGCTTTGTGAAAAATACACTCAAAGAGATTTTTTTCTTTTAAGGCAGCATTTTTGGCAAACCCCAGCCAAGAAAATTAAGTCTTCCTGAGGAAGGATTGTCCAAAATCACAGTGGCCCCTCAGCATAAGCACTGAGAGGCCAGTAAAAAGAGGGATGAAGGTGTCTCTCCTCTTCACTGAATGTAGAGGGACCCCACGTGGCTGGTGTAGACTATGTGCCTGCTTCCTAAATTACTCCAGTTAGGAGGGTTGCAACCTACTCAAATTCTGCTTTTTTACCAGATCACCTCATTGAAGAAAAAAGGAAAAACACTGCCTTTTCCACAATATTCCATAAGTTACCACAGCAGATCTCCTCATATCAGTGTGCGCAATCCTTTTGATGGAATTGATTTCAGTCATGTTTATACCCTTTCCAAATCATTTGGTGGCATTTCCAGAAGAGGCAGGAGGTGCTGACACTGGGTAGGGTAGAGAGGGAGTTATTCTGTATTGGAACCACAGAGAGAATAAGTGATGCTGTGTGCTGCAGTTTCGGTAGGTTTTCATGCAACTGTGCAGAGAGTTGCAGTTATTATCATTGTGAGACACTTATGAAGTCTAAACTGAAATTCTGATAAATAATGTAAACTGAAATGCAAATTTTTATCAGATCTCATTTTTCTGGAGGAGTATCAGTAAAATAGCAGTTGACATGGTGCCAATAAGATAGAATAATGAAAGGTAGTATTTAATTTCCTTGAAAATTAATTTAGATTTGATTATTGAGGGTCTTTTGTCAGCTGTTAAGCTGCTAGAACAGGCTTCAAGACCTACTAGATTGACTACATAACCCAAACCCTTCCTATTAGCTAAATAAATATAATCCATATTCCTTCATAGCTATTAAAGAAACAAGTTGCCATGTGGCAGAAATGAAGATGTCATGAAGAAATGAAGATTCTGAGCATAGAGCTTGCACAAATCTCTGCACAGGTTTGTCTTGGTGTTTAAGAACAGAATTAAAAGGAAGTATACTGAAAAGGAATGTGCTGATTTCTACCCCACCAAGTCTTGCCCATCTTACAAAGTGAATGAGGGGAGATGAACCTTTCCACAGTATCCTCTCACTTCTGCTGATGCAGTACAAGGCTATCTAGGAAGCTCCAGGCTGGTTCCTGTGTACTCTGCGTGCTAAGCACACTACATTTAATTTCTGTTGAAACAGCAACATGGATACAACAGTGCACCTTCCTGAGGCTTCTTACATACTCTTGTATTTCATCTGTCACATCCAGTCTCAGTTCCTGCTCTTCCTCACTTCCTACTGCCATGAAACTCCAGTGATAGTTGTGCCTGATGTTCTCAACAGTATTTCTGTCTCAAGCCCATCTCTGACCCTCTCCTACTCTGGCCTTCAGCCATATATGTAGCTTTTTTCTCACCAAGCTAAACTGATGCTTACTTCTAGCCACAGAATGATTCTAAGCACAGCCATCACATCATCCCTCTTTAAGGAGAAGGGATTTGAGACAAACAATTACTAAGTTCAGGAAAACAGCATTTGCCATCAGTGAGGGTAGCCTATGTTTGAAGCAGATATTTAAGTGCTTTGCAGAATCCGAGTTCCAGCCAGTCACCTACGTGCCTCAGTTTCCCTTCAGTTTCCCCAGGGGAGTTGCCATTTACTCACGTTACTGATGTGTGGTGAGCTCCCACTGACTGTGCTCAATGATGTGCTTGGGAAAATGCCATTTGCTTTTCCAAAGGTCTGAATTGCCTCTCTTTAATTTTAACTGGTTTCGTTCAAAACCTCCAATGTTCTTTCCCTGTAGATTGCATCCGTGTGTGAGTTCTTTATGGGTAAAATTAAAATGCATCAGGAAAGTTCCTGAATAACAAAATGCAGCACTCCAGCCACCTGGAGTTTTACTCTATTTGTGTGCCCACTCCTGCTTCAGTGACTCTTTCAGAGGTTCCCACTCACAGCTGCAGCTAAGTGGGCATGTCTAAAGGTGATAGATTGAGAATATACATTTGAGTACATGTATAAGTGTATATATAGATTTCTGTTCCTCCTTTGTTTCTTCCTTCTGTTCGCTGATGTTAAAATCACACACTTGGAATTTAAACCCCACCATACATTGTTATTTTGTAAAATAATAAAAATATTGCTCACCTTCATCCCTTCCCTTTCACGGAATTTCACAAATATCATTTCCCTGACTCCTGGTTGACAAGGGACTCTCATAAAGCTAGTGATCCTCTTCTTTGACCATATCCTTGTAATCGCAGCAGAAGTATTTCCTGCACCACAGCTTTCCCATGTAGGTCTAAGCTGACAGTTGACTAGGAAAGCTTCAGATCTAAATCAGACTTCCTAACACAACTGATGTGTTCCTCACAAGACTCTGTGGAGTGTCATGGCTTATAGTGCCATTGTATTTACCTGAAAATTTCAGAATCTGGTCAATACTGTAAAGCTCTCAAAGTTGAAGGCACTTGCACTGGCGAGGCAGGGGAAACCATGATTCTGGCCTTACATTTTTACATCTGTTTGCTTCAACCACTCTTGTGCTGCTTTTGTGTTCACTTTCTTTGAATATTCATGTGATTGAATTCTGTGTCCATTAACATTCACAGAAAGTGAACCTCAGAGCTGCACATATATTTGCAGAAGCAGCAGTTTACATTTGCACACTTAGGTATTCATAGCTAAAAGCACTCACTCGAGGAACAAAATCACTACCATTTACTCAGCCAGTCCCATGCAAAACTGTTTATTACCCACAAAGAACTGATTTTTGATCCTGCTATAGAATTTTATTTGCTTGCTTTTAGAAAAAATTGTGTATGTAAATCACTACTTTCTATGCATTTGTGCAAGTAGAAGAAAAGCTTAGACAGATTATGTATTAGGAAGTATTTGTTTAGAATTTGGATACTCCTGCCACAAAAGCATGACCTCCAGTAGATCGTGGTGGTATAGAAACTATGACACACAGCTGAGCAGATACAGGCTTTTCAGCAGAGATGTTACACATCCACCTGACACAGTTAATTAAAATGTCACTTCTATAGGAGTAAAGGGAGATGAATGTGAGCCAAACAGCTGAGCAGAGAATTTTGTTTTGCCTTTGAGCAATTCACTGTAATTTTGTTTAAACACAGGATGGGGGGGGGGGGGGGGGTTCCATTGTATTGATCAACAAAAAGCTACAAAATTTACCCTAAAAAAGCACTGGCATATTCAAATCATTTTCTTCACAACTTAGACTTATTGGTCCCAAACTTTCCAGCCTGTTCTGCACAGTGGTCTGACACACTCTCATCCCTGCCAAGGCCCCTTGTGATTTCAGTGGGAGTTATACAATCTTGCCAGGAGGGTGTTTAGCACCAAAGGCTTCACTAAGTGACAATATGTGGTTAAGCCATGCTCCATCAGGGTGTGTAAAGTACCGTGTGGTTTGTTGAAAACGTAGCCTAAATGCAAACACTGAGTTGGTACAAAGGTCAGGAGCATTTGATGGTGTGTGTTGATGGCACAAAGCTGGGAGGTGTTCCCAACAGAGAGGAACTGATAGGTGGTACAAGAAGGGATTGCATGGTGCTTTGGACTGAAATAATGGAAACAGGGTAAAATTCGTTCAAGGTGCAAAATATTAACTGATACATTTGGAACTGACACCCAAAAAATAGCTCCCATAAGATGGGAGCTCATCACTGGAAATGACTGAAAGGTCATGAGCTGATTGTGTGGCAGCTGTGAGCCACCAGCCCCAGGGCAGTTGTGAGAAGGCTGCCTTCAGCTGTACCAGGAGTGAAATTCCTAGGACAGCTAAGGATATATCAAGGTAAGAGTCGTGATCTTCTGGGCTGGTGTAATGGCTCACTCCTGCCCTAAAAACAGACATGAGTCTTGTGCCCTTTTCCTACACTCAGACACTGTTCCCACTATCTCCTGTGCACCATCTCTATTCTCCTCACTTCCTTCTCATAGTCTTCTACTGCCTGTCAGTCCAGTCTCCTGCAATTTTTGGTAACCAAGGAGCAAAAAAAATGGGGTTTTTCTGAGTGAATGAGCTGCATCCATTTGCAGAGGGATTCAGAGGGCCACATACCTAGCACGAGGTTAATGACAAGAGTGTGTAGCAGAAAGCAGAGATGAGGGAAAGGGAAAGGAGTAGGCACTGATTCTACTGGGAAGTGGCTGTTAGGTCAGTTTATCCCATTTTGGGAAAACTGCTGCTGTAGTGGCTTTGAGTGAGGCTTTTTCTGAGAGGAGTTCGTCTGAAGCATTGCACACATCTGATGGTCACGCCACAATGGATCTTTTCCTGGTGTTTTTGCAGAGCAGCCAGAGAAAGGAGGTTCAGACTGCCTCACTGCCCTCCAGAGATGCTCCTGGGACAGTCAGGGGTTGGGACTTGCTTGCCTGTTGGAAAATGTATTGTGCCAGTTGGCAGCCCCTGTGAGAGGCTTGCTCCCAGATCTCCAGTTTGTAATAGCAACTTGTCAATGAAAAGCAGACTGCAGAGTCTGCCATGCCAGCACACAAGTGCTGCAAACACCATTATATGGACCTTTTTATAAGCCTATTAGGGTTTTTTTTTGCCCTCAGCTGAAATCCTGGTCCAGAATCTGCCTCCTCTACACAGTTGAAATGTAGTGATTTTCTGCTAAGTGTATTTAATACCAGGGTATGCAGGGGTTCAAGTAAACTCAATGGCAAAATGAGAAAAGGCAATTATCAGGATATATGGCCCGGCTCTTAATTACTGCATTGAAAGAAAATGGTCAGGATGATGCAAATACAAAAGAAAAATCTGCTCAGGGGTAGCAACGAGCCTCCATCTCCTAGACACCCCAAGAGCCTTTTCAGCTACCAGACCTGGGACTCAAGAGCTCCTGGAGACACCCTACCTTCCAAATTTCTCCCCCATTTCCATGTATCCTTGTATTGCTATTATTGTTGTACCAGCTTCAGGAGCAGGTGACCTGTTTTTTATCCATTAATCCTTTTCTGGGCATTCCTTCAGCATCAGGTACTTTCACCGTACAGCAACTTATCCCTCTTTGTCACAGAGGCTTTGACACATGTTGCAGAAATTATGTCTGTCTCAGGATCCAGATCTGGAGTAGTGAGTGGGATCCTTTCATCCTTTCCCATGCCATCACTTGGCAGGAGCTGTGCCATGCAGTGCTCTCTCCCCTGCAACATATTTCTTCACTGCTGTGCCCAAGACTGCAGGTCGCAGCATCCTGTAAGTGGTGTCTGAAAGGATCCAACACAGTGATGAGGAGTGCCAGGGAATGTATCCAACCAGTGCAGGAGCATGAGGAAGCTGGGAAAAACATGAAGGATGAGATGTTTTCTGCCTTTCAGAAAGAGAACTGGGAAATAAGTCTGGGAAATAGAGCAGGAGGTGTGAGAACTGGATGATTTATGCGTATGTACACATGAGAAAATGAGAAGCAAAGTTTCAAACTGGCAATTCATTTGGGTTTTTTATTGATTATAAATTGAATCTCCAAGCTATAATTAATAACCTGAGCCTGAACCATACCTGTTATATAGAGTTGCTAACACATCTCTATAAAATGTCTAGCAAGGCAGTAGCTAAACATAAATTCTATGAAGCTTATGATTCCCAGCATGTTACCACCTTCCTATAAAGGCAGTCTGTTGTTATAAAACATGGCAGCAGGCATGGCCATGAAATGCTGCTTGAAAACATCTCTTCTAGAAATTGTTTTCAGTATTGCTACACTTTTTGTGTAGCCTTTTTAAGGTTTCTGTGGCCCATTTTCACCTCTTTCCTCTTCGTTCTTGAATAAAATAAATGCAATAGTCATATGTGAAAGTATGTTCGAAGACCATTAATGTTATCTTGATGTCTCTGTTTATGTCATAATTTATGTTTTTTCCTTTGGGCGGAGCTATTTATAGCCACAGCTGAAAATTGGGCTTGGGGCTATGTGATTTGGGCTGAAGTGGCATTGCAAATTTTGACTTTGTGGATGGGTTTTTTTGTATATACATATATATACAAAATTCTCTTGCCTTGACAGGCCTAAAAAGGGAGCAAAAGCACCCAAATGCTTTTATCTCTTCTCTTACACATGACTCCAACAATAATATAATAATTTTCATTTTAAAGTGCACTAATGCCATTTAATCATTTTTTGAGTAACTAACGTGATACAAAGGAAAGGATGAAATTGAATATTTGTGGCTGCAGAGACAGATATCATTATTCAAGGGTAGAAGCATGTGAAAGGGTAAAGGGGGTTTAAAGAGATACTCTTTTGTTGTACTTAACACTGATAAATGACATACAAGCCAGGATAACAGGGCAGAGCTCCTGTCAGGGAGACAGTGATAAATGTGGAGGCTGGGACAGAAAGGTCCACTAAACAGAAATCTGTATATGACACGTTGTACATTTGATAGACTTGTCTGCATGGTCTAAGCCACAAAGTGTTCCTCTTGGCTCAAATTATGGCCCTCAAGCACATCTTATACAACCACTGAGCTCATGTTTGTTTTCCTATTTCCTTG
This sequence comes from Chamaea fasciata, assembly GCF_029207755.1. Classification (NCBI taxonomy): domain Eukaryota; kingdom Metazoa; phylum Chordata; class Aves; order Passeriformes; family Sylviidae; genus Chamaea; species Chamaea fasciata. The sequence continues at coordinate 144,670,940 of NW_027094086.1, forward strand.
TGGCAGCAAAGATCAATTCCCCTTAATCAGTGCAACACACAGGGCTAAAACCAGTGAGGTAAAATTGTTCCTATACAAATATATACAAGTATAATTGATATCTCTTTCAGGCAAATCATTGTGTAATATAAAACAAAAAGAAAGCAGACCTTTTTATTATTACTGCTGTCTCCTTTTAAAAAAATACCCATTATCATCCTGTTAATCAGAAGATTTATTTAAGAGAAAACAAAATCTCCCATTACTTCTTTATGAATGAAACAGAAGGTCTGTGATTTGTGCATTAAGCTTCCTACATCCCATGCAACATGACCTGTACTTCTTGAATGTCCTCAGCATCAAAAATTAATATAGAGGAGTGGAGACAGTCAGAAGAGGCATTTATGTCCTCCAGAAGCAACTTTAACTGTTCACAAAGAAAAAAAATCCAAGAATTCACTCATGTAACATTCACTATGCCCTCCTAACAGATGACCACAGCTTGCGCTTTCAATAGGAGGAGCATGCTTGAAGGAGTCCATATGTCCATGAAATCCTTGATGGAGTCCAGGTGATACCAGGTAAGAGCACAAGGAAGATTGAATGAAAGCAATTCTGCAGGACTGGTGGAGGATTGGAGACTGATGATCAGTCACTTTTGGGTTCCTTTAGGGACACAGACATTTTGGCTGCCATGTTCTGCTAGTCTCATTGAGCACAGTGAGTCTGGTGGTGCAGTGGAGAATTGCCAAGTTCTAGATGGGAACACTTTCTCTGTTACAGCAGGTTGTGGGTGTATCATAGCTAAGGTGAAGCTGCCATACATGTCTGTGGGTACCAGTATCATAGGAGCATAGAATGGTTTGGGTTGGGGGGGACTCTAAAGACTACCTTAGATCCTAAGCCCTTGCCATGGGCTCGGCTGCCTTCCATCAGACCAGGGTGCTCAAAGGCCCCATACAACCCAGCCTCAAATACTTCCAGAGATGGAGAATCCACAACTTTCCTGGGCAAGCTGTGCCAGTGCCTCCCCACTATCACAGTAAAAATTTCTTCCTAATACCTCTTTTTAACCTACTCTTTTAGTTTGGAGCTATTCCCCCTTGTTCTATCACTTCATGTTCTTGTCACAAGACCCTCTCCAGCTCTCTTGTAGCCCCTTTAGGAACTGGCAGGTGCTCTAAGGACTCCCTGAAGCCTTCTTTTCTCCAGATGGAACAACCCCAGCTGTCTCAGCCTATCTCCGTGGGAGAGGTGCTCCAGCCCTCTGATCATCTTCATCACCCTCCTCTGGACTTGCTCCAGCAGGTCCATGTGCTGAGTCAGCTTATCAAAGATGAGTTACAAGAGCAGTGTTGAAACCTGAATTTACAAGCTATCCAGCTCCATATCTGCAAGTGTCACTGCTGACTGCTTTTGTCCCTTGCCATCTCCAGCACAGTTCCAGGGAGTGATGTGGAGAGACACATCTCTGCTCCAGGCCACGCTCACCTCTCGCTTATTGAATTTAGGGCTGGGAAGACAGATGGGAAAGAGCTCCCCTCTCCAGCACTGTGCAGAGACAGGGACAGCAGCACAGGTATCTGTGTTCACTTTTCTGCTGAAGACTCCCTTCTTCCAAAGTCTTCTGGGACTGTAGGAGGCATCAGCAACATTGCTGTCAAAAATGTTTTATGGGGAAAAAATATTGGAAGCCTTCCACTTAAGTGGCTTCACTTTCCAAGCACTCATTAAGTTCAGGAACAGGTTCTCCAAACTGTTCTGCAGAGGGGACGGGATAGAGACCATCTCTGCAACCATACAGCTGAGTTGAAATTCCAGGGAATGGTTCCTGTGAGGGTGGCCAATCTCAAGACCCTCTTATCAGCTCTCAGTGTGGGAGGTGTAAGAGCCACAGATTTTAACACAGTGAGGCCAGGCTGATGAGTGCCCACACAGAAGCTATGGATATGGGGGTAATATTAAGAAACAAGACCCTTTAATAAATCCTGCCATATTTCAGACCCCTGCTTTACAGGAGCTATGTGTAAATTTAATATATTACAAGCTGCTCCTTCAAAGCATCCCTTTTGATAACACGCTGCTCTGACACCACAGCTGACACAGTCCAAACAGATTGACTTGGGGAGGGAAGAGGGAGAAGGGAGGAAAATAATGTGTTGTCCCCCACATGCTGTTTTCTGTCTTAATTTGCTACCTCTTGCAATGTGGGTGAGAATTGGCATCCTAATACAGAAATTTCCTGTTAGTCCTTGGAATCAAAGAGTGCATTAGATAACAGACCTCACATCCATGATTTTAAAACTGTATTACAAGAGTTTCTCCATTTAAAATGTATTTCTACTACTAAGTCTAAATACTGATTTTAGGCTAGAAATTTTTACATGTTAGGATAGAAAGAGAAAAATATGCTGCATTCTCCCATTTTTGACTATTACATTACCTTTTTTGTTCTTAAAGTAGTAAAAAAGGCAGAATTTGTCAACTGTTAGCTGTTCTATAGCTTGTTTTTTTTAATTTTAATCCTGTAAATTTTTGAAGGAACTGAAATTAGCTCTACAGGGATTTTTTGAAGAAGAAAAGTCTATTCAATAGTAATGTAAAATGCAAATTAAATATTTGTTCGGTGTTTAGTCATTCCTCAGAGACTAAAAGAAATTCCTCATCATGACCTCTATACTGACCTTCACATCAAATTAGAAAGTTATAGTGTTTATGTGGAACCATATACACTGTCCTATTGTAAAGAAGAAATGAATATTTTACAGCAATTGCAATTTGTTTCAAGGATCATTTTCTGAGATCCCTGCTTGCTGAAGACTACAATTTACCTTTTTACAATTTCATTTAATGATCTGACATTTGAGACACTTCCTAATTAATTCTGTCGCTGCCTAAGCCAGCTGTGATAAATATAACCTGTGCATACAGGATTACATTGTCGCTTTTAGAAAACACATCCAGTGAGAAAAGGTGAAGCTTCCATGATAGGACATCTGTGTCATCCATCCTGGAAACAATGAAACTCTGGAGTAGCCGCTGCACTGAGGAGCTGCTCTGGAAGGCTGCACAAAGTAAGGAGGAGAGCAGAGACTGCTTTGTACTTAACATTTTTCATGGTTTCAGTTGGTCTTTAGCACACAGAACCAGCTGTTTCAGAGTTTAGCATTTGTAGGATGCTTCTTTATCAATAGTTCTGGAGTGGAGCTTATTGGCTCAGCTGTGGTCAGCATGAGGCAATTGAGCAGGAACGTGGGGTGTGTAATCCCCTTGGAAAACCAGAGGGAACGTCCTGAGCATGGCCAGAGCATAGGCTGCAGCTCATGCCTGGGTCAGCTGGGGCATGATGTGGTTAAAGAAATCAAGCTACAAAAATGGTCTTTGCAAGCCAGCAATGGGGTCATTTTTAAAATGGCTTTGCAAGCAGCAGCTGTGACAACTGATGACACAATTTAGAGTGAGCACTGGGCCACCAGGCTGAGCAGATTCTTTGTTCTGTGTACAGTCAGCCATGGACCTTGCTTATCAATCAGAAAATAAAACAGCATTTTTAAATCTGACAAACCCTCCTGGATACTGCCCAATAATTGTGCACTGCACGTGCAAACTTCTTCCTTATATCTTTTCTACCGAATAAATATTTTAAGGATTTTTTTTCTCTTTTTTGATCAGTGAATTAAAGCAGGGATGTGAAAGGGAAGCTTTTCATGCCACAAAAGTTGGATTTTTCCATTAAAGAGAAAAATTATCTAGAATAAGATTATAACAGATCTTGAATTGTTCATTATTTGTAATATAACAGATCCTGCTGTGGAGGAAATAGTAATTGCAACAACTGGAATAAGTCTAATACTTCCAAATTTCTGTTTCTATGGTGACTTTAATAAATATTCTTTTCAAGATAAATTTAGGTACTCAGGAACATAAATGCTTCCTGCCTTCTGTTTCGGACAAAAATAGAATCATGTTTACACAGAGATATGTTTTAGACACATTTGGCATATTTTCCCCAGATTGCCACTTTCTTGATGACTATTATATTTTTCTGGAAAAGTAGCAGATAGCCATAATTACTACTTCATTTTGATTAGAGAAACTGTGGTTGCAATAGCAGGAGTAGACCTGGCGTGGAAAAGGGAAATTCTGCAGCTTCCAGGGACCCAGAATGAGATAATTTCATCTTTGCTGTGGTGATCACCCACAAAACCCTCAGCAGCAGAAGGAGCAGCCTGGCCATCAGAGATTTTTTTGGTTGCCTAAATGTGTCTGGTGGCTGCAGACTCGAGCTATGGCTGTAGCACTCAGTCTTGGATTCCTTTCTTGTGTCAGCACAGGAGCCCTGCAAGCAGGGCTCTGCCAGAGGAGGAATTCCAACATTGTTTCGCCTTTGTTAAAGTAGTGAGCTTTGACACTGGTCCAAAGCGACGCCAACATTTTTCCTTTCTTTCTTTTCCTCCTGTGTCTATAGAACCAATAACTTTATATCATGTTAGTTCTTTGATTTTAAACCAGAAGTAATCTGCAACCGGAAAGATAACAACTGTGTTTGGAGTCTTCCATCCCAGAAGGAGCAGGAGGGACGAGGCTGGAAGTGCTGGAGCAGGTTGCAGCTGGGTTTGGTTTTGTAGTGGAGGTTTCCCTCCAGTGGCTTCTCCAAAAAGTGCAGCGTTGAAGAAGCAGCTGGGTTTTATGCTGAAATAAGGAAGACTGAAATAAGGTGCTCTCACGTCTCCCAAAGCTAACCCATGCTCTGTTACCCTAGAAAAAAAGCCAATGAATGAGGCAAACTGATGTCTACATTCACGGGCCCTAAGGGAGTTCACAATACCCGACTAATGGAATTTAGGCCTGTTGTTCTGTTGAATGAAAAAGTTATTTCCCTCAATTTATCCTAATGATGTACTTTGGTTTTCTCTAATAACAAACTCCTGAATGCAGTTCATACCCCAAGGAGCTCATAATCAAAAATTGAAAATATACAGGAAATAAGTCATGAACAACTACATTTATTCTGTATAATAAAATGTTTGTATGATTTACTATGTAAAAGGTGGGGGTTTTTCTTAAGCCTTATGGCAAAGTATAATTAAAGTAAGAGCTCTGAAGGCAGGTAATGATGTCATTTTTTGGCTGTTTGCAAGATGTCTCTCCCAAGCCCTAGGGCCTATGGAACGACATATACAAATTCTTGTTGGAAAAGTGAACCAGGAATGATGGCACCCTGGCAGGCAGAAGTGCCTTGACAGGCAGTGGAAGCTGAGGCAGGAGGTCAGGAGCTGGCCAGGTTGTGCCCAGAGAGCCAAGGCAAGAGACTGATGTTCAGTATCTGAGAAAAAGGTGTCAGTGTGGAAAAAGAAAGGTGAGAGGCAATCCAGGCTGGAGAATGACCTTTAGTAGCCCGTGGGTAGGAGCAGGGTAGGATTGGATTTCTCAAGGGTAGTGGAAAAAAACCTGCAAGGATCTAAGTGTGAAAATGGGGTGCCCGGAGGAGAGGTTTACCTTTGGGCATTCTGGGAAGGGTTGGCTGCTAGAGAAGTCAGAAATGAAGAATCCTTGAGAGTTCAGTAATCACAGCTCAGCCAAATCTCACCTCATGCAATAGCTGGGCTGGGAGCCTGAGTGACAGCAGAACAGCCTTATCACCTGACATGATTAGGAAAGAATGTGGAAAGGAGAAAACATTGTGAGGAAAGATTAAAAACTGAACAAAAAGAAACTGACCAGTCACAAAGATGTGCCAGGGTTTTAGTCTGGACAGCAAAGGTAGGATCCAGATCCTGCTTAGGACACAGAATCCGAGGGATCTGCCAGGGTGGCTGTGTGTAGGGCCCTGTTACAGTCGCTGTCAGTGTGAACTCTGGAGCCCAGAGGGGGAATTGTGTGGCCAAAGACAGTTCAGAACTTCAGGATGAACTCCAGTATTCTGTGGGTCAATGGATTGCCCTGACCAGATCTCCACTGTCTGCTGTTGGTGCTTCAGCTGCAGCTCCAAGGACACAGCTACCTATGGGTGTTTTCCACCCAAGGAACCCAGTAATCCAGATGTTGTCAGCATTGGGAGGGTACTGGGATCAAAACCAGTGATGCCCCAGAGAAGACTGGAAAGAGAGATGATAAATGAGCAAATGGATATAAAACAGGTGAATCAGTAAGGGACAATGTTTAGTTCTAAAATTTTATGTAGCCTGAGTGAGAAGGTTTTGAGTCCTAGGTGGACTTCTTTGAAAGGCAGCTTTTGTTTGCTTGATTCGTTTATCTGTTTATTAGATTTAACACAGACACTTTAAGCTAGAGACACTGTTTTCACATTACAGCATGACCCATCACTGACCAGGTGAGAGAAATTTTGCCCACAGGTTTGCAAAGCATACTGCATGCAACTTAAAGACTGGTCCCTCTGAAAGCCAGGACACAATTCACACATTTGAATGCATCTAAAGACTTAACTTGTTTTTAATCATAATCACAGAAAATTACTCATTTAAATACTACCAGGGATTGTAAGTCTCTTCCCTACGCTCACTGACTTTTACAGCACTTGATTTTTTAGCATTTAACATTAAAATATAAGTGTTATGATTTTTATTTTTGGATCTGCTTTTACTTTGCTCCAGAGCTGCTTAATTCTCTGCCATATCTGGAATGACATTTGCCATGGATGTCAGCCAGTAAGTTTGGGAAAGTTTTTCTGGTTCCCTGGAAACTTTCCCTAACATCCCACCCTACCCAGAGTTTAGACAATGACACATCTCGGTGTTACATACTTCCCATGCCTCAGTTCTGAAGGGATTTTTCCCCTTTGCATATGAAGAAGAGCTGACATAGCCTAGATCAGCTTTTGAGACATTCTTGGAATAGTCAAGATGCTCCGTGTTTAAGAGAAATATTTATTTTACAGTTCACAGCCAAGGGCAGCTGGCCTGGCTCAGAACGCGTTGACTCCATCAGGAATTGGCTCCAGCTGAAAGAAGCTGCTCCCTGCCTGCCAACAGATACATGGCCAACCAAAAGTGTAAACCTGAGAACTGGAGGAATTGTGCTACCAGTTAATAAAAAAAAATTGGAGTTTATACAGATTACACAAAGAGAGCAGTGTTTGGCCTGCAATTTTAGGAGAATTTACCTTTGCCCAAGACAGACAGTTTAGAGAATCACTGAAATGCAGATCTGGGCCCCAGTCTAGTGCACTCTGGGGACAGAAGAAGAGACACATATCAGTAGCATCAAGTAGCAGACTCCAACCTGAGAGACCCAAGCAAGGGATAAGCAGCCCCTGTGGCAGCATTTCCAGAGGAGAGCACTCAGAATAAAAGGTATTAAAATCAGAATACAAGTTGGTGTACCTCAGGAAAAAAAACCAACCCATAATATAATAACTGATCTATAGTAACATTCTTCAGGCTTTCTCCTTGTAGTCAAGTCTTCCTGCACTTCCTCTGACTGTCAGAGAGATTTCCAGTAGATTTTCCTGATTTCCAGAAGATTTCCCAATTTCTAAGCTTTTTGCTCTGTCTCCTGTTTGCAGAGCATCTGTTTCTTCCAAAATAAGCAGGACTTAGTCCTGCTGGTGCTATCCCTTTTACACATAAAATAACCTGGGTAGAACAATAACAACCAGATGTGATATATGATGTATCATAATCTATAACAGCAACATCTCTCTCCAGCCCAGGAGGGTTATTTCATTCATCAGGTTTAATGAGTGTTCAAGCAGTTTATGACATGTACTGCTCCACACAATCTAAATGCAGCTATGTCATTATATCAGATAAATCTTCCTAAGCAAGAATCTGCGCTATCACACACACACACAAAAAAATGGTGTCTCTGCTACTCCAAGGGCTCATGTTTTGCCAAATGAATTCAATTGGGATTTAGGTTAATGGTTTTAAATGCAATTATTCTACACTAACAGTGAATTTAAGGCTTTCTAATATTAGTTCTGCTCCTGTGCTGGGTCAGTAGGAAGGTTCTGAGGCAGTGCAAAGAGTAACTAGCTCCCATGAGAACCCTGGCAGACAGACTTTGGGGGTGTCCTGCTAACAGCATGATTTTATTCCAAGTTTGTAAAATCTGTAAACTGTATTTAGTAATAAAACCTACACAGATTAGACGTAAAGAGAAGAGACAACATGAGACTTGAATTAGCAATATTGTGGTTTCCAGGCAGGGGTCAAGGTCAAAGAGCATTTTTGTAGTGAAATCAGCAGCCGTCGTTTCCATGTGCCTATTTCTCATCCCCAGCCATACGTGTACATCACGAGCAGACTGATGAGAGCTTCTGGCAATGCTCCAAAAGTAGGCTATAATGAGCAAATGACAGTTGGGAACTGGCAAATTCCTGGCTTCCTTCTAAGATTTTAAAGTATGAATGGGTTTTCCAGGGAGAGAGGGAGTTACCAATAACACATTTTCCTGGCATCAAAATTATTAATCTGAAATTATTCAAAGATGGCAGTACTGGTCTGCAAAATCCCAGTTAGAATAATTTTTAAAACAGGAAAACTAGGAGGAGTAGGGATTAGAATCACTTTTCTAACAATATGGAACAATACACATATGTTTATTTTGAAAGGTTATCATTAGTGACAGTCATAATAAAATGCCTGGAACTAAACATGTAAACTTGTAAAGATAAGGAATCCATTGTAATCACCTATTGAGCAATGAGCAATGGATTCTTTGATACAATTTGCCTTGATACAGCCCTATATACATCCATAGCATCCTCGAAAATTATTCAATAATATTCATATACTGAGGCAGTTGTTTTTAGAAGTCTTGAGGTTAAAAAGAAGTGACGTAAATTCAAACTGGATTGATGGCTTCAGAATAAATTCCTGTTATAACTTGGACGAATTACTTAGATTTATAAGCAGAAGCTTGAGTGCTCCAGTATCTAAAAAGAGAACTGTTGCAAGTCAAACACCTTAAGGAATGGCATCAAGATAAGGTAAACTGACCTCACACCGTGTTATTGGGGTGGAGGCTAAAAACACTTCCATATGAAGCTCTCCTATGGAGAGGACTCCACTGATGCCAGACGTTAAGGTCGAGCTTTCCCACATTTATGAAATCCTGGAATTGCTGTTTGAGATATGCCCAATTCCTCTTCTCCCTGCAGGTGCAGAGCCTTGTGGGCAGCTGATAATGCTGTTGAAGCCTTCAGGCAGCTGAAGGGAGGTGAATTTGCAGCTACTCCACCCCAGCAGGATGTTTTATCACCTGAGCATAAATCAGGAGCCCCTTCAGACATATGGCCTTTTCCAGGCTGGCTCTGAAGGCGAGAATGGGCTCAGAGGACCTTGGTGGTGACCCCCAGCAGGAGCACAGGTTGCTGCACAGACTTGGTGCTGTGTGTCTCTGAATGCAGAACATGTAGGGTGTTGAAGGAAATCTCCAAGGAGAACCTGGTGAGGCCCCAGGCTTAGGACACTGTCAGATTTAGCCAAGGAGGGTTGGTGGCTGAAGGCTAGGCAGGTAGACTTCAAGCTTTGGCTTTGGAATTGCTTTTTTTATCTCTTTCGTGCCCTGCCCGTAGGAAGGAGATAACAGTTTTTTTCTACAGCTGTTGATAAAGTGGCAAAGAAAATTAAAAAAAAGAAAAAAAAGAAAAAAAGGAAAAACAGAAAGAGAAAGGAAGACAGTTATATAAAGCTAGACAGACAGAGACACATTACCTCAACAGCACCAGAATCTGAGGCTGAAAAAGAGAGAGAAGATTGTGTTTGTCCTGGAATTAATAACTTTCAGAAGAGCAAGTTGAAAGCCCAGAAGTAGACTACAAATTAAAACCCTATCTGTTCTCTCTTTGGGGAAAAACTGGTTAAAGATACAAAGCGGATGGTGGGAGCAGGACTGAACCACAGAGGGACAGTGAAGGACCAGTCACTGAACACACAGGTCTGAAGATGGGCAGGTGAAGATGCTCAGTTATGCAGCCCTGGCACAGTTTACAATCAAATCACAGCAGAAGCCACGCAACAAGAAAGACGGGATTGGACCAACTTCTCTGTGTCCCTGGGAGCTGCCACCAACCCAACCTGAGAAGCTGCAGAAATGAAGAAGTGAGGGCTGGAGCTGGGCTGAGCCTAGAGGAGATGGTCCCTGGAAGCACCTTGTAAAGAAGGAGAGGACCAGAGCAAGGAGGGCCAGAGCACAGCAGGACTCCACAGCAGTAATGTCACCAATGCCCTCCCCTCAGTGCTTGGACTCATGGGCACACATGAGCAAAGGCACAGTCTCAAAATTGAGGGCTTAGTGAAAAAGTGTTGAGTTTTAATAAGGAATGATTTCTTCACACTGTGGTGACTATTTGCCCAATTTCTGCTACTTGTAAAAGCAGTAACACTGTCTGTGGGGCAGGGAGGCACACGGGGGTGAGTGTGGGGCTTCTCCTGCCTGGAGCAAACAAGCTGGGACTGTGCTCTCCCGGCACAGCTGTGCTAGAGGGGTCTGCTCGGGCCATGCCTGGTATTTTTGGAAGCCTGAGCAGATTCAAATAGCTGAACGCTGATGTGGGATCAGGAGCCCAGGTCAGAGAGGATTAGGAGGAAGGATTCATGGCTGCCTCCAGCTCTCCTGCAGCAGGCACCATCCGGGACCCTTCATCACCAGTGATGTCCTGTCCTTCTCACGGCCAGGCCAGCCCACTCTCGTATTCAGCAGAGTGGGACATGGCTCCTCAGAGATTTACACAAAGGTAGAAAGGTGTAAAATGTCTTTACAAAGGTGTAGATGTTTCACACTGCCTTTGGTCACTGTGCAAAGCAAAGCACTTTTTAAATGGTTAAAGTTGATGGACCTAGAAGGAGGACACAGGCACTGGTCCTGCTGGAAAGACATACTGTATGGGTAATATTGTGTGTATATTTTTTCTTCCAGTCTTTGCCACAGCTGGAAGTGATAAAAAAATCCAAACCCAAAACTCCACCACTTTCTGTTTAAGTTGCTGTAAAAATCCAGTCCCTGGGTGCTTTGATAGGAGATAGCCTAATCCTCTTTTTGCTTGAGTAGTCTCTCCAATTTCTGCTGTAGAGCTGACAAGTCCCTTTGGGGTTTATGGTGAGAGATTTTTTTTTAGTCCTTTTTTTTTTTTCCTTCTTTTGCTCTACTGATTTCACCTCAAGGGAAATCACTGAGGTTTTGGGGTTTTTGTACAAGCAATGGCTTCTTATTTATTTAGCTAAGATATCTAATTCCATTAAAGATAGCTTCTTTGAGGGTCTTTTTAAACATTCCTCCTTTTGTTCTGGATTCTTGAGATTTTACAGCATCTTTTTGCCACACTACTTGGCTTGGATAGTTAGAGTTCCATTACGTTTGTCTAACAGGCAGGAAAATGTATTTAAACCCTTCAGAGAGAACAGTCCCAGGGTCTGTTCCACTCCAGTGGGACTCACATCCAGTGTGCTGGGGCAGAGCTGAGGGAGAGCCAGACTGTGTACTTTGTCTCTGCACTAACCTGTGCCCCCAAAATGTGTGTGCCTACAAAAGAGCAGGTCACAAATACAGAAGATAAATAACTGAAAGAGTTTAATAACTTAATCTGTAATGGATGTGCTGAAATCTTCCTATCAATCAAGATGGTGTCTTCCTGTAGCACTGCTCCATGTCACATCCCAGACTGGTGGATATCACAGCACAGGGAACAGCTGGACAACGAGTTATAGGCTGAATTATGCCAAAGGGCAGGAATGTGCGGCTCCTCCAAATACCATTTCAGCTGTTGAGTTGCGTTTTCTCTTGACAAACAAGGGATAAATTAATTACATTATATTGCAGATAACTGTGAATAGAAGAGAAATAGAGCCCCTTATCTCTGGGAAAGCCCTCGGATGTGACTGTGGTTGTGCAAATACTTGCACTGCAAATAAAATTACTCAGAATGAGAGGGGATGCAAGGAGAGCCACAGGCCGGGTGTGGAGCAGGGCACTTAACCGACCTCACCCATCTCCCTCTCTGGTGTGTCTAGATTTCAGGAACAGGAAGAAATGTGCTGTCTCAGTGTTGGCTCTAAGGAGAAATACCCTGTAGGGTTTAATTGCATCTTTATAATCTGAAAAAAGGCTGTTTATTCTGTATTATTTCACATTGTTTCCTTGTTTGCCTTGTGAAGCAGCATTTTCGGTTTCCTGCTCTGAAAAATTAATGAGTTAAATGCACGGAATGAAGTCCAAAAGATATTCAGGGGGAACAGAGAGGCGGACTGGTAACCACTCTAAGATTGGCTCAAGAAATCAGGAGCAGAGTCAGGAACTGCATGAAAATCCTCTTGAGTCCCAGTCTCTTAACCCTGAACCCCACCTTGTCAAGGACAGAGTTCTGTTTGTAATGTGCCCGTGCATCACACATCAAGCCACTTTCTGCATCACTTGTGCAAATGCACAGCTTTGATTTTCATGTCTATAAGGGCAAATTCCTCCAGAAAAAAAAAAAAAAAATTGTTCTTCCAGAATAATATGTTCAGCAACCCCAAATCCTCAGGAATTGCAGAAAACAAGAAAGACGATAAAGAAGTAGATACTGGTTTTTTGCAAAGCTGATAAATCAGGCTAATGTGTTGGGAAATTCAGCTGTATCAAAAACGAGGTTGAGGTAGTAGCTTACAAAGCAGAAAGCACTTGGCTGATGCCGAAAAGCTGTTTCAGTATTGGTTTCTGAAAGAGTCAGGAGCACAGCAACCTCTTCCCAGGGGGAAGGCAGACCTCTGCTTTATTTATGAAGTCAGGAACCTGACTGGAGTACGTTAAGCTTTGTAGAGCAAAGCTCCTCATAGGCTCATAAATGGTGTCAGGATTTGGGGGTTGTCTGTGGGTGTTGGAGTTCACTCATCACAGTGAAATGCTCTACGTTTGGAGCGATACAAATCGGTGAAGGCTGCTTTAGGGTAAAGTGCCTTGATGGGATTTCTTCCCCACTGCACTTGGAAGGATGCATCAAGATTTAATTCACTGAATATCAGCATATATTAGTGCAAATAGTGCAGCAGCTGCCAGGACTAAATTAAGGAATGTTAGCTCCATTGTGCACTCCACAAGGTTTAATTTAAATAGAAGACCTTTTGAGGATCTTTTATAGAGGACACATCCTGATAATGTCATCAAATTATGACTGGATTCTGAGGTTGCAACATGGTACTTCTGTTACTTGGCTTCTCTGTTTTCTGATTTAAAAAAAAAATCCTTTTAGAGTGAGATTCAGAGTGATAATGCACATAACAATACTTTGTGTTATACGCATGAAGCCTTAAATAACTCCAGAATCTGTGTTGGCGTAATTAATGTTTAACACCTCTTTAAGTTGACATGTCAGTATTCCAGTAAAGGTATTTATCAGTAGAAATGGAGTGCTAAAACACACAGTGCTGAGTACTGCACCAGGTGAGCACACAAATACACACACAAATACATCCCCTCCAAAAAGGGGCAGCAAAGTGGGAAAAGCTGCACCTGCAGGAAATGCATCCACGTGACAGAAATCCCAGACAGAAGGCAAGGGTCTGATATAAAAAGCATGATATTTATTTTAAATTAATCTTCAAAGTGTAAGAATACAGCTGTGTCCTGGGGCTCTAATTTCAGATAAGGAAACAAAACTGTGCACTCCCTTTGACAGCTCTCTATCTCTTATCCAGCTCTTGCAAGTGGAAGAAATAAAATACACCAAAATCCCCTTAACAACAGTGTAATTATATTTATCAAAGTCTGTGTAATTATAGCTACCCTGGAAGCTGTATTTATGCCATTCCCCTCACTAAAACCCATTCCTTGTAGCTAACTCAGGGCAAACCCTGTGTTTAGTCCTGGCCAGAGATGCTCCTACCTGTGCAAAGACCCTGCAGCCAGACGGGCAGTTGTGTAGAAGAACCTTCTGTTTGACGAACTGAGTAAACTGAAGTGCCTTCTGCATGGATGATGCTGAAAAGAGGTAACATTCCAGTTGTGGATGGGTGTTTCTCTATGAAATACACTCTGGGTTTGCCATGAGATCATAACTTCAATGCAGGCATCATTAAGTGAAATTATATGGTCCCATGTAATGTGGCAGATCAGATTTTCATAACAGTCTCTTCTTGACCATAAAACCACTGAGTTCCACTGAGGAATCCCAAATCAGGCTTAGATCGCTCCAGTGTTTGGCACTGCCTGAACATAGACTCAGAGGCCTGAAAAATAAATGCTCTGCCCAAAGATATTCAGAAAACTGCTGATTCCATTGCTTTAAGATTGATAAAGGCAGTTCCAGTTTGCTTCAGCTGCCTAGCTGCTAGGACAGTATCCACCTTCTTGGCCTAATAAAAGTAGGTTAAAACATTCCAAAAGGCACTTAAGGTCCATATACATGTGGATGTGCATGCTTAAATATTTATTTCTGTGAAGAAAGAGACAACTTTAGGGTATTCATTTCAGCTGGAGCAGAAATTGGCCCCAAAGCAGAGCAAGCAGGCTGGCAGGAAGGAGTAGTAAAACTGATCCAAAATACAACTTTACCTGACAGAAAATTGACTTTTTAAAATTAATGGTCAAACTCTTCCTGTCTGATGTACCTGCTTCCTCTAGGAACATTCATCTTTGTCAAAATACCTTAATGAAAATATCTTGATTAACTGTTTTTCTGAGCAGCTCAGTTCAGTATAGGGAAATAATTTGGTCCCTGTGTCATTGGTCCTTTGTGCAGCAGTAATAGGTGTAAGTTCAGTGTTCAGCCTTTCCTGTGCAAATGTGCAGATGAACCTCTTTGGATGTGGGGTTTTTACCAGTAATTCTGCAAAATAAAAAATTGCACTAATATGCAATGCATTGTAGGACAGAAGTTGTGACTGATTTGTTGATTCCTATAAGGGGAAAATTCCCACCCTCAGGGAGGGTTTCTGTAAGAAGCTGCTGGAAGCTTCCCCTGTGTCCAGCAGAGCCAATGCCAGATGGTTCCAGGATGGACCTGCCACTGGCCAAGGCTGGGCCAGTTAGGAATGATAGTAAGGCCTCTGGGATAGCATATTTTAGGAGGGGATAGAACATTATTGGGCTGATATGTAATTGTGGCCAGAGAAGAGTGGGGTGAGAATATGCAACAACAATTCTGCAGACTCCAAGGTCTGTGGAGAAGGAGGAGCAGGAGGTGTTCCAGGCACCACAGCTGGGGTTCCTCTGCAGCTCGTGGTGAGACCTTGGTGAGGCAGCTGTGCCCCTGCAGCCCATGGATATTCACGGGGGTGCAGAGGTCTAGGAGGAGAGCCATGCCTGAAAAGAAGGTTGTGAACCCATGGAAAGCCCATGCTGGAGCAGGCTCCTGGCAGAGACCTGCAGACCTGTGCAGAGAAGAGCCCACACTGGAGCAGCTTCTTGGTAGGGCTTGTGACCCTGTGGGGGACCCACAGTGGTGCAGGCTGTGCCTCAAGGACTGACCCCATGGAAGACTGACTCAAGACCTGGAGCAGTTTGTGGAAAACTCTCTCTCTTGGGAGAGACCCCACACTGGAGCAGGGGAAGGACCTCTCTCCCTGAGCAGCAGCAGAAATTGTGGGGATGAATTGACTATAACCCCATTCTCCATCTCCTGGGAGCTGGCAAGGGGAAGAGAGAGCCCAGGAAGAAGGAGAGTAGCAGGGGGGACATTAAGAGAGGGAGGGGGCAGGTGTTTTTAAGATTCGTTTTACTTCTCATTATCCTGCTCTGATTCTGATTGGTAAATTCAATTAACATCCTCAAGTCAAGCCTATTTTGCCTGGCTGTTAATCTATGTGTGATGTCTCCCTGGTCATATCTCAACTCATGAATCCTTCCTTATATTTTCTCTCTCCTGTCCAGTTTGGTGGGTGCCTGGCATCCAGCCAGGGTCAACCCACCACACCATGGCTATTTTTAAGTTTAAAAAAAAAAAATCCAAACTGATGCAGGGGATTTCTAAATTCATTTGCCCTATGAAAGGTTAAAAATGTGTTCCTAAATAGGTGAGATCTTTATTTATTTGTCCTTCAAGAAGCACAAGACATTTTCAGCATCAGCATTAGCAAGGAGAGGGCTCACTTCTGTTCTGGCTGGGGGAGAGCTGGCCCAGGACAGCCAAGGCAAACCAGTTGGCAGCAAAGATTGCTGAAAAAGAGCAAGAATGAAAGAAAAAACAGAAATAGCCTCATGGATCTCCCCAGAAATTTCTGGGTAATGTCTTGCACAGCTCTTAGGGGAAGAGGTTCTCCTTCCCTGCAGTTACATTGGTCCATTTTTTGTTATCAGTATTGTGCGATTTTAATAATATATCTTCACTGCTAACCATGATCTCTACCATGAGTGAAGGGAAGTGACAGCAGGTGCTCAGGTCAGCTTTCCCCTTTCCCCTCCTTCTTCCACCATCTCCAGCATCCGCAACTCGTCCTTCCCTGCCAGCCTCCTTAACTTCACACCTACACAACTGCTTCCTGCATAGGCACCAAACCCTTAAAACGACAACAGATCTTTTCCTTATCATATTTTTTAAAAAATTTATTGAAAGCTGAGGTGAAAATACATATATACCTATAATTGTTCTGCAGCAGCACTAGACAAACAGCTTTCACGCTCCAAAGGTAAAAAGCCCTATTTCAGGAAAGCAAGCACGCTGATGGCAAAACACAGACCGCTATCAATTGCTGCTCCCATAAATCACATTTATTTTCCAAATAATGGGAAGATTCATTGTTTTCTGCCAAGCAGTGTCACCTAGTAATAGGAGCCAGTCAAAGCAACAGTAATTTTCACGCCATAAAAACAGTATCAAGACTGTTCACTGAGTAGGATGAATGCTATTGATCAGGGTGGAAAAAAAACCTATAAAAACAGGAGACAAAAGCAAAGAAATTAAGTAATGATGTATCAGGTGTGTAATGAAAGGTCTGTTAACATTTCCATTATTCAGCTTCCCTCCCTGGATGCCTCCTCTGAAGCATTTATGACCCCACTAGGAAACCTTCTCAAACCAGGGCTGTAAGGGGTTAATGGTGTGAGACCAACACTTTGAGAAGGGCAGCTCAAACCATTGTACAAAAATGAAGGGGAAGGTCCTGGCCTGGCCTCTGTTGACACAGCAAAAGTCCCAGAGCATTTGACCGAATTGACTTTTTCTGCTGCAAAAAGACCAGGGCTAAAGCGAGGGGGCTGCAGAAGAGCTGTGGTCAGAAGAAGACTTGTGGGACAGGAGACACCTGTGCTCACCCCAAATCTGTCCTCTGTATGAAGGGCTGGAAACTCCACTGGTAGTCAAAAAAAATAGCACAACAAGAAAAGCTGAACATATACATCCTTATCCTCAACATTCACCTAAACTTCTACAAAAAAAAAAGTACTTTTTTACTATGACCAGATAATTCCAGACTGCCCAGCAGAGAGGCTGTTTGCTTGTGCAGCCTTGGCAAATCCATGAGCATTTCAGCTGGAAGCAAAGCACCTGGCTGAAGGTCTCACCAGACCAGTGGCGGAGAGGGAGCAAGACCCGTTAGTTTCCACCACTTCCATCATCCACATCCCACAGACATTATTTCATGCACAGACTTCTGCAACGTCCTGAAGGAATGTCCTTTGTCCTTGTGAATGACCACCAAGAACACAGCCAGCAGGGGCAGAAATACAAAGCCTACCTTGAACACTTCTGCCTGTGTGCAGGCATCTGTCACTCTCTGGATTAAACTGAGAAGAACAGGGCCTGTTCTGTGACCTCCTGGCTTTCCAAATCATACCTTCATAGTCTCACTTCTCAGCAGCAAGAGGTGGTGGCATCACCACCCCCTTCTAGTCAATGCCAGCAGAAGGTAGTCCTAAAATAAAGGCCATCTCAGAACCTTTCCCCTCTGCCAAGAGCGACAGTCTCATCCTGATCACTGAAGTTTCTGAGCACATATAACACTTTCTAGAAAGAGACCGATGACTTTTCTGGGTGGAAAATAGATTCTGAGGTAGCTCATTTTTAGCAACTTAAAAAAACCACATTGTTAAATGACGGACCAAAACCTATCTGCGAACTAACCTAGGAAAAACTTACTAATTCCTGCATGAACCAGTGGTTGTTTCACAATTGGGCTGGTGGAAACACCTATAGCTCTCAACCTCTCTAAGCTGACACATCACAATAAAACATCATATGAGGTGACTCACTGTCATCGTGTTCTATCACATCCATCTCATAATGCAACCTCAGACTTGCATTACATGAGCTGAATAATATTTTCCTAAGAAATCACGATAGAAAAATCTGTGGTTCCAAGGGAAGTAATTTTGTTGATTAAGGAAAATGCCACCACCAAACCTGAATCCTGCTAAGAAAAACAGGGGTTCAGGCGCACCCAACACCTCCTCCCTGTACACCCCAGCAGGGCTGTCTGCTGGAGCAGAGGCACAGCAGGCAGGGGTCTCCTATCACCTGAGTCTCTGCCTGCACTCAGGGCAAAAACATATTGGGCAAAATTGCATTTACAGTGGAGCTGGATCTGACCCAGAACTGCAGAGCCAGACACACTCTGGGCTTCGACAGGCCCTGACACAACCTTTTTGGGGGCCAGACCAATGAGCTGGTTTTGTCTTTGCACTTTAATTATCACTGTTTGCTGTCCTGCACCCTCCCATCTCTCTGGATGTTCCCAGCACTGACGTTTCCTCTTAACTATTTCCCCAGACATTTAAGATTTCCCAGATGACGTGGATGACCCAAAAACCCAGTAAGTGAACACTTGCATGCAGCTGTCCCTGCACAAAAGATGCTGATGGGAATAGGGAAACTCACAGCCCAGATTGCTACAGATGGGAAATACCTTCTGCATATTGAACAAGAAGGGGTTGGAAAAGCTGTTGCACTGGCACGGGCAGTGCTGGAGAAATCGGGGACACCTGGAGTGACACTGCCCGGGACTCCCAACACCGCCTGCAGGGATGTGTCACACCAGGAGCACGGTGCCTTCCCAAGGCTACTGCACCCATCTCCCTGGCAGGGATCCTTCAGCCAGTGCCAGCTTTCTGTGGGAGCAGCCAGCCTGGCAGCGGCCACAGACCCCCAGCCCGGGTGCTGCCAGCCGAGCAGAGGCACAGACAGCAAACGCGTGGAGGAGCAACAAGTGGCGCAGGAGCTGAGCCTGAGTCAGGAGGAGCACATCCCAAATGCTGCCAAGGAATGTCCCATGACGTGATTTCAGCTGAGGGGGAGGGAAGGTGTGTGGGACCACGCTCTGGAGATACCATCACCGCCATGAGCTCATGCGTTCGCACCCCAGATCCTGTGAGAGCCTGGTGAGACTGAGGGCAGCAGAGCCAGGCCCCACGTCTGCCCTTCCTGTATCCCAGGCTGTGCATGGCCCACTTCTCTTTCTGTCAGTGGAGTATTAGCAAGCTGATGGCATGCCACTCGTGCTTGTCCAGATGGTCAGCACAATTTATGGGGCTGAGCCACTGTTTAACCATCTTTCCCCATTCTGAGAGGGTGATCAGAGGTCGGAAAGGCTTTCTGCAAGGAATGGCTCAATGTGCTGAACCTCTTGAGCCATAAGAGTGTTAACCAAAGGCTGGCATGAGTGAGATGTGTAAAATCACGAGTGCCATGGAAAAGGTGGTGGGCAGCGTCTCTTGCCGTGCTGGGATGGAGGAGGGGAGGAAGACAAAGGAAGATGTAGGAGAGACTTTTAAAACACAACACCTATCTCATTACTCAGTGGAGTCACATGAGGAATGCCTTGTCGTAGGACAATGAGTATTGAGCAGGTTTCTAGGTTAACAAGTCAATGGGAAAAACAATACTGGGTAACAAAAAGGTGATTTCTGGATCCAGGAGCCTCTGACCCCCAAAGTGCCACAGCTGGGAAAACACTTTGGTGAGGTATAACACGCTTATCCTGTTCGTGTGCTTTCCCCTAGGCAGCCACCATTAGTCACTATCAAAGACAGGACAGTGGGGCAGGCAGCTGACAAACCCTTTTCATGGGTACAAAGCTGACTCACAGCCCAGGGAAGGCTCCAGTGCAGAGCCTCCTCCCCTCGCATCCCGCAGCGGTGAAACCCATGTTGTCACAGCTCTACCAGTATGGCAGGTTGTAGCTTGTGTCTGCTGCCAGGATCAAGTCAGCCACCTGTGCTGAATGTCCCTTCCAGGTACTGTGGGAAGTGTTTTTTCTAGTGCTCCAAAACCTCTCCTCAGTGCTCCTTCCCTTCCTTGGCTCTGAGTGTGCAGTCTGTTACAGAGGCTGCAAACCGTCTCCTGGTCTGATGTAGCAATATGCAATAGCACTGCTCATCTAAACATGTTAAACCATCCAGAAATGCCACACATCTGAACTCAAAAAAATCAGGCAGAAACACATATTTTATAGGTGTAACCCCATTACATTTAAGGGGTGTATGTGCAGAAAAGCTTTGGTGTGATCCACGATTTTGCCATCTCAGTTTTCATCTCAGAAGCCTGGAAGTAAGTTTTGGTTTTTAAGTTACAGGAAATTTTCCCAGCTGCAATCTCTTAACATTGAAATAATGTAAAAATAATACCTGCCATGTAAGACTTCATTAAATTTCAACCACCAGCAGCCCTAAGAACAAGCAAATTGCTCAGCATGGACCAGAGGATGAGCACTTCCCAAACAAGGGATGGAAAAAATGACATCTGCTATTTCAGTAGAAAGGTGCATGTGTGTGCCAATGGAAACAGACACTGAAGAGATGCAATTAGACATCCAGCCAGCGCAGTGAGGTCCCATTCCCTCCTTGAAGACATCCTAGAAAATCCGTGATCGCTTCCAGGCAGATATTGAGGCGTTTCCCTGAAATCAAAGCATTCAGACTCATTATCAGCACAAGTGTTTTAATCTCCCTCTCACACTCACTTCTTACTTTTTAGGCTGGTTTTGCAGTGACAATATGAGGCCTTCAGGAAGAGGCAGGATCCTGCCTATCTCAGGTCTGGGGTACTTGAAACTGTAGTTCAAGGTATGCCAAATGACATGGTCAGTCTCTTCTTGTCATGATGAGAGCAGCAAGGTAACCTACCCCAAGCCTGGAACTGTCATCTCACGTCAGCTCAGCCACTTTGTAAGTGCTTCTCCAGCTGTCAGAAGTTAACAGCAGGTGGCTAAGAGGGCACCAGCAAGGTATGTGACAAATCTGACACTTCCTAACACCCCACCTAATCTTTTTTGGCTACAAGGACTTGTGAAGAGACAAAGTGTGCAGACACAGGGCAGGTGAATCAATCATAGTTCCAAATATGAACATTTACTGGCATCTGTATGTGGCTGTAAGTGCTCTCTTTCAATTCTCATCAATGGAGAGGAAAATTGCCTTGCCTAGAGTTTTTAGTGCAGCAGGTATCAACGAGTAAACTTTTGCAAAGCGTAATAAAAAGTCTCTTAAGACCAGCTTCCTACTTGGAAAGAAGTGAATTGAATATAGCTAATTGTGGGCAAATATGTCACCCCCACCCTCCCATCAATGTGTGAGTTGCAGGGCAGCAAGGTGCTCCCCGGGCCAGGAAATGTGAGAGAGCCCTAAAATATGAGCTCAGCTTGGACATAAAATAGCAGAACTGCACAAGATAACCAAGATCTGAAATGCAGGAAGGACTAACCTGTGCATCCAGGGAATCCTGTGCAACTAGCACACAAAACAAAAGGGAAAAAATGGAAATTAATAGAATTCTTTACAGGTAGAATAAAACAGTGACATTTGATATAGTAACAAGCTAATCCCACCACTTGATGGACACCAGTTTGGTGGCACATGGTGGGGGAACATTCCTGAAGAACAAGTGGGTACGAGTCACACGTTTCAGATGTGGCTGGGAAAAAAGGCAGCTTAGTGCTTACCTGATGATTACTGCACATTTTCTAGATATTTGACTCATCATCTTTTCAATGAGTTATTTCAAGGAATACATACAAAGGTTCATGAGATAGTCTGAAATTTGGGGGAAAGGGAAGTCTCTGTAAAGGCGGCCAAGCTGACAGAAGGAAACAGAGCTTTGTGTTACCTCGAGGGGCAGGAAGTACAGGTCTGCAAGCAGCTCATGAAGGTGGCACCAGCACAGAGCAGAGATTGGGCAAAAACTTGAAAAATACTTTTTTATCGTTCTGACACCTACACACTCTGAGATCATTTCTTTTAGATCAAAGTCTTGCCAAATCTTGGTTCAAAGAGTAGACAGTGCACATCTCTGAAAGGTGTGGAAAAACAACTGAGTTTAAACTGTTTTCGTAGTGGCAGCTTCCAAGTGAGGAACAGGAACATTTATCTGTCAGCATTGTGTTTGTTTGCAATTGTGTTCCCTCTATCTCAAAATTGGAGTTTTTTCAGTGTACCTTTTTAAGGGATACCTTTCAGTGTATCCTTCCTGTTACTCAACTGTTATCTACCCTAGTAAATTTATTTTTTTATGGGACACATTTTGGGTCTTGGAGCCTGGGTATCAGCTCCATAAAGAATCATTTTGCAATACATTTTATATATCACATTAGGCCCCATATTTAAACTAGCTCTGTTTCTGTTCTCAGCTCTTCAACAGGAGTACTGTGGGATGGGCAGGAATCATTTCCCAACTTTCACAATGCATTTATTCATAGCTATTCTTGGGCCAGCATCATCTGTTATCAGTTGTGGTGTCTCACACCCACCTGCATTTTTTCCTACCCTGACACATATTTAAGTACCCACATCATCAGGCAGCCTTCACCTGCGGCAGATGGATGCACTGGGATACAGAACCGTGTGCCTGCTCCTACAGACACAGCACCAGCTCCAGGCTCTGGAATCAGCACAGCCACGTGAACACAGTGCTACAGCCATGCTACACTTGAGCAGTTCCCCTTCAGCTAAAATCCAGAAATAATTAGGCTGAGAAAGAAGGAGTTAGGCTCAATGGCCATGGGCCCACATCTCAATTTCTGGGCAAGCTCAGACAGATTCTAGGTAGTTATGGCAGAGATGACGCCCGTGGTTCCCTCCTCTGGGGACTTTGTTTCCCAGGAGTTTCTCCCAGTGGAAGGCGCCGGGTGTAGGAGGCCGCCTGCAAGCACGGCAGCACCCTTCCAGTGGGATAAGGATGCCTTTGTTGAGACAGGCTTTTCCTCACTAATTTAGAGCCTGCCTGCAGGTCTTCTAATTAATGTTCTACTCACCTCCATCAAGCCTAACACAGGGATTGAGTCAAGGAGATATTTATGTACCAAATCCCTGTCTGCTCTAACTCTTCAAGGCACATTCCTGATCTGGAGCCACTCTGTCCCATTACGTGAGGCTGCTCACAGCACAGGAACAGCCCTGGGGAGACCAGCCCTGCACTGGTGTCACCTCTCCCTTCCTCCACCTCTGCTGCTTTTCCAAAGCAAGCACCATGTCCCCAACAAATAATGAGCAGTAACAGCTTTAAACTAACATATGGATGGGAGGCCTCTCTCCTAGAGTATGGAAAACAACCTAACCAGGATGCAGTTCACAGTTGTGCATTATCCAGGATGAATATTGCTTGCATGGTAAATCTGCAAGCTCAGCTTGAAGTAAACTCTCCTCATAGTAATGTTTCCAGCCAGAAAGAACCCTCATTTTCCAGTATCAGCCATTTGACACAGGGGGTGTATTGACTTGCTCATGGATTCAACAAAAGGAATTACCTGGAATGCTTGTGGGCGTTGTGTGAATGAGGACTCTCCTCCCTGCGCTTACAGCCTGAACTTTAATGGAAATGAACCAGACAACTGATGCCAGCCTACAGTTCAGTGCAAGAGGACAAAGTATAAAGGCAGATTTTCTTTATTTTTAAATATTAGTAACACTGCACAAAAAAAAAAGTGGTACTTAAGTGACAGAAAACCAGTATTCAGTCCTTTTTTAATCTTAACCATAATTTACAGACCCTAAGAGAGTTCACAAATGGTTATTGTGTGTTATATGATGCCTGCAGAGGGTTACATTGGGTAATTGAAGCTAAACCATTCAGATACCAGAGACACCAGAATTTGTTACATCAAACCATGCCAGAATGCAGACTGGGCTTTTCTGTTTAGCTCCTCTCTTACACCATTATGTGCATTCCTACATCTTTGAAACGTTAGGATGAGTGAGTTTCTCCAGGAACTGTGGACTTTGAATATTGCCAGGTTTAAAGCTGTTACGTCAACAACTTATTGGCAAGAGGAAGACAAAAGAAACAAAACAAAACCATAAGCTGCTAACTCCTACCTGGAGGTTAAAAAAAGGAGACAACACACTGACAAGAAACATGCAGGTAAATGCTTAAGGCAACAGAGGGGCTCTGTACACACTAAAAGGTTAAGAGAAGCAATGTGTCATGCACATGAGACGAGTATGGGAAGCAAGGAAGCCATCTTGCCAGGAAATACATATTTCTTTTAGATCTAAGACATCTTTTCAAGCTAAAAAAAAAAAATAGTCCTGCAGTAAAACTGATGCTCATACATAAAGGTATAAGTTCTTTGCAGAAACAAGTTGATAAAATCTAAAACGGATGCTGAAAAAATGTTTGTTATCTAAAACCTACTCAGAAGAAACAAAGAGCAGTTTTAAAGTAGCACTTGGATCATTTGTCTCTAGATTCTGAAAATAAACTTTTAAAATAAGGAATGATTTCACTAAATGATTCATCAGGAGTCAACTAAGCCTAAAGAAATCAGTAGGAGTGCTTACAGGAGACTGTCATTACACTACACTTCTTAAAATCAGTGGGTATAACTTCAAGATACAATTTAATATGAGGGAACATTTTAATAGCCGGGGCAGAACTGCCCAGCCTGGGGAAAAAAAAAACCAAAAAACCCAACCATAAAAGTCACTTATTAATCTTGCATAAATTACCCTATAAGAGCTCATGTCTCAGTCCCACTCCCAATGACATGAGTGAACAGAATTCTTCTTTCAACGGGCCTGATGTTGATGCCAGTGACCAAACAAGCAGGCATTTGCCTTTTACATCCCACAAGACAAATAAACACTAGACTAGAGTCATCTTAGTCCCAGGGAAGGAAGAGGTAAGAAATTCTGTAACACTTTCCAATCTTCAAACATAACACACTTCTAACCACGACCAGCCTCGTCTGAATTCCCTAACCTGAACGGGCAAGAAAGCAACTCTGTGAAACTAAAAGGAATAACATAGTGCAATTTTAGTACAGTTTTAAACATGAGTCACTTCCTTGGTAGCAGTGTGAACAATCAAAAAATATACACAAAAGAGGTGTGCTTGAAGGTAACATGAAGTTGTTGTCATTATTATAAAGGTATTGGCATAGCAGAGAAGTCCATTTTAGTAACTCGCTTTGGTTGACTTCTTCTTCTTCAGTTCCTCTCTCTGCTTCTGCTTCCTCCTCTTGCTGCCTTCTTTGTATCCTGAGGAAACATGGCTTGTAAAACACTTTTCACAGCATTCACGGACTTTTCTTTCTAGCAAAAGCACATGTTCTCTGAATGGTTTAAAGAATATTAAAGAAAAGGTCTGGCTTCTTAATGTGTTGTTTGGTTGTTTTTTTTTCAAATTGCCATTTCTGCTATATCCCCCATTCTCCTACATCCCTTACATAGGATAGAAAGAAAATACTACCAATCTTTGAAGTTTGAAAAGATCTGGAGAACTTTCAAAATACTTCAAAGCCATTCAGGAAAAGCTTCAAAATTAGAGCACATGCAAAACCAGAATAATTTTCAAAAAGGAAGCAATAAATAAGACTTATGCAGCAGGAACAATTTAAGTACTGGCATTTCCTGCTCACGGTAGTCAGAGTTACCACTATATTTGCATTTCCATTTTAAGTCTAGGGAATGCCAAGAATCCTGAGTAAATAAGAAGGTGCTCAGTGTTTACCGATATATATTTTATATGCTGGTCATCAGCCTGCTCATGCTTAACTATGCACCACAGGTTATATTTGACTGCAGCCCCAATGGTGCATGAAAGCATTGAGTTCAAGCAACAATTATTTGCTACAGGTTCAGTAGGCACAAGCTTCCAGCCAAGTGATCATCATTCCAATGGTTTATTACCCCCACAGAGATGTGTGAAAAACAGTTCTTGCTCGGCATCACACCTTTTCCTCCAAACTTGCAGTAAAATCCAACTTGCTGGCCGACTTGCACGGGCAGTGAACTGTGTGAACCACCACATCTACCCAGGTGCACTCATAAATCTAAACTGAGAGCCAGTAAACATTTCCCTCAGACAATCATTCTGTGATGTTTTGAGACAGCTGCAGGGATCTTTCAGCTCAGTGGTGCTCTGTCACTGGAAATCAGCACAGTCCAGTGACTGGCACCAGCACAGAGCAGAGCAGAGCAGCCCCTGCAATCCAGCTGAGAGGCAGGGCTGGGAGTCAGAGGAATGGCCCTGGAAAGGCACAGCTCTGCCCCTATGGAAATCTCTTTTTTTCCTCTGTTATGTCAGCAGGCAGGCAGAGATTTCACCAGTGCACCTGGTTCTCCATCAATTTATCAACAGCAAAATTAAGATGGGAAAAAGGAGGCCAGGAAGGACAAAGGCACACTGTGGCTGCAGTTTGCTCCTCACCAAAGCTCCTCCCAAGCCCAGTTAGAGATGTGCCCATGACAGAGCTGAAGTTCTTCAGTTTAAGTTTAAGACTTGGGGAGAACCACTTGGGAAGACTTGAGAAGTCTTTCAGCTAAAACCATTTGAGACATTATCAAAAGCTTAGTGGAAATACACTCACTTATAGCTACGGGAAACTGTTCTAGGTTATCACCCTAGCTCCTGTGCTGTACCCACAGCATGACTTCATCTTTTGCAATCATCTGAGTCAAGAGGCAGGATATTTATTTAGTAATTCTGCCATGAGCTATCAGCATGCACAAAGTTAAAGTGGAAACCAGTTTTCTTGTTTCACGAAGAGAGAAACTGGGAGTGCTTAGCAGAATTGGAGATGATGCTGGGTTTTCTCTGCACTCTGTCACCCCCTGAGCTAAACTCCTGTCCCTAGAGTCACTGTGTGAACATCTCACTAAGAACTCCATCCAGGAAGTTTCCTTCCACATCAGCCCCTTGGTCACCCTTGGTACATCACCAAAAATAGGATCCTTTTGCATTCAATTCACTGAGTAAGGCACCAATCCCTGAAAGGCTGAAGCATGTCCCTGCTTTCCCACAGAGGTCAATGGAGGCAGAAGAGACGTGCTGACTCCCGAGAATCAGTCATCTGGGGGGTGTTATTCAAAAGATTCCTCCCTTTATTGGAGGGAAAAACAGCATCATATCAGCTGATCAGAACTAGCTCATGTAATAACTATGAAAGAATAACACAGATATTTGGGAAAGGATCATTAAACCCTAGCAGGTATTAGCTTCATAATTTTTTTCATTTTTCATTCTCAAAACAGTATCAGTATCAGTATTTCTAAAAGGTTTCCACATCCAGGCATGATAGCATTTGATGCTGCTATTTTATGTCATAATATTTCTTTTCTTTTGCAATAGTCCATTTTCTTCAAATGCTTGAGATTTTGAAAGCAATTCTAGCAACTGTTTCTTAAAAATGCTGTGAGTCAATGTAAATTATGACTTGAAGTGAATGCCACAGAATTTATTTTCTTATAAATGAAACAACTCAAATGTTAAAATATTGTGGTATAAAGATATTTAGGTATTTGACAACATGGTCTCCTACCAGCCTCTAGAATGATAAGGCTGAAAAGTGGAAATCTTTCAAGCGTTATCACTGACACACAGAAAGAGATTGCCCAAAGTGGGAGATAACACACAAACACAGAGTATTCCTCAAGAGAAAACTGCCAGGTCTTTTCTGTTTTGAGCCTGCTGTGATAAATAATTTCACTGTCTGCCATTTCCTTTTCTACCCCCACCTAAGAAGAAAGGATAGGTCAAACTTTGCCAGTCTGTTGCTCCAGCAATGCTATACTGGGTGATAACAGCCAAAAAATCCTGATCCAAACAAGTGAAGCAGCTCCTAACATAAATAAGAATTGCACACTGAAGATGTAACCCTTCGGTGCATATTTCACTCAAATACTTCAACCAGCACTAATTAAAAGCCTATTTAGCTGCCTTGGTTACAAGACTAGCCCCAAAGTCATGAGACAACAAAATCTGAATTAGAAAGCAGCAGCCCCATAACTGATCACTGCAGTGAGCCCGTGTACTGGCAAGTCGCCAGCATCCCAAAGTGTCCATAGAAACTTCCCATAGGAAGTGCCAGGCTGAACAGGCTTCAGCCAAACAGTGCTGGCCTTGGAGAAGGCTGTTCAAATTCCCACCCTTAGCAGCAATCTTCAGCCACCCAAACTCTAGAAATGCCTGAAGGGGCAGAGGGAGAACAGGTTGCCAAGAGCTTCCCCAAGCTGCGACGTTTGGAAAACAGATTCACTCAAATGCAGATAGAAATCTCCCTAAGTTGGTATTTCTTGCTTTTGTCAGCTACCAGGAGCAGAGATGGGTGAAGCAAGAATCCACACCATTTGGAATTACACCTGCTTTCCTACTTGGATAAATCTTATCTAAAACAAACAGCATCAGCTAACCCACTCTTTCCATTTCATCCCCTTCTTTTCTACTTCTAGAAGAGCCATAAGGAGCACAGAAGCTATTCCAGCTTTCATAAAGCTGCTGAAGACTGAAAACAACTTCCAGAAACACTTAGGTGCAACTCCTTTAACCATCACTCAGCAAGGACCAAAACAGGTTGGGAAGCTTCTCTGCTGTGTCCCAGATTGACTTTCCTTTGGCTTTTTACTTCCCTGCCATCTGCACCTCCCAAAGTCACGAGTTTGTGCAGTCACTGACTGTGAAACTCATCACATTCTTGGGTGGCAGCTGCAAGGGAGGTGTGCACATCGGCAGCCCATCCAAAGGCACAAGTGTCCCAGGGACGACACTCCTACCCAACACATTTCTGGTATCTGACTCGTTCCTGCCCTGCCTGACATCTGCCTGCTCTACCAGGATGCCGAGAGCAGCCACGGGTCTGCTCCACCTACCTTCTGCCAGTACAGAGGAGCGTAGGAGTCAGCAGGAGGAAACAAGGTGTTCAGTCACACCGACAGTTATCACACAGCACTGCTGCTGCTTGACCACATCAGTGAGCAATAAAGGCCATGGCATGGTTTTTCCAGAACATCTGCTAAAGTGAAGACTTTGGAGGAGCCTCCTTCCACCTTCAGAGTAAAACACTGAGGGTTCTGTAGTGCTCTTTCTAATTTTCTGCTCTTAGACCCGTGTCTCTAATCAAGACAATAAACTGCTATTTGAAAGGCTGCTGGCTTACTTCTGAGCTGCAGCCACCCTCTGTTATTTCAGACCGAGCACACTCACATATGTCATTGTAAAAATTCATCCCAGATCACAGCTTCAGTCTAATTTCATGCGTGACTCAATTTGCAATTACAGCTTTACACTTTCACATCCCCTCCCCTCAGCCTGAGCCACTGCCCAGCACACAGAACAACCTGACCTACTAATTCCCTCTCCTCATCCACAGCTCCTGCCTGTGCCATGGAGCATCGTGGAGAGGGAGCCTTTAGTCAAGACCTGGGGTGACAAAACATCCCACCCTGTCTAGGTATGCTGTTCCACTATTCAATTATCCACACTGTTAAACCAAGGGGTGAGTTCTCCAGTTTCACTGGCCAACCCGGTGATGTAATCCCAACTTTGATGTTTAAGGGGACTGAAAAGCTTTAGCAACTTTAGCAACTTGCAGGGGCCTTGCTTCATGCTTGCTCACCATGCCATTTTCTTTAGCAGTTCTGCCTAGAATTGCCACAAGAACATACCAAGCCAGATACCACCTGTTTGCCGCCTGTTAATTAGGGTAACACCAGCACTGAATAGATTTCCAAGGTTTTCCTCCCAAATGGCAAGCAAAAGCTTGCAGGGCTGTGCAGCCGTGGGAGCCCTTCCACACACAGCCCAGCTATCTTTGATGGGTAACGGGATGGTTTTGTACCAGCAGCCAAAACACCAAGCGTGAAGGCAGCTCTGGGCTAAGCCTGGGGGCAACCAGCCAGTCTCCAAATCCACCTGCCAGCTTCCCAGCCCCTGCCCCATGGGCTACAGCTGTTACCCCATCCCACCTGCACGGTTACAGCCAGGATGTGGAGCAAAGGGAAGGGGAACTCCATCTCCTCAGCATTCCTCATGTATTAGATTCCCACAAAAACCAGTGGCTTTGCTTTCCTTTCTCTTTCCATTACATGCCCAAAACAAAGTTTGTGATGGAGTTATAAAGTAATTAGTTTGGATAACAAAGCACATCACTGTTACTAGTTAGTAAAGTGTAATTTAGGAAACTGCATGTTGGTAAAAAGAACGGAGACTGAATTAAAGATGAAATGAAGTACAAACAGGTCAACTTTCCAGCAGAAGAATCCATGCCAGGAAAGGATCAAGATTAGTTAAGCTAGTTCTTTTAGAGCGATTTCCTCTTCACAGATGCCAGCAGATGAAAATGCAGCAAAAAATTAATTATAAATGTTGTAAGTTGTAGGTTAATGCAAGCTATTTCTTTGAAAAGGAAGAGCAAACCTTGCAATATTATCTTCCAAATAATGAAATTTGCATCATATTTTTTCACTGTTTTAACAATTAAACATTTCAATCATTCTTGCTGTATAAAGGTCAAAACTCTCAAATCCAAAGCAGTAGTTTTTAAGGGGTAGTTACCACTACCTCTGGCATTAACAGCTGCCGTCCCCAGGTCTCTGCTGGCATTAACACCACTTTGGCACAGCTCAGATCCCACCAGTCAGTGTATCACACTATCAGGGAGCACAGCACTTGCAGTATCTGAATTCTTATTTCAAAAATTCCTTGTTTGGAGCCAGACAACCATTTGAGATATGCAGTGACTTCAGAGCACAAGAGGTGAAGTTTTTATTCTAAAAGGCCATTATGAAACCAGGAATAGTTTCCAGATCAATTTCCACTAAAACACAAAGTGCCCATGGTAGATGGAGAACAAAATTAAACCCTCATTTTTTTGTTAAATACCCACTGTGATGACTGGCAATCCTGACTAAGGAGGGGATTCATCTCACCTCTGGATATTGCCAGTCTAAAGGAGTTGGCCAGCCTTTCCTCTTGGGCACTAGAGAGATGCCACTTCCAGAGGGATTCCCACCACACAGTCAAGATGAAACCTATCCCCTTCTCCTTCATTTAAATTTCCTGTGGACTTTCAAATCAAAATTCAAACAGTCCCATTCTCAGAGCTGGGAAAAGAAAACCACTTCACTGCAGGTGAATCCTTAATGACTGAGAGTTTGCTGGAGATGCTTCAGTTGGGACAACATCTAAAACTGCTGTGTGGTCCCGCTATCAAGGGCCCCATGCTGGTGGTGGCAAAAACAACTGATTCAAGATGGAACTGCACCTGGTTTGAGGCCATTGGACTTAACTATTCCCCAGTGAATTGGGAGGGCTTTGGAGCAAGGCAGAAACGATGCCATTCTCTCCCGACGCCGGCCCGTGTAAGCACGGCAGTGATGGATGAGAAGCCAAGCAAGTAAAGTGGTCTCTGTAATTACAGAGCTGTGCTGGTGAAGCTGCTTGCTGGGCAAGGCAGTCAGCAGAGGTGAACACCCATGAAGGGGAATGGCATTACTGGCCAGGGCTCGTGCACAAACTCCCCAGGGAGGGATTAAGACACTCACGTAGGTTTTTATGACTGACTCGACCAGTCCTTCAGCAGCCCTGTCCATCAGAGGAACAGCAGGCAAAATATTTAAAGCAACAGTAAAATCTTAGTCTTACTGCAATCAAGTTTTCACCCTGAGTATTTTTTGGCAACTCACAATCTACTGCTAGAAGAGAGCATTTTGTGATTGCATTAATACTTCTGGAAATTAATTTTAATTGCAAACTTGTGCGTCTTGGAGCATAAATAAATTCACAGCAAAAAGTCCTAGGCAATCTTAAAAATTGCTCCAAAAATTGCATGGTGCATGTCAAACTCAGCTGCTCCTTTGAATCCATTGCAAAATACTGTGATTGCAGAGACCCTCATGTGTCCAAAGGCAGAGCCAAAGTTTTGTTTTGCCAGAAACAGGAGACCAAACCTGTAGCCCTCGCATGGGAGGCCTCAGGACATCAGCCCAGAGGTTACATTCAGCCTCTGTAACTTTTTTTTCCCTTTTTTTTTTTAATTCTAAAAGAAAAGATTCAACTTGGTCATCTTTAAAGACACAAAGCTTCCAACAACTTATCAGGAAGACGTTAATCTAAATTATTCTATTTTTCAATCTGTCATCCATCTTTAGGTCTTCCATACAGAAGACAGTGTTAGGTTTAAAGGCTCATAAACACAGTGGAAGTTGGTAGAGCACTGGGGATACATGAGCACCTGATTTGGGATACAGTGCATATTTTCATGTGCTGTGTTTACCCTGAGAAGTCTCATAGGCTCACACTTCCCAGCACTTCATCTAATTTCACACTACTGAAAAGGGTCCTTGATTTGGGCATCCAAGTAGAAAGACATCTTTCACGTATCAGAAAAACCTGTCCTCGCAGTCCTGGATTATCTCTGACCACAGGTTCCAATTAAATCAAGTAGTTACGAGGACTTCGTTGTCCAAGATAGCCTCTGGACTACATTGCCAAAAAATTACAGACTGGAAATACAACAAAGGACTAATTACTTCCAAAAATAACCCGGACAATTGCCACGTTTGCCTGAACATCCTCAACCTCCTCTATTAGGATTTAGTTGCCTAAAATTGCAGCTTTCAGAAATAGCATCAACTTGCTGAACTTCTCCTTGGACAAGGAAGCCAAGAACAATTTAAGAAAATGAACGTGCAAAGTATTGTGATAAGTTAACCTCTAAAATGCCTTCACTTTTAACAACAAAGAGCAGAGGAACTTCAGCAGCACAACAGTGTTTGCCCTGAATCCTTAAATATCCCAGGGCGTTAGGGAATCTAGGCTAACTGGAAGATCAGAGCTAAAGCAGGATGAAGGCAAACAAGCTGCTATTTATTATCTACCAGGGAACTAACATTAAGTCAACACACAGCACCAACTCCTTGCTTGGCTTTTTGGGTTTGGCTTTTGACTATGTGATGGGTCCTTTTCTGCACGTTTCTCACCAACATGCTTTTGCACACCTGATAAATAAAAAGGGGCCTCGAAGCTGCTCGTAACCCGGCTTCTGTCTTGTTCTTCCACCTCATCACTGTTGTAGTGGCAGGCAAAGCGTGGGGAGCTGGCAGGCTTGTGAGGAGGCTTCAGCAGGCGAAGGTTGGCGGGCTGGGAGGGCAGCGCGTGTTGTCCTCTCCGTCTGCACTCCTCGGCAAACGCTTCTTCATCTGCCTCCCCTGCAAAAAGCAAAAAAAAAAAAAAACACGCAAGAAAAGTGAGCTGCACCCAGAAAAAAGCAGGCTGCACACAGAAGGCATATTTACAGCTTGGTAAAAAAGCCCTCAGAAATGGGCTGGATGTTAGGGGTCACAAAACTGATGTCTTGGCTGTGGTTGGTCACAGGCAATCCTGTGTATCTGCAGATTGGGGAGTGTCTGGAGCAGAAAGCTCCATCAGTGGCCAGTCACTACACTGAAGCCACCCAAAAACGTCCACTAGATATGATGACTCAGGGGCCACTGTTCCCTTCTTTCCCAAAAGGCAGGGGCAGGGAGCTGAGCACATGGCCCTGGACAGGATTTCTCTCCTGTGCAGAGCGTGTCATCACATCCCACCTCACCTGGACTGTCCTGCTCAAGGAAAAGGTAAAGGGAAAGGAGAGATAAATACCCAAGCTGGCTACAGGGGTGATGGGACAAGAATTAAGCCAACATGGGTTCAGAGGGGCTGGATGTTGGATATCACAGCTGGAAGGATGGTGGAAATGTGTGATGGAACACATGAAGACAACAAATCATGTTGAAGCTGTGAGAGATAAACACAGCCCAGAGGTAAGGCAGGCACACACAGCACAGGCCAATAAATACAATGGAAATAAAAAGCCAATGTTTGCAAGAACTGGTATGAAAGATGAGGTGCTCTCATCATACTCATGCTGTTTTGCAGATGACACTTTCCTTTGCTGCAGAAATTGTAACTGTACCACTGCTGCAAAGCAGAGAAATCAACTACCACAACACACGCAGAACTCGGCAAAACCACACATTGAAAAACAAACAGATCCCAAAAAGTCAACAAAAGATGTTCAACAGGGAAAATAAGTGGGGAGGGGAGGAAAGATGGAATGAAGATGTGTACCAGATTCATCTCTTAAAGGCTTTTTAAAGTTTCATTAGTTCAATTACTTAAGTACTTCTAATAGAGCTGATGAAATAAGGCATCATTTTATTTTCATCAAAAGTGGTGTGTCATATTGTGGAAGTTTTTCCTGGGATGTGCCCGGCATCAGCTGCTCAGGGAGGGGTGTGTGCTCTCAGCTAATGTGTGTGCTCTTAGTTCACGGCTGGAAAATGCTTTGAAGATGAAAAAGGCACCACGTACGCAAAACAGGACAGAGCAGGAATACCCACTTGGTGTGTGCCCCACACCAGCACTTCCAAACACAACGGGCGGCATTGTCTTTACCTTGTAATCCTACACGGGGAGATGCTTCTGAGGGCACGAGGAAAAGGAGGCAAAGGTATGTTTAAAAAGTCATTTCACAGTGCTGTGAGGCACCCGAGGCCCTGCAGCAGAGCAGCACTCCAAGATGTGCCTCACATTGCCTGCGTGAGCATCCAACAGGCTGTGCTTGGCTGTTAGCAGAGGATTCTCCTTCCCAAGAGGTTAAATGCCCATCCCCACCTCAACGCTCCTGCTTTTGTACCCTGGAGTCCCCCACACTTCCAAAGGCACAAGCAAATGCCACGAAAACATGAGTGATGATAAGACAAGGATTTCTGCATTTAATCTCTGCCTGCCTGCATCATGCCAGTGTAAATCCCTGGGCGTATGGTTCTCCTTGCAGTAGGAGAGGGCTGCCAGGATGGCACCAGGACTTCAGCCACAAGAGGCAGAGGGCAAGAAAAAGCTCAGGGAATGCTCGATGAAGAATTGCCATCATCACCCATAAGAGGCTACAGGATTTTACACATTATACAAGCAATACCAGAAGCTGGTATCAGACTGATGATACCAGGTCTAAGAAGGTAAGCCTACAAAATGCCAAGACTAAGAATAAAAAGCTCATGGAACCTATTTACACCAGCTGCACATCCAAAACCAGTCAAGAGAGTTCACTTCCTAAGAAATTACTGTGCACCAAGAGATCCCTCCTCTCCCATGGAAACACAAAGTTCGTGGATTTCTTTTTCATGTGCGAAGTCTTGCTTAATGTATGTTTACAATTTATATTTGCAAATAGATGCAGGAATAGGAAACGTGCTGAGGCCATTCTTGAGGCTTTGGGTGTGTTTGTGCATCGCAGAGACATCCCAACCAGGCACACTCACACAACTCCTCAGTACTGGGCTCAGGGAGCCAGCACATCTTTGGAATCATAGAACACTTCAGCTGGAAGGAACCTTCAAAGCTCATCTGGTCCAACCCTCCTGTAATAAGCAAGGACATCTTCCACTAGATCAAGGTGTCTCAGGGCCCCATCCAACCTGACCTGGAATGTTTCCAGGCATGAGACACCAACCAACTCCCCGGACAACCTGTGCCAGCGTTTCGTCACCCTCATTGTAAACATTTCATCGTTGTATCTAAGTCAATCCTCCTTCAGTTTAAAACCATTACCCCTTGTCCTGTCACTACAGGCCCTACTAAAAGGTCTGTCTCCATTTTTTATTAGCTCTCTTTAAGTATTTGAAAGGATTAAATCCATATTGAGCATGTAACAGAGTCTTTCAGTCTTCCATGTCCCCAAAGCAAAGGCAAATTTTAGTTCAACAAGTAGACCCCAAAAAATTGCCCAAACTTTTACCCCCTTAGGAGTTGTGGGAGAGCAAGATGGCACCACAAGTTACTTAAATGGTAGAACATCACGTCAGCTGTGATTTAAATACTGAATCGACTCCAGTGCTATGCATGGCATGAGCTGTCAGATCTTCCTCTGATCATCCACCTTTAGCACACCTGGCACAGCAAAACTGAAGTGTGATTTGCATCAACTATTCTCTCCTGTTCTACATATTTGAAACATTCGAGCCAGACGGTACCACTGCAAATAGAAAACTTGAATAGAATTTACTCTGGGAGAATTCAGCCACAAAGGATATCACCACCCAAAAGTGTTTAAATCCTGCTAGAGCTTTGTCAGCAGTGATGTTTGTCCTAGAAATGGCTTTTAGGAAGACAGCTGGTATTGGGGGTGGGGGGTGGGTGTGGAATACCTGAGTTCTGTGCAGGAATATCCACCCAAGGCGCCCTTCCAGGAGTGCTCAGGCTTTTAACAGCCCTCAGTTCCCCAACACCTCCTCTGCCTTCCCCTGCACCTCCATGCCAGCACACCCACGTGAGAGCCTGGGCAGCCGCGCCATGACCCCAAGCAGGGACTGACCCAGGTTAAAAATAACTCTTTTTGCCAGCTTATTTTTAACCCAGCTCAGGGCCTGCAGCCAGCTCATCGTGCAGCCACCCCAGCTGGGGTGGGGAAGGGGGAAATTATCGAGGGCAGCTGGAATCAGCACCCAGGTTACGGTGTTAAGCAAAAGATCTTATTCTACTAATGCAAATAATAATTAAAAACCTAGCAGTTATTTCACTTGCAAAACCAGCTTGGAGAGATTGCATTTCTAAGGGTTAGTTCTGAAAATTACGGATTTGGCATTACCAGTAACATTTAAAAACAATAATTAAGATTTGGTTCTCTGGTGCACCAGGTTGTCTGAAATGAACAGCAGCTTCCAGGGAAGAAAAAAAAACCAAACATGAGCTGTAGCGTCCTAAAAAGCTGTGTTAGGGCTAAAAGCTGCCTTCTGCTCCAAACAAGAACGGCTGGAAAATAACTTCTCACAGCCAAGCGGTGCCGCATGGCAGCGGAAAACAGCGATCCCTGGAGTTGCAGAGAACCAGTAGAGGGCAATATTGGCTGCGGCCAGGAATCCCGGCGGAGCGGCCGCGGCCAGCCCGCCTGGGGCGGTCACGCTGCGATTTTACACGGCTGTCTGCCGCAGACCTGGACTGGGTGGGGGCTTAGGGGAGCCACCAGATACAGCAAAGGGTCTGTGCGTGATCCTGGAAAAGGAAGATAACGCACAGGAATAAAAACAGCGGCAGAGACATGCCAGGTGAGTTGGGACAGGGAAGTCTCGGAGCACTTCGCACCAAAGCAGTCCTGTTATTATTTAGGGTTACGTTTAAGTAATATCCATGTATGTCCAGGAATTGACCTGAAATCCTAGCAGGAATCAGCAGTAATTAGTGGCAAGACAGTAATGACAGAACTATGCCGAACAGACCAGGGTAAACATCCTGAAGAGATGGAGCTGCTCATCTGCATTTACCAGCTCACTTCCCGCACGGCTGCCCTACCGCTGCCTGCTGTGTTCTTACACACCTCACCAAAGAAATACACCTGGAATCGGGGTTTCCCCCTGTATTGTGAAATAAAAAGCAGGTGCACCAGTTTGCTCAGTCCAAAGGAACACTTCCCTGAGGCCACCGACACCGGAGAGCCCCTAGTTCCCGTAAGCAGCATCAGGAGCTGCGCCCGGTCAGGGCCACCCCTGACTGTATCTAGTGACACAACAGCTCCGAGCTGGGCTCCTGCCGCCCAGTTACTCAAAGACGGCTTGCAGGAAGCTTCCTCCATTCAAATCTTCCTTGAAGGATGGCCTGCGAAGTGTCCTTCTAGTACTTCAAGACTCTACAGGGGCCGTGTGAACTCAGAGCAAGGCATCATATTGCTGCTTCAGCTGGAAGCCTGAGGTTCACCTGAGCTGTTCATGATGCACGCTTGACATCACAAAGAGTGCAGAAAGCGAGGGGGGAGTGTGAAGTTTTCTTGATTTTTTCCCCCCCCCGCCTCCTAATACGAGGGTTTGGAATTTACCCTGTGCTTACAGAGGACCCTGGAGTTTCTGATGACTCAACTACATCCACTGCTGCCGCTGAGAGCTGAACTGCAACGGAAGGAGCAGTCAAAAGTGAAAGAAAAAAACCCCACATTTAAACACACTCATCTGAAGCCAATTGCACTATGATCTTTGTAATCTGTTGGTAAGATTTTTCTACCAATAAACCTGTCCATTGTTACAGCAGCTCCGATATTAATATTTACCTTGGCAGAAGCTACCAGGGTTTTTCCTAGACTGAAGTCCAACAGTTGCTGGAAAATCTTATGGTTTACAGGAACCAGTTCAATCTGAGAACTCATCTAACAGATCTGTCTACACGTGTGGATTACCCTGGGCTGAAAAAATCCTGGAGACTAACTGAATTTTTTGTTTCTTCACATGAAAGCTTCGTATCTAATGTATGATAGCACAGAGAAGACAGCAGGAGACCAAGTCACTCTACTAAAACACAGAAATGGTCTAACTGGGGGGACCACACCTTGAAAGTTGTTTTCAGAAAGTTGCCAAATCATCGGTTTCTTTTAATTCCTGTTGGAAACGATGGATGCTCATTACAAAACACCCAGCCCAGGGTATTTTCCAAAACCACGTGCACACAACACATCCCTCACCTCTCCTGAAACTGTAGACAAACACGCTCAGCCAAAGAAACACTCCCTCACCATTACTAGAGGCTATGTTGAGCAAGTTCTTCTGATTAATTGTTCTTAAACTTGTTTCTAAATGCCAGGAAACACTAACACTGTGACACTTAGCAGGAGTTATAAAACCCTCTTTCAGCCTGTGCTCGCTTGGGTTTGTCAGACTTGATAGAAACCAAAATTTGTATCAAGCCCTCTTTGGAAAACGTCTCTGAGTTAGGCAGCTCTTAAAAATCTCTCTCTTGCTATTTGATGTGATGCTTACAGGAAAAAGCAGCCATTTTAAAATCCTCACATAGTTTTGAAAGCTGAAAGAGCCTGAAATCACTCAGAAACTATCTGGGGAATGCTGGAGCAGCTGCCCATCTGCACCATCGCTTTCGTAAACTATAAAGGGAGTTTATTTCAACAGTGACGATTATCAGCCAAAGCAGAGGACAAACAAAGAGATTTTGAGTCAGCTCACACAGATCAGTGTCTTTCACCAATTATTGGCAATTATCTTCCTTCCAGAGCAAATGCACTCAGTGTTACAGAGAACACAAGGTGATTCAGGGTTTCCTGGTGTCTGTCTGAGACTCCTGTCCTGCAAAATTCAAGGAAATACTTATCCAAAGAGGTGCCTCGAGTGCTCAGCTGAGTAGAAACTGAAGATGCCAGCAGCTCCCAATCCATGCCCTGCAGAAACCTGCTCCCAGTGTCCCACCCCCTCCCCTCCCTGTCTCACATCCTGCACTGGCTCTGCCAGCTCAGCTCTCTCAGCACCAACGGCACTGCACTTGGATGTGGGTTATGTCTCACTGATTCAACCCAAAAACTCATTTTAAGTTTATAATTACGGGATTTGGGCTGGCCTTTCCCAGGCCAGGACCAGCACTACTATCTCGCCTGCCATGCAAGCCAGGCATTTCCTGCAAGGGGGGGAAGAAAAATCCTGAAGTGGCAGGAGACAGCAGGGGAGGTGGTGGCCAAGTCCTGGGAAGTGATGGAAAAAACAAGGGTGTGGGATTCGGGAAAAGGGACAGATTGATGGAGGGCTATTTCTGTCCCAGGAGAGGCCTGGCCGCAGCACGTCCAGTGCCCAGGAAAGGGCAGGGCTCAATGCTTTCTGCTCACTGCACAGAGCAACCCTCTGCCCTTCTGGCTTTAAAAGCTGGCAATGGACTTGGCTCCTTTTATTTTTGCCCTCATCTTCATCTGCTCCAGTGCCAGCTCACACTGTTCCTGCCCAGCTGTACCCCTGCAGCACAGACCAGAGCAGGGAAAGCCCCACGCTGGGTTTGCTCACCCTCCCTGCCCTGCAGCGGCTCCCTTAGAAAGTTCAAACTTTTGATTTTCTTTTTTTTTTTTTTTCAGGTGGCTTTTACCTACCACCCCTATCCACACCCAAGAACCCCATTATATCCTGCATTCAGCTCAGCATGTACCAACATGAATCCTGCATTCCCAGCACATCACAGGCTACTCAAGGCAACATTTCACCACACAGATTCCCTCATCTGCAACAAACTGGTAAAATAAAATGAGTTTTCAGCACCCACCGACCACAACAGTGCTGCTTTGAAAGGAAATGTGATCATGCTGTTCCCCATGGTGGCTGTCAGGCATCAATGGCTACAGCCACTCCTATTGGACCAGATTGAACTCTGAAGCCTGGCCTAAAGAGAGGGAGGTGCTGGGAGAGCCTGGAGTTACCTCTTCCCTGCCCAAACTTCCTCATCAGAACCTTTTAAAGCCCAATGAATTGGTCCTACATTGTTTCTGAAATAAGAAAGAAGGCACAGGCTGAGCACATCCAGGTTTCTGCAGCTATTTCCCTTCTTTTAAAGCACACCAGGGCATCCGTATGGATAACGCCAGTTGCTCTCATCTTAAAGATCTGGGATGTTGGAATTGCAAGTGGCAGGAGGTAACATGAATCCCCACATTTCCAGCAAGCAGAGAGATGACCCAATTTGCATGCTGCAGCTCAAAGGGAATTTTATTAATTTTAAAAGACTTTATCAAGCAGGGGCCCTTTATTCATTTCAGCATGAATTTTGAAAGGAAGCAAAGAATGAGGAATAAGCTTCACAGCTTGACATATATAAACACAAATTAGCAAGATTTCAAGCTCAGAGCTTGACCAAATGGACCTGATTCTTAAGCAGCAATCAAGATTATTTAAAAGATGGTATTTTCTGCACTTTTCAGGGTCATGTCAGAGGTCTACCCCCAGTGTCCTGCAAGTCTCATTGCACAGCACTACACTGAAGTGACCAGACCCCTTTAACAACCTGTACCAAGGGCTCCTACTCTTGGGACTTCTCTCTCCAACACACCTCACGCAACACGTAGCCGAGATGGAGCTCAGAACACTGTACCTGTCTCTCTCTCTTACACAGCTTCTCTTCCTCCAGAAATTCTATCACTGACATCAAATTATTTGATTTGATACTTACAAGGGCAGATAGTGATAGGACAAGGGGGAATGGCTTTAAACTATTGAAAGGGAGCAGGTTTAGATTAGATATTAGGAAGAAATCTTTACTGTGGGGGTGGTGAGGCCCTGGCACAGGTTACTCAGGGAAGCTGTGAATTTCCCATCCCTGGAAGTGTTCAAGGCCAGGTTGGACAGGGTTCTGAGCAACCTGGGATAGTGGAAGGTGTCCCTGCCCATGGCAGGGAGCCAGAACTGGCTGAACTTCAAGGTCCCTTCCAACTCAAATTGTTCTGCAACAAAGATCCTGAAATACATCTCAACTGTATTTCAACCTCAGACAGAAATCCCCACGAGTTTCATCTCTACAATGAGGAAGCCTCACAGCCCAAGTTTCACTTTGAAATTGTATTTGAAGTGCAAACCAAAATCCTACTGAGAAAAAAAAAAAGAAAACAAAAAACAAATCAACAAAAAAGGGAACTAGCCCTTATAATGAAACTTAATACTCACTACTAGAGGAAAACAAAAAAATAAAAATTCCGCAGTGCAAGTACATGCAACCCTGCCATGTCCTCCATGGTGTAACCTGACACGAGGTGCCTCCCACCAGTGTTTCCTCTGCCCCTGTGCCCAAGCAGAGCTCCATGGACCTTCACACCTCTCACAGTTGTTCTCCAGAACCTCTCAGTTCCAGATGAAACAGCTCCTTCACTGCCCCCAAAGACAAAACTTTGCTTCTTGTCTTCAGCCCTTCTAGGAGTTACCACCACCAGGGTAACCAAAATTGGCTTCTAATTAAAAAGCTCTTCAAACAGCAAAAGCAGAGGAAAAGCGCTCTTCTACTTTTGCAACAGATCTTTATAACTCTTAAAAACTAACGAGTTAAAGTATCAAGACGTCATCTTATATTCCCATTAGTGGCCCTCACTAAAGCCGCAGCTCCAGAACAGCTCTGAGCAAGCCCTAATTTGCAAATTGTACAGCTGTGTTACATATTTTTCCATTGATTAGCAGCTTTAAACCAGTCTTCAAAACCTTAATGCACAGCAAACCCAGATTACCGTAAAAGAAAAAAAGATACATCAAAAAAACCCCATGCAGTTAAATTTAAAAAGAAAAGAATCTCATGTGTGACTTCAGAAAAATGTGATGAATGACTTCCCCAGCTGTTTTGTCAACACTTCCATAGTAATTTGGCAAAAGCACAAAATCACTAAGTTTATACTTTCATCAAATGGCTGTTGGTGCTGTTGAAATACCACAGACACGAGACAGTAAGTGCAAGCTCCACGTTTCCTATTGCACTCACTGTCCACGCTCAGTTCGCGAGGTCTCATCTTTTCAGGTTGATCATTTGAAAAATATTCTCCCTTCTACCCTGAGGCTTAACTATGACACTATGGCTCTGACACTAAGGGTTCCATGTATTAATTACAAAAAAAAGAACAGATACCTGCCCTCTCCAATTATACCCCCCAACATGCAATTTATTCCTCATCCATCTATCCCTGTAATACCAGGACTACAGCAAGCAAATCCCATCTTCCAGTGTGAGCACACATTCCTGACTTACAGAGCTCCAGAGACCATCATCTTTTAAATGACCCTGAAAACATCACATGCTCACAGTAACAGGACATCTCTTCTGACGACTCAGTAGGTTTCAAAGAGTTTCATGAACCTTCAGCACAAAACCCAGTCCTGTTTCTGACATCCTCCCAACGACAGGAACACGAAGTCATTAGCTGCTCTTCAATTTTTGACACAAAAATGACAAGTCTGAATTTTTAAAAAATAGTGTTTCAAGTTGACATTCAATGGTAGTTTTGACTAAATACTGTATTTAATTATGAAGTCTGTACAATTGGCCTTACATGACTCCCAAGCTGCACCACCTTTTGTTGTTTGGCATGTCCAACTTTGGAACTCTCAAGGTTTCCGAACATTCTTCCTTTCCCACCAATAGTCAAGATCTATGCCTTGAAACCCACCACAGTTTAGAAACGCAACTGATTTTTCAAATCCTACCAATAACAATGTTTATGAATGCAAATGGATGTACGCATATACATGCACGTATTTAAAGAGACAAAAATAAATTGTTCCACGTAAGCTTCTCAAACTGAACTTCTGACCCAAACAGCAAGTAAAGGGAACACAGAAATGAAGATTTTTTCAACTGAAAAAACCCCAAACACCAAACCAGGAACATGGCTACCACCCAACACTAACAATACTTACAATTCTCTTTTGAGCCTGGAAACAGTATCATCACTTTATACGCTCCTTCTGCAGAGATCCAGTGGGAGCAGGCAAGATTTTACCAAGAGAGCTTTGTGAGTTTTGGAAAGAGAAGGAGAGTTTGAAGATCAACATTAGTACCTCTTGGTGCACCCAGGAAGGCCATGTATCTCCCAGGAAGGCCACCCCAGGGTTGCCCATGCCCACCTTCT
This sequence comes from Chamaea fasciata, assembly GCF_029207755.1. Classification (NCBI taxonomy): domain Eukaryota; kingdom Metazoa; phylum Chordata; class Aves; order Passeriformes; family Sylviidae; genus Chamaea; species Chamaea fasciata. The sequence continues at coordinate 144,714,388 of NW_027094086.1, forward strand.
CCTCTCCTCACACACCTTTGAGATCTGCAGGATAAAGCACCAAGGACAGTAACAACCATTTCCATCTACAATCTCTGGGGCCAAAGCAGTAAAGGGGGGCTAGAATTTAAGAATTACCATAAAGGCAGAGAAGCTGGAGTGCTCCACATTCCAGAAGGGTGGAAAGCACACTGGAGTGCCCACTGGTTCTTGGTGGAGAGGTGAATGTGACCTGGGGAGGGCTGCACCCACCAAAACTGCACAACTGCACAACTTGACACCTGAAGTTGCCATAACCAGCTTCTGCTCAAAATCACCCAGCATAAAGATGTACCCTCATCTCCCGTCATTCTGCAACGGCAGTGAAAGCTTTATGGAAGAACATTTAAGTGACTCTCTGTCAGTGGGCTCACTGTATCATGGTATAAATATTTGAAAAACTAAAAACAAATATCAAAACTGCAGAGGTTTGAGCTGCGTAACTACAATTTTGTATTACTGGAAACCCGAAGTGCAGCATCCAGCAGAGCTACTCCACCTCCTCCTTGAACATCATCAAACCCAGAAGCTTCTCAGAAACATTTGCCATGAGTTTTACTAAGTGTGAAGGTGTCAAACTTCATTTACACAAAAGCATTTCTCCTCTTCCTTGCGAATCATCGTGCCTCCCTTTGCAGGGCTGGAATTGTCCTGAGGTCAGCACTGTGACAGGGAAAGGAAATCTGGAACAGATGCACAACAGGTAAGGCTGATGTTCGCCTAACATTTGTTATCATGCAAGTCAGTGACTGATAGAAAGAGTCCCAGATTTTGCACATTTGAGAACATTACAGCACTTTCCAATTAAAATTCTGACCTTGCTTGAACTGCTGGTATTGGATACAGCCTGGCATCTCTACAGAAACAATCTCCTTTTACAGTAATATTTAAAAATACTAAATAAAAGAATCACAAACTGTTTTTCTAAGGAGAAAGTTGCTTAGTCAAGACTGAATAGTGGACTGGAAACAGAACTGAAGCCAGAAGGGCAGCAACATTGCCTTCCAGCAGATGGAATCTGTTTGCAAAAGCCTTCATAGCACTGAATTCAACTGAGAAGATAAATCAATAAATAAAACCACGCTGCTGTAATAGCAATAAGCGGACATTGATGACAGTTCAGCTAGGACCTGAGTGTCCACATCTACCCCAGTTTCAACTGAAAATCTGGAGGACCTATATTTTAAGGAAAGATTAGCCAGAATTGTCGCAAAAATAGAAAACCCAAGAGGCTTTGACCTCTGTCAGCAATCTATCATCTAATCTACACGAAAGCTGCACTCTAAGTTGCCAGCTTGGCTCTGTGCCACTTACAGGCCCAAACTCAACACCAGAGACACTGACAACTTGAGTAATTTTGCTACCACACCCAGAAAACAACAGCGAGCTGAATCTAGAGGCCAGTGTGAACCAGGGGCTGGCTTTTGGTTTCAGGAGGAGCTGTGAGGCACAAGGCAAAATTCTCCCCCACGAACAGCTCTCGTAAAAGAACTTTCCACTATTGGAAACTATTCTGTGCAGGGCAACAAGCACCTCCCCTACAACAGAGCAACACGGGCATGCACTTGGCTTCATCATTTATTCCACGAAATGGGTTACCAGGGATGTAGTCATCACCCTCTATAAACATTTTGAGGGCAAAAGCATACATGTGATGGCAGAGCAAGTGCTGGAGGAGAGGGAAGAGTGGAAACCACGTAAGAGTAATCAATTAATCTTGTGTTCTCAATTTGGTTCATTAAGAAGAGCAGGGAGGTTTAAACACCTGTATCTTCTCAAAAAAATGTTTTATTTCCCTGAGCTGAGCTTCTTGTTTTTTAGGAGTGATTACAAGAAGCATCTTCTCAATTAGTCAGTGCATTAGAAGCCACTTAAAAGTCACTTTCTGTTCTGTGACACTTTTTGAGACAGTTATAGCTACTAATAAATAAATAAATTATTAACGGCTACAAACCTGCTATGAGAAATCTTCCGACAAATTACTCTACTTCCTTTTAACCTTTAACCAAAAGGACTTTCTTCCAATTCTTTCAGGCTAATACTTTCAATATAGATCAAAAGTAGGGCAATAGCAATGTTTCAAAAGTACTTTTGAAATTATTTAGACATGCCCCCCCCCTTGCAATAGATCCTGCAATTTAGATACTATGTAGTAGTAGCTGACATTGATATATAACATCTCTAAAATATAAATATGCATAGCAAAGTACGTATCATTTTCTTTTTACTCAACAGTGGTAAAAATCAATCATCGACTTGTCATTCTCTACCTGCTTCTCAAAAGAAAATGGTGTTTAGTCTACGAACACCTGGCAGTGACTCTGCCAGTGATGTAACAGGGCACTTGAGTTGGACAGCAAACAAAACTGCATTTTCCATCTCTGAAAAAGGTCCCACAAAGAATGCAACCCAAATCTTTTAAGTTCCTTGGAAAATATAGATAAAATTGATAGAATTGTTTTGCTTCGACAAGTTCCAGTTCTGGGATATTTAAAAACAATTCATTTTGAAGCCGTTTACTGCAGATGAACATTCAAGGTGTACCCTGGATACACACTTTGCAAACGACACAAATATTTCTGTCCGAGCCTCCTTTTAGGCCAGAGAAGGGCAGAGCAGTACAGCACGTACCATTGTTTGCTTTTCCATTAACAAGATTCCTTGTGTCACTACAGCTGGCTCTGTCCATGCTGGTGACTGGCAAAAGCCTTACAGTTTTTATTACTTGCTCAGAAAGGAGACTGCACAAAGGCTATTTTCAGGGCTGAATACTTAGATCTCAAAATATGATTCATTTGACCATTGAAGACTAATGTTCTGGAGTTCCAGTACTCTTCAAGCAGGAAAACCTTTCCCCAGGAAATCTGAAAGGACTGCAAGAGATACCAAGATTTTACCACTCAACAGCTTACATTTTAGTTTTGTTATGAATTATGTTTGTTCTTTATATGACCCAAATGCTGCTGAGTTACAATTCTAGAAGTTTGCTTTCCTCAAGTTCCCCTTGGAAATAAACCTAACAAACACAGTATATACCCCAAAAAAAAAAAAAAAAAAAGCATCCAGAGAGAGGATTTGCACACACATAAGCCCTGTAGGATACTTCCCTGGCTATTCTGTAGAACTGTTTTATCTGACACAATGCAGTCTTAGGCATTTAGCACACTACCAAAGGTGATTCCATTAACAAAAAGCCAGCTCTTTTCATCACAGTCACTTAAGAATTCAAAACACATTTATTGCTAGCCACATGAGATTTAACACAAGCTAAAAATAAAAAACTTTAGATCATTAAGACATTGCCCACATTCAAGAAAATTAACAGTTTACTTTGTAATGTGGATCTTTGCTGTATCATTACACTGATTAACAAGAGACCTCCTAATCTTCAACTCAGGCATTGGAATTAGGCTGCCTCAAGGTGTGCAGTCAGTAGCTGGTGAGAAGACAGGCCATACACAAGGGCTCACTGTATTGCAAATTCCTAATCTAATTCTCTGGCATAGTCATCATGGACCTTGCCCTGGTTCCTCCTCCTCCTCCTCCTCCTCCTCCTCCTCACTTAACTTCCAATTCATTCATTACAATAAAGCAACTTACCTGAACAGATCCAGAATGTCTTCTCCCACATGAAGTCCACTCTTGGCACCTACACATCCCAAACTGGATGCTTTAGGGCAATAGTCATCAGGCTGCCCCAGATGCACGTAGTGTTGGCTCCTCTCTTCCCAGCTGCCTGTTTCCTCGGTAGCTCCCGAGAGGCAAAGCATCCCCCAGTCTCAAAACCACAGTAAGGGAACGTGACCCGTGCATTAATGCCAGCACATCAGGAGGGAAGAAGCCAAGATACAGACCATGGAGGAGGGCTGGAACAACACTGTGCTCTATGGTGCATCTCACTCTGCACCCCAGGCTCCCCGAGCTTCAGCTACTTCTCTGTAAAGCCCAAGCACTCCCTTCTCACTAGGAGATATTTTTCAGAAAGCTGGTCTTTAAGACACTGAAAGCCAGAAAAACTACTGCTCTTGGCAGCTTCTTCCAACAGTTAATCATCCATGTGTTAAAAATGTATGTTTATCTTCTCATTTGAATTTGTCTGGCCTGATACAAATATTTATACTCTTCTTCCAAACAAGGCGACCTTTGATATGCACAGTTTTTTCTAACTGGTGTACACATTTTTTAGAATCAAAGTGGAATTTGGCACACCATCCTTAGGCTGCAGAAGCACCTCCCTTGCTTGTGCTGGCAGGGGAACAGCCTCCAGAGCAGCCCTGAGAACAGGCAGGGTTCACTGGAGAAGGAGACACAAACACCCACCACTTCTGCATTCACTGTGATAACTCGTGATCATGTTTTCCTGATGAGAAAGGCAAAAGCCAAATGAGGAGAAAAGTCCTTGATATTTATGTCAACAGCACAAAACAAGCTGCATTGTTTTCCTGCTTCTCCCTTACTGGTTTCAAGGACCTTAAGATTTGATGCTCTTCTCAGGGCTAAACCATCCAATCCCAGAAAAGAACAGAAGTAGCACTAGAGGTCTTTAATAAAATAAACATTTTGGTAGTTGTCCTAACTCTCAAGGTGAATGTCTTCCACCTCTTTGCAATTACTCAGGAGCTCAATCAAAAACTGAGGGCAGGCGGCTTGTGAACACTACTCCTGCTTGCAGGCAGTACCAGATACACCCAAAATAGCTCTCAGTGAATTTCTAGCCCTCTACTGCTCTCCTGAACACCTGGCTCCCACTTTGTGTAGAACAGATGAATAATGCCCTTTCATTATCAAAGTGCAGTACGTTTCGCGATAAGGACCTGACTGTACTTCCATAGGCACCCAGCAGTAAGAAATGAGATTAGCAGAGTAATTCTCAGGGGTGTCTGTGTGACTACTTAAAGAAGATGTCCAAATAAATCAAAGCACCAAAGTGCCTTCTGATGAGAGGCGATTACAGAAAGCCTGGCCAAAGTGCTCTGGAGACACAAGGCCTAGTCCTCTGGCTAAGAAATGCTGCAGGAAAGGCCGAGCCTTGGCCATGTGAGTTTTCTCCATTTTCCTTCAGAAATACTTTCACAGAGAAGTCTGAAACAATTTTAAAACATCCACAGCCTGGCTCCCCCAGGAAGGAGAACGAGAGAGACTGATACTGCAGAAGGCTCTTTCACAAAAGCAAAGTACAGCATTTCCATTGCTGAGCATGACAAATATCACAACAGGATGACAAATGCAGATTTAGTTTCTGTGAAGAGTAAAAGGCAGCCTCCAACTACACGTCTAGGAGAAAACTTTGCCAGGGGTGGCTATGGTGACAGTTATGCAAATCTGTGATAAATTACCAAGTTAATCTTACTCTATATATCAGTTACAAAGATTAACACAGACTTGACACGTATTTCTGAAGGGAAACTGGAAGATGGATGAGGCTGCCCAGCTTCTCTACCAGATGTCTCAAAGCCTCTACAGCCTTATGACTTCTTATTATTGGGAGGTAAACTCCCCTCCTGCACCACAATTCAATCAAGCTTGTGACTGGAACCAAGACAGAAGACTCCAGAGCTACTGCTTTGCATTTTCAGCTGGTTTAGTAACACCTTCATTTAGCAACTCCATTAAAGACATAGCCAAGCAATTCTCTTTTCTGGCCATCAGGAATATGCGTTCCACAACATGAATTCTATGACCAGTCACTCAGGCTGGATTCCTTTCTCATTCTAGTAACCCAAATAAATTTAAAAATAAGAAACAATGCAGGAAATTTCAAATTTGACTTTTAACAGTCAATAAAAAGGAGAAACTGAAGTGTTCTCGATGTACCATATTATCTGTTCTATCACGTAACAGACCAGGAACCGCACACGTTACTATTTAATCTCTCTCTAACATTCAGGTGAATGAAAGGATTCTGCTTTACTTTCACTGCTGGTAAACTAGCAGCTACAGGGTTTTGTTTTTTCTATTTTTATGAAATTCACTTGAAGTTGGTTACATTGCAAAGAAGAGCTAGAAGAGCCCTCATAAGAGATTCAGAGGCAAGGATAAGCTATAGGCCAAAGCCAAATTTTAAGAGTTATTACCAGAAGCCTCTAAAATGTACTTTCTTGACTGTCACTTTTAAGTGAGGTTCAAAAATTACTTATTTTTAGTGAGTTTAAAATTAACTCAATATGCTGCTAAGTTAACTACTGTAAAAGCCAGAGAAACTGAAGAGAATTCTATTTAACAGTGTCATTCTGATTAAATGTTTTACTTATCTTCTCCATTAAACATACTTTAATCGCCACCACATTTTGAAGATGACAACATCTCAAAGTCCTCCACTTCCTTTATTTAGCAGGTAATTAGCAGTCAGGCCATCAGAGCAATCTGCCTCACACCAGGACAGCCCAGCTTTCAGGCCTGGGCACTATCACCTCCAAACTCCTTCGTATCTTTTGGCCACAGCAGCATGACAGAGCATAGAGTACTCATGTGGGGTTTTGATTAACTTGCTACCAGCTGTTGTAAGTGAGATAACACCTAATGCAGCGCTGAGTCGGCCAGAACAGAGTTCTCAGAGAAGTTTCAATGAGTTTAAATCAGGACAGCTTGCAGAGGTTCAGGGTTACGGCTCTGATCATCACAGGATTTTAATTCTTTGGGGTTTTTTTAAATCTGACAGCAGGATCTCAAACATGAGGTTTATTATTTTGTGAATGTATGACCTATATAGCAGAGTATAAACCACTTTCAGCTCTAACCTTTCAGAACTGCACTTCACTCAACAACCAACTCTAGCCAAGGTTTTTTTTCAAAACCAAGCAGGAAACACACGAGAATCATAAATTCAAAGGTACAGTTTGTAACACTAACAACGTCAACATTCTTCATTCCAGCCCTAGTGCAATGTAAGGACCATTTCAGCATTTCAGGTGAAGATAAGAAGTTCTGTACCTATGACAACCACGTGAAGACAAATAACAACAGGAAAACCCAAACTGTGTTGAGTACTAGGCAAAGCAAGTCTGTGGTCACAATTCAGTGCTAAAGTAAACAAGCTCTGAGGGAGCAGACAGTGCAAACAAGCTTTCTTATGTTAAAAAAGGGAAAGTTTCAAAGTTTGGTTACTGCTGACTGCCAGATTACTGATGGCCATATTGCCACTAGCCCATGAGAATATCATTACTTAAAAATAAGCCTCAATACCAGAACATCCAAAAATCACAACCAAAGAGAAAGATTTTCCAAAAATACTAAGAAACACTTCCACAAAAAGGTTAACAAGTATTTTAAGTACTGAGCCCTTTTCAAAGGTTCTCTGACCACAAGCATCAAACAGCTGTAGCATTCATTCTGCAACACAACCACCTTCAGATGCACTATCCTGTTACAACCACAAATTAAACTCAGGCAAAGGAGGTATTAAGCTCACTTCTCAGAACAGAAGCATATTCAGGAACTCACATTTCCAAAAATAAAATTACAAAAATCTAACTTTATCACTGGACCATCCCACAGATGGTCTGAAACACAGCACAGCTAAATGCAAAAGACAAACCTCCGGTAACACCTAATGCCAAAACACTGAAGGAGTCAAGGAAACAGCATAACCAAACACAAATACTGAGAAGAGATACAAACCCTCTGGGCTTACAGATTATGGGTTTTTAAATCTTTCACAATCTTTTTTTCAGCATTCTAACTCAGCTCATCAATTAATCACAAGTTGAAACAGGATCCACCTTACAAATGCTACACACACATTCTCCGCAGAGCAGCTTTGTCACCTACACCACAAACCAACCCCTCTGACTCTCTGCAGAGAAGGCATTGTGAGAACTGAGCACTGCAGGAGTGCAGCCATTTTACAGTGTGAAGCATTCTAACACAAAATCCCAAACTCCTTCAGTAAAGCCAAGTGGAAGGGGTAGGTGCCATGCAATCAACAGAGAACCTGGGGTTAGTGTGCTGCACTGGAATTACTGCCATGCACAAGGGACCAGAAAGAGGTTGCACCAGGAGAAAGCATTACAAAGTTCTTGTATCCACCAATGAACTTTGAAGCAGAGCATGAAAGAGTAAATGACTCAGCAGGTTCAAAAACTCCATCTTGGTTTTTCCAGGAAGCTTAATTTAAATGGGATGGTGTCCCTAACCATTCAAAATTAATCTCTCATGTATGAAAAGATGGCACTTTTAATCCAAAAGCATCTGGTTGTGAAAAGCATCTCACTGTACATTTGTACCCAGCATCTGCTATCAAGAACTTTTTCTGTTATTATTTATTTTGTACTATTTTGGCCAAAATTGAAGTTTAAGGAAATGTGCTGTCCTTGAAGATCCATCACTTCTAATAAACAGGTCTTGTACATCCATGCAAATTACATATTAGAAAGGAACAAAATAAAAATTTTTTCAAAGGAACCTAACAAGTGGGTTTTCAGGAGAAAATAACAAAATTCAGAAGAAATTCTGAATATAACATGGAATGTGGATTTGTGTTTTCAAAAAGGAGCTGGATGCAAGAAGTTGCATCAAAAAAAAAAAAAGTGTTGGATGTGGTGTTATTTCAAAAGACACAATGAAAGAGATGGAGACTGTTAGATTTAGGTCAAGTGAATAATGACAGTTTTTTAAACCTGGAACTGGAATTGCTGGTCCAATGCTATATTTGGACCAAGACCCCATATCCAGTTCAACCACCAGCCTATGGAAACGCTGGTGTGTGGGTATCTCATTCCTGCAGGAATCCACTGCCAAATTCTGCCTTCTGCTGACTCATTCCTTGTGTTTTCCCAGTTTCTCTTTCTACCAAGGAAATGCAGCATTGCCATTTTAATGCTGCATTTTGGTCAGCTCTGACAAGCAGCTTCAGAGACCCAAAGGCAGAGCAGAGACTACCCAAAACACTAGATCTTGAGCACATTTAGTGTTAAAAAATTTCACTATAGAGCCCTGGTGTGACCTGTTTGTGTGTAACACTGTGAGAAGGACCACACTTTCCTAGGTAAGAAGATAAGCATGTGGGTACAGATTTGCCACCCTAACTGTGTTCTTAATTGGTAAAGTAATTTAAATGTTAAAGAAGATGACTTGGAATAAAACTAGAAGGCGAAGTTTGGCACTTTAATATAAAACCTATGGGTATCCAGAGGAAGGCATTCAAACTCAACTCCAGATTGTCCTAATTTTATTTGACTTGGTTAATCAATTTTAAAGCACTTTTTACAATTTACATAATTTAAAGGAGCACACTGCATCCTATAAATATAAATTAACATTTTTAATAACTCAAGACATCACAACAAAGCCAAATTTTGAAATAAATTTCATGTTTAGTTATCTGGATCAAGAAGTAACATACATGGGGAGGGAAAAAACAGCATTAACAAGAAAACACTGTTTAGTTCTAAACTAAGTTTGTGCTTCTACATCAAAAACACAACACGGAAGTAACAGGAACTTTGCAAAGAACTTGAAAAGGTATATAACTGCTTTAGTCCCAAAACCAAAGTACATATTTATTTTTTTCTTCTACATGTTATTTTTTTCAGTTCTATCAAATTAGCATTAATGGTAGAGGGACAAAAGTACAATACACTAACTTTACTGCAAATACGAATTCTGTTGTAGCAGTTTGTTAGCTTGGTTTGGCTTAAGTCGAAATGGTTTTCCTGCATGAGAAACAAGAGCATATCTTTTCAATGTATTTAGTAATCAACACATTTGTTAGTACAAAGCAGATGGTGTTCAGCAAGAAGGCATTAGGTGATCATTTGAAAACACCGTGCTTTTTTTTTTTTTTTTTTTTTTTCTTTTTTAATACTAAGCCACTCTGAAGAGTTTTGTGAAGGCCAGATGTTCAAAGCTGGTACACAGATGAAAAGTGCACATCCATGATCTATGCATGGAACTATCCAGGACCTGGCAGGTGTTAACATACACCATTAGTTACCTGCATGCTTTCTTTGTGACACACCAAAACCAAACCATCTTTCACTAAACTTTGAAAATCTGGTCTTAGCTACAAATGAACACTTTACTTCACTCCATTATTTTAACAAAGGGCATTAATCCATCTTTTGATTTTTGGTTGAGGACTAAAAATAAGAGTGAGATATCATAATCCTAATAATTTTGTCCAAATCTTCAAAGCAATTATTATTTGTTCTCAAAATAGCAAAAAATCTCGTAATTCTCAAAGTCTTTTTGTAATTATTAAATGTTAAATAAATAAATTTATCAAATGTATATTTATATTTATTACAGATTATTTTTTGAAGCAAATCTCAGAATAACTTTAGAAAACATTTTAAAATAGAGCTGCTTTAGGCCTAGACCTAAAATAATTACATATTAGGGCAAAAGATGGAGTTAGAGAGTCAGCTTCTGAATGCTTCTTAAAAATAGGTGCTTCAAATACAGGTTTAGAAATGGAATTAAAAATCATGTTTTCAGTCAAACTGAAGAAAACATCTGCAAAGAAAAAAGGCCCTCATCCTTAAGACTGAAGAAAAAGATGGTAAGGAAAAAAAAAAAGCACCGTTTTCCCAAGTTGCCCAAATCACACACAGACACAGGAAGGTTACAAATGCCATTCATGAAAGAATGCACCACAAACATCAGCATTTATTCATTTTGAATTTTTTTTTTTTAGCAAATGACAAAAGACTCAGCTCACTGGCTTCACTTTTGTTTACCTTTTGCTTACATTACACATTTAAACATTTGTCGAAACTTACTAAAGTTGTCTGCATTCATGCACAACTAGAAAACATCCTTAATTTATTTAAACCAGAAATGCATTACCAGAAATGTATTAACATTGTTCACTACTAAACATTTAAAATAAAAAAAAAAAAAAAAAAGTTGAAATTATTAAAAAGGTTATCCTGGAACTGTTAACTTCACAGCAGACTTGAACTACTAATTGGCTCACATTTCAAATTGGAAAAAGCAAGATTCATGCTAGTGTTAGTGTACATCTCGCCCTAGCACTACTGAAGGATCATGGTTCACCTTGATCACAGATAAGAAAAGAAAAGTGCATACAGAAGTTTACAACAATTTTAAGGACAAAAAATGGTCCAATTGATGTGGTCCCAACAATTAACTCAAAAGTCTATGACAAATATGAGCTTCTGTGAGCTACTTATACTACTTAAGATTGAGTACGGATATACAGAAAGTTGAATTCGTTTGAAATCTTCAAAAAATGTTCCTGTCAATCCTCAAATGGTGGCTGTTAGAGCTTAAAATTTCTGTTAAATGCGTGCGTTGAATTACTTGTTATCCAAGCGTAGCAGCTGCTCCTTACCATTTATTGTTAGCGACCTTAACTGGCCATCTTCTTCAACTTCTACTCTCTCTCGTCCATTCTCAAAAATCCTGCAGGACAAAAACACCATGAGCCATTTTAGAGCACCTCAGGCAGTTTTAAACACGCACCAGACCTCGGGTTTAGGTAACAAACTGTAAGGGAGCACCACCTGCTTAATGCAACTGTACTTGGCAAGCTTTGGTATTTACCAGCGCCAGAGCTGCCACCAGTAACCATCTGCATTTCCCCACTGCTTAGTCAGGAAAATTGCCTTTTGCAAGCTGGAATCCTCCAGCATGTAGAGTTCACAGTTACAGCTGCCACCTCATACATTGTCACAGTTGTGCTCACACTACACACTCTTATCTAGGCCTAAATGCCTTAACAGATCAACTGCACAATCCTGACATTGCATTTAGTCCCTACCCACTCGTTAAATGTATGATATTCTAGATCCAATCACAGTTTTGCACACAGTGCAGTCTTTAATCCACTTAAATTTGATCAGAGCAAGTAATCTGTAGACCTACTACACACCAACTTTATGACCAGCCTGCATGTTACAAAATTCAAGTATTCCTGATTGAAAAGAGAGATTATTAAAGAGCTTTTGAGTTTTCAGATTTTTCTGGAATACACTCACAGAAAAATATCATGACCACACCAGCATGTGATCCAGAGGCTGTTTTTAAGTGGTCAGGATGATAGGAGCTCTCCAGTACAACAGCTCACAGAAGAACCTTGCACTTACAAGTATGGGACACAAGTTAACAAACAAAAAAATTCATCCTCCTTTGCTTTTCCGCAATTTTTTTTAAGTAATGAAATTACATTTAACTACTTGTTCAGTGCTCCTATAGTGATCATAGCATTCCATACAGGTTTTTCTGTAGCTAACTAAGACTTGGATTTCCCAAATGCAATGATTTCCCCATCACAAGCATGAAAGGGAGAGAAAGTACACTGTGTACAGGACTTGAAAATTCACTTTCCAACAAACAGGCACATTTTTATCCAAAGTAGGCTTTGGTTGCTTGTTTCACTTAACAGATAGAAAAAAGTTACTAGAAAGACTTCACTTCACTGCCTAGGAAAGCACATTAAGCAGATGCCAGGGAAAATTCTTTCATACCATCTGCAAAACTAAAATTTTTCCCAATTCCCAGTTAAAAGCTTCAAAATCAGTAGACACCAAGCACACTTTCCTTCCAAGAAGTTCAAGGCAAGGACCATAATAAAAGGTGCAGCACTGAACAGGAGGTTCTGAAGCCTAAAAGAGCTCCAGCTACAGCATTAAGTACCTCAACAATGCCAAGAAGAAACAGATAACCCAATAAAGTATTTCAAAATGTTTTTAAGCATTCAGAGAAATCCAAGTAATACGATGAACATAATAACAAAAGTAAAAAACCATACAAATGTGTATCACTGTATGTGTGCATGCAGAGATACAGTATATTTATATACATGTAACTATAGGTATGTAAGTCTCTACATACAGTTTCATATAAATATATTTATACACTCACCTCTTTGTAGTAATTTTTCTGCCATTAACTATTTTAGTTGAGGTTGATACTGATTTGAAGTTTCCCATTCCACTGCCACCAAATGACGTAGAGGAGAACGATGAAGTAAGGCCTCCATGTCCCAGTGAGCCAAACGAAGTAAAACCTATTGAAAAAGAGGGCACTTGAATAAAATGTAATTTTGCATGACTGTGGGATCCAAATTTACCATCCACTCAGACTACATCCTATTTTCAGGAAGCCCTCAGCTGGTTGCATCACACAGCATCAGTGACTAGATAGCATTAACACCAGCATGAGAATAAAACCACAGCTCCAGCCCCATCCATTTCTCTCATATGGACCCACAGTTCAAGTTCCAAATGCACAGCACCCTCCAAAAACCATTTGTCAACTCCTCCCCTGAAAAGGCATTCAGCCTTTATCCATGCTCTGCACTCAGGGGAAAGCCAGCAACTCTAATGAATCTGATCATCAGCTTTAGTGCAGATGTTGGGATGCCCCGAGCTGGCAGACAGAACAAGTCCTATATCAGTAACATCCCAATCAAAACCCCAAATGGGGTTTAGGCATGTATTTTTCAGGACCTGTAATAAAAGCCATCACACTCCTGAAAGCAAAGAGAACAAAAGAATTCTAAAGCCATAGAGAAACTGTAGCACCAAAATAAAGAAAACAGAAAGTTCTATTTCTTAGAGATCTGTTCACTCTGTATGAACTTTCAGGTAGTCCAAATACTCTAACTAGGGCTTTATTTACATTTACACCTTACAGAGAGCAGCTTAATTAGAAAATATATTTATATTTATCAGTCACAAGACTGGCTGAATGGAGAAGCCAGCTTATTATACTGCAATCCTTTGTGAGCCAAAACTGCATTCTTTCTTGAGTATTATGATATTTACCTGTGTCAAATGGAGAGAAACCACTTCCAAAAGCAGGGAATCCACCAAAGGCAGAGAAAAATGATCCTCCACCACCTCTGTTTCTGCTTCCCCTTGGACCCCGCCTGCCTCCAAAGAAGTCCTCAAAAGGGTCTTCTACAAAACAGAAGACAACATTTAAGAGGTCAGTATTACTGAATGATTCTGTATTTAATCATTAGGGATCCTTTATTTAAAAAAAAAAAAAAAAAACAAACAAAAAAACAAAAACAAAACAAAACAAAAACCCCACATTTTTCGTTAACAGATAATATTCTTCCTTTGAGATATATGAGGCTACTGAACTAAGACTCCCCCCAAAGGTAATTCCTTGCTCCTTCTGGTCTGAACTCTGCTTGCTTCTGGACCTAAAAATAATTTTATATTTAAAAACTAGTTGATTTCCTTATTTTACCTGTTTAGCACTAAAAACTAGTAAACCTAATAGAAAATATTGCATACAGGTACCTGAACTTTCCAGTTTATTTCTATTAAAGATTTATTGAGGATCACCATGATCCAAAAAGCAACTTCCAGATAGGTTGTATTAATTATTGAAATCTAAAAACAGCAGCCAGGGATTGGTGACTCATAATCCTAAAGTGTTCCAAGTGTTTAATTTAGCACTTGCCACATTAGATACTCCAAACACGTATTCTGATGCACATTTAGCAGCAAAGTATGAAGGTTTACACACAGTGTCCCAAAGAGGCATTCAGGCTGTACCAAGCAGGAGGGAGAGGGCAAAAATAGAGAAAGGGGAGCATGGATAAAATGTTATTTCAAATTCAAGTTCCACTGCTATGTCATTCAGAACAGCTATTGTTCCATCCCCACCAGGAAGACAATAGCCTCTTTCCAAAAAGGAAAAAAAAAAAAAAAAGATGGGGGAGGTGTCGGGCCATGGGGTACAACGCCAGCACCTATACAAGCAGTCTTTATTTACTAGAATTATCAGAAAACCGCTTTTTTCTAATTCTCTCTAGACAAAGTACAACGGAAAAAAATTACAATCATAAACCAGAAAGTCAATAAACATAATACTTGCATTAAAATCAGAAAAGTTTAGAAATTAACTACTCCCTTCATCAATCACAACTCTCCCAGAGTGAGTGTTACAGAGAACACCAATGATTTTACCAAGTTTTGCACATAGAGACTCAGTATTGAAAGCTCAGAATAATCTTTTAATGAAAAATGCAGAACCTGGTGATAGCAGCAATAAAGGTATGAAAGGAAGGAAACTGTGACTGACTGACTGACTGCTTGACTGTTCAGAACTACAGCTGACAAAGAGAAGGTCAGAAATGCAGTATTTGTTCCATTTCTGGTACCTCCACAAAAATCCAAGCTGATTTGTGATAAATCACCAAGTTAATGCAATATGCATTATGCATCATTAAGTAATCAATATGATAATAAAAATATATAAGTTACCATCTGATTTACGTGCAATTACTTACATGTGAAACATCACAATGTATTTATGCTGAGTAAGGGCAGCTGCTACAAAATACCTCTACCACTCCCCTAACCTCCATAGTTTTTGAGTAGAACAACACAGGACCAAATTTTCATCTTACATGGGCTGGCAAGCAAGAATTTTTTCTACCTCGGACACTTTTTGTTTTGTAGCTTCTTTTTTTCCCCCCATGTAAAGGAAGTTTTCCTCAATATAAAGATGACCTGTTAGTACCTTTATAGACATTAACCAACACTTGAGTGTGGAAATATGGGAATTATTATAATTTCCAAAACAAGCACAATGTCCATTTTTAAAAAAGGCCAGTTTTGTCAGTCTAGCATATCAAGTACAACCGCTGCAGTTAATTGTTTTGTAGTCCAATTTATTCTCACAGGAATGACTCATAGGTTAGTTATGAAGGTCATTCACTCACGTGTACAAATGATCTATACTATATTACTCCCACTGTTAAGCTTTCTATTTATAATCCAAATTTTCTCGTTACCTGGAGTTTGAATAAAAACAAAACAACCTATCATCTAAGCTTTGAGTTTTTAATCTCCCACAGTGTATCAGCCTATTCTGCAAGTGAATCTCTCCTCCTTGGCACAACCGCTGCAGAAACAAAAGTTATTGCAGGGAAGATCATGGACTCTCCTAGAGATCCCTGAAACCACCCCAGCTTCTCAGTGGAATATTGCCACACCAAAGCCTCATCAAGGCTTGCCATGCCTTATCAGCCTGCCCAGCAAAGGAAGAGGTCAGCACTTGGTATCAGCACGTGCTCAAACGTCAGGTGATGGCTGTCAGCAGCCCTGGGAACAATCCTGCAGAGCTCTTCCTCTAATTCTCTCAAGGCAGAGCAGCCACTCTTCCTGCACTGTGGAATGCTCAGCAAGATGGATTGTGATGAGACAGGAAAGGGGGCAGGATCTGTCAGAGGAACTACTCCTTTATGATTCTGACAGCCAAGCACAGCAAGCAGAAGAAAAAAGAAACCGAAAACATTGAGAGAAGGCAACAGGAGACTGCTGCACTATAATTTGTTGTATCTACCAAAATACACATTAATAGAGCAACCTCGCAGCTACTCAGACCCTGTTTATGCTTTTGCTCCCTAAATCAGGATGATTAATAGCACCACTCAGCAAAATAATAACATTTCAGCTCTGTAAGTCTATTTTAGCAGAACCTTTCCATCCCTGATAACCTTTTCACAAAAAAGGCCTTTTCCAAACAGTTCAAATGCAGGGTGTTGGGGTTTTTTAAATGATTCCGCTTATTATAGTCATTTTTGACACTTCAAGTCCGTTTTTTAATGAATGTGAGCAGCATATCAGATTAAGAAAACTAAGCAGCAAAGAGAAAAGAAAAAAAAATACCAAAAAAAGTCAAGGCCTTTCTAAAAAGGGGGAAATACTATATAAATACAACTTCCAAGCTTCAGAAAATCAAAATGTTAATCCAGTGATACTTAAGAGTATTACTAAGTACTGTTTGGAGATGAATTCAGCATGTTATAATCTCGGTATTACCAGAAGCTTATGGGAGGACAGAGTATTAGATTCAGTTTCAATAAAAATGTTGAATGCAAAATTTGTGGTGCTGTCATAATAGCAAAGATCAAGAGAGAAAAAAAGGTGAGAAACCTCAAGAAAGCCAGTGAGATAGACTTCTTATCTATCAACAACAGCAGATGACGTGAAACATTTTGGAAAAAGGCCAATGCTTCAGCAAAGAACTCATGGTAGCCCATTACCAAAACACCAGGCAAAATGACAGACTTCAGGACTCTTGCTGTTACTAGGTAGGAAGACTGAAGCTACAGAAGCCAAAGAGTTAACGTGGAGATTGCAACACAAAACCCCCAGCCACACAGAAGATTGTACACTAACAAACATGTCTGAAAATAATTGCATTGGAGGTAATGTTTCCAGGAAAATTTACTTTCTTTAGAAAAGTCATTGCTAATTCAAATGCAACAACTGTCTTGTTCCTCTGTTTTCCTTGTAAAACATTAAACCTGCAAACCATGGAATATCACCTTGCTTTTCTGTTGTCACAGGGAAAGAATTTCACTTCTAAACAGGTCAAATAACAACAACTACTGTAATAAATATCTCACTGTAGCTCAAAATAAGGCAGGTCATGATCTCTCCACTCTGAGAAGTCCCCAGCTGTAACACAGAAACAGGATTTTTTCTCTTTCAGCTCACGGCAGAATACTACTTAAAAGATGTGATTGTTTTCCTTTCCTGCCTTGTGATCATGGAACCAAGTAAGTTGCACTAATACACTGATCCAAAAGAAAACACTGAGTTGTTACTTTCTATTGCACCCAAGAGCTAATCTCTTTCAGCACTGAAAGACTGGTGTATGGGAAAAAAAAAATGGGCAGGAAAGCACCATAAAACAGGGAGGATGAAAGGAGGCAAACATCACAATTTGAAGCAGCCCACAATGCAGTTAAAACTCGAAATTCATTATAGCAATCTAAGGCACCAGCTGAAATTACAATACATGATTAACTACAAGTGTCCCATTTCCTATGGCAGTCACCTCCACCAAGACCCTGTATTCTGGCTGCTGCTGGGGGAACTAGATCAGGAATTGATGTGCTGAAAAAAGATCTCCAGCTAAAAGCAAGTTCAGCCACATCAATTCTTTGCTAGAGGTCACAGCGTGGAACTGTGCTGGTTACAAGGTCGGCAGCAGCAGAAGTGCCCAAGGTCAAAGGCAGCACAGGAAGATTCTTTCAGTCACAGAAAGATGCTATTGCTGACCGAGTGTTGAGCACATTCCACTGCAATGGCATCATTCACTTCCAAAAATCAAAGGTGTTGAGATAAATGGTGAGCTGTCAGCAAATGCTCTCCCATGCATGTACTGCCACAGTCAGAGATGTCGATAAAATCTTTTCAGGACAGCGTGCAAAGGGAATTGCCCTGTCCAAGCAGGGCCACTGCTCAGGCCCCACTCACTGAACCACCTCCCCAACCAGTGAACCTTCTTTCCTTTATTCTCTGCCACCAGAGCCCCACCACTGCCTCTGCCAGAACACGACACCTGAGCCGAGTGCTCCTATTGCAGATGCAGGAGGGTGGCATTCACTGCAGCACAGGATAACGAAGGATAAAGGATAGTGTGCAGCCCGTACGGAAGGGCACAGCCACACCCAATGGCATCCAGCATTGCTGCAGTGAGCAAAGGCTGCCTGCTCCATCCTTTTATCTCAGAAGCATCCTGGAATGACTTTGTAAGTCCTCCCAGAAGAGACTCAAAGGCAGGTCTGAACAATGTGTTTATGCAAAGGGCTACAGATACAATACCTACAATACAATGGAATTCTTGGAGTAGTGTTTTCTACCTTGTATCCTATCTGAAAAAAAAAGTTTCAAAGATGCAAGTTTGCAGTAAACACACACAGAACCTCATGCTACAGGTCTGGAGAGCGCTCAGGCACTAAAAAACATACCATCAGAACAGGAGGGGCCACAGAAACCTGTAGGCACCTATGCATGGAAATACTGTCTTCCTTAGAAAGTAAGCAAACTTTTGATGTCTCTTACTCAGGGGAGACACTAAGATGTTGTTGCAAGCACTGTAGTTGCTTCACCTGCCTAATGTTTCAGCATGATCTTTGTAATTGTTCACTTTCATAAATTACATGTCAAACAGATGTTTGCCCCACTCATTTACTAAATTGTCAGAAGAAACATTTGGAAGTCCTTCTAACAATATACAGCAGAGATCTTGGGATTTGTTATTTTCTAGAAAAGGAGACCTATAACATCACCTTTGAATGTCATCTATCTGGTAATTACAGAGGTGCTTGAGTACAGTAATCAGCATTTCATACTTATCAAGTAAATGTTCAAATGTTCAGGCACAACTTAAAAATGGAGGAAACTTCCATTATCTCTGTATGACCTGCTCTCCTTAGGCAGTGCTCAGCATTTGTGCTCTGACCAATTTAACCAGCTACCTGTCCAAGGAAACCAAATCAAACCATCTTTTTGGGGACTAACAACCACAACTGGACTGGGATTACGAAGACAAACTTTGGCTAGTATGCTATCAAACAGTTCCTCAATCTATCTAATGGGACATTAGACAGACTAAAGTTTTAAGATGGACACAAGAATTTGGAGCAAGGCCTCCTCCCTTCAGCAGGGGTAACCATGTATTAGTTTGGCCATGGAGCCACAGCACTACCTACTCCTGTCTGATAATGCTGTCTGGGTGAGACAATTCTGTATTTCAAAAACCCTCTTCAAACCTATCAAGTCATTTCTGAAAAAATCATAGTGAGATTTGGACCGTTCATAGGATAATTATGATCTAAGACTGGTGGTTATGAAATAAAACTGTACATTCATACCAAACCAATGAATACATATGCAAATCTGTGAGCACTGCATAAATTGCACCAAAAGCAGCAAATTTACGTCAACAAAAAGATTAATTACCAAAAAGACACTGCTGTTCAAGACAGCTTTAACTGAAAGCCACCTCCATTTTCACTTTTGATAACCCATTTTACTAACAAATACATTTTGCATTAGAACATTTAAACAATCAATTATCAGAAATGGGACAGCATGTGAATTAAATCCATGATCTGATTCTTATGGGAATCTTTTGCCACAGCAAGACAACTTTCTGTCCTTGAGACAAATAGTTTGATGATGCTGCCCAATCAGGAAAAACATCCTAAAACATGTATCATGTAGAGTTTGCAATGATTACTGCACATAAAATTTCCTCTCTTTTGTCAGGTTAAAACTCTTTTGCCTGGATACTAAAAGTAACTCACTGTACTTTTCCAGAACAGTCCTGCTTCTTATTATGTAATCAGTATTACAGTAGTCAATCTGAAGTAATTCTGACCTTTGATAGAACCAAATTACATACCAGATAACTAGCTAGCTGACATTCTTTGTGAAAAATAATTGTATCTAACTAGCTGTATGAAGGTGTTAAGTTTCATTTTACCTTTCATTTCCAAGAGTATAGATTTTGAAATATATAAACCAGGTAACCAGAATTCTCAAGGGAAAACTCCACAGAATCCCTATGGGGGATGCATCAGATTAAAGCACATTGTGAATGCATTAAAGTACATTGTGAATTCTACCTCACAATCTAAAAAAATATTTAAGACATTTATTACCATCTCCAAATGCACAGTGAGAAAATGAATATGTTTAGGAACCACAGCAAAACTGTCAAGACTACAATCAATGCTTAAAGAGATCCCACAAACAGATTTCTCTTGGGATACCAAAGTGTAGAGGGGGCATCCACCACAAGCAATTTATCATGTCACATTAGTAGCATATTCTACCAGCGAGAGAAGCTGAGTTCCTTTTGGGATTCATTTAACTGCACATACAGGCAACTGGAAGCAGTTTGAAGTGCCCTAAACCACCCTGTCAAGCTTGTAGGCACTGCTGCTAGAGAATACTGGTCTGCTGTAGGCCCTGAGTTGTATTTCCTAGCCCATATACAAATTACTGGGACACCATTGATACATCTGGAGACAGTCGGGATGGTTTAGGGTGTGTATGCAGCTTCAAATCTAGAAAAAAAAACAATTAGCTCCTTAAGGAGTTTCCGTTTGGTAATGTTATGATCTTGTTATACCAACTCCATCTTTCACAGTAACTCCTTCACTGATGACACCTTCCAACACAGAACCCAATCTTGAAGTGAGAATCTGAAAAGCCTCTTAACCAAAACCAAACCAATTCTTTAACAGCCCAGCCTACACCAAAGCACATCAATTTCTGCTCCTCAGCCTGAAGCAGCAGTCTGTTATCAATACACCTCCATTACCAGTGGTAACACCGGGATTCTACCCTCCTGTGAAGTGTTAAAGTACAGAAGAAAAAAGGTTCTTGAAAAATTTACAAGTAAAATACAAGTAAGACACAAGAAGGAACACAAACCACACCAAGGCAAGCACCACATATAAATGGAGTAGGATATAGCTGAAGTATAAAAGTTTAAGTATACTGACAGTGAGTTCCAATGTCAAAGAATGGTCAGAGAGGCAGAGGTGTATGGGACAGACTGAACACCAGATCACCAGACACTGCTTTGCCACAGCAGTACTTTGCCATCACTGCTTTACCAAGGCAGTATTTGCAATGCAAAGTGTAGTGCTGCACAGGAAGCACCAACTTTTCTTCCTGTCACAAGGATCACCACCCATCCGTATGTCAGAGGCTAAAAACTATCCCTAGGAGAGCTCACCAGGAATACACGCTCTGCTGTAACCACATGTCACAAAAAGCAAGCCCGCAAATCTCAGAGTAAGAGTTAAGCATCTGTCATAGGACCAGATCAAGTTTTAAAAAGTACTTGCCTTCATGCACCCCTACAAAGAACTATGAAGAATTTGCCTGAAAAAAAACCAGTGAAAATAAACTGTGACTGTCTCCAGCGCAACACACAGCACATAACATTAACTTTGCTCCATTTGGAGTGCTCAGAGCTGTCTCCAACAGTATTACAGATTTTCGTTTGAAAAGTCTGAAGGGACTCATCATTTTAAAACGGCCACAGAAGCCTTCATACATTTCCCACTTTTCTAGAGATGAATAAAGATACCTCTGTTTATAAAGAAAGTTTTCTGTAACTGCAAGAGCAGTGCAGTATAGCTCAGTAGAGTTGAACAGACTCAATTCATAGCACAATTTCAGAAATTCTTCACATCCATAAATTTACAGGAATTATGCATATGAATGCTGCTCTTTACATACTCAATGACAATCAGGATATAGAGAGTCCCACCTGCATTCTGTGGGCTTCACTACATGCCACTTCAAACTGTATAAAAAGTACGAATGTTTCAAAGTATTTATTCAATTTCATCTTTGATTCCACCAGTGCACATTTTTAGAAAACATTATCTCAGTCCTTATTTAGTAGCTTAGAATATCATTATAACTTGAGTAGCTCCTTAAGTTACTAGCTCCACAGAAAACTCATCAACAAGTTGAAAACTCCTCATTTTTACAAAATAAATTCTCTTATTATTCAGGACAGAGCTGTTCCACTAGTGTTTCAACACAGCAGAACGTACATGGGCTGCAGTTTACCAGTACAAACATTCATGCTATACACACCATTTCTACTGCTTGCTTTTGGAATTATAAAATGCACTACATTCAGCTGAAAGCACATATATTTTTATGTTGTACTATCCTGAAACATTCATGTATGTGCAAAAGCAAATTCAAAAACTTTTTACACAAATTTGTGAAAAAAAAAAAAAAATGCTTGGAGTCACAATTACCCATGTTAGAGAACGTCTTAAACATCTTAAAGGGAAAAAAAAATAAGTGCTCACTTTGAAACCTTCTGACTAGAAAAATTTCAAGAGCTTATGCTCAAAATCCAAAGCTTAACTGAGGGTTTTAGGCCTCTGGTCACTGACACTGCAACTATCCTCATAAAGCACAGAGGCAGCTTAGGATCGATTAGCTTTCATTAATTGGAGTGCACATAACACTGCTGACACTGCCAGAGCCTCGGCAAGAAGCAGAGCCTGTGCTCAGTACTCCTCTCTTCAAGCTGACAAAGACAGCCATTAATACATGAAGTAGATAACCTGCTTTTGAATAAATAAATAAACAAATCCGGGTATTAAGCAGACAGATAATGTCTCTCCAGGTCACTAGAGCAGAGGTGTGTTGTTAAATTAACCAGTGCCCGAAGGCAAGATGAATCACTGCCTCTACAGGAGGGGCTGCTGCAGTATCCCATGGGAACACTGGCAGCAGTGGTACCTCCATTTGATAAGCTGGGTAGCTCTGTGCACTGTGCTGTACAGCCTTCCTTCTAAGGAACCCAAAAGGCAGGGCCTCAGCTTTCTTTAAGCCTATTATTTATTTAACAGCAGAACTACACTTCAAGGCCTTAAGGTTAATCACGAATACTGACATTTTCAGAGACAGCAAGTTAAGTCTTCTGCTAATGTTAATGAAGTAAATACAATCAAAGTCAAACAGAGTCTGTGTCAGTCTCCCACCAGTAGCAAGAACATCTCACCTATACAATTTACTATAAAGATATTTGATTCAGAACCGGCTGTTTTGTTTAACAGATCATCAACCAAAACATAAACAAAAGAACAGAACACTCACTCCCTCCCAGCTCCTCCACACTGGCTTCCTATTCAACATCTTGCTCATATTTTTCCAGGTTTTCTACCACACAATCACAAAGCAACTGAGTTGGACAGGGGCCTCTAGAGCTCATCTAGTCCTGTCCCCTGCTCAAACAGGATCAAGTGGAGTGGGATTTCCAGGACCACTCCAGATGCCTTCTGGCCATCTCCAAACATGGAGATTCCACCACCTCTCTGGACAACCAGCTCCGACACTGCTGCCCTCACAATACACTTGTGCTACCTTAAGTTCAGGCAGAGACTCCTGTGGTTCCATTTGTGATCATTACCTCTGATCTCTCCATTCCCTTCCCAATGCATTCATGAGACTCTCACCCTGAGCCTTCTCTATACTGAACAATTCCAGCAATTCTCTCAACCTGTTCCTCATGTGAGAGAAGCTCCTGTAATTATATTAGTGGCCTTTCACTGGACTCTATCCAGCAGCTCTTTCTTTTACTCTGGAGCCCAGAAGAGGACCCAGTAATCCAGATGTGTCCTAACCAGTGCTGAGATCACTCATTTAAACTGAAATCCTTGTCCAGTACTTCCTAAAATTCTTATTCTACTGCAGACAGTGAAGAAGTTGCATCTACCCAGTTCAGAGCCCATTTCACTCATCAATATTTTGCTGGATGCTTCTTCCAATCTTCCCTTTCCTACTTTCAGCTGATTTCACATTGGATCCAATTGCACAATTCAGGTGCATATCTTCTACCAGATTCTTCCTCTAGCTATTCCTCTAATTCATCAACTAGCATTCTCCTGCATTCAACCCCTAGCCCTTCAGCCCCTTTTCTAATCCTTCATTAGTCATCTAACAGCTGATGATCCTAAAATAGCAAACCAGAGAAAGATATAATTAAAATCTGAACTGAATTACCCCTTAATGCTGCCAAAGATAATAAATTACTTTTAAAAATATTAAAACATTTACAGACTTTAATACAGAGGTAAATCAATACCTACTGAACAGGAAGAAAGCTTGGTGTTTCAAGTACACCTCTTGTAGTTTTCAGTATGTAACTCTCTCACAGTAAATACTGAACACAGGAACTGTCCTGCTTTATAGGTCAGAATTTTGCCGAGTTGAACATTCACAGAGAGATTGCATAAGAATCCCAGCACCTCTGAAAAGACCTTCACTAGAGCAAGCAACATCACAAGGCAGAAGACCTTCAGCATGCGGGTAGTAAGATTACATAGACAACTTTTATCACATATTGCTTCCTAAATGGAGAATTCAGGCCTCAAGAACTATTTTACTTGCATCTCTAGGAGCTCTATACCCCAAACAAACAAGTGACATGAATTTGGGAGTGTGTCTAGATTATGTATGCAACTGTTCCTATTCTCATAGAAGAAAATCAGTCCTGCTAGGACACAAGTTCATGCTGAGAGTTATGGTGTAACCATTATAGTTAAGTTGTCCAAATCAGAAGCTCTACAAGTTTTATTTTCACATTTATTTACAGATCAAAAGAGAGAAATCCAACAGACCGAACTAGCCTGCTCAAATTCTCAAGAGGAAATTCCAGTATGCACTTCTTCTGTTGATAGATACTCATAACTAAAACCAGGGGATCACTTACCGAAGAAGTCAAATGAAAAGGGGTCCCTTCCACCAAAAAACTCCCTGAAGACATCATCTGGGTTGCGGAATGTAAATCCAAAATCAAATGGATTATCATGATGATTTCCACCTGAAAAAAAGAAAAAAGCGACATTTCAGTTACCTTCACATATTCTTACAAATAAGAAAGTTCAGGCCTATAGGGTACTTGAATCATCTAAAACCAGAAATTATTTCCAAAATTTCTCTTTCAGATATCATTCAACTTAAGTATACACATTACTTCATTACTTTTTACAATCATTTCTCTGTTTTCGGATAACACTAATACCATTCATAGTAACTAGAAAAACTGTAAAACAACTGTAATCTCAATTTTCAAGACACTGAATTTTAGGCCTTAGTACAAGCATTTCCAAACTCCTGACTTGAAAAAAAAAAATCTACAGAAAATAGAGAAAGCAAAGAACTGCAGGTTGTCAACATACCTCCACCTCCATTTATTAGGCCTTCTTTTCCGTATCTGTCATAGATGTCACGTTTTTTAGCTACAAGGAGAAGTTGTACATCATGTCAGTAAACAGGTTTGTTAGTTTTGTGAAAAAATAAAAACACTTAACTGATATTCTCAGATAAGCATCTTCTCAAAGCTAGTTTATTTAAGGAAATTCTGGCCTTTAACAAGGACTGCCAAAGCAATTTAGTTCACAAAGAACCGTTACTGAACTTCAAACTTATTACCATTAAGTTGTAGAAGGTCTGGCCCTGATGTATGAGAAAAAGTTTGGTTTAAGGACAAACTTCACACAGAGGTTTGCCTGTAAGAAAAATATGGCAATTTTCTTCCTTGGACAGCTACCATGAAAAGCTTTAAGGCTGTGAAGGACCTCTGGACTTCAACCTGCTCCTCCATGCAAGTCTAATCATGAAATTGGTCACACCCTGCCTGAATAAAGCCGTGATCACATCAATTTCCAAGGTAAGATTCTACAGGCTCTCTGGAAAACAGTTCCAGTGCTCAAGCAGTCCCTTCCTTCTATCCCACCTGCAAACCCTGACCATTGTCTCTTTTCCTTTTATTGCACAAAATTGAGCCCATTGTGGTGGGAGTTATGAGAACGGAAAACCAGTGTTTACATGAGTGACTCCAAAACCCCTAAAATTAATTATAACCACTTCTGCTAGCTTCATAATGGAGAATGAAGTGATGTTCCAAAACGCCATGGAAGGATGTGACTCAAACTGCTCGCTCTCTATTATTTTAGAAGGCATGGAATGACTATTAATTTCACTGCAGACCAGCCTTACAGTATTCATCAGAAAGGAGAGAAAAATGAACTCGACATTACTGCACAAGATCAGATGGCACTTTGGTACTTTTGGAAGGGAATCTGAAGACCTTAAAGAGGCAGACAGCCAGCTCACTTTGCTTGCGCTGGTGTGGAGCTATCAGTCAAAAACCAATCAGGGCATTTGATTTTAGTCTCTTAATATTATCATGCTTTTCCCAGTGGAATCTCTTCAGTGAAAGATGTTTTTAAAATTTAAACAGCATCACTGAAAGAACATGCAGTTACCTCAAACAGATTCTGGAAAGTAAAATACTTCTGACTAACAGGAATTAAAATCTTATATAATGGTTATCATCATCTCAAATAATAGGAGCTTGCAATAGGTTCACAAGCAGACAAATCCCCAAAGCTTGATACATTATCTGTACTGCCTTTCTAGAAAGCAGTTTTTAAAGAAAGGAGATTAACCTACCCATCAAATTATGAAGAAGAAAGCAGGTAGGTAGATAAACTGCCATGGGCAGGAAACATCAAGGATGCCCTGAGGGCTCACAAAGACCAAAATTCATCTTGAAAAATGTTCCATTTTTGAAACCACAAGGTTTCCCACAAGGGAAGTGTGTTCAATGATCACCCAATTTCAGTATTCTTTGCTTATGTAATCCCTTACAAAACTATTCTTCAGCCAAAAATCTGTCATCATTCAAGCCTGTAATAGTGTCAGAAAATTTCATTAAGTTTGCAGAACATTTGACTGCCTCTCAACCACTGGGCTCAGGATTCCGGTATCCCTGCTGAACAAATGATTGTTAAGACACCAGTAACTTAGCATTTGGCCTAAATCCAAAAACTGGTAGCACTTTTAGATGTTCTAAAATTCCAGCAGTGTACTGCTCCCAAAGAACTTAGAGATCTGTATAACAACCAGACCAGTATCCTATTTTTATCCTGCTCAAAAAATTAGCTTAAGAAGGATAAAGTACTCTAAAAGACAAATATACAATGAACTAATGACAAATTAAGTTCTTTTTCTCCCCTGTCAATTAAGTATCAAAACCAAGCAAAGAAACACAGTGTGCAAGACTGCAGCTCACTAAATCAGGCTGAACTCTGAGAGGTAATCTAGATGCTGCTAGTGCTTTAAATATAGCCTTCCCATGCTCACTGTCTCAGGTGAAATCAAGGACAGTTCAGAAATAGCATATAGACAGCTGCAGTCAATTACAGAGGAAAATAATCAAAGTAACTTAAACCACTTTGTTATGATTCAGGCTGCTTTTGTCAGAACATTGGCAAAAGTTAATGATACTCTCCAAGCAAAAAGACACGGGTGAGCTGTAAACTGCATTCATGGGTCAGGCTAAACACCTCTTTCAGAACAATTAAAAATAAACACCATCTTTAGTGTCACAGTTGACTGAATTTACAGAACTCATTCAAATGCAATCCAAATTTTCACCAAAGTTTACAGTATGCTTGGGCTTTGTCAAGACTAGTTTACTGTTACAAAAACTAGGAGCTGTAGGCCCAACAGTGGATACCTCAGAGTTGGTGTAGCCTGACTTTAGAGGAGATACACAATACTCCTACACTGATGGTAACACTGGCCTCACCTGCTAAAATCGATCTTGGGATTCACAGAAGTCTCTACAGAAATTTCTGGCAGACACTGAATTTCAGTTTCTAGTAGTTTGGCTATGTATCTAGAGATATCCTGAAATTTTTGTTTCAAAATTTCTGCTTATTCTGTCTTATCTGCAAGCTTCTTTCTCTCTCCCTTCTTTTGAAAAGGAAGTAGTCAAGTTGGATGGTGAACCAAAATTACACATCCCTTCAAAGCACCATAGACCAACATTTTCAGACTGGTCCCCAGAATAGAGACAGGCAGTTCAAGAATCCTTTTAAAGCACCTACCATCTGACAGGACTTCATAGGCCTCAGCTACTTGCTTAAATTGCCGTTCGGCCTCATCTTTATTTTCTGGGTTTTTATCAGGGTGCCATTTGAGTGCCAGTTTACGGTACCTGAGTGGAAGGAAAACAAAGGACATTTTACTCTGAAATAATGGAATATGCTATACAGATAAACACAATGTTTTCAAGTTAAAGAGGTTGTCAGGGACTGAAGTACGAAATTCCTGCTGCTTTGTATCTTGCATATAGATGCTGGGATCAACAGATCCTGCAGGTACACAAAGAACCACCTACTGAGATATGTTTTAAATTAGAAAGTAGATTTGGGGTTCTTTACTCATTCTGAAATTATTCCTGTGCATTTCTGATGATCAACATCTGCGAGACCTAAGCAAAACATTCCAAAATATTTCTGCTGTGGGTTTCTCCTTAGAGCTCCATAATTACTAAGTGCTACAACCAACCAAGGGAAGCATCAAAAAGGATCTGGTATGTTAGAAGTTAAGAAAGCTCCAAGAATACACTGACTGTGACATCCTAACATAAAGGCCTTCTCTGACAGCTACACCTGCACACAATTCCTATCCTCAAACGAAAAAATTTAGGCAAAGTGTTCAAAACTTCTTACTTAGAGGGGCAAAGCTAAGCTTGCACTTAGGCTGATGTTTTGCAATCATCCAAGATCACAGTTCAAACATTTGAGTTAATAAAGTAGCATGTGCAGGAATTTGCAAAAGAACACGGGAAGACAACAAAGTGTGACTCCAAACCCCACGTGATTATATCTGTCCCTTAAATCCGTAACACCTACAGCAGTGACACTCACGCTTTTTTGATGTCCTCTGCTGAGGCATGCTTCTGCACTCCCAGAACCTCATAGTAATCCACCATGTTTCAGGAGTTGTTGTGGTAACAACAGCTGAATCTTTCAAGTCCTGTAACAACAACAACAACAACTTGTAAATGAAGCTTGTCCAGCTGCTGCAACTTCAAAAAAGTCATGTAAGAGCCTGGTATTGCCTTGTACCAAACCTAAGGAAGACAAAGTTCAAATGTTCCAAATGTCAAAAAATAAAACTGCTTTCCTTTAGGTCAAGCGATCAAAGAATTACTTTAATACAGATTTCTAGGTTCTTTAATCCTACTGAAACACAGTACACAAACACACAGATATACAGCAGTTCCTGAAACAGATTAGACTGATAAGCTAAATTTAATCAGTATTTTAAAAAGGGTATCTGGATCACAGTTTTCATGTAGGTATTAGTAACTCTGAATGCAAAAGTTCACCTGTTACCTGTGACACCAGTCATGACCTAAGCACATATGAGCATAAACAAAGGGACCCATCTTTCACATCTCTTCTTCATAGCATCCACTGAGATGCTCCCTTCAGAAAAGCAATGTATGTGCAGGTCTTGGAAATTTAAAATTCAGCCTTATTGGGCCCAATAAGCTTTCTTGTACTCAGACTTTGACAAAAAATGCACGCGTTGCCAAAGCTACCAAATACCATTTGCCTCCGTTATGTTTTCTAAGAGAAGCACATAACCAGGCAAGATTGCTCCAAGTGCAAGGTAAACCAACCAACTCAAGAGCAGAGGCACCGAGTGTTTGTTAGTATAAAAGAATAGTTACCACAAGAGTCCTGAGAAACCCAGAAGTTAAAAAAGCAATTTTAATTCTGTCAGTTTCCTGTCAATACTAAAGAATAATTACCAGGAACAGTTACACTGACCATTACTCCAACTAAATGACCACTAAGATTGGAGAACCTTTCTAAAATGTTTCAAGCATGTTCTGTGTCTTCATGCAATGCTACCTTTCTCTCCACCACTGTACAAAGTCTCCATCCTGGCAAAACTTCCAATCCCCTTTCCATTCAACCCCTGCTGGTTTGTTTCAGGTTTAATGAACAAGGAAACAGCAACCTTTTCCAGTAGTTATCAACTTGTTGTAGGGCAAGTCACCCAAATACACTCAGAACATAACAATACAGCAATGTATTAGTCACATTTTCTTATCTTGTGCATCAAGAACAAAAATTCTTTGAAATAACATTCCCCCCCTCAAGTCATCCGGCGTTTTTCATTTTAGCCCAGGCAAAGTCTCAGTTTCCTTTTCTTTCCCATAAATGCTGAAAGAACCAAGTATGATGTAGCCTAGTGAAATACTCTGAAAATAATTTACTGTACTACTTTTACATGTATCTTTCAACATCCTGGGACATAAACATTGAAAAAAGACTTCCTTTAAAATAAATTGGTACATCTTCAAAATATGTTCCTGCTGTAGGTTAAAGCTTAATTAACTTTAATTATGGTTTGTGGTTACACACACATTTCCTCAAAACCAGCTTAAGAGATACCCTGCCATGCTTCTTCCCCTCTCCAAACTGCTCACAGAAGCAACTGTACTGGAGGACCCACGTGTTTAAAACTTGGGTGGTTTTAACAACCTACTTGACCACACAGTCCCACAAACACAAAATTAAAGTGTAGCAAGTCAACAGCCCTTTGAAAAAATCTCCACATCAAAAAAGAACATAAGGTTAGAGTTAATACTGTGACCAACACCAAAGGAAGTGGGGGGACGTGCATTAAAATTAAGAATGCCAATAATAATATACTAATGGCAGGGTTCAATATGTAAACATACAGATTACCAAAAATATCCCAGGAGATTTGCCATCAGCTGGCCCCTCTAGTTTTATCGTTTCCCACACAACAATTAGAACAGCTCTGTGAACACAGAGGTGAGGAGCAAAGTCAGAATGGGTTAAGTATGTTTCCAAATCCCACAGCCAGCCTTGTGAGCAATAGCAAATATGGAAGGTAGAGTTTACAAAAAGAAATCAGATGGGGGGAACCCAGTCTGAGCCAAGCTCAAGGCCAGAGGTCAGAGTCCCTCCTAACAAGAGATACCAGCCTACAACTCATAGGCTAACAGCAAGAAGCCACGGGACAGGAGCATAGACAACAACACTGAGTTTTCTTTCATTATCCTCCTTTTCTTACATACAAGACTTTCATTAGCTCTCCTCTCAATTCTGGTACCTTAGAGGGAAAATTTAAGACTCAAACTTCTAACTAGAAAATCATGTAGGAAAAGAAACTCAAGATGTAAAAAATAAATCAGCTCTTTTCCTAGAGAACTCTGTGAACACAGGTAGTCATACTGATTTCAAGACAGCATCTTTTTAAAAACTTTCCTGCTTGTTCAAAAGCAATGCTGCAGAGCTGTTAAGTTCAGACTCAATACAAACACCAGATATCCTAGACAACAGAAGCCTAAAGTTGGGACAAAAAAACCAACCTGAAGCAACGTGACCGCCTCTTAACAGATGACTCTGACCCTAAAAAGCAACTCCTTCAAGAAAGAGAAATTATTTCTTTCAAAGAAATGTATGGGGATTGAATATTCTGTCTTTAGTGAGTGTTTATTGCTCAATTTTTACTTGCCACTAGTATAAAGTCTGGAATTAAAACAAGACATAAACTGTGTAAAGAAACAAATTCTTAATATTTTCCTTCTCCTAATCAAAGTGTCACAAAAGTCAGGTGACAGCAAGAATTCATCTCTGATATACTGTTACTTCTACCTACTAGTTATCATAAAGTATAAACTGTACTGCTGAAATTTTAGTTATTCCGGGAACTTTTTCTTTTATGTAAAAAAGTTTTTAAAATATTTACAAGAAAAAAATTCATCTGCTTTTTTGTCCAGCTTAAGAAAAAAAGTCAGCTAATACTTAGCCCCACAGTAAGACTGACCAAAAAAATGCCACACACATCCACAAAACCCCCTTCCCTCCAGAAAGTCCAACAATATTCACAAACTAGAAAAGACCTCTATCTGCAGTCTTTTCAAGACAGAATTATTTAAAATGCCCACTCAAGGAAACAGCCACCATCAGCTTATAATAAAGCAGAACATGGATGACCAATGACTTTGAAAACAGAAGATGGCAAATTAAAAAAAAAAAAAAATCAAGTACTTTTAAGACTAGTAGGAATGTGCATGCTGAAAATGCCTAGATGTTTCAAAGATGCAAAACCATACACCTCCCTGCAAGAAACCACTCAACTGTCCTAAGCAAAATGACATGACAAAAATCTTCTCCAAACACCCAATCTGTCACACAGTTTGTCTCCAAATATACAAGCAAGGCTCATTAACTAGGCACTTGGGAGTTTTTTCTAAAGCCAGGAAGAAGCCAGCCCACATGAGTTGATTTCCTGCCTCCATCCACAGAAAATCTTCAAAATTTCAGAAGAAAAGACAAGCAAAAAAAAAAAAAAAATCCAGTTTAAAGGCGATGTTTCATGGCCTTCGTGTTTGCTCACAAAAATCTGTAGTTCCTTGAGCTGGGAACGGCACTATGTTTACAGTGTGCTATCAGCTACTCCAACTCCTTTTTTGGGGCATGAAAATCAATCAGGCAAATGTTTATGTGAACCAGAGGTTTCCATAGTTCACAGATTTCTCAGTCATCACAGGAGAAGGAAGCTGTGCTCTGGCAGTGGCCCTGAACTACCGACTCAAGGCAATGACAGGGCCACATGACCAGGCTCAGCCCAGCGCTCAGCCAGAGTTACCCAAAACCTGGCTCACAACCTCTCTTTAGACCACAGTCCTCAGCTACATAAAAACCATGAGAAGCATTACAGAAGACAGATATGTAGAGAGTTCTAAACTTTTATATGATAAGCTGACACGAGAAAAGGAAGTAATCAGGCAACCAACCAGCAAGGATGAGAAGGCAGCACCCCTAACTAAACATGGAACAGAGAAAAACATCCAAACAAGAAATTCTTTAGAGCAGCCAGGAGAGAATTCACACAGCAAGGGGCACACGACCTTTGCAGTCAGCTTAGTCAGAAAAGTTATCTATTTCTGGCCATGGAGCAAGGGGCAGCACAGAGAGCCCTCAAAGACGCCAGAACAGCTCGAGCCTAGTGACTACAGCAGTCACCTGGAGAGAGGGCTGGAGTTCCAAACTCCTGATTCAGGAGGTGTGCAGAGCAGGCAGTCACATCCTCTGCAAACCCCACAGCCACCCAACCCAGGTGTGAGCACCTGCCTGCCACGGGCTCACCTAAAGGATTGCAGCTCTGGAGGAACAAACATCCTGCTCTGAATCCCAGTTCACTTTGACTGAGCTCACAAAAACCCACCGTGCTGACACAAAAACTCCCACAGTTTTACCAGAACTTTTTTACTAAGAGTAAGAACGCTAAGGAACAAATAAAGTTACTTCTGAGTGCAAGAACACAGAGCAAGAAAACCCGAGTAAGTTTTATGATGAATAAACCTGACAAATACATTTAAACAAGGCACCAGCACTATTTTTTTCCTTCTGCTTATACATATACAGTGCAGACTAAAGCATATTAACAGCTTCAATACTTTTAACTTTTACTTACCTAAGCTTAGAAAACCTGTCACAGTTTAACTTCACAAGCCCCTGAAATTTAATGTTTCATGGAAAAATGTCAATTTACCATATAATTAAAGTTAATAAAGTGTACCTAAATAGCCATGTTTATGTTCATTATTTTAATACTGCCTCAGCATCCCCAGGAGATGAATTTAATAAAATGAACATTCCAAAAAGCTTAGTTTAATCTCATGTTTATAGCAAACATCCTGCTTGTATGTCAGACAGCAAAGTGGATTTGGAAGCAGTTATTATTATACCAGTTCATACAGGGAGAAGGCAGCTGGGCTTTACTTGCAGTTCATGTTCCACTGCAGAAAAGGCAGCAATAACACGACTCCAGCACAGCCAAACAAGAGACACCTGCACAGGACACCCTCAGCCCTGAAGGCAGAAGTTACAGAGAACCCTGTCCACTCGTCTCCTCCCCAAGGGCAGCAAGACACAACTCTGGCATGAATTACAGGAACTGGTCTGTACTGCTGCCTGGCACAATGAAAGCCTGTAGAGGGCAACAAGTAAGAAACATTAAAAAAGAGTGAACCAACCAAAAATGGAAACAGAAGAAATCCAAAATCTTCATCTGTAGAAGAAATGTAAACTGGCTAACAAAAAACAGGAAAGGATGTTGATCAGTCAACAGGCCACCCTCACTCCCTTGGCTGAGACTCTCCTGCTTATCCATCTGATCTCTGATAAAGGAGGACTTATTCATGATCTTTCCTTAAAGCAAAGGAGCATTTTTCCAAAACACAACTCAGGTGTCCAAATTTGGACTTGTGTCACAAAAATCTGGAACACTGTCACTCTCCTAAAACTAACCAAAAAAAGGTTATTTTATATGAAGTAAAATTCATATCTTATTTTTAAAAATATATTATCTGTGTATGATTAAGCAATTAAAAACAGTGAAAGCCTCAACTGAAAGATAAGGCCCAGAAAGTTTTAGGCAAGTAATCACATGCAATCAGATGATCCTTTAGCTAAAAGAAAACAGTTTAAAGTTTCTACACATTTCCCCTGAAGTGTTTTTGGAGTCATGATAAGCTTATTTAAGCCAAAAAAAAAAAAAAAAAAAAAAAAAAAGTTCATTAAAGCAAAGAGCAAGTTCTTTTTCAGTGTTGACAGGCTGTCACAGATTCAGACTACATTTTAAGACAGAAAAAAAAATTCTTACCAGAAAAATTAGTTTTAATAAAAACCAGCTGCAATGTAGCTATGAATGGCTTCAAACTTATTTTATGGCCTTTAAGATCCTTGTTAAGTACTGAGTCCTCACTAATATCGGTGTGATTTCTGTATTCAGGACAAATAGAAAATGTAAAACCTACAGCTAGTAACTGTAGGAGTGAAATGCATATGCATGAATTATTTCTTCCCTAGCAGTTAAATAAATAAAGCAGAATGATTTCATTAAGTCTAAAGTAAGGAAAATCTAACATCATTCAAATGTACTTCATTCGAAAGAAAATATAATTTAAACCTACTAATGCTCTCAACTGCAGTTTTATTTTAAATCTATCTTGAAAGAAACAATCATCATATGCAAGATCCAACAAGTTTTGACAAAGCTAAGTAATTTCTCACTAATCCTCCCATTGCTTGACTAAGACAAAGGAAAAGCTTTGACAGAAAACGTTTCCAGGACGCAACTGACGAGGTTCTTTACAAATGCTATTAGAGAAATGGAGCACTTCCTACTTAAGGAGCACAATGCTTAAACATAAACCTCACAGAGCTAAGTTGCAAATTACAGCCAGGAATCCCCTCCAGAGCACCAGTGCCCGGCTGAGAAGCAGTGGATGCTCCTGGCACTGCCCGGCCCGGGCGGCGCCTCCTCCACGGCGGGCGGCGGGAGCGGCTGCGCCCGACCCGCGCTGACATTTCCGTCCATTCCAGGCCACCACTGCGACGCCTCTGGACCGGGCACATCAGCGCCCTCAGCCCAGGCAACCCCAGCTCACAGGGCTCACTGCGCCAATGAGCTCGGCACGGATGCAGAACAAACCAAAAACCCGTGTTTATCTCCTCAGGACACTCCGTGTATTGTTAGGAGCCCCTGCATCCTAGAGATGATGATGGTGATTTAACGTAAGTTGTTCCCTCTCCCCACATACATTCCGAAACTTCTAATGGATGAAAGAAAGAATACAGTCGGTAAAGAAATGTATTTATCTATTAAAAAAAAAAAAAGTAGCAAAATGCATTAGCCTTCTAATAAAACTTCAGTGTTACACAAAAGTAAAGCCCTGTACGCCTTCTTCCCAAGCCCAGCCAAGACAAATAAGTCAACGGCATCGATCTGGGAAGGACAGAGAAAATACCAGAGAGAAAAGCTGTTTGGGTAAGAATCTGCTGTAGTTTGAAAGCGCAAGTACCAAAAAGACAAGTCTGATGGAGAACAAGGGGAACTCCGCAGTTTACAGACAGAGATATTATTAGTAGTATTGCAGTCCAAACAGTGCTGCCGATAAAAGTAGCAATTTAAATTTCTCCTCCAATAGAGATTATTTAAGAAAATTTAATACTAATTTAACTTCCATTTTCAACACACTCTTATTCTCTACTGAGAAGAAAGCACAGGAGCCAAGGCGAGTATACAAAGTTAAACCAGTGTTGGGCAATAGTTAAAATTACAGTTGTTTGCAATAACGAAAAAAAAAGTAATCGCAGAGACAAGATCTGTAAATACATTTACTCATTGGTCCAAACAAATCTTCTTTGACAACATAATCCATCTAACTAAGTGGTATTTTAACTACCAGCCTCTTGATCACCAGCTGAACATAAAATCCCTAACTGGAGTACAAGGATCTCCGAAGAGTAAACAAAAATTAAGGTCAGCAGGCAGCAGTGACTGCAACCTCTGCTGCACGACTGGAGAGACAGAGCCTTGCTTCATCCCAGTTGGTCCCTTTGTGTCAACACCTTGTTCTTATCACTTTTCGACACTTTATACCCTAAAAACTCATGGGTTTGATCACTCACCATGCTACACCACAACCCTGACCACTTGCACATTAACGCTGTTAAAAACTTAGCTTTCATGTTACTGCGTCTAACCAAGTAGCAGTTTATTATTAACACAACTTGAAACAGATTTCAGTAGTTCGAATAATTTCTAACATTTCTATCATTTTCAGCAGCCAGGGAGAAACAAAACGAAGCGCTGGTGCGGACAGGAGCGCGGGTTGTAAACCAGCCCGCTGCCCCCTCTGAAGCGCAGCAAACACTGACGACAAACAGCCCTCCTTACCTGGCAGTGTCAGTTTTCAACTCAGCTCGGAACCTGGCAACAACGAGTTCAAAACACCCGACCCCTGCCGACCTCACCCACAACAAACCCCGAGTACTGAACGCTGAGAGAACGTAACTAAACTGCTTCCATCGAGGAGAACAACAGCGCGTTTGGGCTGGGATCATCAAGGGCGGAAAACGCCTCTGAGATCATCCAGCCCAACCATCCCCCCAACACCGTGACCCTAAACCACGAAACCACAACACGCAGCGCCGCATCCAGGCGCTCCTTAAACACCCCCAAGGATGGGGCGACTTCACCACCTCCCTCGGCGACCTATTCCAACGCCTGGCCACCCTAAATGGGAAATATTTTTTACGCGATCTAATCTGAATCTCCTCTGTCTCATCTTAGGGCCATTTCCTCTGGTCCTCTCACTGAAGGCACGGCAAAGGAGTCCGGCCCGCACCCCATTACAATCTCCTTTCAGGGAGTTGTAGGGAACGGGGAAAAGGAGAACACAATAACGCTCCCAAGGCGCCAAGGCAGTGCCCGGCGACCAAAAGGGTTTAAAGGACAAGGTCTGTTTAACGGACCAACTGTTCTGTTCGCCCTCATCTTCTCGAAACTCACACCGCTGTGAGCAAGGAATGGAAATCCGGATTTTTTTTTTTTTTTCTGCCTTGCGGCGAACGGGCGGCAGAGCGAACCGGGACCGAACGTCCCGGGATTTGTCCCGCTCCGAGCCCGGAGGGAGCCCCGGGCAGTTCCTCCCCCCCCGAGCTCCCCGCGATCCCCGCCGAGGCCGGGCAGAGCCCCCTGGGCACCCGGGGCCGTTCCGGCAGCGCGGGGCCTGCGCCAGCCGCGCCGCGAGGCCCCGCTACCAGGGACGCCGCGGCCGAGCACCGCGACCCGGCCGAGCGCCCGCTCCCCGATGTCCCTGCCTCCCGCACGGCCGCGGCCGGCCGGCCCCGGGCCCGCCCGCCCCGCACTCACCCGCCGGTGTCTCCTCAGCGCGGCCGCGGCTCCCGCCGGGACAAACGGCAGCGGCCGCCAACAGGAAGCGCCGCCAGCGCGCGCCGTCACTTCCGCCCCGCCGCTTCCGGAAGTTTCTCGAACGGCCCAGCCGGGTGTCCCTGTGGGCGGAGAGCGCCCCCTGCCGGCGGCCGGCGGCCCTGCGCCGGAGCGGGGCGGGGCTAATCACGGGGCGGGGCTCTGTAAGGGGGCGTGTCTCTGTGGGGGAGGGGCGGGGTTTGTGAGGGGATGGGCGGGGCTTGGTGAAGGGGATGGTGTTCGGGCGGTGCGGGGTCATTGTGTGTTTGTGCGCCCGCACGTTCCAAACCAGCGACATCTGCTCCCTGCTCCACAGAATCACAGGATGTCTAGTGGGCGTGATGGTGTTCAGTCATAGGCTGGACTCTTAGAGGTTTTTTCCAGCCTAATTGACGATGTGATTTTGTGAAGCAATGCCCAGCTAAGGGGAAAGGAGAAAAGGAGAAAGAAAAAGAATAATGTTGAGAAACATTCTTTGAATAGGTGAGTTTGGCTACTAGAAGTGAGATGACAAAATTTCTTCCCCTTCTGTGTCTTTACTCTAAAAAACTGAGGGTGCCAAGGGACGGACCAGGCTCTGCTCGGTGGTACCCAGCAACAGGACATGAGGCAGTGGGCAAAATCTGATGCACAGAAGTTCTACCTGAACACGAGGAAGAACTTCTTTACTGTACAGGTGGAACAGATTGTCCGGAGAAGCTGTGGAGTCTCCCTGACTGGAGATATCCCAGAACCATCCAAACACAATCCTGTGCCATGTGCTCTGAGATGACCATGCTTGGGCAGGGAGGTTGGACCAGATGATCCACTGACCCTTCCAGCCTGACCCATTCTGGGACTCTGTGAGGGGAAATGCAAAAAGTGATGCCTGGGTGTGGTGCTGTAGGAAAAGGTGAAAAAACAACTAATAACTTTAAGACACACTCTCTGAATGTGAGTTTGGCTCACATTGATGAGTGAGTGGCTGGGTGAGTTTGGCTGCTAGAGGTGAGATGACAAAATTCTATCCCCTTGTGTGTTTAATTTGTAGTCTCAAAAATTGTAACTCTGGCACACAATTCCTTTGAGGTCAGATTCCTCCCCCTGCCTGTAGCACCTGGTTAGAGCTCGGCACTGGGTGAATGTATTGGAGCATCCTTTGTGTTATATTCGAGTCTGTGGTTTTCTGAGTGCCAGGGCTGAGAGCAAAGTATAGGGCAGCAAAGTTAGTATTCTATTTTTAAAATGTGGACTTTATCCATGCTGTAAATTGCTGTAAAATTATATTTCTTCCACCTTATTTAAAAAGTGGGGACATTAATTCATAGATGACCAAAGTGTAGTTAGAGAGTTTCCACACCTAAAATGTATGCTTCCTAAATAAAGTCAACTAAAAGGCTACTCATTATTTAGGAAGTGCTTGTGTGAGAGTGGAGTCAGTTCAAAATGACAAAAGCCAACTTGGAATAAGGCAGAGGAAAACCTAAAACAAATCAGCAGGACAAGTAGTAGGACAACCCTAAGTATAGGCTTGGTGTTTTGGGGAAATGCAAGCTTCAAAAGAAATATTGTTGATTATTGATGCTAAGTTGTGGTTGTGGAAACAATTCTTCAAAATTGAAAGAAAGAGACGCCCCACTCCATTATTAGTTTCTCATCAGCAAGTAGCTGTGAAGTCCAAGTTGTTGCTCCACTTGGAAAGAAAAAAGCCAAAGCATTACTAGGTTAGACTGGCTCTTCCTAATGGGTGAGGTTCAGACCTCAGAGGATTCACAGCCTGCTAAATGCAAAGGCAGGTCGGTACTGTGTGGTGTGGGAGGAGACCGTATAAAATTTTGATTTAATCCTTTAAACATTTCTTGATGTGGAAATAAAGGATTTCCCCCAGCCTTTCATAACTGATTACAGGGGAGAAAAAAAGTGTGAAGAGTCCTAAAATCTGAGTTGCAATAAACAAGACAGAAATTGCACAAGGCAGTTTCTTTGCTTTAATAGAGAGGATTAAAATTAGAGATTTAAAGAGAAGATTTTATATTTACAGTTAAGGTATGATGGATGCCAACCATAAAACTTTCTGTTTATCCAAGCAAACAGAACATGGCAAAGAAGCATGATTCCATATGGAACCAGAGGGTTGGAATCAAAACACTGCCTGCATCAATGCAACCAGGCTTCTGTAACACAACTGTTATCGTTACATTAATCTGCTCTCATGGGTTTTGTAAAGAGCATATTATTCTATTCCATCTGGGTGGAGCAGAATTGCTTATCTTTGCCCAAATGAGTCAGTGTCACTTATCAGATGGTGGAGTGCTACTTATCTCTCTTCATTGTTTCACTACTTCCATGGGAATGTCTTCTGCTAATGGACCATTAAGAGCTTATCAATGACATCACACATTACAGTGCATTATTGTAAGCTGCTCCACACAGGGAGGAGGAGCCAAACCATCTTAACCTACATAAAAAGGAGCCAGAGTCCCACTAGGTGTCCAGTTTTTCCACCGGATCCCTGGAGGAAGACCAGACCCATCTCACCATTATTGGACCCTTTTTTTTTCAACAGGACCATCTCTACTCCAACAGAACCACATCTGCCACTCCAGGAGGGCTTACTGTGGACTGCTTCCAACACGCTGACCAACAGGGTGTCAGGTTGTATTTCTGACTCTGTCAGGGTTTTTCTAGGATTTCTTGTTTGTTTATTTGTTTGCTTATTCTTCCGTACTCCAACATCTGTATTTTTATATCCCTAGTAAAGAACTGCTATACCTATTCCCAAAATCTTTGCTGACAGCCTTTTAATTGCAAATTTATGATAATTTGGAAACGGTGGGGAGTGGCTTACATTTTAAGGGAGACTCCAACCCTCCCTGGCAGATACCTGTCTATCTAAACCAAGATATCTGCCCAGAGATTTTCTAACACTGTTCTGACTCCAGACAGCATAACCCTGCTTTAGCATCCTTCAGATATAGGAATAATATTTGGGATGGCTTAGAGACCAATTTTGCATTTGGAGAAAGGAAGGTATGATAAGGTGAAGTGCCTGCTCATAGCTGAGGGCAGGGCAAGCTGTGTAAGATGCAGTTTCTACAGCAAAACACTGAGAATATAAATAAATGTTTCCTAACAAAGTTATAGATGGAAACAAAAGATTGTTTAATTACTTTAAAAAAAATATTTTAAGTGGTTTATGCTTGTCTTCAAAGAAGATATGAAGACATTTCCCAAGACTTTGCAGAACAGGCAGTTTACAGAGCCACCAATTACAAATATCATTTATTAGGGCAGCTCTTTTAACTTCTGATCTTAAATAGTTAAGATTATCTCTAACACTGAACAATAACAAGAATTATTTACTTTTTAGAAGTTTGCTCATATTGTGAACATGATATTTAATTTTCTGTTCTCTGTTACAGGGAAGACAGGTGATTTCAAACAAAATAGCACGTGGCTAAGCCCACCAGAGGAGGTACTTCAGGGGTTACTGAAGCACATACACCCAGGATTGCCCTGTCCCATGCAGAATCCAGCACTTGGCCTGGTTGAACTTCATATGGTTGGTGATTGCCCAATCCCTCTGATTTGTCTGGGTCTCTGCAGGGCCTCTCTTCCCTCAGGGGGTCAGCAGCTCCTCCCGATTAAGTGTCCTTGGCAAACTTACTCAGTCTCCCTTCCAGTCCTGCATCCAAGTCACTCATAAGGATGTTGAAGAGCACAGGGTTGAGGCTGGAACCCCACCAGTGAGAGGACAGCAGCCTGGTGTAACCCTTTGTGCTGACCCGTGAGCCAATTGCTCACCCATCCCATCATGTGTTTATCCAGCTGTGTGCTGGACATTTTGTCCAGAAGGATCCTGGGAGAGACAGTACCAAAAGTTTTACTGAAATCCAAAAGGCTTACATAACTGACTCATCAACATTTTTAATT
Source organism: Chamaea fasciata (assembly GCF_029207755.1). Taxonomy (NCBI): domain Eukaryota; kingdom Metazoa; phylum Chordata; class Aves; order Passeriformes; family Sylviidae; genus Chamaea; species Chamaea fasciata. Next base: position 144,756,216 of record NW_027094086.1, read on the forward strand.
AGATCTATTTATAGTACTAATAAAACTGAAAAGATTTTAGATTCAGAAAACCTTCAAAAGTATTTGCAAAAGTATGAAGTCAAAGTGTCCTATGTTTTTATGGCTTGCTTCTTGCAGTAGAAGCCTGGAGTACTGTGTTAAGGGGCATTAAATCTGATGTTGCTGGCAGAGCATCAACATTCCAATAACAAAAGAAGGTCTGGTGGGTCTGTTAAAGCTGGTATCAGAGATCCAGGCTGATATCCAAGTGCTGAGTCATTGAGTCAGAATAAACGCTGCTATCAAAGAATCTTAATTGTTTAAGAACTTTTAACTCTTCTTTGGGAACATGAGGGAAAGGTCTGGTCACTTCACCTAACTTCAGCTGCCTCAGACATCCAGTTTGAGGATATTGACCGTGAAGAGAGAGAGGAGGAGAGGGCACCTGCAGGGCACAGTTTATTCCACCCTCTTTGGAAATATGTTTCAGTAAACAAGAAGCTGCTGGCCAGAGCTCTGTCCCAGGGCTGCCTTTTTTCCCCAAGTGCCTTGACAGCCACCTCAGAGATGCCTGAAGTTAAGTGAGATGAATTCGGGCCTAACTGGTAGCTATAACCTAATGATGGAAATAATGTGGCAGCATTCCAGGAGGTATTAGCAATTCACATAGTTCCCAGATTCTTTTTTTAAACCATCTTTTATGATTTATGGGGGTCAATTATATAAAGCCCATCAGAACACAAGAAATGCTTAAAAATGCTGCATTAGAGAGACATTAATATTAGTTCTCCTGGGGTGGTAATGGCTGCAGCTTTCCCAGCCTGCTGCTCTGCCCTGCTGCTTAATGCATCCAGTTTTTCTATTTACAGATTTACAGATTCTATTTTTGGTGTTAACAAAGAATATGAACATATGTATCAAAGACTGTTCTCATGTCATCTAATTATAGTACTGCTGGCAAAGTGATTCTAGAAAGTGCCACTTAATTAAATATAAGCATTAACTTTTTTGCTGATAGCTTATCAGAAACAATTAGACTTGAAATATGGGCAATACACCTAGAGTTTAAAACTTTCGGTAGAAGCATTAAAAGCACAAAATAACCCATTTTCACTTGCATTCTCCAGTGTTTTCCTGCCAGTTTTCATCAGTGCAGTGTGTCTTAGGTAATCTAGAGGCTGCAAGTTTATCTGGATGCCTCTTTGTGCACAAAAGCCTGAGGTAAGTGGATGCTTTTGAGAGTGGTTAAACCACTTTGGCATAGTTGATGTTTTTGCCAAATCCTCCTGAAATATCAGATGTATTCTGCTGATTATCTGGGGTCTGCACACAACAACCCAGGAACTACTGGGGGCAGATGATCTCACAGATTATGCCAAGTGCTCATTCTTTGCAAGGACCGCTTGATCAGCATTTATGTTCATTAACTTGATCAGGGATATGCTTTTTTGTCCATGTGACAATGCCAAATATTAGTTAATTCTATGTAATTTTTCATAAATAGCCAGATTGATCTACCAGATAATTATACCTAAAATATCTCTGCAGAACTTTGAGCTCTGCTGTTGTTTGCCTGAAAGTGAAGAGGGGGAAAAAAAAAAACAGAGCTGTAATGAAAATAACTATTCTTAAGTAAAGATATAAGGGCAAGAAGGAAACAATTCCTTCAGAAGATTTGTTTGACAACATACAGCAAAACTACATAGCAACTGAGGAGAGACACTTTCCCCAGGTCTAACATTTGGGCAAGCAGCAGTAGCAGGAGCATCTGAAATAACACCATCTGGTGAATGCCTGTTTCTTTCTTCAGCCATCAAGAACTATGCGTAACTATAAACAAATAATAAAATAGAAATAATGCAAAACTACTTTTCAGTTAAATGTTACACAGAATGAACAAACAGCTGCTCTGGGAATGCAGAAAAGAATGATGTTAAATATAGTAGGAAATTTGAGCACACTGCTCCTATAAATACATGAACCAACTTTGCAAACAGAATGTATGATTCTGCAGAGCTGTGGACAAGGAGGCTTAGTCCCAGACTGGAGAGCAACTATTCTGGCAACAAATGTAGCAAGGATTTTACCATCACACAAGAAGAGCTCATCCCTTGGCATCCCCCATCCTTGTGAAATCAAGCTGCAGGATATCTGCGCCTGCCTTTATTTCCCATTTTTTGCCAGTCACAATTCCCACATTTCTCCTGTTTGACTGTCTGATGTGCTTGGCTGAATTCTGGGTCATGGGACCTTCAGGAGACAGTCAAAATACAGGAGTCTGCACAAGAGGCTGCACTTGGGTGTTTGATACTGTTGGTGGCAGAAGCAAATACACATTTAGGTGATTTAACATTAATCCTATGGTTTTTATATCAATCTTTAGCATCCCATCAAAAAAAAAAAAAAAAAAAAGTGAAAATAATTCAGAGCTCAGTTTTTTACCAAGTCTGCTATTTTGCATTGGTAAGAGATTTGCAAAATCCTTGCAAAGTCAAAGCAGCCCTGGAAGTTGAAAAAGCAAAGCCGCAAAATCTTAAATCCAACCCTACCTGGTCGGTGCCACTGATTAACAACCACAGGAATCTGTCAGGGAAGAGATTTACTGTCATTTAACTCAGTCCCCAGTCACATCAAAGCCCTCAAAAGGTATTTTGAAGATGCTGTTGGGTTCACTAACAAGCAAGGCAGAGAGAAAGACGATTTAGGTTTTGGAGGCTGTGTCGCATGAGGAGAGGCTGAGAGAGCTGATGTTGTTCAGCCTGGAGAAGGCTCAGATTCCTTAGTACTGCTCCACAGGACAAAAGGCAATGGGCCCAAACTGGAATACAAGAAATGTGTTTAAACCTGATTTAACAGAGTTTGTTGTGAAGTTAAGTGAACACTGAAAACAGGTTGCCCAGAGAAATTGTGGATTCTCCCCCCAAGGAAACATTCAGAACTCCACAAGTGAAGGTCTTGCACAACCTGCTGTAGGTGAGCCTGCTTTGAGCAGGGGGTTGGAGTAGGTATCTTCAGACATTCTTCCTGACTTCAGCCATTCCGTGTTCTCTGTAATGGATTCAACTTGTGTAACTCCATGATCACCTTTTGCCTTGTTTTGTCTCTCTACACACATGAGAAATTTAATGCCCTTTCTGGACTACCAGATACATACCAAAAAACAGGTCAGATACACGGGCATTCCTGCTTTTATTTATGTTACAAACTAGGAAATTCCCTACAAGAGGAGGTTTTTTGTAGTTTTATGTTCACTGCATTTTTAGTAGCAGGTAAGCTGAAGCATATATGCTGCTATTTCTAAGCATTCAAAAATAAATATGCACAATACTAATTTTATCAATATTAAAGTAGAACTAAAAGTGTATTTAGCAATGAAAACAATAAATAAGCAAATGGAAGCTAGTAAGTCTATTTATCAAAGGAGATAAAAACTAAATTGCACCTTCAAAGAGGCCCAGAAGTGCTAGAATTCCAGAAGCAGCTGAGAAAGAAATCTATGAATTACAGCTTCTCAGACTCCCGTCCATGGAGTTTTCTTCTTCCCAAAGATTCTGAAGAAGTTTTTACAAAGCAGAGCAAGTGCATTGTTTGAAAGACATCCTGAAACAAACATAAACCTCAGAGCTGCAGCTTCTTTGGCAGAGTGGGAAATGACAGCTCAAAAGCTGAAGCTATGAACCATCCCAAAGCAGCAGAACCATAGGAATGTTTAGGGTGGAAAAGACCTCAGTGATGACTGAGTCCAGCCATTAACTCAGTACTGCCAATCCCACCACCAAACCAAGTCCCTCAGTGACACATCTCCAGGAATCTTAAATCCCATGAATGGTGACTCCATCACCCCCATGGGTGGCCAGTTCCAATGGTACTAATTTCAAGACCAACAAGCAGTTAATATTAGATTCTTTATGAACCTATTCAGTACTATTGGTTTTTAACAAGAGAATGCCCAATTTACTGCAAAAAATTAAAGAGTGTTTCTGCAGAGTTTCAAGAAAACTCAAATTATTTTATTCACAAAAGCAGAAGTCAATAAAAATATAGATATCCTGATCAGTTTTACAGACCATGTTAGTTTCTTCTGTCCTTCACTGACAGGCAAAAGCATCATGGAAAAAAAAGTAACAAGCATTTACATCACAGACCATTATTAACACAGATTCATGTATATGAGCAAATATTACAGGTCGAACAAACATTCCTCCTTTTGTTTTTTCCTTTATTTTTCTGTGCCGTTTTTCAGTGGTGGTAAGAATATGTGCTGTCTCACTGGTATTCCACTAATAGTTTTTGGTAGAAACTGAAATGTATGAATTCACTGCACTCAAAGTGTTTTCTCTGAATTCCAAACCCCTTTATAGGATTAAATGAGGATGCTTGTGCTATAATACTCAAGTGCTGCCAAAAAAAGGTCAACATTGCTACTAATAGCATCAGGAAGCTCATTTTTTATTATTTTTTATGGAGCACCTCCCCAAAAAAATACGTGAAGATAATCCTTATTCAAATCAGACTTCTGTCAGCTCAGTGATTACACATGAAACTGGAGGAAAATCTTTCCTCTTTTGAAGATATATAAATGTTCCCTAGAAATCAACTTTGTGACATCTATACAAGTCTAGCTTTCAGGACCATGATGGAAGACAACAGAGATTAGGGACAAGGTCAATTACTCCTGGTTTGGTTTGCTGTGCTTTTTTTTTTTTTAATCCACCTAATAGGACTGAACCCCCATCTGGAAAAACTCATACTGAAATAAAGAGACCAAGTGCTAATTTTATTTCTTTATTCCACTTTTAACGCCTTTGAACTTTGTAAAGATGAAAAATTTGTGAACTCTTCCATCATACAGACCTTGACAAAAATGTTCGTAGAACAGGTTACAAAATCACAAACCCAAACTTACTTGAAAACAAAAACCAATCAGAAACTACTTGCATTTTCAAAAAGCAAGTACTGAATTAGGAGGAAGAAACACCATAGTGCAGAAACTTACTTTAAGGAAGGGTTGTCTTGGACAGAAACCAACCCCAAACTCATCATTTCTGCTATAATTCTGATGATCAAATCTACAATAATATTTCAGGTTGCTTGCATGCAGAGTGCTCCTGCCTCTGCCTACCTAAACTCTGGGAGCATCACCACTGGGGGACAGTTCGCTCTTTTAAAATCCAGAAAATTCAATTTCATATAGAAACAATTCTTGCTACATAAGTGCTACAAGAGATCATTTTGACTCCCCTGCTCCTCAGGACATGACTGTTACCTCTCACACCTTCATCTCCTTTAAAATATCCAGCAATAGATCATTGAAAAGCAGGAACTTGTGCTTCATCCTGCCTCTCTGCAAACAGCAGGCAGAGCTGGAAGCACTGGTTGCCAAAGTAAAGCCCCACTCTCCTCTCACTGCAGCCTGATTCTGAGGGTGGTGAAGCTGCACAGACCTCCAGCCTGTGCACAGGGAACTCAAGGGCTACAACTGCTCTGATGCCCTGTCTGTGCAGTGTCACACTTCATGTACAGCACACACAGACATCACCGAGTCCTGCAGACTGAAGAAATAAAACATCAGAGTAGGGTCAGCAAACTCAAGTTCTCTCCTGAAGGTTCCTGCAGCTCTGTGATTCCTGCAAGTACAGCTCTGTGCAAGTCACACTTCCCCCAGCCTACCCTCCCTGTGGCACCCGCTGCTCTCCTGGCCACAGACAGCAATAGTGGGCACTGGCTCCTTTACAAAAGCACAAAGGGGACGTTACCAGTCACCAGTACTTGGCATGACTCCAACACAATCTTCAAAATACAATTATTTAATAGAAAAATTTAATTTAATTTTACAAAATACAGATACAACACTACCCAATGTAGCAAAATAATGGAATTGAAAAATAATTTCAAAATATTTAAAGCATTAGGTTCTAAAATAAATAATGCTATCTAAAAGGAGTGTTCAGGTTTTGCAATTAGGAGGAGGCAGTTTCACTATTACTGATCTCTTTTTCAACTTCTTTACAAGTTTCATAATTTATGTAGAAAAATATACAAGAAAGGAATTTGGGATAAAGAATAGGTTGAATATGTAACATTTAACATAAATAAAAAGCCTAAAGCAAAACCAAAAAGAAAACCAATCATTTTATTTCTGTACATCAAGACTACAAATAGTATTTTAACACTTCATTTATTACCCCAATTAGGAAATTATACATTTTTATATGGTTACTAGTAAACATCTTAAAACCACTCAGTTTCCCCACATTTAAAAGGATATTGCTGGTTACTGCTTATTAAATAGGAAATCCAGCAGAGTTTCCAGTAACAGCAAAACACTTTTTTGCATAAGAGATGAGTACAAATTTGATTGTAATTTCTGATGATTTAAAATATAAAAGTAAAGTTCAGAGGGATGGACTGATGAATCTTACAGTCTGAACTATAATTCCTTTTTTAAACTCACTGGAGTTTGCATATGAAACCCTATGATGTGCCTACTACTAGAGGATCAGCTCCTTCCATACGAGAGCAATTTTTTCCCCAGATATCAAATTATATTAAGCAGCATATTCCCACTTACTTTTCTCAGCAGAAATACTGCAGGGAAATGGATATAAGATCTGTTTAATCACAAAAAAAGTTAATTTGATTAGTATCTACAGCACAGATATGGCATTTAAGATGGAAAGAAATGATAGGGGAAAGGAATGTGAACACCACAGGCTTCAAATATAAAAGATAAAGCCTGATAACTTTGGTTCAAATAACTTTAATAATTATTACACGTATATTTTTCCAAAGTGGTGATTTCTGTATGTACTGTGTATGCAATAGGAGACTGATTCATTTAAAACCAACCAACCAACCAATCAACAAACCTGTACAGGCACAAGACAGAAACAGGACAGAGAAAACCTGGAAAGTCACATCCATTCAGAACAGTGTCCAAGTGATAATGATGCAGCAAAGCTTGAATTTAAAATAACGCAAATCCATTTTTTTTTCGAAGTGTTTCAGATAGCACAATTGGAATATTACACCTATTTTATCTCAGTGCCTATCATCTTGAGGGAAGGTAGTATGAAACAAAATCAGTTCTGCAACAACTGTCATAGAATCATGGACTATACTGAGTTGAAAGGGTTGATCAGGATCATCCAGTCCAACTCCTGGTCCTGCACAGGACACCCCAAGAGTCAGAACAAGCGTCTGAGAGCATTGTCCAAATGCTTCTTGAACTCTGGCAGACTTGGGGCTGTGACCACTGCCCAGGGGAACCTGTTCCAGAGCCCAACCACTCTCTGGATGAGAAACCATTTCATGATACCCAATCTGAATCTTCCCCAATCCAGTTCCATGCTGTTTCCTCAGGTCTCATCCCTGCTGATCACAGAGATCAGTGCCTGCCTTTCCTCTTCCCCTCATGAGGAGTTGTAACTGCAATGAGGTCTCCCCTCAGTCTCCTCCAGGCTGAACAGACCAAGCGCCCTCAGTTATTCCTCACACGGCTTCCCCTCCAGGCCCTTCACCACCCTCGTGGCCTTCTCTGGATGCTCTCTAATGGCTCAAAGTCTTCTTTACATTGTGGCACTCAGAACAGCCCCCAGCACTCGAGGTGAGGCCACCCCAGCCCAGAGCAGAGCAGGACAATCCCCTCCCTTGCCTGGCTGGTGATGCTGGGCCTGGTGCTCCCACGACAGTGTTGGCCCTCCTGGCTGCCAGGGTACTGCTGGCTCGTGTCCAACTTGCCATCAACGAGGATCCTCCAGATCCCTTTCTGTGGAGCTGCTCTCCAGCCTCTCATTCCCCAGTCTGTCCACGCAGCCCGGGCTTCCCTGTCCCAGGTGCAGAATATCCAGCACTTGCCCTGGTTGAACTTCATAATGTTGGTGATTGCCCATCTCTCTATTATTTGTAAACAACTCTACAATGTAAATTAAGATGTTAGGTTGTCAGTAATAAGCATTTTCATCCTCTCAGTTCTGGGATATCTGCAAACATCTGCTTGCCTTCCTTCTAAAAGATTAATTACAAGATGTTAGCCCTGTCCCATCCCAATGCACTGCACAGTACACAACTTTATTGCCAGTTTGCAAAATTATTTATGTTTGAACAGCACAAAGCCAAAGCTTCATCTTTGGTTAATTTCACTGAGATGTCACTGTTCTTTAAATGTGCTCTTTCTTCACATTAACACAGAAATCAGCCACGCTGCACACAGCATTCATTGTTTTGAGTTATAAAAGCAGTGTCAACGCAATATTCAGTAATGGAAGCTAACTAAGAAACCGTGTTTAGAAACGAAACCTATTTGAGGGCATTTGGTAAGACACAAGAGCTGCAGAAATGAAGACAGAATTCCCTTAAAACTGCTTGGGTATGGGTGCTGCTTATAGAGTAGGCACTGGTTCGTTCTTCTGCAGATCATCCAAATAAGCATCGGTTGGACTCAGCTGAGTTCAAATCCAGCAGCACATTCAATGGCATAGAGGAGCTTGCTTCGCATCAGGTTCTCATCATAAAACTCGGGAAGCTTCAGCAAGTTCATGCAGGTACTGGCAGTAGGCAGCCTGTCTAAATCAGATCCTCCATTGTGAATGCAAAATGCAGGATATAACTCCTGGAAGATTCAACCAAAACAAAAAACAATCACACATCAAGAAAAGGTATACAAGCCAAAACCTACTCTGTAGCAACTGGCACACATTTCTATGAAGTAAATCACTAGATGAAAACCTGTCACATGGACACTCAAATGGCATTTCTTTCAATCCTCATAGCACCAAAACCACTCTTGAATTGTGTAGTGTCTCCCTCTGCCTTATTCCAACAAGATCCACTAATTTGGAATACACAAAGTAATTTATATGATTCTAAGGAAAATACAATGACTTGTTATTGTTCACACAGTCTATGATGGAAATTTACAGTGTAACAAAAACATAATACCAATGTGCATAGTGAGTCTGTAATTTATGAACTTGTCAAACCCTGATTATTCTTCTGATGTGTTAACTACTGATCCGAAGAACACACTTTAAAGACATTTTGTATGTAATATTAATTTATAATAAATTAATATTAATTTATCTTCTTCCAAGAAATAGTATAGTGAAAAATATACATATTTGTTACCTCCAAAGCACTGCTTTTTCTGGTAAGATAGTATTCATTTTATCAAATGCTTGCCTGAGGTAAAAAAGTTCTGATTTTAGAAACTGGGAAAAAAGTTCCAGCTCCAAAGGCAAAAGGTCAATGAGATTCTAAGCTAAATTATTGTTCAAATGGAGGCCTTAAAAGTATTTCATGGCTAAAATGTTGCATTTTTAGTGTTCCTTTCAAAATGCTAATTGAATTCCCCTACTCTAGCTTTAAAAATGGAAAAATGGAGTTCTAAATTGAAATGTCATGCCAAGGGCACCATTTGTTGCATAATTAAATACTGTACAGCGGGAAACTGCAATAGTTTGGAAGGGAAAAGTATCATCAATTTATTATGTGACCTGATTGGAACTTAACAATTTTCAACCACACTTTAATGAATTTTTTTTTTTTGGTCTGTAACAATCACATTTATTAAACTTATTAAACTTTAATTAGCTTTAGTAAATGTTATTCTGAACCTGACTCTGGCAATGAAAGTTTAACATTTTTAAATGATGCAAAGCTAGACTATGTTATCTATAAGCTATGACTGTCAAGATACTTCCTAATCTTAAATCAACGTGCACTAACTTGAAAAAAACATCCTGGTCCCACAATATAATGCATACACAGAAAATTTCAGAGTGAGAACCAGAAATTGTGTTTCTCTCAGAAAAAAATACAGCACACACACTAGAAGTGCAAACAAATTTTTAAGATCGTTTGTGTTCATGTCTCCCATCAACACAAACACATTCTCATGCTTACTTGGCTGGCGATACTCAGCACTCCTGTGGCTTCACACTCTGCACCTTCAAAGCTCCAAACAGTGGCACTGCCATGGGCTACCAAGACACTCCTGCTGATGACACCACCAGTCACCCACTGCCTTTTCTGGCAGACCCTTCCAGGCAAGCCCCTGGTTTGGAGGTCAATCCCTGTTAACAGGTGCTGCTGCAGCCACCCTGCGGTACTGCCCAGCAGAGCAGCCCTAAAGCCCTTTCAGCTGCTTTCCTCTGCCAACACTGCTGCGTGTGCCTGAGCCTGAGAGGCCCTTGGACAGTGAATTCAGCTTTTCACTTACTGCTTTCCTGCAGAAATTTTTGTAATTTGCTTACATTTTTTCCTAGCCATGTATGTTACAGGCATTTTGTGGCCCATCTCCCAAGTGAACACACAAACTGCAGCATTCCACATTTAGCTTCTTTCAAAGTGTGCAACTGTCAGCCTTAGTATTTTGAGACTTTTGATTTGCTTCCTCTATCTCTTCAAATGTCTCCAAATGTCACACTGGCTACCTCAAAGCTGGGTACCCTTCCTCTCCCCTTGTAATTAGAGAGGGTGACAATAAATGGGAACTTCTGCTTACTTGGTTTCTCCAGTTGTTTCCAAATTCTCCCTTCCTCCTGTGACTGATGTGCACTGTTCTATCTTGGTCTCATCCAGCAGGAAAATTGCTTTTCCTGCTGTCCTGTAAAATCCTGTTCATTGCTAGAGTACTGTACAGTGACATCTGCATGGACTTGAGGGCTTGGGAGAAAAGACTGCAGACTTTCAAATAAGAAATCACACAAATCAATCAACAAATACCCGAGACAGGATTCATGTGATTCAACAGCCATGTGCACTGTCTCCATATCCATATCTATGGACACTCTTTACTGTTAAAGGCAATCTGGTTAGCATGTTTTGGTGAGTCTAAGACATGACTCATTTCATCCTGAAGTTGACACACAGAACAGTCACACCAATTACCAACTGAAAGTGCCAGTTCCAATCCTAGATGTCTATAAAAGGAGTATAGCTAAAGTATAGATCACAGACACTGAAGATGGAGGATGTTGCCCATCCACATGGTAACACTACCACACAGTACTGAATGTTCCCACATTTTAGAGGAAATGATGTGATGGCTGGTTCTTAGCCAGAATTTTGCAGTCCACTGAAATTCATGGGTAGAACAACCCCAGAACTTAGTTTCAAAATGTCTTCACCTTGCCTTGGCCTCTCTTTAGTTTTATCAGCAGTACAGCAGATTTTTCTTCATACTTAAGCTTTCATGTAAATAGCAACCTGGAGACTGCAGCTAAATATTTTGCTACTAAGGGTAATGGGCTGTGAGCTATAAGCAGATAAATGGGAATTAGAAGAAAATACATGTCCTGCTTCAAATGGTTAATGTAGGAGGATCAAATTTAATAACTGCTTTTATATCCTAAATTCTCTTTTGCTTGACTTAGAAGACACTAGGCTTAACTCAACCTGTTGCTTCAAACTGGTAGCAACTCTGCTTCTGCCCAACATGAAATGGAAGCAAGGACCCTCCATCACACACAGCAAGTGCTCTAATCAGTAAGGCTTATCATATAATCTGCAGGCTTATCAAATTTCACAATTAAAATAGAAAGCAACGGAACACTCCATTACATATTTTAAAACTGTACTTATTATACATGCAAATGCAAACACTGAAGCTGTTTCTGTAGACATGGATGAATATTCTCGAGCTGTAGATTCCTGGACAAGAAAAACTTGGACCAACATCTGCAGCATTTCTACAGTTTGCCAGTAAGTCAAGAGGACATACCTTAAACCCCAGAAGAGGTGGTCGAGAGCAGCTCGTTACAAATTTGAGTAGTTTGCGTTTCTCTTCATCAGTGAAGCTTTCTACAACCCTCCAAAATATTTTAATTACAGGATGGTCTGCTGTGTAGCCACCTACAAGGAGATTTAAATGCTTTACAGCTAGAATAGTTTTATGTAAGAAATAAATTATTCAGAAAACCTAGCATCAATCTGGAAGGTTTGGGGAAAATATTATAACCAGCAGGCTTGTACTGCTAACTTCCAGTACCTACAGATCTGTCATCACTGCAATTTCAGTTTCATTGCTTACCTACGGCTACTATATCCCTCAGCTTCTTAAATGCAGTTTTCTTCACTGAATCCTATTTTAAATTAATTTTATTTAGATTAGCATTTAGCTAGTAACTTCAGATTATTGCCTTTCACTCCAAGAGCGTGCAAAATCTGCAAGACCCAGTATGTTATTGAATTAATCCGCCTACCCTGAGGTAAGCCCTGATGTGAATTGATGATTTGGTAGCTACTTTTTGATTACATTCATGATAAATGCAAGGGGGAGAAATGAAGTAGATACCTCGCATTTCTCACAAGGAAAATATATGATCTCTCTCTTCAGACTGTCTAAGAAATGCTAAGTATCTAAATGGGGTAGTAGAAACTACTATCCCAAAGTCATTTGCAGACTTATTTTCAGATCAGACAGTCAGTGACTAACTTTAATTTAAGAAAAGAAACACCTTCAAATTATTTGGCTATAAACTTGCATTTAAGCATATGAATAAAAGAAATTGTGGATCTCAATTTCCCACCATTTATAAAATTGGGTTGTAATTTTAGCCAATTTCCTGAAATTTGGGCACATCCACCAAATTTGGCCAAAGGTAACAAGAATGACCCTGTAACTTTTTCTAAAAAAGGTGGGATAAAAAGCAAGTTCAGGTTATTCCCAAGTCAGTCATAACAGATTTTCTGTAATTAAACAAAATATGCTTACCTGAATAATTTGTGAAAGATTTAAGGTCATCCAAACTAATAGGAACTTGTGCACCAGAAGTCAGAACCTAACAGCAAAGGAAATTAGACCATTAGATTACAGGCAGAAATCAGCAATTATTTCTGTTTAGAGCAATTGTTTTGTGCAGCTTTAAGCAGAAGTACCTGTATTTCCTGCTGATCAAACATCCGAAGCCACTCGAGGTTGACCACGTTGGCCAGCCCCTGACGGAAGGCCAGGCAGTGCTGCCGGATCTGTTTGTTCAGCCTGTAGTCGGCCACCAGGTGGATGTACGCGATCCGGTTGGCGCTGGTGACAGGAATGTCCTTTCCACCTGGCTTCAGCTCGACCACCTACAAACACAGCCATTCTCATCACCTGGTGAACTGCACTGCTGTGCTCTAACTGTGAAAGGGGGCTGAAAAACATTCTAGTGAGTGATGTATCTGTTTGAAGTACGCTAGACTTCAGGAATACTCACCTCAAAGGAAGAGAGAAGATTACGAGGAGTTACAAAGGTAGGTGTTTTCTCTGGTTATGTGTAAGAGCACATTCTGTGCACCCAGACCTCCAGCTGCCAATGCAGCTCATCACACAGCCCCCATGGTTTATCACCAGAAAGCAGATAAAGCACAGTCAGAGCCCTTTCATAGGAGCTGTCTGTAACACCAAATTCACCCATACAAGTCAGACAAGAACTGAAGTGAAAATACCCTCCTTGGCAAGCTCCTCCCAGCTTTACTGCTAAGTGCCCTGTAAGGGAGAGCAGCCTGTAACACCACAGAGCTCACACAGAACACTCTCCCTGCAGCTGGATTAGGGAAACTGTGCTTGACTGGCTGGGCTCTTCCCTAACTGCTGCTGGTGAATTCTGCATGGTCACATTATGGTAAAAGCAATGTCCGCTGAGTTAAAAGTCAAGTCTTACAAGCCTGATTTGCAGAACGCTCAGCATTCACAATTCATCCTGTGGAAAATGTACTGTTGTACATACTTAATACATTCAATGAAAGTAAAAAACCAACCAAACAAATCAAGCCTAAGTGTTGTTTTTGTACTGGGAAGCTCTACTTTTGTCCTTCCAAGTACACCAAGGCACCTCGGTATGGGAGAATTTTTAAAGAAAAACCCCAAAACTAAAGACACACATTGCATTAAGATATAAACCAGATTCAAAGAAAACTGTTATTAGAAAACGATAGGCCTTCACATATTCTACTCTTTACTACATGAGGTTAATTTTGTTAAGCAGCAGCCCAATTGGAAGGCATTATTAGAGTACTTAAGAGAAGAATTAAAAAAACCTGAAAAGCCGAGATACTGTCACCTTCTGAACTCTTCCAAAAACTGTTTCTTTTTTTTTTTTTTTCTACACTCTGGAGTCAGTAATTTCTTCATTTAAACCAACTGGGCACTTCAGTATGTGGTAATGATGACATCTTTAAAACACAGAGAATTGAACACAGGAACAGCTTCTTTTCTAACATGCTACCTAATAATGCGAGCTGTTCTTGAACTAAGCAAAATGTGCAAAATGGTATGATTAAAAATTCACAGTGCTTTTGAGCATTCAGATTTTTTCTTGATTCATAGCTCTTTAAGGCAAAAGAAACCATTAGGATCTGTGAATCCTGACCTCCCAGATAACACAGGCCAGAGGATTCTGTCTAGAGGTTCCTGCATTTAATTCCATAAATCCACAGATGAGTTAGAGCACATTTTTGGAGACATGCAATCCTATGATGGAGTATCTACCACTTTCTTTGATAAGCTACCACAACGTGAATTACATTAGGTGTTAAAAGTATGTCTTACTTCCCACTTTAATCCTTCTGTTGCAACCTTCTGGCTTTTGTTAGTGCCTACAGTAAAAAAACTCATCAATACTCCACCATGTCTGTGTGGAGATACTGATTATGATTAAAACCTACTCATGCAAGAATTAAGCAAAAGGAAGGTATCAGCATAAGAGACACCATTTCACACCCTGCACACATTATGTCGCTCCCTTTGACAAGAACCAGGGACACAAGACCCTGGAGGGCTCTCTCTGGGATCACCCATCACAGAACCTGGCATGGGACATAGCCAGGGACCATTTGCAGAGGGTACAGGCCAGTACCTGGGGCCACTGGCTGGCCTGAGGGTATTTTTACTGGTAAAGTCCACATGGAGTATTAATAGAAGCGTGGGACACGTTCCATACCATGGTGGAAACAGCTGATGAGAAGGGGCCCCTGCACTGCTGAGCTCTCGTGTTCCATCCCACTGTAGTAATTTTACTACTGACACTAGAAAGTTATTAATCAGATTAATCCAATTATTGACAAGAAACATTCTAATTTTCACTTCAAATCCAATGGGTAAGGTTTGTTCATACCCATTGTCCTTATTTCAGTGTTGAAGAGCTTAATCAGCTCTTTCCTTCCTCCTCAAATATATCCATGATGTATTGCTTATGGGCAGCAACTTCATTAATCGTCCCAGAGACTTTTACATAAAACTAAAGACAGTTTTTTAATTTCCTCCTGTAAAATACCTTTTACAAAGCCTAACAAGACCAGAAAGCTTTCTCTTACTTCTTAAATTCTTGTCCTCTTTAGCTTTACAAGACCAGAGCAACCAGTGATGCTCCACATGAACAGATCACTGTTGTGACCTCAATATTACTAATACTTCACTTTGTGTCCACTTACAAACTTTCTCTACTTGTTTAGCAGAACTGCAGAATCCCTTGCATTTTTATCACCATTTAATACAACCCCTCTCTCTGAGGTATGGACACACTGAATTAGGCCATATTAAAATGCATTAAAGCATATTTGTATCACCTAACTCATCAAGCATCTCTTAAGAATATGAACACCAATAATACATTAATAGATATCATATTGTGCATACAACAATTTCTCTGAGCTCAGTATTTACACTAAAAGATGCTTGAACTGAACTCCTTCCTAAAATAGCCAAAGGAAACTACTGGCAGAGTGTTTTAGAAAACTTCTGTGTTTTAAGATTCATCTCAGCACTAGGTGAAGTAAAATGTCTGACCTTGCCTGCATGCCAGCAAACAGAAATCAGGACAGAGATTAGTTTACATTTGCATTGTAATAGCACTGGCTCCACAGTGCTCTAGGGATGTAAGGAAAGCTGTATTCATTCTATAATAAAAAGTTATTCTCTCCCCATAAAGTTCTTCCTGCAAAACAACGAACAAAAAGGTGTTGCACTCTTTCTGACTGCTATTTTTAGAAACCAGGACAAAGTTGTTTTGTTTTTTAAAAATCCTACTATTCCTTTTATTTTTATATTTTTAAGTAGCAAATCTTGATTTCTGATCCAGCAACATTTCTGTAGCTCCCCTTCCTCCCCAGAGCCCAGCACTGCCACAAATACAGGTACAGGACTCAGTTAAGTCCATTTCCTGGGGTTTTCCAGAGACCGAACTATCCATTTTCAGAGTTTGTCAGAGTGAGGTTAATTTTACCACTGTTGTGTCCAAGTATCATCCAAGACCAAAACAAAAGGAATGACAGAACATAAATAATAAATACATTATGCCAAAAAGGCTAAGGAGGATGTAAAACACCTAACAGTAACACTTGGTATGCATAAAACTAAAGGTAGATGCACTAAGTGTTTTCATGGCATTAAAGGAACTATTTTAGAATTCCCACTTAATTCTATAAGTCAGGAATGATTGTTGAAGAGTTCCTTTTCCAAAAGGCCATAGCACAACTTTATAGATCTTAAATGCTTTATAAGCTTAGCTTTTACTTTTATCCATCCAGTTCTGGCCACTAGATGGGGCAAGACAATAACCCAGGTTACCCGGGACTGCCGCACGAGGAAACGACAGCCCCGTGTAATCTCTTTCTATCCTGCAGATCTAAGTTTAAACAAACGAACAAAATGTATTTTAACTAAAGGCAATCAAACCATAGATATAATTTAGGTAAGTATTCAGATCATTCAGACAAATGTGATTCGCTACGCACAAAGTGCATCTTCAAAATGAAGGGAAAATACCTAAAGAGGACAGAAAAGTCCCATACGAAGACATAAAACAAGTATTTCTTCACAGAATCACAGAGCCTCCAATGCAACTTCATAAAGCTCTTATAGACATTCAACAGCTTCTACAAGATGAGAACCTTTTATCTTTTCTCTTGCGCTGTGATCACTTTTGTTCACATCACCCCTACAACAGTTTTTCCCCATTTTGAAAAGAAGGCAATTAAGTTTTTTTCTTTTCCCTGTCATCTGCTTTCCAGATGTTCATGCAGGAGTTCCAGGTAGGAGATTGCATATGAATGCCTAAGAATGCATTTTCTGTAAGTGTTACACGTCTGCCTGACAAGTCTCAGCCTCAGCTTAATTACTTTGCTGCTGAAAAACCTCTAAAATCATCCATCAAAGCCACTGTATCCTAGTAAAGAGGTTGTCAAGACAGAAACTTTCAAAACTCATTTTAAGGCTTCAGAATTTTCCCCCTCAGAAATTTAAAGGCAAAGAATTCCCCTTTGGTGAGTCAGCATATTTTCAGTGACAGCGATGGCATGCACACCCGTTTAAAAAGCCCAAGAAGGTCGCAAAACTAAGTCCTGTATGATACGGATTTCATAGAAACTGCTGCCATATGTATCATAGTGCTTCTCTGTGGATTTGTGCTTTTACATCTTTATTTATGGACTCTTCTGATCACACTCAACTTGTGATCCATGTACTCTCAAGTATCAGTGTTTGAGGCTGATAGTCTCAAGCAGAGATTCTGGAGTACAGTATCCAACATTTCTGAAGGAAGAGGAATGAGTATTTACATCTCCCTCTTGCCCTGGACAGCCACAAAACTCACCTTCCTCACTGAAAGAAGGGGAGGGAGGAAGGTCTGAGAAGAGAAGGTATTTTCTTGAAATTGCTAACCTTATTTTTCCAGACCTTTCATAACCATCTCATCTACAGGATAAAAGGAAAAACTAAATCAATATACAGAGCTGTAACCACAGGCTGACCTCCTCTGAGACTTTGTTACTGGCCACCATTTTCTGCGGGAGGCCCAACAGCTGAAATGTAGGCCGGTATCACTGCATTAGATAGATCTTTATCAGAAGCCATTTGGGGTTGGAAGATAAGGTTGATGGCATAGCTCCCCTAATTAGCAGGTCTAATGTGCAAATTATTAAGTACCTTTTTCAACTTCTGGTGAATGCACTTTGACAATAGTTTAATGGGGTCTAAAAGCACATTACAGGATTGGAATCAATACACTGATAATAGAATTTCTACCTTCTACTACTGACAGAGGCAATAGAGCGCCTATTGAATGTGTCTTTCATTGCAGATAATGCTTTTGTGCCACAATTGGTGGACACTGTCATGAGTACAGCTATTTACAACGGTAGATTTATGAGGCATTTATTGGGCACTAATTTATTAAACACTAAAGTGGTTGTTTAGCTGAAAACTACATATAATGTACATTCAACATAAGGAGTGCAAATTAAGCTCTTTTCCCAAAGTGAATTAGCCTTACCTTGGCACAATCAATTAGTATGCAACAGCTACAAGTCAAATAGCAGACAAAATGTATTTATCCATATTTGGTTTATTAAGGTAATGAAATTAAGTATTAAAAGAGACTTGTTGCATCGAAAGGCAGAAGACGGTGGTAAGAACCAATGGGTTCTGTTGAACTACACCTAACATGCCAGGAGCCTCATAAAAAAAGGCTAATACTTTGTGGGTAAAATGTTCTCTCTTAAAGTATAAAAAAGGCAAACCAGCATCAGAATATTTATTCTAATTTATATTCATCTTGTTATTCAGTAACTCACTAATATATTAAATCTTCCTTTTAAAGTTATGCCAAACAACTACAAATCAGAAATCTTGAAAATAGCAGCCATAGCCCAGATTTTACTTTGATACTAGATTGGATTTGTGTTAGCTGTAACCAACAAAGCTATTACTTTAGGCCAAGATAAATAAATGGGTTTAGAATTCAGACTTCCCCCCCCCCCCCCCCCCCGTTAAAAATCCCAAGTAATACTGGGATTGCCATTTTGGGTGCTTTGCACCCCAGAACCCAATGTCTGAGTGCTCCAGACCTCAGCTCAGTACCAGCCATGGAGAGCACACAGTACCGCAGAGCAGCCACTTTAAGAATGTGCTTTTGGGTACATCTGTATCATGCCTTTATCTCAAGTTTTTGTGTGTTTTTCTAAAGGCAGAGCAGGTCAGATGTTTTCATACAGGGAGTGTAATCCAGGGAGGAAAATGACATATGGCATGTGTTTAATATTAAAAATTGCTTGTATCAGGCAACTGTTGCCTCTTCCCTTTAGTATGCTTTAGGAACCTCAAATCTGAGGGTATTATTTTAAAATTTAATGCAATCTAGATTTTAGAATCTTGCAAAATGGCAGGAAATGGATGACAGAAGAGTAAGATAAAACCCAAGCCTGAGACTGTTCAAGAAGAAGTCTTGGCCAGCAAACTTGCTATGACTTAAGCAGCAGCAGAGAATTAAAGGTACCGATGTCCAGGACAGGTTAGTGCATCTCAGCGGTGCTGCTGCACTGGAGACGTGCACAGTCCCGAGCAGCAAACCCCAGAGCACTGCTCAGCCCCTTCTGGAGTCTCTGTTTCTTCCTTACAAGAGGAGGCTGAATTTAGGTGCTGCTGCTCATCACTATGTGGTGAGGTCGACTTTCTTCACCCAATTATATGCCATAATCAAGAGTAAGTCTGAAAACCTCAATTTTAAATCCTCAAAAATTAAAAAGGAAGCATGACAAAAGATCTTACCTAGGAGGTTACCTGCATTAGCAGGCTTTTAGAGCTCTAGTGACGTTTATTTCCTACTATAAGGAATCTTTAGTACACACAGCAGAGCAAATAAAAGCTGTAATCAAATTATATGGTGCAACTGTGTTAGAAACTCAGAGTTAAGGACCTAAGGAATTGCTTTTCAGAAGCACTGAACACCATTTATCCCCTTTGACTAATCTGGTAGCTCAACCCTTAAAAAAAGTGGGGGGGGGGGGGGGTAAAAAAAAAAATGTTGGTCAAACTTCAGGCTCTCTTACCTTGAAAATTACAGATAAAGGAGACAATGCTTATCTCACAATAAAGGGTCTTTAATATAATTATTATTTAAAACCTCTCTGGCTGCAAACTGCAATTCTAAAACCAGGCAGTACTTCTATAGTTTACACATCATCTAAATTTTGCTACTATTACAAGTGCAATTGAAGAAACAACATATTTTTGTTCAAGAACATTCCCAGGCAATAGAATTTTACATGTATGATTGTCAGAAAATAATCACTGCAGTTTACTCCTTAAAAGACTAGACCTATAAGTAATCACCAAAAGTTATTTTTAAGTACACAGTTAGTTACTCTCTACCCCAAATATTGAGTGCAAATCCCAACTGGTGCCTCACACCACCTTTTAACACTTGTTTCTTATCATATTTAAATTAAAAAATTAGTTTGTAGGAAAAGTAAAGATTCACCAGTCATAGATAAAAGAAAAAAAATTCAAAGCCATTCTTACCTGTGCTTCCCCAAGGTCATTATTTACCACGGTGAAGTTTAGCCCAAGTTCTTCCACATCTCCTTCATAGCTCTTGAGAAAAAGCAAATTTTTGTACATTTCTGGGTCTAGTGAAGCTAAATGATGAATGTCAACATCAGCACTTGTCCCTAATAATTTTGAGAGGAAAAAACTAGCAAATGGCAGCTCCACCAGCATATTTTCATAAAGAGCCTGAAAAATAAAGCAGTTAAAAGCACATTAGATTTTATTGTTGCACATGCAAGAATTCCAAAGGTTATTGTCTATTTCTCAACTTTTGTGTAATACTGTCTTAATTCGGTGACTGAGTAGGTTCTTCTGGCATGGAAATAGTTCAAATATTGCATAAATTTAAGAATATTCATCCAAAATTTGAGATCTGAATATTCTTGTGAAATACCAGGTCCTAAATCTCACAAATTAATTATGCTGTGTTTTAAAATGCAAGGTCATTGCTTATCTGTCATTACTCTTCTTATCCAAATTGCATTAATTTGCAGGAAAAGCAAGGTTTGTTAAAGGACAATGCAACTGCATCAAGAATGTCTGACAAAATAAGTTTACATCTCTACTTCCATTAGCACCATCACAAGCAGTATTATTCCATTTGTATCAATCATCGCATGCAGAACTGTCATCCCCCTCATCCCCTTAAAATAACTCCGTAAACCCAGTATATTTAAAACTAATAAAAACTATCTCATGCATGTTACACAGATGCATTGCTGCACATTTGGAGAACTCCACTGCACCAGTGCCACAGTCAAAACATTCTTGTTCCCAAGCCAAGAGTTTACCAGTTCTGACTGTAACACAGGTCCTATCCTTTCTATGCCTGACACTGCTACACATGTCAAAAAAATTACTGAACCAAACGTGTGCCTGACCCAAATTTGCAGCACTCACAAAAGATGTATGTTGACTGCAAACTCAAAGTATCCTCAAGAATTTTCAAACTCCAGCAACACCATTCTAGGTTCATCTACTGTATATGAGCACATTTCCATGTAATGCGAAGTATCTTTGCATTATTTTTTATTAAGTCAGTAACAACTGCTTGATTGGAAGAAAAAAGTACTTATGGTAGCTCTCAGAAGAATGAGAGGTGTACCCTTCACAGCTATTCCGAATAAAGGACCACTGCTTTGGAAAGACCCATTCCTGGCACATGCTGCCTTTCTCATTGTCCAGTCTGTGCCACATCAGCAGCATCTCTACCATTGACAACCAAACCTTTACAGAACATTAATATCACTGCCAGGCTGATCAGAAAAAGCATCACCAACGTAACATCATTGTAACAGAGCTTGCTCCTTTTTAACTCTCCAAGAGCAGAGTTTTGGTGTTACTTAATTCCCCCATAATCTGCTGCATACTTAGAAAAGGAATCTCACCGAGGGGAAAAAAAAAAAAAAAACCAAAACTGAAAAAAGACAAATAGATGTAGCTCTAATCACTCAATGATATTCCAACAAAGACTTTAAATTCCTTAAACTTTTGAAAGAACATTTTTCTATGAGGTGAGTTAGACCTTGCAAAAAAACCTGAGAATAACGAGTTCAAAGCCAAAGGGTGCATTATATTTAGAGCCATATGATTTATTCAAGGTGTAGAAGTCAAAATCCTCATTTGTATAGTTGACTTTAAAAGCAAACTAGAGGGATAAATCATTAATTTGCAATGTCTAAGGTCAGTGTTTGCTGTTTCTGCATTAGTAACAATAAAGCTATTGTAATTCCTTAAATATATCAAAGCTACCCGAATTTAAAATGGAATTCCATCTATGACTCATAAAATGTAAATGCAGAGGTGTAATTTTTTACACAAGGCAGGTTTAAGCCTTTAGAGCATTTAATATACAAGGACTAATAAATGATAGCACTAAAAACTATGATCACATCAGCTAAATGGATTATAAATTAAATTTCCATAATGTATGCAACTGAAATACAAATGTAGACATAAATCAAGGTATTTTCTAAACACAGGTTAATTACACAAATTCAAAACCTGTCTATTTTTTATGCAAAATAATCCACTTAGCATTTTTCAAACTGGTCTTAAGTCTTTACCACTTGCAACACTTGATCCTAGAAGCCTATCAATAATTCCTTGTCAGGAAAAAACAGCAATAGGTATATTGAAGAAACTTGTATGTTATTTCTCAAGTGTCTGTCTTTTATGAGTGTTTATTGCTAGAAATTGTGCCAAAATGATTTGAAATAAAAAGGATTAATTATGGTAGAAGCTTTTTAATATAAGTGAGTGCAGCTGCAATGCAATTAATGCAAATTGTGATGCTATCAGGAAAATAAATGTGAACAACATCACTGGCTATTTCTGTTTGCTGCCAAATAACTTCAGTAATTTACTACATTAAGAATCAATAAAAAAATAATGCATTTCAAATGCATCACTATTAATCTTCAGGTAGTTCCAAAGTGAACATTTATAACTTCATCTAAAAACTATATAAAGCATTTTTAAATAAACTAAATTGTGCAACTTGAGAATAATTACTCCCTCTCTTAGCTAAGTGATTGCAATATTCAAAATAAAGTTTTTTTGGAAAGAAGACAAACAGTAGTGTTTTAATTAGTTTGAAAGTCAAGCTATCCTAATAAAGTTTAATAAAAAAACACAGTAAAACTCTGGTGAATAAAGTCATGATGAACTTTGATTTTGTTTCCAAGAGGTAAATGCCACCATTATAGTCCCAGCGCTGTGCAGAGATGCTGAGAAATGCTGTGTACAATATGAGTAAAAAAACTGGAACTTTATTTTCTGGATTCCATCTAACTTTTCTTTTTCCCCAGTCAGCATAAACTGACCAAACTACCTGTTGTTGCTAAAACGTGATTCCAAACATTGCTGGCAGGGCAATAAAACCAATCAGCTGCTGATTCCCCTGGGTTTGTTTACAAGCAGAGTAGTTGTGCAGTAGAGGCTAAAGGGTCATTACAACCTCAATAAGGTTCAAAACTTGCCAATTATTTGTGCTGCGCTTTGTTTGGGCTGTTGGATTTGGAGTTTGCAGGGTGAGTGGGTATTGGTGGCCACAGCACGGACATTGAAGTTGCTTTTAAATTAGAGCAAGATCTAGCTCACAGCCATGGCTGAAACAAGGTGGGAACTGCAGGACCATTTGTTTCACCCAGGAGCACAACCTTGGAGCTGCCAGCTGCCCATGGAAGCCCATCCTGATGGGGATTTTTCTTACTAAAGCTAATCTAATGGTCAAGAGGGCGACTTCCCTCCTTCCAGTTCTCTACTGAACTGCCTTGGGGAGCTCTAAGTTACCCTACTTTAAGCTTAGTTTTTTGCCTGTCTGAACTCTCTGAACTGGCTTTATGCAACACCAGCGTTAAGGAGGCAGGAGCCCAGCATCTGCAGCAGGCAAGGGAATGGTGACCACCTCTACCAGAGGAAAGCAGCTGCCAGATTCCTCAGCTGCAGTGTGAACCTGCATCACTAGAGTATACCTACATAGTCCTTTAATATAATATATGGTCATGTTCTCCACACAGAACTCATCCTTTTCTTCCTCTCACAGCCACTGAGCAAAAACACTGATGGGAGAAACTGGCTTGCCCCGGACAGAGATGTCTACTTCTGTTTGGCTAAATCAGAGCTTCCTGTTCACACACTGCTTCAGGAGATCAAAGCCAGCAAGCTTAACCAGTGTCTGTTTTAAAACTAATCTCTTCTCAAACTTTGAGTACTCTCACTCACTCTTTTCCAAGCTTCCTTTCACTCTGCGGTAATCACCGATGAGACCGATGCCTTTCTATGAGGAATTCTGACAATTCCCATTCCCAGCTTTCCTATCTGAGCCCCTGACTCCATTGTCTCTACCCTGCAGCCCATAAACCGCAGCAAGCCTACATAAGGCAGAAAGTCCAGATGGGAAGTCATGAACGGAGTGATTGGTGGTCACATACGGCACCAAACTTCCAGTTTCTAAGGTTCTAATGTCGACATGGGGGTCAACACAAACAACCTCAACCAGTCCTTTACAGCTCTGCCTCCTTGGAAGGCTAGGGTATTAACACTCCAGCTGGACAGAAGTGCCATTTGCAGGTACAAGCTTGGGGCAAGGAGATGGTCTGAAGCAGAGACAGTGATGTTCCCATCAAGGGCAATCCCTAAAGCAATGTAATGCTCACAGGGTGACATGTTCCCAAGCAGCTAAAAGGCAATGTCTGCTGAAAAGGCCAACCTGGATTTCCCAGCACTCTTTCAAAGTCATGTAGATTAGGGATGCTTTTCAGTTGAAGTTGACATCACTAGATATCAAAAAAAAGTAACTTAAAAGCTTCTGAAATTACTCAACAAAAAAAAAATTATATTTCAAGTAACAAATTATTTTTAGTATTCCCCAACCCAGTGTTCTCCTAATTATGTCAAGCCTTTTCTATTTTCTGAAGAGATGGTTAAAATAAGGGTTTTTTTCTGGTTAAAAGGCCACGAGCAATTGTTTCACTATGGAAAAAGTAGTATTCAGTAAAAGGAACTTCACCCACCTGTCTCCCCCTTTATGTGAATGCCTGCAGAACACACCAGAATATTAAAACCCACCAAAGTAACAGAAAGCTTACTGTGGTTAATAAGTTTCCACTTCACACGCAGCCTGAAGCCTGTTGTTCCCCTTTTAAATAATCTCAGCTACCTGTGATTACAGTATAGTTCCACAGTAATTGATTGCTACAGGGACTGGCCTTTACTCAGTTCAGTGACACAGATCACAATGTGGGCATTTGAAGTGATAAAAATATGATGTTCAGACATGAATGCACTCACTACACATCTGTGATGTGGAGGAATAAGAAACAGTTTTTAAGTCAAGTACCCTTCAGAATACAGGCAAGCAAGTAGTACCTGAAATGCATCATGGAAGAAGGATCTGGGCTGAAGGACAGCTGTACATAGCAAAAAGAGAAGGATGACAGTTCTCTGGATAAGGAGGACTTTTCTTCTTTCAATAAAATGAGAATAATGCCTAACAGGGACGACAGATGGTAACTACCACAATACCATTTAAGTACTACATAGTTACACAAGGTATTGTTCAGGTATGACCCCAAGGTTTAGGAAACTGATCTTCAGAAAGAAAAGATTTCACATCGTGTTTTAAATTTGGACAAAATGTAAGCTATTAGAGTCATTTCAGCCACATTAGCTATACACAATAGAGGCTACCTGAGCACTACAATGTGCTGAGTAAGCTTCAAACTGTGTAAACAAATTCACAGATGAACTCTCTCCCTGCAAGGCAGCTTTAGTGCCTTTACTTACACTTTCAGGTCTACAACTAATTCTCTCATGTATTATTTCAACTAAAATCTCTTTAAGGAAAAATAATCAGTCACAGCTTCTACTTTCCATTAATCCTTCACAACCCAGAGCTGTATTTTAAAGCATAAACAATGCTAAAGTCATATCGCCAGAAAGATGCATGGCTTTTAGGATAAGGCAGTAAATGACTGGACTTAAATTCAGTTATTTCCATAATCAGCCCCCAAGACCATAACCCTCTCTATTTCAGTAATTTTAAACAGTTACTATTAAATAATACTTAGCACTTACAGAGTGCAATAGATCTTCAAAGCTGTACAGAACCATTAATAAAAAATGATTGAAAAATAGCAAAACCATTAGAACTTCCTTCTACCTTATTATTTATATCCTAGAAATATCACACAAAGCCTTTGGGGGCAGCAGAGACTTTTCAACCCTAACGGAAAAGATTAAACTAAAAATTTAAGTTAAATTAAAATGTACTCGTATTTTTGAAGCTTTTTTAGAGCTAACATTCACTAATCTCTAGATAAAATAATTTCTTAATGATATGCTTAATAATGTGTTTTAAAGAGAGAAAACCCCAAATGATATTGTTTCTAATACCAATATGGTAAAATAAAATTAATTCTCTCAGGTGTGTGTCTCAAAGCAATGTGTGCTGTTACCTGGGAGCTCTAAGTCACTGTTTCCAAGCCTCTGAGCAGTAGCAGATGTCTAGATGCATTTATATCACCATAGTAATGGAAAATCTGGTGCATTATCTTCCCTGCATTACTGTGAAAAATCATAGCTTGCCTTTCTTCTGCCTTTTAAAAGAACAGGAGTCCAAAATTCCACAGCTTGATGCCTGCAATTAGGCTTCGGCGAGTTTTAATAGCCTCTGCAGCAGTGTGAATATCATCAGATATTAAAATTATTTATATTACTTTTTTAGAAAAAGCCTTTTTTAAATTGGTTTTACTTCAGATTTTCCACTCAGTGGGAATTTAAAGGTCAGTAAGTGCAACTTTATAGAAGTTTTAGAGACTTGGGGTGGCAAGACTCAGGCGTGAAGGACCTGCCTGTCACAGCTGCTGCAGTCGGTGCAAATCCCTGAAATGGACAGCAGGGGTGCGGCAGCACAGACCAAACTCCCAACTCATCAACACAGGACCAGGAAATGCAAGGATCCATTCCCGAAGACTTCATAGGATCATATCAACTGAAATGACCTTGAGTTAATTTTTAATTTAAAAATGGCAAGTCTTGCTAGTATTTTTATTGTAGGAATTTAGGATGTCTTTAATTACATTAATGTTTATTACCAAAACAGAGTGCTTCAGAAATGCCAGCACGTGCAGAAAACTACCATTTCATCAGCTTGATACTTGCTTTCTCATTTAATAGGAACAGTTATCTCTGTAACTTATGCCATAAATATGATATAAATTGCTATCAATGTCATTTGGGGGGTTTTGAGGGATGAGAGAGGAAAGCACTATAGATACCTGTGGATGCACTGGAAAACTGATAGTTATCATTCACTACTGAAGTTCCAGTAAAGGCTTAATAGATTTTTCTTGTTTCAAATTTAAACATAATTTAGGAAGAACTTGAATATAAAAAAAACCCTATTCCTCCTTATTTAAGTTTAATCTTCTGACATACTGAAATACTTAATATTATATAACTAACCTCTGGATATGCTTCTAACATAAATCTGTATTATAATAGCAATGGAACTAGTAATTTTTAAAGTTCAAACCAATTTAAGAATTTCAGTAAATATTCCAAACCTAATTGATTGAAATGGATGTAGGTGCTCCCAACTGTGAAAAAAGATCAGGATACCATTACCACACACTCTAACTGTTTATTTATTCCCTGTCTAGGAACCTGATTTAGAGGCAATAAAATGCAATCAGTACACAAACCAGAAGCAGGAATCATCTGCTAATGGAACTTTTAATTGAGGAGTGACCACTGACATGAGGTAATTCTTTCCACGCAGAACTCCTTGCAGAGACCTCTACGCACTTTGTCACGGTAAACAATCACTAACATATGCATTAAAGAAAATTTAAATACATTATGACCCAATAAATATCACAATCCATCAATAAACACTTTTCCTCCCTAAAGATTTAGAGTTAAAATACCACATTTCAGTAGTCCTTTAGCGCTAGACATCTATTTACAAGGTTACTACTAACACAGCTATTTGTAATCAAAAGATAATTGGTTTTGTTAAATGCACCAGTACACAAAGGAACTGTCAAGCTGAAGAACTGTGTCAGAAAATAAATTCAGATTAGTTTACATCTGCATTCATAAATCATGAAGTAACTTCCTTAAGGTATCAATTCTGCTCTCTTAGGATTGTGTTTCCACACTGGAAGTTTATCATTAAAGGACTGTGCCACTTTCCACGGTAAATTCCTGTTTTGATTCCATATCAGATTCAGGAATTTCTGAGACAAATGATCATCACCTAACTTGCTTTTTAAGCAAAATGCTGAATCTACAAAATCATGTGTGAGGTAACTGAAATTAATAAAACAAAGAGTTTATACCAATTACCTCCTCTTTTCATCAGTATCACCAATCCCATACCTACCAGGTACTAGTAGTATCAATTGTGGCTGCAGCGCAAACAAATTAAGGGGGTGCTGACTTAAAACAAGCCAAAGTGGGTCTAATTAAGTGAACAATAAGAAAAAGAAAAGGGCAGCCTAATAATCAGAAGGAAAAAGCCCCCACCCTCTAACAGTCAGAGTGGCAGTGCGATGTTTGACACACTATCCTACCAAATAATCAAGTGTACGAAACTCAGTTCTCATTGTACAGTTTTCTTGCTTTGTTTTCTTTCCACAAGCTTTTGGTGCACAAGCAGCACTTAAATACGTTATTAGAAACATTTCCTTGAATGTTTTAACCCCACACGTGCAGCTAATTTATAATTTAAGAGTTTAGGATCTGATGTAGATCTTGCTGTAAAAAGACTCCCCTGATTCAATACTTCTTAGATAAGGCCCAAGAATTATTAAGAACTATTTTAGCTTTTCTGCAGGATGGATCCTACAGACACTGCTCATCTTACAATTGTACCTTCCAGACAGGCACAATATTCAAAGTTACAAACAGGAACCATAAGGCACACTCTCTAATATACAGAAAAATAATCAATAATTAGGTCCCACATTTACTTATATTGTAATAAAATCTGTATTTGATCTACTATTACTCTTCTAAAGCTTCATTTTACCCAAGGAAGTATTTTATAATTCTTTTCTTAAATTATATATATTTAATAACATTTAGATGTGTGGAAAGAACAATCTGTTAGATCTTAAATCAGTAAACTACAAAAACTCGTAGGAAAATAAACAACTTTGACATTCGTCAATGTAATATCCACAAGTCCATGCAAATTACTGATCTCCTATATACCACTATGTATTAATAATCAAAGAACTAAACCTAGATTGTATCCACCATCAAAATAATGCTAAAATTCAAAATGAACACATTAGTTTTTCTCAATCCTTGATGCTTCTTCTATGAAACTTCATTACTTAGTTCTACAAAGGAAGGACTCAAACAACTCAAAAAACATTTTTTTCTCCATGCTGCTTTCCCAGTCATTTAAGACAGAAGTTGGGTCTTGGCAAAACAAATCTAAATCTTTTCAGAAAACCTGAGTGTCTTCCAAGGACTGCAGGTTCTATTGCTTAGAAAAGGGGACTTAATTTTATATTTCAAAAATAGATGTTCTTCAGCAACATGAATGTGTGACTCACAAGTGCTGTTTAATATTCTGGAATAAGAGAGATGGTAGAATTCAGTAAAATCAAAGACACTGAGTGTATTACACAAAAATCTCTACTGTCAGAGTCACTCCGTTTAACATGCAAAGACAGTCACTGCAAAACAAAGTAAATGCAAGAACTAGCAGGTTTATGTCAAAAGGGAAGAAGAGGAAACCATAGAAATTATCATACTAATCTGGATTTCCTGCCATATTCTTAAACTAATGCTGGTACTTCATGAAATTTAAGTATATTATCCTAAAAATTAGCAGCTTGATGCCAAAGAACTCCAAATGCAAATAATGTCCTTTTCCACAACATCTGTCACAGCAACATCATTGAATAAATGCAAATGTAAACTAGAAATGGGGAAATATGTTGTACACTAGACTGAGTTTAGGTCACAATATGGTGAAGTTCAGATTTTAATTCTCCATCACTGTTTCTGCTGGAATGGTCACCCAATATTTCCCTCTTTTCAGGTGTGCAGCAGACCACTCAAGAATCAGCATGGAGAAAATCCTCCTCTAATGTTCTCAGGTGTTGCTTCCAAATTTCCTTGCTTTGGTGCTTCTTGGCACCCTGACAAAAAACCACCCTTTGTGTTCTCCTGAGCCAATTCCACTTCACAGCAGAGTCTGTACATGGGGAGATTTTTAGTACAGCCAAAACAACAACTACTGCATGTGGAAAGGAAGTGGAACCAAACCAGGAGCCTGCCCACAGCCCAAAACTACCAAGAGAACAAAAGCATCACAGCATGCAGACCCATCCATCCTACTGGGACACCACTTGGGACAAGAAGGCTTTACTTTCCAGAGAGGATTTGGGGTTAGAACTCTGCCTGAACGTTCCTGACAGCCCCCAGGACACCCTTGGCTCTCAAGCAAAGCCTGGGATTCAGACAGTGCCAGCTGTGCTTCCAGTGGGCAACACTGAGAGTTTCTAACCACCCTGGCAGTAGGAGACTCTTACCAAAGGTGTGCATGGCAAACTGAGCTTTAACTTTTAAGGAAGAGAAAGGAAAATGCTTAAAACGCACCCGTGCTAAGGTAATATTTACATTTCAGAGTAAAGTCACTGACAGTTGAGAAATGTAAACTTTGGAAGTGTTTGAGTAGCTGCTGTTTAAGCAAACTCATTTCTGTTGGGTTTTTTTAAAAGATGATTTCAGACAACATATGCAATTACACGATCACACAGTATTATTTCTACAAGACCTTTTGCTCACCAAGTGACTGCAAAAGCTGCATGAACAAGCTACGCATTTTGTACACAGATTTTAGTTTCTTCATTAACTAGAAGAATACACCCAAAAGTCAGTAATTTATTCAAGATTAAAATTATTTACTTTTTCGGATATACCATTTGTCAAGATATGTTTTAAATTTTCAGCTGTTTCTGCTTCTGAACTGACCAATTAACAAAGAAGATGCCAAGTTGTTAGAAACTTCCTGATGAGAAGAAAAACTGAATTAGGTGTAACTTTATGGTGCTGAAAGTTAAACACGTTTGGATATTAGTATGAAGTTGTTACTAAGAGACAGAGAATTTCTATAAATTATTGTATTTTAATGTATTTGTTTTCTGATAACATTGAAGCTTCTTACGTGAGAGTTTTTGGTGGTAGCACTCTTTACATACTGGTTTCTACAAATAAGAAATTGCTGTGGATGCCTGATTGCTTCCTTTGCATTATATCTGTTTTGTTTGCAAAGGAGCTTTTAATAATTCACTATTGCTCTCAAATAACCCTGTGCAAAGCATAAAATGGACACATTTTTGAAAACGGATGAGTGGGTATTCAATAACTTAACTAAGATCACAATACTGGCAGGTTTTGAATAGTATGGTCGTGCCTTATCTTTCTGTTTAATTCATCAGGTCTCTAAACACACTACTAAAAAGGTGTCTGTGCACCTGGGCAAGGGTAATTATTAAGTAGCACTGTCAATTCTTGCCTTATCTAAACACACTGCAAATACAATTTATGCTTTCAAAATGTTAAATAATAGATTCTCTGATTTTAAAAAGACCAAAAAACTCTACTTGTAGCACTTGGTGAGATTAAAACACATTTTGTAACTTCTGCCTCTATGCTAATATTCGAAATTCAATTACAGAAGGCAATGTGCTGATCTGACAGAGGAAACTGAAGACTCAAAATTACAATTTTTTTTTTTTAAATAATGTTTCCAACTCCCCCTGCCAGTTGATCCCTGCCTCCTTCCTAGATATACACAAAGCATTTTTGTGGTAAAGCAACTTCCTTAACAATACCACAAGTATTTGCTTTCCCACTCCAAAAATCTACACATGCAGAAAGAAAATGAAGCTTGGACATGTAGTATCAGATATAATTACCAACTATTGTGATAGTACTGAATCCATCTCCCAAGAGGAGTGGGAACATCACTCAAAGATTATTTACTGAAATGGCCAATTTGTAATTTCCATGCTTTAAGAAGATTGGATATGGCAGTAGCTAGGATGCATTAGCAGGGACTCTGCTTACAAAGAGGCAGTTTTATCTAAATCAGTCGACTGCAACTCCCAAGCACAGCACTGTTTCAACAATGCACAATTTGCCAACAACATCCCTTGAAACCATTTCCAGCTACACTACAAAGAATCCAAGCGCATGTCAAACCTCACTGCGAGGCAGCAGTAGGATTTTAGCCTCCAAAATACTTCAAGCAGTTAAATGAGATTTTTACATCTTAATACCTTCAGTATTAGACAGGTAAGCAGCAGTTAATACTTTTTTTTTTCCTCGAAATGGAATTTGTATTCCAAATTTTGTTTCACAATTACTAGCTTTATAAAAATTATTTCAAATGCTTAGAATGAAATAGCCTCAGTATTAAACCTGACCATAAAAGAAAATTGAATGCAATTAATGTTTGTAATGGCTTTTCTCTTTGTTCCTCCCCCTTCATTTTTCATGTAGCTCAACAAGCATCTATTAGCCTTTGAACATTCATATCACTGAATTATGAAGCACTAAAACTCAAGAAATGTGCAAAATGCACAAAACCCCAAACAGAATATGTGAAAAGTAATTTGCATACGGCTCTTAAGTATGGTAAATGCTGATGGCAAATTTTAAATGCTACCAAGAACTGTATATCTCATACAACTAGTAACTGTTTAAAACATTCATTTCATATATTCCAAATGATGGAAACGTAACTGCAGTCATATTCCTAAAAGCTCCAGGTTGAAAATCACTATATGCAGAGCAGAGCTGGTGACTTCAATCAACCTTAAGCACGAGGATATACACAGAGGTAAATATATGCAAACTTTGCTCAACTGGCAGTCAGGATAATGCAAATTTCCTATACTTCCCAAGTATTTATTAAATTTATTAAAATCAAATTTTAGTAGTAGTAACGTTCATACACAACATCTGAAAGTTACTGTCTCTCAAGTCTGGGAAAATCTTTTGGTTTTCCCATCCACTTCACTTGTTAGAAAAAAACATTACTGAATAATTTCAGTACTGCTGTAGCTTTGTAGTACAGAGCACTGGTTTTACCTTTCCAAGCATTCTCCCAAGGAAGTAGTAATGTCGGGCATATGAGTCTCCAACGAGCATCTGAGCAGCAGGGTTAGGGTAAAGCAGTCCCTCATTGGTGGTTTTAAAAAAACCCTGGTTAGGGTTAAATCCTGATTTGAGGAGTTCATTCAGAAATTCTCTGAAAATTCCACCACCATCAATACCAGCTTCATCAAGACCATGTGCATTAAGCAAGTGAACACGAATGCGCTTTTTTAGGTCAGGTTCTGCAGAGAAAGGAGAGAGACAAACACAAATGCAATTGTCTGCTTCAGTTTTGTATAGATAAAAACACATGTAACTACACACACAAACTATATATGCTAGAATAAAAACTGACCTAGTAAATAGTAGCAAAACTCTTATTACTGGTTTGAATTTTGGAATATTTAGTTTGTGAAACACTCACTTTGTAGAAAAGGTCTTGTTTTAAGAGTTGTAAAAAAACCCCAAGTGGATAAGACCATAGGTAGGGGAAGAAAAAAAATCCTACAAAATATTTAAAACAGACCCAGGAATAACTTGAAAATTGTATATATATAAAATACTGTGAGTGCAAGATTCACACGAACATGTGATTTAATTCAATGTAGTAAAATTTACAGTACTACATCCTATCATTAAAAAGAGCCCTGCACTATTATCAGACATATTGTACCTAGCAAATCCTGTTCAGTCCATATGTATTTGCTGGCAAAGGTTATCAAAGCAGATAATATCTAATGAATTACATAGAAAAATATACAAATTACAATTATTTGGATGAGCAAATGGGAAGAAAAGCACCATAAAAATGGGTTGTAAAGAGGTTATTTAGACTGCAATAATCAGACAGAATATGGGTGAGAATTACTTCTGAAAAAAAAAGGAAATTTAACTTCTGAGAACTTTCACATCTCCGAGCCGATACACCTAGAGCATACCAGTCAAATAAGCAAATATGGATCTACATGGTAAGAACAATAAAGTGTTACAGCAAGCTGATAACTGTAAACCTACCATTCTCAGGAGAAAGTTTATCATAAGCATCTTCATAAATATAATTTCTTCTGATAGTGACATTAATTCCATCCAAAAATGGCCCATCTCCTTGAACTTCTTGTTTATCAGCATAGATCAGTCTTTGAAAAATCTGTTAAAATGAGTGAAAAGAGCAATTGTCAATGTGTAGATCTAAATATTCAATGAGAGATGGTTATTTCATTACTGTTACTGTCCTTAGACCTGCCTAACTCATTTTCAAGTGATTTGTCTTCTCTCTCATTGAGCTGCAGAAACTTAATACAGAGCCACGACCCATGGAAGGGGAGAAGGGGGGACAGAAATGCAAAGAACTTTTCTGTGCTAAGATACCAACCTCAGCACTTTCTACATGAAGTGGCACATCTACAAACATTGTGCCAGTACTTCCAGTTTCCTCTCCCTAACTTTCAGAGTTCTCAAATGCAAAATATTCAAAAACAAAGGAAAAAAAGTCCCATGAGTATTTTACACATACAGAGGTTGTTCTCAATAGTGGTAAATAATTTTTTGTTGCTGTTTGCAGTGGTCAGGGAAACTCTCAGTAATAAAAAAATAGGTACCAGCTCCCCTTGTATAAGCAGTGAACAAATAATTCAGACGAAAATCATGGATATTACTGCCAGACTAAAAAAGAACCGGAGCATCATAAAAATTCAAAATACTTATGCCAGGTGAAGTACAAATTGAACTTCACATTGTCCATTTTAAAGTCTTCACAATAGGAACCTCTTCCCCTGAAGTGTAACTGTAGCTAACTGTGCTTCTATGTCAAGAGGTAGCATGGGAGGAGGTTGCCGAAATTATATTTCCTCTAGCCAGGACATGAATGTTTACTATATTCTCTCTTGACATCATTCCCACATCCAATAAATAGTCTAGTACATTTTCCAAGGGATATAATCTCCCAATAATATGTCAGATCATTTATTTTATGAAAAAGAGTCTGCAGGGATTTTTTTAAAACAGCAAATTTAACATGAAAGAGGAAATCTGACCACAGCAAACAAAGGTAGAGTAAGGTCTCAAATCTACTGTTTTTATGGGCAACTGTTGCTAGTGGAGAACATGCTTTCCAACCAGGAAGATTACAGTACAAAGCAGGAATCTTTCCTAAGGTACACAGCAGGAAAACAAGAGAAAATAGTCCTAAGCTGCAGAAAGAGAAACAAGGGATGGACACAGAAAGAAGTTCGTAACAGGAGTGATTAGGTACTGGAAAAGGTTACATGAGAGTCTGTGAAATCTCCATTTCTAAAGATAGACAAAACTCATCTGGACAAGTCCTTGTGCATGCTGATCCAAGTCTGTAGTTAATCTTGTGTGAAAATGAAACCTAGAGTACCTCCAGAGGTCCCTTCTGGCCTAAATTTTTCTACAGTTTTGTAACATCAAGACATGTAGCCACAGGCACCTTTTTATGTACAGAGCATGAGAATATGCTCATCACCGCTCTCCTTCCCGAAGCAGGACTAGATACAGTGTGTTAATTACTGTTACACAACTCAGGATGGAAAAAAATCATCTGGTATTACATCTCATAGCGGAACTCTTTTTGGTCCTGACTGACTCCTTACATAACCCAATGTTCATGGATATGTTAGCCCTGAAAATGAGAACTCTAATGCACAACTGAAGCATTTGCAGTAACTTCAGACAAGCACAGAAAAACAAACAAAGCTGACTGAAGCACG
Source organism: Chamaea fasciata (assembly GCF_029207755.1). Classification (NCBI taxonomy): domain Eukaryota; kingdom Metazoa; phylum Chordata; class Aves; order Passeriformes; family Sylviidae; genus Chamaea; species Chamaea fasciata. The sequence continues at coordinate 144,791,856 of NW_027094086.1, forward strand.
CACCATGGAAAGTAGCATCACCAATTAGTCAAAGTATGGCCTAAGGAGGTGAGAACCAAGGCACTAAATACAAATTGGATTCGTTACCTCTCGCAGACTGAAAGGTGCACCCCAACGTGCCTTAAGGCTGACGGGGAAAACACTCCCTAGGGCCAGAAAGCTGAAGAGCCTACCATGGAACTGGACCCTGCAATTGCTTGTAAGAGCATCTGTTATCTAGTAAGTCAAGGTAAAAATGGCATAAGGAAGTCCAAAAATGAAAGGGCATATGAAATAACCCACATACACAAGCACCATTGATCTTACAATATTAAATTACAGAGCAATAGACAGCAACTGACCAAAAGGAAAACAACCTTATTATGGTCATGGTATTTTCTTCCCTTATTGCAACTTGCTCTGAAGAGGCAGTGGGAGACTCCAAAGGAACACTGACTCCCACTCTTATACAAAAAGCACCGTACACACTTGTTCCTAAACACAGCGTAACAGAATCTCCTCTTTGAACTTTAGAAGTTCAGTTGTAGTTTTATCCTTATCTCCAAGTGCTCCATGCCATTGTTACTTCAGTTTTTGTGATAAAAGCACTCAAGGTTTTATGAATTCCAAAACCATAACATGTATGCATCTCAACACAGCTTTAAGAAGTACAGAGGCTGGAAGGCAGTGACTAAGTCCTGACATAGAGATCCCTGCTTGAGGTCAGTTCCTATGATTTCTCTGTGATCCTAGTGTGAGATTGCCATACAGTAATAAGATGTTTTGTTGGAACAATTGTTTCAGGGAAGCCTGGTAAAAAATCCACACATTTTCTACCAAGCTGCCTCTGTCTGTTTTGACAAACGAAGACTGACTTTCCCTATGGAATAACTCATCAATCCCTTGACAGTGTCTTGAAATGCAACATTTCGAAGACAACTTAGGGACCAGTTTTTAAATAATTGATACTGTTGAAAACTAAACCAGTTTAAAAAAAATGTCCTTAACAGAAAATAACTTTAAGAATATTTATGATGCAAACTGAAATAGGTAATAGAACTAACAATTACATCTATAAAATCTGAAAAACATTCAAAAGCAAATCCAATCAATCAAGCACAAGAATCTTGCAAGTCTTAAGCTATTTATACACTCTAATAAAGTTCAGCTACTCAGCTACGAATGCAAGAACTTAATCTCTAAGTATTAATTTCCCAAAATGGAGATCCATTATCTCATTTGGAGCACACCCACCCAGTGCTCCCAAGTCTCCAGCTGTGACCCTGCACTCTGGTACAAACACACAACCGGTGCTGTGCCACCACAAGAGGGTGCAATCATGTAGAGCCATCCCTGACCAGGGACTGCAAACTGCTCTCATCTGTCTCGCAAGAAATGTTTCTAACTCTAATGCTAATATTATTAAGGGCAACATAAGTTGGAAAGAAAGAGAGAAGTCATTAACTTCAAATGTTCAGTTGCTGCATGAGTACTGAAGAAAAATTGTGCAGACCATTTCCTGCTGTAGGGAATCGATCCAGTTTCTACTTCACTAAGTGTTCTTTTTACACTTACTCAAAACAAAAAGCTAAAAAAACCAATTGCATATTAAATTAGAAATTAGGTACCTTTACTCTTTCTTCAAAAGGAACTACAAAAGGTAGTTCTGTCAGAATTGCAAGTTGTCGTTCTTCAGATACAGACAGAGGTGCTGGTTCCAAACCCACTTAAAATAGAAATAATAATTTTAAAAGTTTTGGAAAAAACATATTTTCAAACAATTTATTTTGTATCAACTCAATCTGCTTTGTATAAAAATACATACATTGAAAGAGTTTCTTTACTAACCTTCACTCAAAGCCTTACCTTTCTTTAAACATTAGTTGCTACAGGCAAACTGAAATATAAGTAGTGAAAACACATGAAAACAAAACGCATATAAAAATACATACTTCCATACCCCTATTTTAATCAGAAAAAAAAAAACCTTCTTATTGACATTTTAGTTAAGAATAAGGAAAAAAATGCATGATAGAAGACAATTAGTACTGTGATGATTTAGAATTTTCATTGCAGGAAGATACAATATTCCTACTCTCAAAACTGTATGCTCAAAACTGTTTACAAGTCATTGTGCTTTCAACTACATCACTACTTTCAATCAAGTCATTTTAGGTAAAAACCTTAAGAATTAAACCAAATCTAGGGAAACCAACAGAAAGATAACATTTATTTCAATGAGTTTTCTCTCCTAACAGCAAAGTCACAGTGACCATATCAAATACCAATCACTGCAGAAACAGTGAAAACATCATCAAGAACTTGCATAATGTATTTAAGAATAAAGTACTGGAGAAGAATTCAAGAAGCCACAGTAGAGAGGCTAATTCATGTAGTTCCCTAACTACTGTGCAGCTCCTTCGAACCCTCAGAGGGTATTTTTGGGAAACAACTCAACTCTTGGTGATGCACAGCAGAAATTACAATCCTGGTCTAACTTCATGGGAGGAAATTCAGCCAGTGAGCACATATCTGACTGTAAATTAATTAAGGGCAGGCAGTATTGCTCACTCATGAGCCACTGTGGCCAAAGGTCCTCCTCACTTCAGTCTACACAGGTAACAACACCCAGTTACTTGGTTGTTTCATTTTCAAGTTTAATAACCACCTCTCTGAAAAAAGACTCCAGAGTCCAGACTATTCATAGAGTGTATTACAACATAAGTAAATGCTTCCTTTCACTACCCTGTCTGGAAGTTTTTGATTACAGTTTCAAGGTTTTTTCTTTGGCTTCTACCCTTGGTGACAAGCACCTTCTGCAGTCTTCTGGACTGAACACTTCGATGTTCTTTTTTGTTTGTTTTTTAAATCCTCAAAGCACTTTAAGTAGAGATATTTTAAGCACCAATTTAATAGGAGATGACCCTAAACATCACTAATCTTGATATATATTCATTGGGAGCAGGTTTCAACATTGCAAGCCTTTGAAATTTCTGATAAAATGCTTATTTGTGATTACCTTTAGTTTACTTAGTAAACATTTTTAATTAAAGTCAATGTATGAAGCCTATTAAGCTAACAGTTAAAAGCATTTTAAATGAAAAGTGCATGTACAGCAAAGGTAAACTACTACATGACTTCGACAGTTCAATTATTTCAGTCAATTAGTCAATTTTATCTGCATTTCTCCATCACAGCTTCTTTCTTTAAAGAGAAATATGGGATGGAGTCATCAATACAGAGGGCATTTAGAACTCACAAGTCTGCCATTTAAGTAAATGAAAAAGCACAAATAAACATGACCATATGTGATTCGGCAGTACTTTCATGCTAATTGGCTTTAACCCATATGGAGTCAAGAGGGATTAAACAAGTCATGTGCACAAGGTTACCTGCTTGTTTTCACACATTCATGTTGACTGCACTTTCATTGTAGCCTGATTTCATATGAAAACAAGGTTTACATGAACACACTGTCATCCTATCTCACCATATTGCCTCCAACACATCTCTTGAGTTCATCAGCTGAACTTCAACTTTGACAGAGAATAGGAGATTCAAAAATACCAAATACTGTGGAAAATTTTCAATGGGCCAGAGAGAAGAAATTCCTTTAGCGACCTGAATACAGACCCAGCCAGGAGAGCAGAGCTCACTGTGCCAGCTCACCCGAAGCCAGACAGGAAAAGGAGGGCACACAGCTGCTCACACCAGCACAGCACAGGCATTCCTTATTCCCCCAACTGCCCACACCAGGGGAGGCATGAAATGGAGAGAAATGGGGGCATCTGGGGAAGGAAGACCCAGCAGAGAACTCAAGGTACTGTAGGTATGAGGGCAAGGAGTGATAAATGTGGAATAGGTTTGACAGTGGAGAACATCCAGACAGTATAAATAGCTGTGGAAAGTCATGTAGGTCAGTGAAAGAAACAAGGATTGCTGAAGTGGAGGTGACTTCCAAAGAAAGAAACTAAACTGAAAAAATATATAATTAAAAATTCTCAGCAGTACTTAAACTGAGCCAACTAGTTATTTCCTGGCAACTACACTAATAAGGTAATCAAAACAAACTTTTACCATCATAGCTACCCAAAAAAAAAATTATCACTAGAAGTTTTTAGGCTTCAACCCTGGACAAAGCTCTTAATTCTGTACAACCCTATAGCAGCATTCAAAGGGTACAGTCTCTTCATGATCTACTGTACCTGGTTAAACTAACTTAAGCAGATTGCATTATCTTAAAAGACAGAAAGGACTCTTCTAAATGAATCATTTTGCCACTTAAAGGCCCCATTTTTAATTCATTATTAATTCTGCACAAGTGCCAGTGATTTAATGATTATTTTACCTGATCACAGAGAGGTAAAATTCTAGAACTGTGAGGCTGAAAAGGTATGAAAAGCCGGAAGAAACAGACTGTCTATATAAGAAAGCATATTGGCTGAACGAATCCAGTGTAAATTTATCCTGATTGCTAAGTTTGTGCCATTCTCAAATCTTTCTCTGCAAGTTCCATAAAATCCTAATATTTTGAGTAATTCAGAGGTTTAAGTTTCTGCCTTATCTAAGTAGAGACACTATTTATAAACAGGAATTAATGTTTACCATGAAAGCCTGTTTGTTACAGTTTAATACATAATGAAAATATTTCTTTATAGCATACAGTTAAAGCAAAATCTCAATGCTTTTTATCTTCTGCAACTGTATTAATTTTCTATTCTATGCAACTGCCTTTTATATATATTCATACATTATTTTAAAACCACATCATTTCTCCACCTATCATTTCCCCTCATCAATGCCAGCAGAAGCTTGGGCAAAGAAATTAAATTAAATAACATTAGATATTCTAAAGATACATACACATGCATACAAGTACACAATTTTTAAAAATATATTAACCAAAATTATGAAAGATTATCTTGCTTTTGGCTACCGAGATTTTAATACAAAATACTCAACTGAGTTCTAGAAAACACAGATTTCTTTGCATAAGGCAAACTCTTATTTTGACTTAGCAAAGCTGAAATTGCATAGACAGTGTCTTACCATCCAAAGTAGATTGCAGAGGTCCTATTCTCCCCATCCTCCTGACTCTCCAGACATGTCTGGCTGATGGCACATATAGCTGTGTGACCTCACAAATTAACAGGATTTCACAGTTAAACAGGACCTAATTACACATCACAATTTACTATTCCATACTAAATACACAGAGCTGTCACATGCAGGAGTGTGTCTGAATGCCTTAACATCTTCATTTCTGCTCTGCCCTACAGGAGAGCTGCACAATTAATAACAATACAATATAAATCCCATGTATTTAAAAATTCCACACAATGTTACATTCAGTTCTGATATTTATGACACTAGAGAAGCTGACTTTGAATTCTGAGATATCAAATATTCTGTTTGTTTTGTATGGAGCACGTGTCATGACTCAAAGGAATGCAGTCCACAGCAGGTATTAGCTTTTTCTTTTGCATGCACATAACGTGCTTTTTGAGATCTACGTCATTCTTTTCAAAAGATCTTAGAAAAATAAAGGTAATTTCTAGGTGAGTTAAGCACAGAAAATGCTGCTGAATTTTCTCTTATTTTGGAAGAGAATTTTCCCCACTACAGAGCAATTCTCTCATTTAGCATTTTTACTGTGAGAACATGCAACTAAATGCTACCAGATTTCCCAGTCTCCTCTGCTATAAATGCCAATGATTTACACTCTTGCACTGTAGGGCAAGCTCCCCTTTATGGATTGGAAATGTGCTTTAACATACAATTTTCTTAACAGATACAAGACTCTTACATCAGGGAAAAGCAACATTATTCCAGGTTTTAAACCATACAACCTGTGCAACATCAACATCACAAATAGTGTCAGGAATCAAACACTTCACCAGTGAAAATTTGGCACCTGTAAGGCTTTGTGGAAAAAGATGACTCTTACCTTATCTGCTTTAATGTTTTCTTGCTCTGAGAGCCAGTGATTTGGTGGACAGAAATTTCTCCTTGAATCCCTAGATTTCAACATTTTCACCAAGTTTGTGATGACCTAGGTATCAGAAACACATACATTCAGTATACATTTTGCACTGTGAATGAAATTACGTCATTCAAAAAGCAAAAGCTTTTATAAAAAATCAGTAACATATAAAATTGCCACTTATTTTTAACTCACGAAAACTTGCTGTTAAATACTTGAGAATGAAATTAAGTAATCGTGGTTCACTTGCAAGACATCAAAAAAACCTGGCTTAATAAAGTCTCATTCCAAAATCTAGGAACAAGGACCTCATAGGATTTAGCAGTACTGCACACATAAAGTGCTGTATGCCAGTTCAGGGAAGCCCAAACAAATCATTATCAACATTAAACTACTTACTTAAAGAAAGTAACATCTAACCAAGCATACACACAATGTATATTATGTATGTATATAATGTTCTTTTATCTTCCTAGAAAAATTGAGAGGCTGAGAAAAATTATCGTGGTCACTAGGGTATCTTTGCAATTTTAGGGCTTTTCCTCGCAGTTTCTTCCAATCCAGAAAAAAATAAAAGTAGAGAAACCAAGCTAACAAGTTCTCCACCTCAAGCAGAACTACCACACTCAGTTGCATGCCTTCTGTCCAAAGCTGAATCAAGTTCACCCACCACTACATAAAACATAATTAAGTGGAATCAATAGAATAGTAAATTACCAAGCTAAAAAGACGTTATCACTGCTACAATGAACAGCCATCTGTTTGGCAACTTTAAAGTACAGCACTTGAAAAATGAATAAGAAAAAGATGTACAGAGCTTTTCTGAAATGATCTTGCAAAAAGACAGTCTTAATAGACAGGTGTCAAGAGTAACAAAGTTTAATGGGCCTTCTAAAGGATTCTGTGTCTACGTGCTACACAAAAGAGCTTTTAACATCCAGTTTTAAGGTAATGTCTTCATTCAAGACAGAACAAAGAATGCTATTAAAGGAACTGTCTGACTACATGAGAATTTTCATCACCTTTCCCTTATAAAATTCAGGGCAGGTTACATGAGTCACTGAACCTCTCTGGTCCCATTACCACTGCAAGTGAGGCAAACGTTTTTAAAAAGGAAAATAAAATCAGAAAAGACTATCCACAGGAAGACCATGTAAATACAATATTTTACAAGCAGCTAAGGAAACCTTTAAGGAGGCTGAATCAGATTAGGTGAAACTGGAGTTTCTCCTGCAGAATGCATGAACACTGAGAACACTAACCCAGTTGTCACCCCAACTCAGCATTTCTTTGTCTTTGTAAAACTTTTCCTAAGTATGTATTCCATTGAAAGGGAAGATGTACTACAATAAAAATATTAAAATGGGGATTTCTTTCCAATAAAGTGTTCAGTACCAGCAGCATTTAAAACTAAATTTAGCAAAATCAGAAACTTGATTTTACAGGAATGACTCAAGATAGTGAAATAATTCTTTTGTTTAACAAAACAAAAGAAGTGAGGAGTTGAAAGAAAAAAGGAAGAAGAGAAACTGAAAGCACAGACGATATTGAAGGAATGTGCCCTTTTTTGGGCCATCAGCTTGCAAAAGCTTTAGCAAAGACAAATCCCATATATTTGAAAGCTATATTTGACATAATGCAAAAGAAAGAAAAAGCATTTTCTACTTGAATTTATAATTAACTACTTTAGCTTTGTTTCAATGATTTGGAAGAAGGTCCTCCTGCCTGCTTACTGGCAGGAAGCAATTTTGAAGCTGCCCTCAGGAAAGACTCAGTGCTATCACAGGAGTCTTCCTGATGATATTAACTTCAGCCCACATTCAATTTTCATCTGTAACAACAAACATGCATCTGAAGAAGTAGACAAGGGAAGTTTTGCTATTATCTTCTTTTTTGGGTAGAACTGGAGCCTTCCAGATACCCTCAGGACTTGTATTTCCAATTCAGCTCTCAGAAGACAACCCTGGCTCCTGAACATAGTAAGAGTACATGCAGTTTTGACAGTTCCACTACAAGTTTAATTTCTGACTCCCAAAGTGGGATAAAGTAACTCAGAATTTTACAACTTTCTGAATGACAGCAAAACATGATCATATTCACCTGAAATCCACCAACTTACACAAAGATTGATTAAGCATACCCAACTAAAGCAAACAAAAAGCAGGAGCCATAATATGAACTGCATGCATAAAATACCTCTGAACTGACATCTTCCTCAGAAAAAAAATATTGGCGGTTTCATTAGAGACCTCAAAATCAAAAGTTTATTGGCAATTTAAAGACAAGTATGTAAATTACATTGTGCAAACATATATTAGATCAACCTCTGCAAATTACAAATTCAGTGGTGCATTAGGACTGTATTCAATGCAATCAAAACATTATCAGTTATTCTCACTGCTATTAATGCTTATGCTCATAAGTGAAATGTGTTGTAAAACCAGGCAGAATAGGCTGGATAGAAGCTACCTTAGACTTGTAGAATGAATAAGCATTCCTTAATTAGCCCATCAGGTTAAGTGCAAGCCTTAATGGGCCTTTCCTAAAGTCTAGCATGACATCTTTCTCCAAACATGGCCAAGAAGAAAGTTCCATTAGCAATATTAATACAAGCTTAGTTGATCATTTTCATTCAATTAACTTCTTTCAATTAAATAGATAGCTTGACAAAAGCAGTGATAAAAGACCTGAAGGGACAGCTGATGACTCGAACTGAACATTAGTGTGCGAGAGGTCACCAGTATTAAACAGACTGTAAATCTAGCATTCAATTTGGAAAATGCACTTCTTCTGCTCCCACTTCTTTAATGAGCAATTTTAGCTGACTAGATGTGTTTGCTGCAGAATTTTCATGACAAGTCAAGCACTCCTTTTTTTCAGCAACAGTTACATTAGGAGAGTTTTTTTTCTGCCAACGTTTTCAGCTTCTCTTAACTCATGTCTTAGCTAGGATGCCACAGATAAAACCAGCAGAAAAACACTGGTAGATATCCAGAAAGAACATCCATTAAATCCACATCTGCTAAGTCAGATTCACCTTCCCTTTAGTATTTCAGCAAAACCAAAATGAGGAATATCAACAGGTTTTAGGAGAATACCAACAAAACCAATACAGTATGGTACCAATGTAGTGAAGTCTCTAATACAGAAGTGCCTGAGTAATCATTAGATTTTGTTAGAATTTCACACCTATACAAAGTTATGACAACATGCTTAAGCACCTTGCTCAATGGGAGTCCGAGTTAAACCCCATATTTTACACAGTAACTGTTTTATAAACAAGACAAGCAAGAAAATTGAGAATTGACAGAAGGAAAAAAAAATTGTTACAGTTATCAGAATTTAGTTACTTGAAGTTTAGCACATATGCCAAACAGCAATCTGCCCAAATCCACATTCCTTGTTGCAACAGCAATAACACGAGAGAAAAAAATATCTAATTTCATATCTTCAGCAGAATCAGGAAATTTTTATTCAGCTGTGTTCTGAAAATTGATAGAATTTACCTTGAATAACTGAATCCACCTTTTCTGTTCTGTCTGTATACACTGCTGCATTTCGGTGTTTTTTGTTACTCCAACACTTCTAAAGGCTGCAATGTATTCCTCACGAACCTCTGGCTTTGTTTCTGGGTAAGCCAACTTTATGATTCCTAGACAAGCATCTCGAAGGCAGCGGGAGAGTATTACAAGCTCTTCTAGCGTAAAAGGCATCATTGATGATTGTCTTTGACCTACAACTACATGAAACACAAGCTTAAGTTTCCTTAAATGACTTAAAAACCTCACTTGTTTAATTAAATGTTAATATTCACACACATAATCTAAAGGTAGAAAAAAGAAACATCACCCAAAAAGAGGATGAGTGAACATTTAGAAAGGAGATCAGATCTTGGGATTGTGTGCAATCACAATTATTTTAATTACAATATCCCCTTAACTCTCTTGTGATTCCTGCTATGTTTTATTTATACATTAAACTACATGTTCAGTCCAGAAGAAGTTCGCTCTCTTCAGTAACTCATTAAAAATTATCATGATTAAGAACTTCCATATCAGACCCTGTGTAAAGCTAGGGTTCCCAAGGTGCAGACCATTAATTTTTCTCTCTTTTTTCTAAGTGCAATCACCATAAAAGAGCCAGATGACAGCTGAGTGCTCAAGGGACCATCAGCAAGCCAGCCCAGAAGATCCCTCCTCCCAGATGTCAGCAAATCATTGCCCAGGGAGCACTCCAGCCTCACACAAAAACATTTAACAAAGCGATGCTACTTAGTATGTTCAAAACTCACCTTCTATTGGGTCACCAAAGAATTCATTATCATGAATAGAAATAAGTGAGTGACTAAACAAAGAACTGAAAAGGTAGAAGAGAGGGATAATTCGACTGGAGTCCTCTAAAGACATTGGAGAGCCTCTTGAAATCACTTGAAGGAGTGGCACCATAGACCTTAAAATACAAAATGCAGTTTAAAAGAGAGGGTTAATAAAATACTCTGAGAAAGTACCACCTTCAGCATTCTAGTAAAAGAATGTGGTAGTGGCTCCGAGAGCAATGTAACAATAGTGTTTTCAGTTAAATAACTATTATTTCCAATTCTTAGAAAATAATACCCAGGTTCTTGTCACTGGTACCTTAGTGTCTCCAAATACTTGGACATTAACTAATACAGACTGCAGATACTTTGGAGACACGAACAAAGAGAATAATCCCCTGAATGTCAGCACTGAACACATCTGTAGGTCCAGTGACTCAACTCCCAGGGAAGTGGTTCTGTCACCATCTATTTCTGGACTAGTCAGAGCATGTGAGATAAAACTCACACATTGGGATGAACAACCTGGGGCTTCAGTGTTTGTTAGACCGATGCTTGTAAGCACTCCTAGAACTACAAAATGTACAACTCATCTTAAATAAGTATTTTCTTTATTCTGTCTGATTTCCAAGATTTTGCTCAGTTTTATGAAATCATAGAAGGTAAGTAACCATAGCTCTAACTGTCCCATTCCCTTTTGACTAGATATGCCCTACTTTAACAAAGAATAAGTTCCAGAAATGGTACAATACATACCCTGTAATCATTCGTGTAGTCATTGAAGATATCAAATACCAAAGATGCCTCAGGAATCTGGCATTAAAGGCTAAACTATAAAGAAGCCTGCAAGAAGAAGTTCAAATAAATTATGTCTTCCAAAATACAGTATTCACAAAACACAATGTTTCTATAAGAACTTTTCTGTCAAGCATTTCTCAGAAAGTAACAAGCTAAATTTACATTTTCAAGATGAAGAGTCTCATTCTGATCAAATCTGGTGAAAGCCCCAAAAGCAGAAAACCAATCACATAAAACTTTATATCAAAAATAACAGTTTAAATTAAATCAGCAACAAACTATACAATATAAACCCACATTTCCAGTCTTTTGCAGAATTCAACATATATTAATAAAAATAACATAACACTGAATTAATGATCTGTGACTTTTAAAATTCTAATATAGAAAATTACACCAAACTAGTTAACATGTCACGTCTGTGGTTCTTCTGACAGTAAAAAACACTGCAATTTTTTGCAAAAGGTAGATTAAAATACCTTCATTTATGTCAGAACTATAGCACTTTTACTGGTATACTCAGCTTGGCAGAGAGAAACAGAACATCAATGGAACAATGCCAGGACTGCTACATGTACACTAACCCATCTGTAGACTGAAAATTGCTTCTTATTTGAAAATATCTTATTAATTTGTAAAAGTAAATGTGTTATTTCACCAGTCAGTTACACACAGGACTGACTTTAACCACATAACTTCAGACGTGATTACAGAATCAAAAACTTTTTATAGAAAAGAGAAATAAATCGCTTCCTGAAACTAAAAGGCCACCCCTAGTGTATTTTCTTCCCCCTGCAGGAAACAACATATGAGACAAAGTCATTTGAAACAACGTGTTCTAGGAACCAAACTGGATTTCACTGACTAAGCAGTCATTTTTCAGGTATCAAAGAACAGTATTCAGTTAATTTTTCTAGATGCTACTTTCCTAGGTCTCCTAATCCCTATTAGGAACTAAAAAAAAAAAAACAACCAAAAACCACTGAGATTGACATCTCTCAGTGGCCAGTAGTTTTGCAACATCAAAATCCTCTGTGATCAGGCATACAAGAGATAGAAGGCTGGAAAATGGGAGCAGGGAAGTGACACTACCTGCTGCCAGAAAACAAAGTATTTATCGTGGACCACATGGGAATGAAAATTTGGCAGATGGCAAAAGGAAAAGAAGCACACATTTCAGTAAGAGAAAAAAGTTATATATCAATAAAGGCTTAAAAACATTGGAGAATGCTTTAATTCCCACACAAGAACACCTACACACCCCCTGACAAACCAGTGCACAATGCCACACGTCCCTGGGTCCTGGCTGCTCCTCCTGCTGCCTTCCCACAAGCACAGCCTCAATCCTGACCCCACAGCTGGTCCTCTCCTCGGGCTCCCAGTTCACCTGCATCCCCCAGATCCAGCTGCACAGACAAGGATCTGTGTCAGGATAAAGCAGCATGAGGCAGGCAGAGCTCCTCACTGAGCACAAAGGATCATTTCACAAGTACAGGGAATTTGGAAATAGAGTAGGGCCATGCAAAAAAATGGGAAATGAAACAAGCAACCTTGAGTTTGCAGTGTGCCTCTTTGAATTTTAAATGCATAGATCAGTACCGTTAAAAAGAGTTGGGAGCTTCACTCATTTCAAAGAAATTGCACACTGGGGACATTACCAAGGCCAAGTCAAATTTGAAGCAAGTGCAGCTAATGTCAGTTTAAGATAAGCTTTGCTGTTACATGAAGTTCTACTTTACCTATGTGCTTTTTTTGAAAAAACTCAACCTGAACATGAGAATTCTATTCCCTTCTGAAGCCACATTATTCTGACATTTGGTGAAAATTATGCATTAACATGTAAGGACAGCCTTATCACACCTAGCTAATTTAGAAAAAGGATTTGTATTTTAATGTTTAAATATCTGAATGATAGTTCAGATGTCTTGGTTTCCAAAATGAGAAATTTCCCCAGTGACCTTCAGTTTTCGGCCTCATATTTAAAATGAAAAGCAATTTGGCACCTTGCCTTCAGATCTCATGCAGCTTCCAAGTAAAAACTTGTTAATTTCACAATCATCCCTGGAAATTATGTAACAGTTTGAGCAGAAATGAACAAACATTATGGACAATGAACCCATCCTAATGTAATTCATTTTTTCATTCTAGCAATATTCAGCAGTAATGAAGGGGGAAAAAGGACAAACCTTAAGAGCTTATAATAATAACCTTTGCCTAAGTTTTAGCCATTTTTATTCCATATCCGTGATTCAGGCAGTCAGTTGAAGCAACTGCTCTGTTTTCATGGCTCAGGACCAGAAATGCTGAATGCATTCAACTTGCACATTTCCCTTTCCTGAAAATCTGGTTACGTACAAAAATGCACATTTGGAAGAAGATGGTACCAAGAGGCTCTATCATTAATACGAAATAACTATAAATATGAAACAAAAATAATTCATCAGTTGTAAAGCTTCCTTTCTAAAGTTTCTGCACTGTGACCAGAAAACAAACACAAAACTGCAAACAGAACACAGAATGGTGAATTGGACCATGTGCCAGAAGAGATTTGCATCACTAGATTCACCTGAAACTTAATGCATTGCAGAAGTAAAGATGGCAGGAAAAACCAGCCACCTTCCCCACCCCAAGTACAGAAATTGGCTTTCAAAGTTGAAAATCACAAGTGTAACCAAAAAATACAAAAAAAGAAACCCACCACAAAATGCAAGGATGGCTTTGGAAAGTTGTATCTACACAAAACTGGCTGTAATAAAGTCTTGAAACTTTTGATTTCACACAGACCAAAAAAAAAAAAAAAAAAAAAGACTGTGAAAAAGAAAAAAATATTAAGTAAAAAATTAAAACTTTGAGAATTAAAATAGGTCAAAATCTACCTTATTTGGTCTTTTTACTTGTCAGAGAAAGGATGTTCAACCGCTTTAAAACAGCCTTTCAAGGCAGAGCTACACTAAAATGACAGAGTGCAAGAATTCATGATAAACTGTGGAAGAGTACAGGGATGGTTTTGATAACCTGGAGAAAAAGCCTTATGAATCCACAAAGTTTAGAGACCAGCTAATATAAAGTTTAAGTGTCCATACAGTCTTAACCAATTTTTCCTTTAAAGGAAAAAAAAAAATCCACACAAAAAAAACCCCATTAGAAATAAAAAAGATTACAGACATTTAAATTTTTATGTAAACTTGTAAAACCTAACTCAGGAGTTTCATTTTCAGTATTTGCACTATTCCAAAAACAACCCAAGTAGCTAAAGTTTAAATTCCTCATATCTGGAGGTCTTGCATTTTCTTGAAAAACTCACCGAATGCAACAACTTCTTTATTATGAGATCATTATTTATGTTTTATGTAATGGATTCATTAATATATTTTCTGTAAAGTTCAATATTAAGATTTAGCATGGTCATTTGGAATAAAGAAACATTTCTGTGCTACCAGAAAGGAAAAACTTCTTTCAAGTGAAAAAACACACAGTGCCTCAACCTCAGGCTGTGATAGAGTTAAATTCACTTCGGTGATTCCTGTTAAGTATCAATTTTAATCATACCAAATTAAATTATCTGTTCCCAAAAGTAAGTACATAACGATCATTTATTTAGAACCTTGTTTCTCTCTCTAGGTATCTAATTGTCCACAAAGGCCACATGATTTATGTCTACTTGCCAGAATAGCATTTTGGGCACCTCTGGTTTAAAAAAAGTGTCAAATTCCTCCTGTGCAATGGGACAGATTAAATGACCCATTAAGCTTAATTTAGCTAAGGCACCACTACAAGTTAATTAGTTAAAGGCAAGATTTTCAGTCTAGGTCATAAATTGGGCCCAGTTTCCCACTGAGACCATTTAAGTTAATGAAGAGAATACAGCAGAATGAGAGGAGCTCATACAGCCTGCGACAGGTCACTGCTGCCGGGGCAGCGGGTTCTGTCACTGCACAACTGTGAGGCGTCACAGGTATGAGACAGCAGCAGCACAGCCACTGCTAAATGAACTGTCCTGCTCTTTAGGCTGCTTTATGCTTCTGCCTCTGTTTATATTGGACCAAGAACATAAAGCAAAGTTTAAAAAAAGAAGGTTAAAACTGCACATACAATGATTTTGGCTTTAGGAGAAACACAGCAGCGTCAGTACGCAGCCTAAAGCATGACCCCAAGAGCCCCATGTAAAGTCTGTAAATCTCAGCACACATAAGAAGACAAGGCTGCTCAGGTCCCACCAGAGTGGCATTTGCCAAACAATTCTGAACCACAGGCTCAGATGAGCAGTGTTACAGTCTTTAAGTTGTGGTGATGAACATCGACTATGGAGCTGTTAACCCAAGGTGAGCAAACTCAGGGGCACTGATCAGCTGGCTGACGGTGACTGATGTCCCAGCACCAGCACAGCTTCCACTATTTAATACTCAGCTGTAATAAAGATGAAGTCTAAGGTATTAAATTACACCCCAAAATATTTTACAGAAATAGAACTTACTATTTATTCAAAGTATAGTTTTGATGAAGAAAGTCTTGCAAGTCTCTCTATGAGAACTACAGTCCAAGACACAAGTTTTCCCTTTTTTTAAAAAACTGTATTCAATAATATGTATCAACTTCATAGTGAAAATATTAAAGCCCCATCCTTTTTGAAAATAAGCAGAACTCCCAATGGTTCCTTTACAACCAGGATTTTATTTTAAACCTCTAATCCAGGTTACTGAACACAGGCTACAGTTAGGTTTTTCTTGTACTGTGACTTTCTTCTTTAATTTGGCTTGATTTCATATTTCCAGAATTATTCAGAGTTCATCAAAATTCCTAATAACTAACCCAAAGCAATGTGTTTTTTCAGTTATTCACCTCTGGATCCCACCACCCTGTCTAGAGCACCAGAAAATAAATTTACAGGCTTGCTCCTTTCAAAACTACATTATACTTCTGGGTATCTTGTTTTGGTCTTGGTATCTGCTGCAAAACCAAGGAAAATACTGACTTGATTCAGCAACACCAACGTTCCTAATACCACACAGTATCACCATCATCAGTCAAGTTATAAAAGTACTGAGAAGCTTCAAGAAAAAAAATCAGATTTAACAGAGTGACACAAATCTATATTCTGAAATTCTCATCGTTGTCCAAGAAGGAAAAAATACTTCCAGAACTATTAAAATAATACTGAGATATTTGTCATTTGCTCCCTTCTAAAGCTTGCATTGATCTTAGCCCAATTTTCTTGTTATTGAAAAATTATTTTCAATTAATACTCTATTTATCATCCCATTTTTCAGATTTGAAGCTTTTGTGTTTTTATCATTATTTTATATTACAGATGTATGTGCTGTTAAATAAACTAAGTCTTTTTAACAACTCCTTCTATCTTAAACCATTTGATCCAGTATGATTTCAAATACGAAACAAAAGAGCACTATTAAGCTCTTAGAATATATTTAAAATAATTTGAGATACATTATGTTTGTTTAATTATTTCCACACGGTTTTATTAAGTAGATATGCTTCACTCTGGATATTAAGTATTTTAAAAGTTACAAAGCAAGTGTAGCATTTTTCAAAAGACAATCATTAAATTTGATAACATTTTTGCGCACTAAAAAACAATCACCAGACAAATTTAAAAAGTGAAATTTAATGACAAGAAGTCTTTTAATTATCTTTTTAAATGCCACAAATAAGCATCATCTGTCCTTCAAAAAACACTCAAAAATTATATTTAGAATAGCTGCTTGGTAACTTAGGCCAGGTCTAAAATGCACTGAGAACAGGACAAAAGACTGACACCTGCTGAAATGATTAACCCTGGCAAACCCAGCACTTACAGCTGACTTCTAAGTCAGAACTAGTAATTAAATGTCTACTTTAATTTACCGAATACCTGTGTAAATTAAGTCCATTTTGACTACGAAAGTAATTGCACTGGTATCACTGACAGAAATCTTAGTATCTACTAGTTATTTCTAAAATTCAGCTATTCAAAAGTTACAATTTGTCAATTATTTTCAACCAGCAGATGCTGGGTAGAACTTTCATAACTCCTGATTTTATCCAGTGTGTAAATAGCTTGTTATCACAAATAATTGCCAAGACTCAATAGAGCTTCTCAGAGGAAATAGATGCCATACTCATACAATTAAAGTTCGGTGACTTCTTTATTCATTAAACACCCTTTTCCACACAGATCACCAGCAAGCCTCTACTCAAAGCAGTGAAGCATTTAAGCTCAGTAATTACTATCCAAGGCAATGTACTATTGCAACAATAAAGCTGGCACACTAATTCAACTGCTGCTATGATCTTCAGGTCTCACATCCTGCTCTAATGCAATTAGTCTACAAAGAACTAATTACCCTAATCGAGCAATCACAGTTTCACTGACATCTTACTTCCTCTAGCAGCTATAAACACCATTGGGCTAAGACAGCACGTAATTAGTTTTCTGTATCACTGTTTACAATGCAGTTTGAATCATGTTTACAACATTCCCTAAATACTTACTTTACTACCAGCAACTACATAGATACTCAAAACTACTCGCACCAGAACAGTGTTAATACTTATGGGTCTCAGTCTGATAATAAAAAGGTCAATAATCTTCTCCCATTGTTCTGACATCTGTGGTTGCAATGTCTGTAAAAGAATACTGCACAAATGAACATGTCCTTTATTTTCACCTCAGGTGCCAAGCGCTCCCCAAACAATAGCGATTTTCAATAGTCAGGAATTATTTTAGTTTGTAGCAAGAGATTTTGGCATATACTAAAGAAGGGTGTGAACAAGTTGGTTTCAGTGCTCAGCTAGCCAGAGAGACTGGGGAGTTCATAGCACTGAATGTTTTAAAAACGAAGTAGTCCAATTTCTACTAGAATGACACTCAACACTGCCTCTGAGCAAGGGAACAGATAAAATGCTTCCAAGATTCTTGAG
The DNA here is from genome assembly GCF_029207755.1 of Chamaea fasciata. NCBI lineage: Eukaryota > Metazoa > Chordata > Aves > Passeriformes > Sylviidae > Chamaea > Chamaea fasciata. Next base: position 144,809,849 of record NW_027094086.1, read on the forward strand.
AGGGCATAGTGAACAGCAAGAAAAGTAAGAAACAAAGAATCCACTCTTTGGTTTGCCTGGAATTACTGTTTAAATACTGAAATTCTAATTTATTTCAGCTAGTTGTAAAAGAAAACACAGAAAAAACTCCACAAGGAATTTAAAACAAGTCTATCTAAGAAAGGTAATTTTGGATGTACTACAGCTCAAGATGACCATTATCTCTACTTGCCTGACTTTTGGCACCATCATTCGGTGTTGTACCATTAGTGTGTGGCAGATTGATGCCATCAGGGTGAAGACCTCTTCACTGGCAGAATCTCTCCAAACCATGTTCAGTAGAGTGTTTGTCTGCTGCTTTGTGTCCAGTTTCTTCAGGCACTCCTCAGTTATGTACTGGACTGATATTCTCCCATCACCCTACAAACACATCAAAGGAAAGTTTACTTTTCTTTCTAATGATATCCCCTTTTCTATAAAAAATACATCCAAATTTAACTAGAATGAAGTTTTCTTGTACAATAAATAAAACAGAAGCACATATGTATATCCAACTCTTCAAAATATCAGATCCAAAAGCCAACTTAAAGCCCCAGGCAGGTAAGTGCTGTGCTTTGGTATCCTTCCTTCACTGAGGCCAGTGGAAATACTGCCTTTACTGTAAGAATGCTCTGCAACACTTGCACACAATTAGGCAAAATCATTTACTGGCAGGAAACACATGAATTGTCATCTCTTCTCCACTGACATCAGTCAGCATTGCACATGAAACCCAGAAATGCGTGTTGACTCTAAATTCCTTTACAAGGAGTATTTCCACATTCACATTTCTTGGGCTAACAAATGACAACAAAGTTCAGGGTGGTCAGTACATGTCAGGGTAGTACCAGCAGTGTGTGACGAGGAAAGTTTTCTCTTGGCATACAACTGAGTCCACCTCAACCTTTTCTTCTCCTAATTTCCGATCTTTACCTTGCCCTCAACTGAGCAAAGCTGTCAGGCTCACTGAAGGACACAAGTTACTTTGTTATAAATCTTTAAGAAAGAGGGGTTCCCCACTCACTCACATTTTGGGGTTTTCTTGTAAGACAGGCATGAATGAAAATATAGAATGCATACAAAAAAATCACAGCAGAAACACACAAAAAGCCATATTGCAATCAATAGTATTATTCATATAAAGCCTCCTCAGAGCTTTCTAATTTATGAATTAGTGGAAGTTACCTGTGAACAGAAATTACTGCTTTGTTTTTACCTAATCACCTCTTAAGCATCACCCATTTCTAAGCCAGAGGTAGAACTTGCCAGTATTTACACTGCACGCAGTGTGTGCCTGGCAAAATTAACTTTTTATTCACATTACACTGGTAAAGATTTTGGTGTGACAGTAACACACAGCACCTAAAAACACTCAAGTAAAATGCTGTAAGTACTCCCTGGCAGCATGGCTTTGCCTAAGTTTCCTTTAAATGAATTTTAAATATGGTGAAATTTCTCACATTCTAGAAGGAAAGCATGCACACTAAGCCCTTTGAATTGCTGTATCTTCTGAAAGAATATATAAAGGCCAGTAAGAAACTGTTGAATTTACATCTGTCCAACTTTGGTTAGTCAAAGCCTTGATATGAGTAGCAGGAGGCTAAAGTTAGCACAGATTTATTCTAAGTTTAAACTAGAGTAAAGAAGTTCTATTTATAAGAATGTCTCTATGTATTATTACAGAAAGCAGGTGTTTCCCTTTGAGGGCGTTTGAGTTAGTGGGTATATACAGACCTATTCTACAGGATAGAGACTGTAGTTGAATTTGTAATTATTTATGAGAAAAAAAAATGAAAATGCTAAGTTGGAGTAGCTGTGTATTTCATGACATCTCAGCCTCATCGTGGACCTACAGAAAGTAAGAAAATCTCAGCATCATCATGGAATACAAAGAGTAAGAAAATCTCTGTAAAATACAAATGTAAAAAGACAATTTTAAGCCTTTTTTTAAATAAAAGCTCTGTACTTTCACGGTCATGCTATCTGTCATTTAGGATCTATTATTATAGCATTGAGTTTGCTCTAATGCAAACAATGTAAACAACCATTTGCTTGCAGTGAACAGTCATCAATTTTTAAGAAGCAAAGAGGCTCCCTTCTACACCTACAGAAAAATTCTGGACTTGGGGTGATCATGTTTTTGCCTATCTTTGCTGCTGCTGCAGTACAAATCCATTCACAGGAATTCTGCACTGCTTACCGGTGTAGTTGTCATTTTACTGATCTCTTCATCCTCATCTTCAGAATCACTGTTTGCATCTTGACAATTTGTACCAGCAGCAGACACAGGCAGCTGAGAGAGAAAAGTTTGGAGTACCCTCAAATACACAAGAAGTCCTTCCTCTGAAAGGGATCCTAGAGCACATACATTGAAACAAAAGACCATCAGCAGGAACACACTGTGCTGTAATTATCAGAAACATCTGACCAAAACAAGTTATGGCAAATCTTATCAAATTAGTGCATTTTTATAATGAAAAGGGTAAGAATAGGTAACAGAACAGATCTCTCCAACACTTTTATCCACAAACTGTCCTTTTTACTTGGCAATGAACTATGTTGAGGAAATACAAAACATATTAATTGCAACACGAAAAAAACGATTAATTGTCCACTCAGCTTGCTCACCCAAATATGTTTCTCCAACTGTTAACACAAAGTAGAAAAGCCATGGGGCTTGATCACTTCTCCTTGAACATCCACTTTCTGCTAATAATAGTGCATTCAGAAAGAGTTCATAAGGGAAAATGGTCTGCACATCAGCAAGCGCTGGAATGATGAAATGGAATATCTGATCTGTAAAAGGTGCTGCCAGAAACTCCTCTGTGAAGGCTGCAAAAATCTGCTGCCTGAAAGGAAGAAAAATTGTTGCCTTAGAAAATATAGGCAAAATTTCCCACAATTATACCAATGGAATAATAGATCATTTTGCAAGTATGAACACATCCATCAAGAGGACTGCAAGGATGTGCCCCATTAATTTCGTCCTAGTACATCAAATTTCTCAGGTTTCTCAAAAATTAACTTCTTACACTAAATCCTCTTCCTGATGATCTTACAAGCAATTTTATCCTTTAAACTTTTCATGAACTGGAAGAAAACTATTCTGAAGTTAAATAAATTTTTTATAATATTGAAGAAAAAATACATCTAAAAAACCCCTTTTACACAAAATCCTATTTTAACAAAAAACACTACTGCACGTGATACAACCTGAATTTATGTTCCCTCTGTCTACACACCTGACTCTTTCTGCTTGTAAGTTGCCTGAGTAACTTCTCTCCATAAACCTCAGCCCATCTGTCACAAAGTTCTTTTGAACTCTAAAATTCTTTTCATCTACCCTTAGCTGCATCTCTGCTCCCATCTAAATTTTCCACACCCTCATTCCTATGTACTGTGATACCTGCTATTCTCTGTGCTGTTTATTGCAGCATTCAGCATTTTATTGCCTTTCTCTTAAACACACCTGAAACTAATTGTTTCAGTGATGTACAGTGTTACCAAAATCATTACTGTACAAATACATCAACAAACTGCACTGAAAGAATGGCCAGACACTAGACAATAACCAACTGCACCTCTGACTATAGCAAATGAGTACACAAATGTTTAATATTATCTCTATTTACCTTGCACCTTCTGGACAGGAGCTATATGTAAAGTGCAATGGCTTCAGAACATTCTCCAGAAGTATTTTTGCAATAGGGACACGAGAAACATCAGAATATTCAATACTCGAGGGAAGCTTATTGTTAATTAACAAATAAAGCGACTTGTAGTAGCCTGCAAGTGAAAGAAATCACTTTTAAACACAGCATTATTTTTCTTCTTTTCCATATAAAACAATACAAATCAAGTTGAAAAATTCTTTATAATTCATTACATGAAACTTGACTTAGGAAGACATTTTACAGCAGTCCAAGTCACATTCACATAATTAACAGGCTATATCAGCAACCTCTTTGGAAACACCACATTATAAAATCATTCATAGATAACCATATTCAGAGTCAGTTTGATTTTCAAAGATCAATCAACTCTTGCCAATGAAGTGAATAATTCGATTCTTTTAATAATGATTTATGAAAAAGATGTTCTCTTCCTCTTTAAGTGACTGCAGTCATGTTGCCCTTCCACTCTTCCAGAAATGAACAATTCTCCACTCTAGACCAAAACACGACTGCATCATACAGGCAAAAGACCTGCTGGCAGAATGTCCCAGTTCTGTGACCACCTTGCCTTAGCAGGCTGAAGAATACAATCACTATTTCCAGAGCAGGACTCTCTCAGACAGTAATAAAATGCATTACCACCCATGCCATAAAGACATGTAGAGAGTCATTTATTTTTGTCTCACTGAAGTACAAATGGAACCACGTGATTTCATTCTTCTTAAACCAACTTCCTTCATGCTCAATGAACTCCCAAACTAAGACACAAGTTCCACAATGACAGGAACACTGTAAATACATAAACAGTGTCACATCATTGAGAGCCCAGTCTAAGAACCCTTCTCAGGGACCACCTAACTTGTCACAGTGGAAGTCCCCATAAAGGAATGACTTAGCAACGCTGACCAGACACAGATGGAAGGCAAACTATATCTAAAATCATACAGTAATGAAAACCGGTAACAGATTCTTTACAAGTTAAGCATCAGAAATTATTAGGAGACAGAACATCTGCAGTTGCACAAAATCACTTCTTTTTGTTTTCATTGTAGGTAATCAGAAAGCTAAATTTTAGTAAAAAAATTATGATTCTATAATATCAAACTTTCACATACCAGTTGTAAGGACAGAATATTTTACTATAAGAACAAATACATGCATTTTGGAAGATATATTTATTATATAAAATCAATGAGACAAATATATAGTTTTTGTTATGCCAAAGCAAGTAAAATGAATGTGCTACAATAAGAGTAATTTTTTCTCATAGTGACCTCAACATACAGTTCTTAGTAAAAGGATTAGGTAGTCAAGTCCACTAAATGTACTTGAAATATTATATAGAAATACTCCAATAACTAATCAATGGAAGATGCTCTTTCTACATTTTATACCAAAGAGGCTGAAACCAAAAGATTTATTTCAAAATACTTTTGTCTTTCCTCACGATCCACAAGTTTTGCAAACTCAAGCCACCATATCAAAAAGGCAAAATAAATTATTTTGGATATTCCCAGAACAAGAACGTTTCTTTGCAACTAAACATAATTTTGGTGCTAACTATCCAATTCATTAACTTTTGGTATGTTTGCACAGGTGTCACTGACTGCAGTTTAGCAAACAGTTTTGCTGATGATGGTAGGAGAGAAATAAAAGCCAGGCCACCATCTCTGCTAATGTGTCTGAGTGCTGGCAGGGTGAAAAGGTAATGCCAATCTAAAACAATAATGAATATTAACATTCACAGAGAACAGTACTGCAACACAATTACCAACTTTTACACAACTGAAGCTTAGCTCTGCCACAGTGTGTGTTTCCATGTGAGAGTGTTAAACAGGTACTGGAATAAAACTTTTGTTGGGCGATATCCATCTACTCTCAAAATCTGTGCTACAGGTCTGTATAAATACCTTTGTAGAATATTCAGTTTCTAAACAGAATTTCCAAAGAAATCAAACAGTAATTTCTCAAGACATGACCTCATTATAAGGACCACATCCACCTAATGTATAGATTAGTGTACACAGCACTTTATTCATCGTGTCTGTGGTAAAGACAAAAATTTGATTAAACAATTTGGGCTTCAGGTGTTCAATTTTCCATTATTTCCCACAACTTCTGGTCTAGCTACTCACCTTTTTGAACCATGTAGTGCAAAATTTGTTCAATTAATGATGTCACATAGCTGACATCTTGTAAAACAGGCAAATACGTATTCTCAGATGAAAATACCTCAAGCATTCTCATAGGAAGTGCAACATTCAGACTGTCATCATTGCAATTTTGCAGTAGCCTATAAATGAAATTAAAATTATTCAACAAGACATTTCTCGTATTTCACCACACATTTACCTTAAAGTAACTTATTTCTATCTACTTGGTTTCCAGGTGCTCTCAGTGGTTTAGCTACATCATTTTGATGGCATCTTTATATTAATAACTCCTGATTTTAGGGTATCTACAAATATGGCATTCTACCTTTTAATTCTACTAAATTCTTGCTCTGAGTGATTTGAAAATATGGAGGGCTACAGCATAAAACTGGAAAAGAAGCAAAGAATAATGCATGTTTTACAAACATATTACAAATGTAGCCATGTAAGCCCCAGAGCAACACAGGCTGGGAACAGGTGGTAGAGGACATCATGTGCATAACTAACACAACAAACACATCTTTGATTACAGACTGAAATACTAAAAATACAACCATCCCAGCCTTTTAACAAGTTGCTTATGTAACAGCTACCAGTAACCACAGAAATTACGATGATTAAGAGCCTGTTTAGAATTCAAAGTATTTTTTTAGTGTGAGATGTGTACAGGCTGACTTGCCCTAACAATGTGCTTTTCTCCCCCATTCATATTAAGAGCTGCATTTACAAAAACACAATTTCCACCGTAGTGAAAACGTACAATCCAATGCAGTGACACCACAGTTGTGTCCCACTGCAATGGACTTTAAAACCCACCACTCAAGTCTTCTTTAATATCTGGTGTCACTGTTTGTCTTACATACAGTTTACACACTTATATAAGAACACAAGTTTCAGTGACTTCAACGAAACAATTTTCTCAAAAACAAGTATTTTAAACCTCTGCAGAGTGTAACTAGTCCCTATTATTGATAAGAACAAATACATTGTTTTATAATAAGAGAATAACAGTAGCTGCCAGATATTCAAGTGACCTAAACAGATTTACCTTCCTGTGATTCTCCTACCACAAATAATAAATTTAATGCTGAAGCTAATAATGTAACTGTTTAAAATGTCTTCAGTTCAAAATAGTGTGAGGAAAGCCATATTAAATTATATTAGTTTAGAAACAACATCTATCGAAAGCATTTCCTTGGAATATTACATTAGAGTCCTTCTAGTCTTGGAACATAAATTAGTCTACTTCAGATAATAACACCTAAACACTATCAGTTCCCAAGAAAGCCTAGTTTTCACAAATTTGCCAATGATATCACTATACAAAAAGAGTTAAGAACATACTCAGGCCTATCCTAGGAGAGCGTTCCTTAAGCACATATTGAACTTGAAAGTCAACAGAGCTTAAGAACATTTGATAGTTCTACATGGGAACAGGTATCCTATACCAATGCCGACACATATTCAATATAAACGCTCCTCTATATAAAATTAATGTACATTTAATACTTTACTTGCTACAAAAAGAAACAAACAAACAAGTGCCCAACATAATTTCTTAATACTTTTAACACAGTAGCACATAGAAAAAATGAACTTACCTGCAACACAGTCCCAACAGTCTTTTTATTTGGAATAAGCAAGTAAGTCTGTCTGGACCATCCAATTGCTTAACAAACTGAGAACTCTGTTTAATTAAATTCTGACACATCCATACCTGCAATGAGATTTGCACAAGTTTACAGTTTGTAATGACAAGTTCTATCATCTATGGCAACTCACACAGTAATATTTCAATGCTCTTATAAATACTTCTGGAGGACTTACAGAACACAAACTGACCGAATCACATTCAGCTGAAAAAAAAAAGTTGTTATTCATTATTAACTCCACAACTACCAGTACTAAACTTTCAAAGCTGAGACTGAGTTACACCACCTGGAAATTTTTTGTTTTTACACAGCCATAATTCTTTAATGGCCATTAAGAGCCACTGTGAATCTCACTCACCCATACATTTGGGAAGCTGGCAATGACTTTGCAATTGATATCCAGCAATATTGAACAGTGAGAAAAAAGTATCACCCAAACACCTCGGGAATGACCATGGGGCTAAGTAGAAATACTGTCTAAAAATTAAAATCCTAATAGAAGTGTATTATTTTAAAAAACTTACTGTGAATAATACACATAGGATTTTTCAAGGTTGCATTTCACATACCACGTATGTGTGTGGGCACACGCAGTCGTAAAATCTAACTTTAAGTTATCACAACTAAACGAGAAACAGCAGAGTGCAGTGAAAATGCACTTTCAAGTCAAAGACTACTTTGAAAGTGCATGAAATGCAAGTACTACAGATCAAAGTATGTAATAGCACTCACCAAACGCTTTGAGTCCTCATTCTGTCTATAGAAAAAGAGTAACTGGCGAACTAAAAGAGTCAAATTCGCTCCATTAGCAGTGGAAAAGGTTCCTCCAGACTGGGCCAAATTAGCACAACGATCAAATTCACTTCTTTGGATAGAGTACTTAAAAACAAGACATGCAGCAATAGATCAGTAATGGTTATGGTTTAAAACAGAGACACAAAATTTCAGCTTCCCATCCAGAGAGGTTGCAAAGTAGTAAAACAGATACAAGACATATTTGTTAAGAGATCAAATGTATACATGGTACCATAGTTGAAGCCATAACTCCATTCTGTAACTCAGAAAGTACAGTTGCAACAAATCTGCTGCTTATCAAGCATTATCACATCAAACATTTTAGTCTAGTATACTCAAATTAATGAATTTAAACAAAAGAAGAATCTACCCAACAGCAACTTAGAACAACTTTTTGAGTTAAACCACCACTTTTACCATACTGTAAAAAAATCAAAACCTCCACTGGTGTGTGAAAGTTCTTAATACCTAATGCTTTTTACCAATTTAGCAGCTAAAAAAACATGGCAGGATCCCACTTAGGTCCAGTCACATCCATGCTTTGCAGAATATACATCTCTTTACTAAAATACTGAGTTTGAAATGAAAATGTCAAGAAGGAAAAAAGATCTTCCACTTCCTCAACTACTCAAAATGATTTTTCAATAAAATTAATTATTACTAGAAAGCCTAACTTTCAGGAAAACTATTTAGCATCTTTCTAGTTAAATAACCAGGTACTGACTTGATGTTTTCTGTCTCTGTACCCTCTTACAAACGACTGGATTATTATTGCATTTTTCAGCCTCCGCCTTTCTTCCTGTAAAACAAAGCAAGAAAACCGAAATCAACACCATAGGACTAACTCAAATTTCTCCCATTTTATCAATTATATTTGTATTGAATATGGCCTTCTAAAGAAAATTAAGCAGTAATCATTAGTAAAATAAATTATTTTAATGTTTGTATCCAATACACATACATGAGAATGCTTTTTTTGTTTTTAAATGCAAATTTACCACTAAATACTGCAAAAGACTCTTTAATACCCAGTAAGTATGTAATACTACAGAAATCAACATAAATATGTTTTATTACTTCACATCACTTTATTGTTAATGTAAGACATTACAGTTAAGACGAAGTCTTAATACTATGTTGAAAAATGTTGAGGGATTCATCAAATTCAATGACATCATTCCTCTTCCTGCATAGAGCAGCAAACACTGACAATCCACTTATTTGTTTTCATTCAAATAATATAAAAGCATTATGGTGCCGGCACAGTTTAGATGTGAGGAAACAAATAAAAAAAATCAGTTATTTGGAGACAGTACTGCTGTCACAAGGAAAATTATGCTTAAAGCTCATTGCAGCCCAGGAGCAAAATACAGAAATCAATAAAAATTCTCAGTCTCTTTTCCAAACCAGACATATCTCGTGAATCCTTTTATGACATCTTCCTCAGTAGGTGGAAAGAGTAGCACAAGTCACCCCTTTACAATGGCTCTGAGGAACTGAAAGCAGCTTGCTTGAGATGCTACAAAAAAAGCTCTTGGAGGGTTCCCTGATAACATCCTGAGCATATCCCATTACAATAAATGTATGTGGGAAGTGGCTATTATGATTCTATTTCTAACAATGTCCATATGGTTTCTTAGGGAATAAAAGACGGGAAATAAACAGGTGTTTATGAACCTAGAGCTACAAAGCAGTGGCTGAAGGAAAAGTACAAGGATCAAGAAGCCTGCTTTAAAAAGAGAAATTTTAACCTAATCAGTCCTTAAACTATATTGAATCTATGATTCTGAGGGTCACCAGGCAAAACAAAATACTAAAACATTTTCATAAAACTCATTGAAATAATTTTGTAAAGTTCACATAAACTTTCAAGTCCCAAAACCTTGATTTCCAATTTATTGTCCTATAAAGACACATCCAACTTAAAAGCACGACCTGAACTGACCAGAAAGAACACCAGACAAAATTGCTATTCCAGGCCTATTTTACTTTTCTTGGAAAACCCTGGTTCTTAAAGCAACTTAGCTGAATAAACAGATTCTTGAAGACTCTAACCGCCTCTAAATCATGGACCAAAATCAAAATTTTCATAGGCCAAAGGGTATTTCTCTCTCCAAAGTAATGACAGTAAAAATGCAATCAGGAGAGAGTTTCAGAGAGGCAGTGTCTCTTCATAACCATAATGTAAGGCTCAACTAAAGCCCAGATAACTTCTCCTTCTCTCTAGGTACTGGTTTTGTCTCAGAACACATAATTGACAATTAGAGACTCCTAATTGCAAAGGTTTTAAGTCTGAGGTCACTGCTAAGATTCTACTACAGGCAGTTTTTAAAAGCCATAGCTGATCTTACTCCCAGAGGAGTCATTCATTTTGTGAAAATGTGCTCCATGCCACAGCAAATCATTGTGTGCACATGTGTACCTCCACTGGGATGAGAGTATTGGCTTTGCAAAAGGACAGAGCCAAGCAACTGAATGGGTTCATAGACCACAAAGAAGAATTTTTACATGTGTTGTTAAGGACTCATTGATCATAAAGCTGATTCATAACACGGAATTCTGAACTAACAGGAGAAATCCTGGTACTTTCGTACTTGAACTTAGTCCACAACTACACACTCATGGCTAGAGAGAAAATAAAGCAGAAACTGTCCACGGAAACTGAGGAGCCACTGCAGAACTTGTGCTTAATCTAGCATGGGTCAAACACACTTTTAAGGGTCAAAGAGTTGTTTCCTTCATGAGGATGAAATCTGCATAATTATATCTTTTAATCAGTATTTAACATCAAAAAATTTTCTACTTATATGGGAAGGGTGGGGGCAAAATTACAAAATTAACATATTGACTCAAATTCCATAGTACTAAATTTTGGGTTCTTCATTTCAGTGCCTGTTTCTCTTTTGCATTATTCCAGACTGAATTTTCCAGAGCAGTAAGCTTCCATCACAAACCAGTATTAAGGTAGCTTAAAGCCTCACACATCAGCTTCTCACTGCCCTTTAAATATCAGGTGATTTCAAAGCACTTGAGCACTTTTCAGAGCATTGAAGAACCACTGTTCTGATTTTACCTGCACAGAACTGAGGCACACACCGGGGCAGTGAAGTTCTAAAGGTCAGCCAAGAAACCACAGCAGAACCAGGAGCAGAAGAAAGTTTGCTGAGATCAACTCATAGTAGATTATGGACAAGGTAAAATTTGCAATTTACTAGCCAAATCCCTGTCTTTGCTCAACAAAGACTAGATTCAATAAACAACAAAATAAAAGGGAAAGTTCCCTTCACACCCAGTGTATGCTTATCTTCTTCTGAGATGAAAAGCACTTCTAAAAAACATATTAAAGCACTCGAATTGTTTTGCCAATTAAAGCATACTTTAAGACTATACAGAGCTTACAAACTGAAAGAAAACATGCTGAACTAAGTACCACTGCAGCAGAAGCGCTTTGCACTGTAAATGAAACACCAAAGAAAAATCCAGTGGACAGGCAAACGCTTACAGGCTACTTTACCTCTCGTTTTCTCCTTTCTTCCTGAGTACGATGAAGGAGAGAAGCCTTTTCTTCCTACAAGACACAAAGAAAGATACTACTGCATTTTCATTCAAATATGTTCAGAATATTCACTGCAGACTTCGCTTCACACGTAAAACATAGAGAAAAGTAGAAGTTAATAATTTTCTGAACTCACAAATACACGGGCATGCCGCCCTCCCAAAAGACCAGTGACGGAGGGAAGTTATGGAAGGGACCTGCAAAGAGCAGCAAACTGCACTGATCCCTGTCCATGTTTGTGCTCTCAGCATTCCAACCACCCTGACAAACATCACCCATTCACAAACGGCAGAGCTGGAGCACAAGAAGGTTGCAGTCCCACCAGATCATACCAGAAGTCTGAGTGTTTTCCTTGCCTGGAGGGTACAGAAATCCCTAGCCCAGGTGCTCACAGCAAGCTGTGGCGCGTTCAGAGCAATCACATCCTGTTCCAAAGCTCCATGCTTTTGTCTAACTTGCAAAAAAGCATGAAACTCTTACGTTTACTTAACCTTTTTCTCAAAGCTTGTCCAGAAAAGATGTCAAGAGAGCCACAGCATAAATGGCAGGAATTTTCTCGTTTAAAATTTTGAACTCTTCACCCAAGTTAAGGCTACGCATCAAAACTTTCAGGACAACGATCTCCCCAACAGAGAAAAAGACAAGAATACTAAAGTATTCCTGAGGCCTCAAAACTCAGTATTATTAAAACAGAAAAAAACATGCATTAGCTTTTAAACCACAATCTTATAGGAATACTCATAGATTACAATATATAAACAAAGCTATATCTGCAAGCGTCTTACTGGATGGTTATGGGTAATTTCCAAGGAAATACACAAAATAATTCAATTTTGATGCACAGTATTCAGCTTCCACTGCAGGCAACAGGAGATGAAAGCACCCTGGCACCTTCCCAAATCCAGTCTAAAACACACAGCAGATTTAAGGAAACTATTTCCATTTTTTTGACACTACGACACATATGACAACTTCATTTTTCTCTGTATGCTCCTATTAGCCTAGAGAAGTTAAGAAATTAAAAAATACTCAAGCTGAAAATGTACTGTATTTTAATATAGAAAAATCGATCTGAAGCTGGCAAACAGATGTTTATAAAATATTTAACTACAGCTAAAACAACGGTGCTGGAATACTCTCAAAGTCTATCAGCAGATACAAAAAATGAGAGCAAAACTCTTCTGCCTTTATTTTTTGATGATACAGCAAGCAAAGTCATGATTCTCTTAGTTTCTATAGGATAGAAAATACTCTAACACAGACCACCAAGAGAGTGGAAAAAAAAAACAATCCCACAAGAAGGTTAACCATCTTTCCTCTAAGGACAGTATTTATGGCCAAAGACACCACTAACTACAGCCCTCTAAAGACAGGGTTTGCTCCATGTGTTAAACACAGTAAAAGCAAATGTGAGGAAATCCATAAGGATGATGTATCTCCACTCAAGCAGTACAGAAAGGCACACACAAAGACAAAATAAGGTACTAAATTAATAACCAACATATGGTTTAAAGTTTCAGGACTTTTGCAACAACTGATACCTGATGCATTCAAAGTTGGTGAAATGTCCCAGTTTAGAAGTGATCGTTCTGCAAACAGCACCGTGTAAAGTGCATTTCTGCTTAGAAGCAACACTTTGTAATTTGTCCTTACACTTCAGACAGAATTGAAATAAAAAGCAGAACAAAATACAGGAAAGGGAAAACAAATTGCTATGTGTGAATAGAGAAGAGAATGGTATGAAAAAAGAGACGCAAAGACAGAAAATACAAACTATTAGTAGATAAAGGAAAATAAGTGGCCAGAGGGTTTATCAGAAACAAACAATTTTAAGTCATTTCAAGAGGGAGGCCAGGGCATCCTTAGTGTATCACCAGCCCTTCACTGACGGGTCTCTTTGTAGCAATCAGTCTTTAATCCAATTCACTCTTAAACTAACAAAAGTTAAGTTTTTAGTCAGCCACATAATTGCTTTGCGTACTTGTAAAAAAACCCGCCAACTTGTTAAAGTATAAATTAAACAAAATAGAAGAACTGTCCTAAGACAATAAAATATTCAGGTAAGTACATCCCACCTTTAACGAATTATTATGCATAAAATAATAATACTGTTACTCATGTTCACAAGATACACACAGATCGTAACGATGACTAAAGAACACGTTTACATTAAATTAAAGAAAAATATATCCCCTTAAAGAGTTAGTAAACCAAGCCGGAATACATTGTCTCTTCAGAAATTAAAAAGTAACCATGCATGTGCAAAAGAAAACAAACCTGCATAAGGAAACACATAGAAAGAACCATGAAATAATCTTTCTCCAATACAAAGGGCATTCTATCAAAACCATTTCTAAAATAGAGGTAACTGCAGTCACCTCTGAAATCCTCCCTGAACTGGCCCTTGACAACCAGCCCTGTGAAAAGGAGCCAAACTCAAGTAGCTGTTGTTCTGTAGCTGGTTGTGAATGACAACATTGTTACTCAAGTGACACACGTTTGACAACTCCTACCCAAAATCTCCTGCCTGCTACCAGCGACAGCCGCAGTTCAGCACCTCTCCTGCTGCCCACAGCCAGAGCTCCTCACAGCAGGAGATGGCCCGACAGGAACTCCCCAAGATCACACCTGGCTCACTCCCACTCCCCACCTGGCCTTGATCCTGCCACCGTCCTTCTTCACCTGCCAGACAGGCACACGTCAAGTGCTGAGCCCTCCAAGGTAGGCAGGCAGACAAGGTAGGGGGAAGGAAGCATGAGCTTGTCCTGATTCTGTCACCTCTAACTCAAATGGGAGTGAAAAGCCATTCCCTGAATCTCAGCCCTGACTTTTTCCGATGTGGTCCTCTTCCTTCAGGGCTTGTCCTCCCAAGCGCAGAACACGGAACACACCGTCTGTGAGTTTTCAAGCCATGTAGGAGACATCTGGCAGTCCCTTTCCTGCCTGATGCTTTCGCCATCAGAGAAAAGACAACCAGCCTTCTGCTCCAGGATGTGAGCTGCGGCACCACGAAAAACTCAATGTGAGAAGTTTTCTGTGAGGCACAGCCCAAAGACACAAGAAAGCAGAGAAAGCGGAAGTGACAGCAAAACACAGTGCAACATTACAGACGACGACTCCGAGGGTGAGACAGAAGGAGGAAAGAGGTGGAAACAGGGAAGCAGATGGAGGACAGAACACAGAAAGGAAAACGTGTGACTGCCACCAAAGAAATGTTGAGCAACACTTGAAATGTTAATTTGTACACGGGGATAACATAGACTTCCATGCACTGTGCTGTTCCTCACAGCAAAGTTCCTGTAAGGCAGCAGTTGAGCACAGCCCCATCCGACAGTGGAACAATGTCAGTGCTTCAAAAACTGCAGTTCAATTCATAATGAAAAAAAAAATTGAATTCAAGCTGTTTTCTTATCCTTGTTTCGCTGAAGTATGTTTTTTGGTTGCAAACGTATGTTTGCAGAACTCCTAGCTTTCACATATCCTAGACAAAGACTGAATAAGGTACACAAACATAGAAACTATTATTCTTTTCCTTCTGCATTTGAATACTTTGCTCTTGAAATAAATCAACTTTCAGCCCTCTTGGCTCAAAATCTAGATTCAGAAAAACAAAATGTATACATAATTAAATTCTTTTTAACACTTCTAGTATTTGTTGACTCTTAAAATCTGGAATTGTACACTCCTGGACAGCTGTGATAATCAAACTATCTTATAGCAAATAAATTTAAAACCTAAATATGCCCATATGCAAAGATAAAACTGAATAATTCTTTTCAGGTACTAGCTAACCACTGATTTTTTTAAGAAATTAGTAATAGCATACTGAAGCAAAAAAATTCAATTATTTATTAATAATAAATGTTTGATGCTTCTTTATAAACAAAGAAGATTTATTTTGGTTAGTAGCTGAAAATGCTTTGTATTTCACATTACAGGAGGTCATGCAAAGTACAAGGCATGACTTTTTATGAAATTTTCTTTAAAAAACAAACACTTGATCTTTCTAATTTTTGTGGACAATTATAACAACTTTTTTGATTTTCACCTACAAAATCCAGAAATTTGAATCTTTTTTTCTTTCCTTAAAACAAGGAACACGACTTAACAGCTGAACTTAACTTGAACCACATAAAAATCAGCAACAACTACCAAAACAAATGAAGTGACCTAAGTAATTTATAGAATACAAATCCTTTCAACACAAGTATTCAGTAACTCCAGCAAATAAATGGAAAATTTTTAACATTTATTTTTACAGAACAAATGTGGCCACTGGGAGATATCCCCCACCTTCTCAAAAATGTTTCTTTTTCCTGACATTATTTTGGACAAGATCAATTCCAATTGGGTTTTTTGAATCTGAACAGTAAAAGAAATTTGCATTTTAAAAGGCTTACAATGTCTTGAACTGAACCTCGACAATTTAAATTGCATTGAAAATGTCTGAGCATGTTCAGCAGCTTGAAATATTCTGCTTTTAACCAGTTCGTGAATCTTCTTAATAAAGATATAAATGATCTGAGATACGATTATATGTAGAGCAGACAAACTTGCAGAAGAAGAGAGTTTGAACCCTGCCCAGGAGAAGGCATTTGGCCTGGCCTCACTGAAGTCAATGTCACAGAAATTGTCACAATGCTTGCTAGAAAACACCTCAGCACTTTAGCTGAAATTTACTGCGGGATGCTGGGAGGATCTGGAACCTCTTCTATCATGGTACCCACAAAACCACACAAGGTGCAATCAGAATTTGATTGGAGCCTCTAGAGGCCAACTGAAATGCAAGTTGCTTTCACATTTATGCTCAGTTTGTCCCTACTATGATTTTTAAGGTGTGTATTGTACACAGAGCTGTAGGTGAGCAATTTCATGGAAGGTGTCCCTGCCCATGACAGGCAGGTTGGAACTGGGTCATCTTTAAGGTCCCTTCCAACCCCAGCCATTCAATGACTCATCATTTTCTCAAGAACAAGCAGGGGAAATGTATTTATAAATGCAGAATATTTTTGGTTTGAATCTAAAAAAATAGCACGTAACTGAAAAAAACAGCATAATCACTGTTTATGAGATTATGCTAACTACAACTCCATCTTTTGGAGCTTGCTTTCAAATGAGGAGAATATCAAATGTTACAGAGAGAGAAAAACACGCCTAAGAATCAAGGATACATTAACTGCGTAGTTTCCTCCTGACAGGCAGTCATTATTTTACAACATGATGGAAGTCCATGTCACAGATCTGAAATCCCAAGAGTATTTCAAGACTTAGGCTGTGACACTGCAAGATTGTGGATAAAACACAGCTGACTGAGAATAAGGAATGTACCTGCACACAGAGCTAGCCATATGCCTGATGGGACAAAGCATAGCAGTTCTTTCCCACCAGTCAAAAATAAGCACTCAGTTTGTGTCGCCCTGATTTTTTCAGCCTTTTGATGTTTTACTTTTCTGTACTGGAGTTTCTCATACATTGTAACATAAAGAATTATGTTTCGTAAACTGTGCATTCCTTCCTGGGGGAGGGACAAATTGATGGACTCCTAGGTTGACCAGTGGGGTCAAAGAAGTGTCAACCTCGTTCCCCAATCCCTGACCAAAATCCAAAACCTATTTAAACCCTAATCCCAAAATAAACCTCCTTCTTTTTTGCTCGCAAAACTTGACAGTGTGAGTGTGGTTCTTTGTGTCCGTCTGATGACAAGTCTGTAACTCTAATCTAGAATTCCCATACTACAAATCCTTGGCATCATTTCACTTCCACTGTGGCAGAGTGTAGGGTCAAATAAGTTATAATAAAATAAAAATCATTCCTTCTAAAATTACTAACTGTTTTCCTCACTCAATCAGTAAGAGAGAAACAAAACTGGTTTTTAACTGTCCCATCAATGCTTATATCCCACAGACTTCTATCACAACAACCAACCCCAACATGGGCAGATCTCTCCATATACTGACAATTTTACAGCCTGCTGTTTGTAAAGTTTTAATTTTAACTCCACAAGAAGTTATTTCATGTGTAGAATACGCACAACAAAGAGCAAAAACAAGGTGCTTCTGGAGTTCTACCTCTGCACTTCAGCTGAAAGCAGGGGGAAATATAAACAAGAATCTAATGTTTAATGTCATGCTACTAATTTAAGAAAGCAAATCAGTAACTACTAAATTAAAATACAGACTAACTTTCTAAATTAAAGATCTTTGATTAGTTAAAAAGTCCATATTAAAATAAATTATTGAGACCTTTTAAAATATAGATTTGCTTATTACTAAGTTTCTACGTCTTCCACAAAAAAAAGCCAAAGATCAAAAAGAACCTCAAATTCAATGAAGTTTTCACTTTCACTTTCATGACCATGCTAACTCATCTGTATTACAAATTCTGAAAAAGGAGGGTTTTTTAAAATCATCTCATAATGCATTATAATTTTAAAATACTCTATTTTACACGGTCTTGGGATTTGTAAAAGCACGGTTTAGATAGCTCAAGTGATACTGCACATTTGACTTAATATTCTTTTACCCATTTTTCCTGTTAGACTTCCAAGGTGTCATTCATACATTTCACAACACAATCAAACAATGTGGAGCCACAGAGCCTCTTGTACATCTCAGCACTGGCCTGGGGATCCCCTGCATGGATGTACTAAAGCATTGCCACCTCAGATTGTTCTTAACACTACTGAAATTAATGAAGTAACGCTAGACCTGAGTCCCCCAAATCAGGCTGACATGGTTATTCCAATTTTGGGCTGTGTTCAGCCTCGTGCTAAGAACAGTGAAAGCTGCCAGCTGTCCCCAGGTGACACTCCACCTAGCAGAAATATGTTCACTGCACAGGACACAGGGGATGGGCTGGGAAGCAGCCAGATGAACGGACCATCTGCTCCAGTCCTCTGCACAGTTGGGTTGGGTGAGGCCAAGCTGAGGTGCACCCCAAGCCAACTCTTCATGCAGAGCTCTGCATTTCCTGCCTGACACACCACAGACTCTCTGCAGCCACAGTATTCCAGGCAACAATTACTGTCCTGCACAAAACATCCATGAGTAATTCAAGATGTTCCCGTATTGAACTTCAATAACAGCATGCATTTTTGGAGGCTACTTTACTTAAGAAGCACAAAAATATGGTTTGCCAGTTACAGTTAAACTAAATCTGAGAATTTCTTTTGAAGAGCCTCGTAAAGCAAATAACCATGTTTTAAAGGTGATGATAAACTACCCCATAAATAAATAAATAAAACCCTCTAAAATTAGCTTATCATGCTGTCAATAAAATCCTGTATCTTCACCCTCAAACATGTACAACAGGGCAAAGAGTCCAGATGAATCAGCAGATTCTTGAAAGCAGGTATGGAAGAAAAAGTCCAAGCACTGCCAATATCACTGCCATTTTTACACTTTTGTACAGTGCATTTTTATAATGCCACAATAATATTCTGAAAGGATTAGTCACTAAGGCAGTCATTTTGAGAACATGCATTTGCAGCCCGTGACTAGAACAAAAACAAGTGATGCTTGATATGGGTGGACTGAAGCGCCTCTCAAGAGCATACACAATTCAGACCATAACACACATGAATGTAAGATGCAAACAGCACAAAAACAGACCCGAAGCTCTCTGGTTTTAATTCAAAAGTGCCATACAAGCCAGTGATGAGAAGGCACACTAAATTCCTACTAGTACCTAACTGCCACAATTATGCAAGTCTCCAATTTTACTTCTATCATTTTGCTTCTACTGATAGAACTTACTGAAGTCAGCCCCTTTGAGGCCTAAGGGAACACTACAGACACACATGGCAGTGCCAGACAGGTGTCAACACATTGAGCTGTGACCAACACACTGATTGTTTGCAGCTGCAGTTCCATCAGCAAAACCACACTTGTAGCAGTGTTGCTGACCACTATTTTGGTGTGGCTGTACTCACATCAGGCTCCACTGGCCTCTTTAGCACTGACTGGCTCCTCAAACAGGTGTCCCCGTGTCCACACGGGGAGGTTTTGTCATTGCTCTGCAGTGCTGCAACCACGTTTGGGAAACTTCCCCAAAGCGAATACAGACTGATTCTCAGCATGAAGCAGCCTGCATGGCCCCAGTGTTTCTGAATTGTGCCTTCTTCCACCAAAGGAATCACAATAGACAGCACTAAATATGCAGCTAGCAACCAAAAGCATGGCAGAGGTGTAGCATTGGATCTTTCTAAAATTATACACCATTTGGGAGGGCAAGGGCATTTGTCAAAAAAAAAAAAAAAAAAAAGAGGGTTTTTTGTATGTGTACCAAAAGCTGGAAGGAAACCACTTACAATTCAACTTTCTGTAAAAATGAAGCCAATACGTATGAGAACCATGATCCTGAGGAGCCTGTGATGTGAAATAATGAGAAACTCACATGATGCCTAATTCAGGCTTACCTAAAAACAGAGACCAGACAAAGTTAAGAGATAAAAGCAGATATATTTAATGAAGGGCCTTCAGGTACTTTAAGGGCAGACCAAGCCTCCCCAAGGGGCTACACCCAGAATGAACGATGGTCACAAGTTTTTCAGACAGATGTAAGTTGGGTCAATTTACATATCAGGCATTAATCCTCCAATTACAGCTTCAGGTAATGGTATTCCCTCAGTTTGCTCCCCTCCCACAAATCACTTTTGTATATACTTTTCTGGGCCTGAGGCTGTTGGGTATCCTTGGACAACAGGCCCAGAGGGATTGTTTTGTCTAACCAAAATGTGAAGAAAGTTAACTACACTTTATATGGAGTTTACAGCTATGCACTAATGCAGTGTAGGATTTGAAAAATACAAAAGCTAAAATCTTAAAGCATCACATGGAACCCACATAAACACACCCCACAGCAATCTCTGCTGTAGTATGTTTTCACAGAAGTTCAGGTAAACCTCATTTTAGAAATAGTTTTCAGTGCTGTTTAAATAAATGCTTTCCTTAGTACTGTACACAGCTTCTGAAAACAAGCAGCTATTTCAAGAACACTCTAGGATGTCTGTGTAATCACGATGCCCAAAGCTGTGTGTAACTGATTTGCAGTGATGCAGCACAAGCATTTTGGTGACCCAATGTAAAATCATGAAATCTGTGCACCAGTCAGTATCAATCTCATCATAAACCACAACCTCTACTGCACAGAGTGAAGGTTATGCATCAATTTCAGTTTCCAGTCCTTTACACGCCCTTGGAAATTTATGCCTGCATAACATTAATACATTTGTCCCATATAATTAAAATAGACATAATTCTGATACATTTTCATGAATTGCTACGTGTAAAAGAAGATGTTATGACAGTTGTTTACTTCTGTAGGAGGCAACATGTTCAGTAGGAAAGACCATGAGCAAGGGTCAAAAGTTGCAAAGTACCTGAAGTGTACAGCTGAGGACCACGGCATGTTCTGCCAACTCCTACTTAAGCTGGGAGTATTTATGGCATTTTGACTCATGTAATGCCAGTTTACGTGGCCTAACAAACAGAAATGTCTTAAGATAGACAGAAGATGAATCAGAGGAAAAGCTGCATAATCTAAATACAGTTCTCTATACACTCTCTTAATATTAAGTCAATATGCCAAAATGCAAACTTCCCTGTGATGTTAATATCACATACCGCAGTATTTTTGCTCATTTCCTCACTGTACTGCCAAATCTAAAATATTTCCAAGAATCAAACTTGCTTTTAGTGCACATTAATAAAAACTTAGGACTTTTTTTTTTTTTACCCAATTAAAATTCAAAAATACTAATGGAAACAGTCATTAGCTTCCCACACAGTCATCTCCAATGACAACGGGGAGACTCAGTATTTTCACAGCGAATTAAAGTGACCCCTACAGATCAGGCCACCTCTAAAAACACTCTGTCCTTTCTGTCGTTCTTCCGAAGTCCTGTGCCCTCCAGTGCTCGACTAAAACATTTGCTTATCCCGTCTAATCAGCAAGATCTGAATAAATCATTCTGCTTCTTGCCCATCAATAAACACAAGGGCATCAGAGTCTGGTACAGCTGACAATTAACTGCTACTCACTCCGCGCACGACAAATTGACCGAACCTAAACTTGACAGAGACCAAGCCGGCAGCCCCGGCTCACGTGGGATGAACCTCCCCCAACAATTCGGGTTGTGCGAGGCTGTGTGTGTCCCACATCCCTCCGGCGAGGCAGCTCCACGCCAGACATTCCCTCTGGAGGGAAACGACAGCAGGTCTCCGAGTCCTTTCCCCCTGGGAGACGCGGAGAGCGACTGCTCGGGGCCACGACACCCGGGATCGATCGATCGCCTGCGGGGGGAACGAGCCAAGGAGACATTTCCTCGCTTCCCACAATTCTTACTACACTACAAGCCTGGGATGGTGTGGCCTGACTATACAAAAAATAATAATAACAGAGAGGCAGGGAGATCAGAGATAAACACATCATCCGGAGGGGAGGGTTTCCCCCCTCTATTAAACCTTAGTCATCGCTGCTCCCATTTCTGAAGGCCCGACGGTAAAAGCCCCGATAACAGGGCGGGGGGGCGGCGGAACCGACACAGGCACGGGCGGGCGCCGCTCCTTACCTTCCTGCTCGCTCCTCCGAGGGACACCTTGGGCCTTGTTTTGAAATCCCCTTCAAAGCTGAACATGTTTACAGCTTATCCCATGGGGAGCGGGGCCCGGCCGGCCGGCAGGGCGAGCGGAGGGGCCGCACGAACCCCCCGGGCTGGCGCCCCGCGGCCCGCCCGCCCCCGCGGGGCTGTTTCCCCGTCCCCCGCCTTCCCCGCGGCCTTCGCTGTCCCGGTCGCCCCCTTCCCGACCGGCGGCGACGGCGGAGCGTAGTGGGAGGAGGGAGAAGGAGGAGGAGGGAGCGGAGGAGGGGGCAGCGGGAGCGCTCCCGTCCGCCGCGCAGAGAAGATGGCGGCCGCCCGCCGCCCGCCGGGCGCGCTCCCGACACACGGCCGCGCCCGCCGCCCCGCCCCCGGCCCGCCCGGCCCTCAGCGGCGCCGGCCGTCCCGGCTGAGGCTGTTCCACGGGAAGCTTTCCTGCTCCGGGCTCCACGGGAGCTGCCTGCGGGTGTGCAGGGGCGGCTGAGGCTGGACTGCGCTGAGGTGCCGCGTCCTGCCCTGACGGGCCGCGCTGAGGCGAGAAGAGAGCTGAGGGTCCAGCCGGGCTTTGGCATAGGGCTGCCCTCCTCAGCGTCACTTGGCTGTGGGAACACGCTTGTTACACACACGCACATATGTGTATATATGTATACATATATTTATGTATCTATATATATATATATATATAAAATTTGTACTTGTAGTAGCATAAGCATAACACAAAATAAATAAGGTTGAAAAAGACCCCTGAGATCATAGAGACGAACTTTCGACCAAACACCTCCGTCAACTAAGTGCCGCATCCAGTTCTAAACAACTCCAAGGACGGTGACTCCACCTCCCTGGACAGCCCATTCCGATATTTAATCACCCTTTTCTGTGAAAAAAAAATCCTTCTATTGTCCAACCTGAACATCCCCTGGTGTAGGTTGAGGCCAATCCCTCTCCTCCTGTGCTGGGAGAAGAGACCGACCCCTACCTGGCTACTCCTTCCTTTCAGGGAGTTCTGTGGACAGAAAAGCTCATCCTTGAGCCTTCTCTTCTTCACGAAGAGATGGACATGTGATGGACATCGCCCCATTGCATTACTTCGTGATCGGGGTGAAGACACTGAACACACCAGTACAGGCTTCTGTGTAGCCGTGACAATTCACACAGCCATGAAAATACACTCGAGAAAGTCCGTGACAGAGGTGGGCTCAGGAATGGGACTTCAGCTGATGGGGAGTGGAAAGAGAAAAAGGCTGTACTGTAAAAGCAGCATATCCAAATGGTGAAACTACACCTGAGGCTGCTTTGCATTTCTTAGCCCATTCTCCATTTTTTCAGTGATTGCATTCCTCCAGGTACAGAGGTGGCACAGACAACAATAACAAAAAGCAGTTACTCAGTGTGCAGCCCAAGGTGGTAAATAAATATAGGTGGCCAAATCCAGCTTTCATTCCTTTCAGTGGAAATTTGATTTCACGAGCTCTAGCTTGGAAATTCTCACATCGGCATATCACAACAAACAAATGGCAAGCAGCCATGTCAGGAGAGGATGTATGTGCTACGCAGCTGTTCGTACCAAGAGCACAATGCCCTTTAGCTGTTGTCAAGCTGACTGGTAAATGAAAAATTTGTTCAGATTTCATTGGATTTGGATGATTCAGAAGAGTCTGATTTTTAAAATTTCAGGCTTTTCATAATGGAATGAGTGCTTGGCAACAATAAGCATTAGCCTGGCATTTCCCCAGATAACATCGTCTCAGTATAAGCAAGCCTGGCCTCCTTAAATACTGTTTACAAATGCAGATGGGGTTTAGGGTATTGTGAAATACCGCTTCAAATGTTTGTTCATAGTTTCAACACATTGCATTGCTGATGAAATGTCCCACCACTCTGTATTGAAGAAGATAGTAAGTTTTTTTCTGAACATGCCAAGATTCTTTCGAATTTACTTTGGCCTTGATAAACTTTGGAAGTCTCATACAAAAAAGGACTAGTCTAGGTGTCCCTAGCAATTAATTAATTAATTAATTTTCATTAGCACAGAAAAAACCTGTTAGGTCATGAGTTTTTGCCATCTTTATCAGTAGCAAAGACAACTTAGGGATGCAATCCCTCCTCATGCAAGAAGCCAAAGAGACGTGAAACTACAGAGAGTGGAGTTTCTGTGAAGTAGGGTTTTCACTGATATACATTCGACATGTTCCAGCTTGAGTATCAGAAGGACACAAGATGATCTGCTGACCCTGGTTGTTACCTTCTGCAGAAGTGGTTGCTAAATGACACAAGCCCAGCTGATGTGTGTCTGAGAAGTCTTGGTGATTTCTGGCATCCCCAGCACATGAAGGACATCAGCCTGTTGGATTGAGTCCAGAGGAGGCCACCAAGATGATTTGAGGCATGGAGGACCTCTCCTGTGAGGAAAGGTTGGAAGAATTGGGATTGTTCAGCCTGGAGAAGAGAAGGCTTTGGGGTGACCTTATTGTGGTGTTCCAGTACCTGAAGGGAGCCTGCAAGAAAGATGGAAAGAAAGTTTTTACAATGGAATGCAGTGACAGGACAAGGGGGAATGGAGTAGGTTCAGATTAGATATTAGAAAGAATTTTTTTACCGTGAGGGTGGTGAGCACTGGCACAGGTTGCCCAGAGAAGCTGCAGATGTCCCATCCCTGGAAGTGTTCAAATACAGTCTGGATGGGACTCCAAGCAACCTGGTCTAGTGGGAAGTGTTCCTATCCATGGCAGGGAGGTTGGAACTTGATGATTTTTAAGGTCTCTTCCAACCCAAGCCATTCTGTGATTCTATGATTTGGATGTGCCCCTTGAGGCCATGACTGGTTTAATATTCTCAGGGAGCAGCAAAAATGGGTTGTTCCACGAAGGAAGCAAAGTGGATACCCCTGTCAGAGGCCATGCCCTCCCAGGTCAGAACATAATTCCACAGGATTCAGAGAGAGTGAGAGAGCAGAGCCTGGCAGTGGTTACACAGGATTCACTGACAGCCCCAGGCGGGGTGAGTGGACAGGTCCTGAGAGACCAGACAGTGCTTTGGTGTAGGTGCACAGTTCATCCAGGAGGAAGAGCTGGAGACAGGTACACCTGAGCTTAGGTGGACTGATGAGCCGTGGGGTGAGTGAGTGGGGACACCAGATGAACCTGTTCAGGACAATCCAGGGCCCTGACAATCATATATTCAAGGATGTAGGAATACTGTTCTTGTATGTATGCTGTGTTAACCCACCTGCCTCACCTGCTGCAATCTTTCCCATCTTTCTCATCTCTTTATTACACATTCCACAAGACTTTTTATGTTCTCCTGGTCACAGTTCTCTGCCCTGTGATTGTTCCTTTTTGCCTCTGCCTGCATGCATACACACTACTCCCAGGTACAGGTGGCTTGGTCCAGTTGTTTATTCGATACGGTCCATTAAAAAGAGATTACTCCTCGACATTTTCTTCACTCCCTGACATCAAGTTTCCCAAGTGTGTACAAATACCATATTTTTCTTGTAAATGCTTGCCACAGAAATTGAAACAGCACCACAAAGAAAATTACAGTTGTAGAAAATATGTCCATCCACATTACAGAGAAACTTATCTATAGAGTGTCTCCAGGGCCTGCTTCTAGGTACCAAGGGACAGGAAAAATCTGTGGTGCCCATATGGCTGTCGTAAGATCTTCCTTTTTCACTCTGAGTGGCTCGGAGCAAAGCCATCTTCTCAAAGTCTCTTGTTGACACTTCTGAATGTCTCTTGTTGAGAAAAAAAAAAAAAAAAAAAAAAAAAAAAAAAAAAAAAAAAAAAAAAAAGAGGAATTAAGATTTGGTGGGTAGTAACAAGAAAAATCATTCCTTCCCAACAGTGATGAAGGTCTTGAGTTGTTGTGCTGGATGCCAAGGATAACATTACTGAGGTGACTTATGAACTTTTAAAATTATGAGCTTCTGGTGGTACCTTAATGTAAGTAGTAGCACACTCTGTCAGGGAGATTTTTTAATTTTTGTAAATACTCTTTCTACATATTAAAACAAATCAATGGTACTTAAATTTTAGAAGGAAAATAAATATTACAGATGTTTTATCTTTTTAATGAACGCTGTTTTATTTCTACAATCTTTTTTGTATGCTCAGACTATTCTCAAACAATTTAATTTCTGATGTATTGTCCTTCTGGCCTCATTCTGTACACACATTCCTGATTTAGACAGGGTAAACAATCAAAACTGCATTTGGCAGTTGCTCAGTTCTGTAGAGTAGGATGGCCAAATTGTCACCACCTTACCATTACTTTCCTTTCCCTATGCAATTATAATAAAGTGTCCTAAACTTTTTTGCTGACTTGCTGAACTCAGATGAAAATCTAAGATCCACTGACAGCGCCTCATTATGTGCTACATTATTTCCCAAGGTACAGAAAGATTTTTTACAAGAGTGCATAAAAAATGAACAGTAAATAAGTTAGAAATGCTTTAATTTACAGGAGATGAGGCTTGAGATTAGTCCAAGTGCTGTGATAGGCCAATATCTGATTTTTAGTAATGCTTTTAGTAAGGTTTGCTACCATATGGACTGATGGTGGGAGGGAATTTTTTTTTTTTAAATTTATTTACTCTGGGTAAAACACTGAAAATTAAATCTACCCTATCAGAGAAGATACTGGCAAGACCATAATGTAAAAAGCACTTCACTTAAGCACTTCCTTTAGTTAAACCTGAATGCCAATAGACACTGCCAAGGAATGAAGACATTTTATTTAAAATTACACTGGCAAGAAACCATCAAATTATCCTTAACATTTTCATTAAATTGAGATACAGATATAGTTAGGGTAGTAAATCTTTTCAATACAAGGAGTTTATTCCTGAGCCAAGGCCAGATTCAGCAGTAATTGTAGGAACTATTAAGACCTAAAGGCTCATCTACATTACCAAAACAACTGTTCAAGGCTTTGGCCCAGTTCAGAAAAATGGACAGGCTCCATCCTGTACTACAGAGGTAATCACATCAGCAAACTGCAGTGATGCTTTTGGGTTCCAGTCTGGGGCCATCATTCCATGTTTTTTTGGCTTGGTTCAGTGAGATTTTGGGGGTTACCATTAGAAATCTACAAATATCTACTGGTTGCCCTCTTAAGGATGTAAAAAAGTCAAACAAGTGGTACCTTTCTCAGTATTGACACTTTATCGCTCTGGAGGCATGTTGAGCTGAAGAGATGAGGAACCTTATGTCCACACTTTCTAAGATGAAAATGTTGTTAGCCAATGGTCTCAGCTCCTTTATAACATCTACATAGCAAAATTCCACCCCCAGAGGTGCCTACATTTCATTCACATCTTCTGATGGAGCAAGATTGTTTATTTTCAGAATCCAGTCTTCTGAGGAGCACTTGGGGTAAGGGCTTATTATAGTTTTAGAGCTATAGTTGTAAGATATTATTATGTTATTTGGCAAACGTTAGTTAACCATAAATCCTGTTTTGTTTTCTGGGGTTTCAAAATATAGACATATTTAATTCAAATACTATTGCTGCAAAGATGTTCAGCTAAATAATAAAGATTAGGATCATCTATTTCAAGTCTGTCTAAAACCTGAACTACTTATTTTATTAGGAATGGCACATTCAGGATTCTTACATGTCATTGAAAGTCCAATTTTAAAGAATAATTATACTCAAGTGGACACAAGCATAACTTCATATTTACCTTACTATCTTTGGCTCACCTTTGATACACCTGGAAGCTTTCCCTAAACATAAGCATTATAAAAATTGCTATTCCAAGCAATTCCAACATGTTGATATTATCTTGAGAGAAACATGTGTGCTGTGGGTGAGTACACATCTAGTTGTTGTTAAAACATGTTCCATTTAATTTCCTATTGAAATTGGTTGGAGTATTTTCATCCTCCCTTGGTGCCCATTTAAACAAGAACCTTGTTGAAGTCAAATCCTTCATGTTTGAGAAAAAACAGACCAGATTATTTTTTTAAATTAAGTCACCTGAGCTTCCTTGTGATCCAGAAAAGCAGATGCATACTTATATGTGCATGTATTGATACAAGGGTTTATGGATGTATTTTCATGTAGGAATTCACAGAAGAATTTAAAAAGGTCCTTCATAACAAATTACTCATAATTACAAATGTTAACAGTCTCGAATGTTTGAAGAAGATCCCAGCACACCTCAACCTCTGTTCATTAAGTATGGGCACTCAGGTGGGTTGTTTGTTGTACAAGGCCTGGGTGCCCGTAACAGTGAAAAAAAAAATGAAAACACCTGTCAGTACCATGTCCACCCAGAAAGTAAATTTTCTCTGACCAGTTCTTATGAGGGAGAAGTGGCCTTCATCTGGAAGCAGTTTGAAATTAAAGGCAGCCAGTAAATTCATATTCTGAAGACTCATTTAAAAAGTGTTTAAGGGACACAAATTATGATCATGTGAAAAATAATTACGAGAAAGCAAAAATAAAAAAAAAAAAAACCAACCCACAGAAATCAGTTTAGATAGCTAAGGGGAAACAATAATATTCTGATATTTAAAATTATTTCAGAGAATTTACTACAGCTAGCCACGGGATCCTGGAAAATTGTTCTGATTTACATCTGTGTATCATTCAAGTTATTCAGATTAATTTTCTGCATAGGTGTTTTATCTTAGTCCTATATGAGCTGTATAGGTTCTTCTGTAGTTTTAGATTTTGCATGGCTCAGATCCATTCATTTAGGTTTGCCACTGATAAAAATGAGCATGAGTACACATGAATTCAGTAGGAGTCAAGAAAGTTTATGCTGCCTTAGAATAAAGTTCCTGAATTTTACTCCTACCTACTGTTATATTTCTACATAAGTGACATCAGTGCAATCTAATTTTAGCTGTCTAAATATTAGGCATCTGGTCTGACCTCTTCATCTAGACTTCTCCACACAGAGAGTCACTTCCTTCCTCTTCTAAACTCCTTCTTTATAAGGGATTCAGGTCACTGGAAGTGCTGATTGACTGAAAGTTCCTTATGAGATTGAGCACTTGCCATGTGCAAGGCTGAAGTTAACTGGAGTCAGTTCACTTTCCATGTGACTGAAAACAAGCCAGTATAGAAAGAAATAAAGAAAATAAAACAATAAAGAATGTATTTATCCTTTATCCTTAAAGTAGGAGCAATGATGCTTAGGCACTTCTAAACAGATTTTAAGACCTAAATGACAAATGAGCAATAAAATTTTTCAGGATTATTATTGGTGTCAGA
The DNA here is from genome assembly GCF_029207755.1 of Chamaea fasciata. NCBI lineage: Eukaryota > Metazoa > Chordata > Aves > Passeriformes > Sylviidae > Chamaea > Chamaea fasciata. Next base: position 144,839,521 of record NW_027094086.1, read on the forward strand.
GAGGATGTTGAGAAAAGTGTCAGAGACTGCTGAATAATTCCCATTTTACCAATTCTAAAGACTGTAGTTAGCATCTATTCTAGAAAAAGACACAGAAATTATATTTTTCTTTTGATCTCTTCCAGTAAATTTGGATTGTCAAAGTGCCATTAGGAAGAGATGGAAGTGCCACAGGATTCAAGAGATGTAGTTTAAATGCCAGGCACTTCCACTAACCTGCTGAATAATCATGACCAGGTAAGCCAGCTGGAAAGCACCTGTGCACAGAAGAGCCTGGGCTGCACCTAGGCAAGAAGTTGAATAAGTGTGCCCTTGCAGCAGAGAAAACCAGATGTGTAGCGTGTTGTATTAACTAAAGGATAGCCAGCAGCTTGATGGAACTTCCCTCTGCACTCTTTGCACTCTCTTCTTTCTGAGGGTGCATCTGGAGACCTGCATGCAATTCTGGGCTCCTCAGGGCAAGAAAGAATTTGAAATACTGGAGAAAATCATCAGAGGACCAACAACACAGTGAGGGACTGGACTGTGTGATACAAAGAGAGGCTAAATGGATTTGATTTGTTCAGCCTTGAGACCAGAAGCTGAAGGAAAGACCTCCCTGCATTTTATTACCATCTAATCAGAGTGTATAATGAAGGTGGAACCAAAGTCAGTCTTGGGGACACAAGTTGCAATGGACACAAGTTGCAATGGACGTAAGTTGCAACAAGGGAAATTGGATTATTTTCAGCTAGATATTTCATGCTGCTGGTGATGAAACACTCTGGATGGGACCCAGAGAGATACCCTGTGAAACCTGCATCCTTGGGGACATTCAAACCTACACTGCACAGTGTGCTGAGCAATCAGTTGTCCTGCTTTGTCCACAGGTGACACAGGTCACCAAACTAATGGCTATGGTGTGGTTGTTTACATCTCATCTGGTTGCTCTGGCTTCCTTTTGGGATCACTGTTGTGACTCTTCCAGCGCCAACCTCACGATGAGACTCACCAGTCTGTGGTCAGGATGATTGCTCTATTGCTGTGATATTTCTAATGGCAAAGGAGTGTTTCCTCTAAGCCACAACTTGGACACATCGGTCCCACACTCTTCAGCTCTCTTCCACATTTGCAAAGCAGAGAAACTCCTATCCTAATACTTTTCTGGAAGAATACTTTTGTTAATATTTGACTCTCACTCAGAGACTGTGGTGTTGGCTGCTGTGTATGGAAAGAGAAGAAAGAAATAAAGCCTTCCAGATGATGACAGCACAGTGGCTCCCTCCTCCCCTAAGCAATGCCAACATTAATTTTAAATCAGCCTTTTATCTTCAAATGTATTTCAGAGCCTCTTCAGAGTGAGAAGAGCTCCTTAACATATGAACTTTTGGATGGGTGGGTTGAAGAAAATATGGAGCTTTCCTTTAAACAATTAGAGACCATTTTGCTAATCAATTTTTGTCAGGCACCTAGAAACATTTTTCATTATCAGATTCCAAATTGTCTTAAACAGTACAAACTAATGAACTTTTATCAGTCCAGTTTGGGGCACCCTGCTCAGATTAAATAAATCACAAACCTTAATTAACAAAGACTGGCATGGCTGCAAAAGCAATGAATTAGTTTGTACGCTATCAGAGAGATCACAAACGTACAGTAGTTACAATTAATGGATTTAATTTTAAATGCTAGGGCTCCAGCATGGAAGTGCCTGTGAAGTCCATCCTGGCATTCTTATTAGGCTTTAATTATAATTGATGTACCTGGGAAAGATGTCAGCAGTGTACATTTTAGCACAGGTCCTGGTCTCCCTTAAGAACTCATAGTCCTTGCTTGAAACAGTCAATGATATGCAACAAGATTTTGATGAAACCCAAATTTATTAGCGTTATTAAAAGTTATTAATTATTTGGCACTGTAGAGACGTAATCTGGTACTATTTTTAATAGACAGCTTTATATATTTAAGTTTCAGAATTGAGGTTTATTTTTAGTTTAAAACATTTCTGTCCCTCTTGGCCCCCTCCCATCATTCCTGTTTCTTGCAGATTTTTTCCCTTCTTAGACTAAGCTCTTATCTTCCAAGCAAGTATTTCCAGCTATTTTCCACGGGGTTTTTCCAGCCTCAAGAGAGGTCTTCACTGCTCCACTATCACCATTGCTATATAAAGCAGCTTCCAGGAATGAAGTCAGTCAAGTCTAAAAGACAAAGTCAGTGAACATCAGCAGAAGATAGACCCATCTTCTGTACATTGCATCAGTCTGCTGCCATTGTTTGAGGTGTCAAGCTTGAACTGAACGTAAGTGGCCTCAAACGAAACATTTTCCAAGGGTAATCTCAGCTTCCCTCTGTCTCACACACAGCCCAGCAAAGAGGGGTGACACCAGGCACAGACGAAGTCACAATCTGACAGCTCTGCTCCCACTGCACCCCTGCCTGTGCCATCTGCAGAACAGGACCAGCAGCTCCTGCCTCTGCAGGGCAGAAAAGGTGGCAGCAGCAAGAAAGGAGGTGGACAGTCTCAAAAGGAGACATCATTTCTTCCACCCACCTCTCCCCTGAGGCACAATGGTAGGGACAGCTCACCTGTGCTCTGCACCCCACTCTCCCTCCCAGCTTGGTCCCTCCACCTTCTCTGGGTTGTCTGGGCCACAATCCCAGCCCTTAATTCCAGGGCACTCCTGTCCAATTCATCAAATCTCCCTGTGAGACACTATCCTTTTCCAGCAGGATGAGTTTAAAAGAAAAATTTGTTCTCCAGTTGACTGGAGACACTTAATTAGAGCACAAACCGTATGATAACTTGTCCTTCTCTTATTGCCTCAACTCCTGGACTTAGACTATGGGAAAACTCCATCAATCAGTTAAAGTGGAAAATTAATTTTTTGATTACAGAGACTGGAAATGGCAAGTAGGTGAGTCCTGAAGGCTCATAAAAAACAAAAGGCAATTAAAAATAATCCCATATGGATTTCATCATTGACTTTACAAAAGGTTTGTCATTGACTTTACTGTAGTCAGAATTTTCTTGATTCCTTTTGAAAGATATTTTTTAAGGATGTGTCCTGATTATTGGGATCTCATTCACAATTTTTGAGTATTTTGGCTTGGCAATATAGTATTTTGTGGAACTCTGTAACAGAGGTATAGTCATTTGCTAGATCTTGTGTCTTATGCATCTCTGGAACACAAACCTGTAATATGAAAAATAAATTATTTGAATCAAATAATGGATCTGCAAAACTGGATTTTGTATTAATTAAATACTCACTTTCATCAATTCAATTTTCTATGCTTACCTTAGTCTCTACAGCATTTGAAATCAATAACAGCAAAGTGATGGATGGTGGAGAATAAAAATGAAATATTTTTAACTGAGAAATGGAAAACTTGCCTACAAGCTGTGCTTGTTTTGTACTATCTGATACCCTAGTCCTAAGCACGGAAATATTTGGGTCAGATAAGAATGTTCATTTGGTATCTTGTGGAATACAGGACATAGAATTTGGTTCATTTGTCTCTGCAGTGATCCATACACTTTGGATTTATGACTTGAAAAGGCATCTTGCACCATGCACTCTGGTCCCCTGCTACCACACATTCCTTACATATAATCCTTGGCACAAATTTATGGAACTCCATCCCGGGAACACTTAGACTGTTTGAAGCAGAGACTGATGTTTCCCCTTCTGGAGTTAGGCCATTCCCTGTTTGAGCCCATTTATCCTTGTGGCCTCTGTAACACCCTCCAACAGCAGAATCGTGTTGCTGCATGCTTATAAATGCTCTGTGGGTGAAAAAGTAATGTTTTTTACTTGAGTGTTTATTGGGTGTCCCTCAGTGGTGATGATTTTCCCATTTTCTTGACTAATCCCATTAGAAACTGCAGAATCTGGCTGGTATGGAGCCTAAAACTACTCTTCTAACTTGCAGCCCAGCTCTGTTGATGGACAGTATATGTCCATTTATTCTTGCGACAGCACTGGCTTCTGTCGTATCTGGTTGAATACTGGGAGACAAAATCTCCTTTCTGCCCTGTCGAGTTTTTCTAGGCTGAGTAAGCCTTGCTCTGCTGAGTAAGGTGAAGTTGCCAGAAACAGGCTGAGTCAATCCATCAGCTTCTTGCCATTGAAAGAAATGACCCCTGATATTCTTCTCCTCCTCCTCTTCTCTCTCCTATTCATGTGTGTATTTCCTGTGCAACTGGTTCTGACTCTTGTCTGACCATTCAATGTAGGTGATTAAATCAGTATAAATAAGATAGGTGATTAAATCAATAAAATAACCCAGCAGAAAATGTAAAGAGTTTTCTGATGATTTAGGGAGCAGGATCAGTTGGACAGGTGGTCAAAACTGGGCTTGTTCAGCCCACCATTAGGAACCACGTGTCTTCTTGTAAGATCAGCTCCCCACTACCAGCATCATCTCATTAACCCTTCTTCACACCTTTTGTCAGGATGTCTGGCCAGGGCTGGGTGACAAGTTGCAGACCAGGTCTCCCTCAAATTCAAACTTCCCTTGTGGTCTTTGAAGTACTTCTGTGAACGCATTTCCGTTCACTTTTCTCATCTCTGCATAACGTTGTTGCCTCCTAATGATTCTGGTATTTGCTGGTACATCCTGATTTCCCTTTTCCTCAGCCATTCTCAGCTGGTGAGTTCAGTTTACAGCAGAAGTCCCTCTGATGACTCCCCTAATGCAGGACACTTTTGCACAATGAAATTTGCCAGCTTTTGACTCCAGCACTTTTGTTTATTTAGTACTTTCTTTGTCCTGCGTATTCAGATTCCCTTCAGTATAAACAGTGTCTCTCGACTTTTTACTTTTGGCAAATCCCTGATATGTGTGTCACGGTTATTTAAAGAAAAATTGTACAAGACCAGCCCCAGGCTGGGCACTAGAGAACATCTCTGGTGACTCCTCAGCTTAGACAATTTCTGCTTGACTGAAGTTTTTCTTCACTAAACTCTGATTGCAGTAATCTTAAAGGAAAATGTAATGTTGCAAAGCAGACAGATTATGTCAGACAACTTGACCTTGATTTTTTTCCTCACCATCCAAAACACCTAAAAGCCTAAACAAGAGGAAAAGTTAAATAAATAAATAAATAAATAAAGGTTAAGTGCAGTCAATTCCTATACTGCTCTTGCTATTCTTGCTATTTTCATTTGTTTGTGTGAAGCTCTTTTAAATCAGGTTTGTTTCCAGGGTAGATTGCCTTTGGAAGGCTTCCTGGAAAAAGTATATTTAAAAGTTAACTTTCAGTGAATAGAGGGTCACGAATTTGTTTTGAAAGGAGACTGGCCCATGCATCTGAACTCCTTATTGCTTAGAGCTGGTGTTAATAATTTTCAGGTGAGTATGCTATTTATTGCTATTTATTTGGCAGCCAACTAAATCCCCTGTCTCCATTTTTTTACTCTTAAGTTACAATGACATGGCGTGTTTAACATGGTTGGGAGTCACCAGGTGGTACGCCACAGATAATCTTCCGATTTTTACTTACCTGAGTAGAGAGATAGAATAATGAGATCTTGAATATTAGCAACTTGTTAGCTGTAATAAAGTTATTTTTAGAAACTGCCATGATTTTTCTTCCTGACTCTGCAACAAACTAACATAATTCCTTGGTAATCTCCTGCCTTCAGGAGCCACAGAAGCAAACAAAACACCTTGGGATGCAAAAAATTACACAGCCTTTGATACGCATTTCTTGGCCCTGCACTGTACACTATCTATCTAGTATGCAAAAACCGACAAGGGAACCAAATTTTATGGATATGTTTAACTTTTGAACTCAAGAAAAACTCTTTTCTTAGTTCCAGACTGTTCCTGCCCAAATGATAGTTTTGCAGAGCAGTCTTACACTGTACTTGGTACGCTACAGCAGTGTGTAACTGCCGATTGCTAATTTACTAAATAAAGTATCTCTGGCAACAATTTTCCAAGACATGACATCTTCTGTAGATTGCATTTTGATTTTAAGAACATTGATCTCAAGAACTCCAATAACAAGGCCTGATGGAGAGTACATTTTCCATAACAAAATCCTGGTCTCTGGGAAAAGAAAATAGCTGACTGAATAAAAAGAAAGTATAATTATGTTCAAAGAGCAATTATTGCTGTACTTGCATTAACCTTGCAAGTCTCCTGCCTACAATGCCTGTATAATGTATTTTACCCAGCATTTAATAATGAAATACAGTGAACAGATCACCATAGCAAAGGGTGATCTGGAAATTCCCCCTGATGACCAGCGCTGCTACAATGTGCAGGATCAAATGCTGTGACATGGAAACAAAGTGACACTGTCACATACAAAGTGACAGGTAAGGAAAAACAAGGAAAGCGGGAGAAATGTCTAATGTCTAACTAGAATTCAAGTTATTTTGATCGTGGTAGATCATCTAGAGGCTTCCTGAAACTGATGTTTCATTGTTTTTCAATGAAAAAAACACTTCAAAATTCTGATTATTGCCATCCAATAATGGTCCAATAACCAAGTGACAAATACTTTTGGAATTAAAAGAAAATAGACAGGTGGTTGGTATTTACAGCAAAGATAAGTGATATCATCATTGAAATGTAGTTTCTAGACACAGTCAAATCCATACACAGAAATTTTTAATTTAGAGAGGTGATGTCTTGAACTCAAGTTGATTAGGCCGCTGGGGTAAAGAGGCCAAAGTGGCCCAGTTCACACTCAGTCCTTACACAGTCACCAGATAATGTGAGCCCAGACCAGCTCTGTTCAGCCAGGGCCTTCTTACAAATCCTCTTCGAGACCAAAAGGAAAGGTGCTTCCATGTTCACTAGGAATGAGGTGGCTCAGCAGAACAACTTTTACAAGTGCCTTGAAATATAAAACTTGTCTTTGTTGGACAAATGAATAAATGTGGAACAATATGGAACACAATTCAAGCGTTAGTTCACAGAATAACTCAAGCGAGGCTAACTTAAAAAAAAAGATCTACAGAAAAATAAAGTCTGTTGCTTCTGTAGTGATGACATTACTAAGATAAAATTAATTCATAGTTGTTAAGAACACTGACCCCTCCTAGTATCAGACCATAGCTGGCAAATGATGCAATTTTTCATCATACAAAAGAAGTTCAATGTTCATATTCAATATTTAACATTTAAACTGGATTAATTCATTTACCTATTCAAATTTCATTCATTTACAGTTTATAGCCTTCTTGAGCTGAAAAAAGAATTCAAAGACTTTTCCTATTATTTGTCTTGTACAATTGATTTGTATGACAAGATTACAAATGGAGTTTTGGAAGCAGCATTTAATGTGAAACCACCAAGATGTTTCTCCATTGACAGCTGAATTGAGATATGCCTTTAAAACAGGAATTTAGTTATTTTTGTGCTACAGAAGGCTGCAGTTGACTACAGTATGTTTGCTGAAAATTTACAAATGCTTTTGTCTAGCAGCTTGTATAATACAAGAAAATCAAAATTTTCTTCTGGAGGTTTTCATTATTTTTCTTTTATTATTAGATGATTTTGTCTATAAAAATGTATTTTTAAAATGAGGGGTTTATGTTTATCCTGTACTGAAGCGTCCATATGAAAAGGACTGTTAAAAGTTCAAAAATACTTTTCAGAGATTTACTGCAGTGAAATCTGGCTACTGGACTGTAGCAAAAGAGGACTGATGGTACATTCCAGTTGTGTGAATCTGCTAATGTAGCATCTCTAATTCCATTCCTTTTTAATTATGTTCATGGCAATGGCATTATGTTATTTTTAAATTCTGGCAGTTTAAAAATCTTATAAATTTGGAGAAAGATTGAAAGTCCATTCACTAATATCTTTTTGGGCCTTGCCTCTGCAATCTGCAGGTCATAATGTGGGTGTTGTCACTTAATGTTTCACTGATTACTGTTTTAGAAAGGATTCTGTCTAATGTGACAGATTAATCTAATCACAAATGGACTCAGGGTTTGGAGGATTAATGGATTTGATGACAAATATTTAAAAGGCAGCCCAGCACTTGGGTTTATATGGACATTTGTTTTTAAAATAGGAATGAAATTGTTTTCTAATACATGAATAATAAGATGTCTCTGTCCCAAACTCTTAGTCATAGGAAATCAAAACTATTAGATGAAAATGTTAGATAAAGCCATTACATTATGTTCTAACCATTTTCTAAACAGCTCCTTTGGAAAATTTTATTGGCAAATAAAATTCTTCTTTGGATCTGTCTAAAGGTATTTTCTGAAATCTGTAGGTTGAAAAATGATCCATTTGTAGATTATTCTAAAGTCTAGAGCAGGGCTATTTTAAGGTTTACTAATGTATAAATTTTGGCTTTCATAGAGTCACCACAGTTTCACATTCTAGAGCTTGCCATATAACAATCTTCCCAAACTGTATTGCTAAAAATTACTTTCAAAATTAGCTTGTAATAAAGTTTTTTCATGGCAAATACTGCATCACACAAATGGTTTTGTATTCATTACTTGTGAAGAATAAGCTATGAACTGTAATCTTCCAGGACAAGCCACACAAAGAACAGCAGAGATAACAGATTTTACCAGAGGAGCTTTGCCAGTTGGGTGATTCAGCATTTCACTGAGTTTTAAACTCTTGGCCAAAGAAGCCCCTCTGCTACAGGCACAGACTTGCCCTTTTTCTGTCTCCCTGCCCTGTCCTAGAGCAAGTGGCTCTGTGTCATTTCCAGGTTTCAAAATTACAGCTCCCGTGGCACTGGAGAAAACTTGAAATGCAAATCAACCAAGGAAGATCATTTTCTAGCAATCAGAAATTCTCAACAATTTATGGATTTTGTTAGAATTTTTGAGCCGTGCATGGTCTTTCAAGAGACCTTTCCGAGTGACTCAGAGGAACATCTTCCTCTACTCCCACAAGGGATTGAACCCATCATTGCTACTTCAGTACAGCAACCTCATATAGCAGCTCCAGAGTCATGGTGAAGATACTCAGCCACAGATTTGAAGGCAAAAGCACCATGTGAAATGGATTTGACACCATTTAAATAAACCCAAAGAAATCCACCAGCAATCCCACTCCTTTTGATGAACAATCACTCCATAGTGCCAAAAATTCACATAGTCCCATTGTGGTTTCTTCCAGTTAAACTCTTTTAGCTGTATTTGATATCTGACTATTGTACAAATCATTCTGTGGATGTGAGCATTACATCATGCATTACCTGGCACACATGGAGGAAAAAATGAGGAGCTGGGATGAAACAGTCTCAGTAAGGGCCAGGAATTATCCCTTTACACGAAGATTTCCTGAAATTTTCAATTTTCTCTTTTAAACTGAACTTGAATCCTTCTTTTTTTTTTTTTTTTTTTTTTTTTTTCCTGCATGGAAATCTGTGGCATTTATGCAGTCTGGACTTAACATGAAATTTTTTTAGACTATGCTATTATTTCTTTTTTCAAACTACTTCAGCCAGCTCCTGGCTGGGTCAGCAATTCATGGTGCCTTGCAGCTGGTGAGTCAGGACATCACCAGAGGAATGAGACTGGCAGCTGTGGAGATGATCTGTCAGATGGCTCCAGGGTCCCTGGGTGGGTTTGGTTTTCACAGTTGTTTCTTTGCAATTGCAGGTGTTTGGTATATAAGACATCAAATCTCTCTCTCTCTCTGAGACAGATTACTCCCAGTCTGACCCCTGTGATCAGAGAAATCACAGCACACACCTTCCAAATTACCCAGCCCCTTCTAGGAAAAACAGAAATGACCAAAGAGCTCTGCTAATTTTAAGGCAATAATGAAGTAGAAGGAAGCTTTTATTTAAGAAACAAGACAAATTCTCTCAGTGCTCTTTAGCTGTTCTTAAAAGTAATTTTCACGTTGCTTTTAAAGCACAAGATGGAGTAATTGGATGTTCTGAAAGCAGAGACAACCCTAAAGAAATTAAAGAGGTCTTTTTAACAATCAAATTAGTTGTGATTAATACTCCATACTTTTATACTTTCTAATCCTCGTAGAGGAAACTTCAAATGACAGAAATGTCTGATGAAAGATGGCCATCAGATGGAGTTTCCTTCTCATCTACAAGATTTTACATGGAGGAGATTAAATTGGCTGGCTTCACAGACCTATTTCCTCTGGAGCTCATTGCCCCATTCATTCGGTCAGTGCCCACCATTTGCTAACGCTACAGCTGGGAAATTCCCTGCAAATTAACTAAAGATGGCATAGGAGAAACCCCCCCAAAACCTTTTTCCTGAGAAAAACCCCAAAACCTAAAATACTTTTTTAAAGTGTTAACTGCATTCCTCAAACTGATTCAAAAACATCAAAAAACAACAGCGAATGTCAGCATTCACCCACAGCCCTCCGCCACTCTGGTGCTGACCCCCAGGAGCAGAATTACACTGCACCAGTGCACACATTTTCTGCTCAGTACCCACACCACGAAGCAGCAAAATGTGAGGCTTTTCCCAGCATGGGAGGAGATATTCTGTCCTTTCAGACATCCATGACATGAAAATCCCCTTGTCCTTTATGTCCCCATCCCCTGTGCTCTCACTCCTCTGTATTTAAAATCACCTATTGCTACTCTACACCCACGGGCATGTGCTCTGCATTTGCCGAGAGAAACCTGTGCTAGGGGCTGCAGCCTTCCTCTCCCTATTTCACTCTGCCTTGCCTGTACCTGTCTCCAAAATCCTACAGAATTCAGCTGCTCCCTGTGTTGTCCTTGGGATCATGGGAAGCTGTAATAAGGAGGCTATTAATAATAGGAGGTAATAATAAAAGGAATAAGGAGGTAAAAGGAGGTAATAATAAAAGGAATGTTCATGTTGCTCGTGCTGGGTCTTGACAAGTTTGGTGTTTTCTAGTTGTTTTGGATTCCTTTAATCAATTTTGTGATGAAACAAGGTTTCTCAGGTTTGGAGACTCTCTATTTGAGGCAATGGAGCCCCTTAAAATCTAACACTGTCAAATGCAATAAGCAGGATATAGTTTACAAAATCTAAATTTGTGGTTACAGAATTATGGTGGTCTGAGCTTCTTTTTTTCTGTTTCTTTCAGATCACATCTGGTACAGTTTCAAAATTTATTTCACCTGCAAACTATATGTGGAATTAGAATGATAATAAAGCTGCAGCTACAGAACTTGGGCTGATAATGAATAAACCAGAACAAGAATCCAAGAACCTGGGATGGAAAGCATTGTAACTTTGTTAGATGGGTTTTATGCTGACTTAGTTCCCAAAAGTTTAGAAGCTGGGCCTCAGCTTAATCCAGCAGGATTTGGGTCCTTTATTATTTTTACTTCTTTTTAGGGTGATTTTTTTAGGTTTTTACAACTTGAGGCTGCCACTCAAGTCTCTCAGCAGTTTGCATAACTCACACAGGAAGGGTGGGGGTATTTTGTCTGTCAGAAAACATCCCCAATTCCCCCAGCTTCAAAGAAGGCCTGTCTGGATCCTGATGGTCTGCTCCGCTTCTTTGTCAGAAAACTCTGTTTTACACAAGGTTAAAATACCACTTCACAAATCCTGTTTGTACATGATGATAGTACAAGAAGGCTGGATTAGCCAGTCAGGCTGAGCTGTGTTCAGCATGGAGAAGGCATGAGAACAAAGGAAACCTGGACATGGTCATCCTAATCCTTGGGCCACTCAACTGTTCATTAATCCCAGCTGCCTGCGGCCCCCACGATTTATGATTCACCATAATGCTGGGATTTTGGGCTCTATCCCTTTTCCTAGGAATGTATACAAAGGTCAGGCTAAAGCTGACTTCCAGGGTCTTTGTGATGTTGAATTGCTAGAAAATAATTGCATAAATTGGAAAATAAAATTAAATGTCTCCTCACAACTCCCATTTGCTTTGATGCCTGGTGAAAACTTCTGCAAAAGTTCTCATACTCTGGAACTGGTATTTGTTGTGGTGCTTCATCATGGTTTTGTGCTTACCTACTTCTCCATATTCTCCTTCAACTCTCAGGCTTGGAACTGTCTAGTCTTGGCTTTGTGAAACACCCAGTACCTCTGCACCCACCACTGTGCTGAGTGTTTGTGACAAATAAATTGCAACAATAATTGATAAATAGCATTGCAACAATAATTTAAATCAGATGCCAGTGTCCAGTACAGACAGGGGGAAATATCATGTTTTCCCAACCAAATAATTCCTGAGAGAAAGCAAAAGCAAGGTCCTTTCCTCTCTTGGCACCGAGTCACTGATATAACTTCAATTAGACTTTTCAGAAGCAACAAAGATTGTGATATGAATGCAGTTTAATCAGTCATTTTACAGCAGAAACAGTGGCCATTAGAAGTGGTTTAGTACTTTTAGGTCAAGACTAAAAACTATAGAATTTATTGCTGCTGATTTAGAGATAAATGTGCCAATTAATCAATTACTCAACATAAAGAATTGACAATTCATTGACATTCTTTTTCCGGGATGGCAAACTACTGTTTGATAGTTGAGAATTTAAATATGTATACATGGATCTGAAACAATAAGTCCTTTAGAAGACGTGCAGGTGGGTTGAAATAGGCTAAATAAAAATAACATTGAGAACCTTGGCAGTTTTCATCAACCTCTATAGCCACAAGGTTATTGCAGAATGAAAAATCAGATGCAACATTTGATTTTTGTGTAGGACATAAACATACTCTGCAGCAAACAGAGCTGTGGTCCATAGGCAGCCTAGGAATCCCCTCCTCCCAGACTTGGTTCTGCCGTTGCCTTTCTTAAGCAGTTGTCAGAAGGCATTTGGGGGAAGTGGAATGAATGAATAATGTACCAGGCAAACCCCCTTCAGTTTTCTGGTTGGGCTTGGCCATATTTGCCTTTTCTGTTTCTAAATAACCCAACCTGCCTGTTAAACCTGGGCTCCAAACCAGCCCTTCCCACCACATGCCCTGTTTTGATGTCAGCAGTCAGAATTGCCTGGAGAGCTATTTCTGTTCTGTACGAAAGCAGAGTCAAGCTTTGAATGGTGCCTCCAAACAGGTGTTTGTGTTGGTGTTAGAAGAATTAGCACCAAAGGAGTTAGTGGGCCTTGGATTTTGTGTGAGAGTAATCTGCCCATAACTGCCAGTGCAATTCCCACCTAGCCCAGGAGGGATAGAGGTTGCAGTTTCCAAGGTGCTGAGAAATCACTGCCCTGTGGGCTGGTGAGCTCACTCTGGTTTCTCTGCTTAGAAAATTCTGTCTCAGTAATCAAAACAATGGGGCTACACAGTACTGTGCTACTCAACCTCAGGAGCACACACCTGTATAGAAGGAATATTTTCACCTCTTATTGTTTGCAGGAAGGAGAGAGAAAAAAAAGTCAAAGATCCAAATTCCTTTTGATATGAGTATTCTTACACGCATAGAAATTGTATAAATCCAACATATTGCAGGGGGTTTTTTGTTATTTGAATCAAATCTACCTGTAGGAAATGGATGAGCAAGAGAGAACTTTTGCATTTAAATAACTTGTTAATGTCTAGAAACCAAAACAGGCACAGAACAGCAATAAAGAAGCTCTTCAATTGTTGCTGGAGGATGTCCATAAAGAGGATATAATGAAAAAGACTGCCCAAATGTGCAAAGATAATATAGTTAATGTATTACTTCTTTTATTATTTTATCATCTTTCATTAATTGCTGGCACCTTTCCTGCAGAAGCTGGTTCCATGAAAAGGGCTTTTAGTCAAATGTCCTAAATGAAACAACCACTTAGAACCCAAGAACAAGGTTGAAACAAGGTTCACCTGACTTCTCTGAATCACACTGGAAAGGTGAGGGCAGGGCTCATGGGTTTCATTTTTTGGCATCCTAATGTCAGGACTGAACCAGACTCCACAGAAAAATGTCCCCAGGAGTACAGCTGTATCTGCATCCTGAAGTAAAGACCAGGTCTGAGAGCATTAAGAGAAATTTCTATCCACCTGGGCTTGGCCTTGGTAATTGTCTTCACTGAATTCTCACAGAATCGAGCCTGGGGTAGATGCTGGCCAGGTGGGCTGTAACATTTTTTACTCTTCCTAGCCAAATGGCTAGGCCAACACTTAGGCAACAAGCAAGCCTGCTCTCTCCCCTGCAGGGAGTCCTAGGCTCAGTTTTGAACAAACTAGAATAAGCCTTGACCAGTGCAAACATTTCCTCTCAGTGTTGGCTGTTGAAGGTCAACAGCTTTTCCAGAAACCCTCTGAGAACTTCACCAGAACAGGAGAAACAGCACAGATGGAGGCAGTGTCCCTGTTCACATACAGCTGTAACAGCAGGTAAATGAATCTCCAGGTGAAACAACAGGGAGCAAAGGCTGGTGCTCACACCGGGAACGTTCATCGAGGTCTCTCCTCCACCTCTCCCGCTTGTTCCCCAAAGCCAGCGGAAGGCTGCTGTGTGAGAGTGCTCACCATGAGCACAGGGTCTGGAGTAAGCCAGAGACTCAGGTAACATTTGGAAAGGCCCCTTCCAGTTCTGTGCCAAGAAGTTTCCATGTGTGGGCACTTCAGAAACAGAGCCCAAGGAGGGGCACGTCCTGCCTGCTCTGAGCTCTGGGCCAAGTCCAGGGAAGTCTACAGAAACATTCCCAGTCCAATCAATGGGCTTTGCCTCAAGTCCTTGGTGCAGGAGAGTCTGGATGACTTCTCTTCAGAAGCAGCAGTGACCCCTCCTCTCCATAACTTTTAAGATCCACAAATACACTTCCAAGTCCAATGGTTACCCCTATTTTCTCACTAGAAAAAGGTCATGGACTTGACTACATCAGGGATATGGGAGACACTGATCACATGCAGATGTCACCATTTTTAACTGACTGATTTTTATTAAAACTCAGTGAGAGCCAGATATTTCCCAGTGTTGAACACGGGTACTTCTTTAATCACAAGCTGGCCATTTTATGTTCCCATTGCAATTGTTCACTGTTCTTCTGCAGCAGAGACTTTTTTCCCAGCTACCAAACATTCAGCTCACATTAAAAACATAAACCAGTAAGGATATTCTGAAATTTATGGATAAAATATCTAGAAAGAAATCCATTCACTGGTACTGGAGTAGGCACCACAGAGACAACCCAGCAAATTAGAAGCAGCCTGGGACAAAAGAAATACTTTCTTTGTCAGACCAAATTTTAGAAAAATCTTGAGCTTTTGACCTTTACACCATAACAACTGATTTTAGTGGAATTGCTCCCAGGTTGCTTGACAATAGTTGGGAGGAGAATGAATCCATATGTCTTCACTTTGTATTAATTTCTAAGACTGTCAGGAAGACTAAAGGGCTGCTTTACCACAGGCAGTGTGAGCAGAACAAAAGAGCAACCCATGACTCTGGCACAGGTTATGTTGCTGCTTTTGCTCAATGACTGTGATTAAACTATACTCAGTTAACTGAATTTAACTATCTACCTAAACTGATATAATATATAAGGAAATTGATTCTATTGATTGGGACTGCACCAGTTTGTAACCTTCTGGTTTGAGTCTGTGCATGCCCCAATTCTTGCTGAGTTTGGTGTCAGGATGCTTCAGAACCAAACAGGAACTTTTCAATTAAATCCTTTCCAGTTAGCAAAGTATTTGGCAGGAGCACATAAGTTTAGAAGAAAATGTTTCCTCACTTGTGGCTGGAATTTCTGGCCAGAAATAGGAACAAAAGGTTGATTTCAGGACTCACCCGTCACAAGGAGAAAGGGCCCAGGTCTCTCACCCAAGCAAGTGCTGGCAGTTGTGGAGAAGGGCTGTAGAGAAGACCTGGTGCTTAAATCTGAGGCAACTGCTGTGCATAAATCACTGGTAAAGAAATCTCACCTGAGGCAACATGAGGACCACCAGGCACGTCAGGTTCATGAGATTCTCTCCAAACCCATTGAAAAATAGGAAAGCTAATTCAAGTCACTTCAAATCATGAAGTTGCTGTTGATCTGCAGATAAGGCAAGTGAGATAAAGAGGAGCTCTGAGATTTGCCTGCCACAGTCACAGGTAACATCCACTGTGCTTAGAGAGGGTATTTCTGAACAGGAGAAATAAGAATTTGTAGGCACTCTTTTGCTGAACAAATTTAACTTCCTGTTTTACGCTTTTGCAAGATCATTCAGAAGTTGCCTGGGAGCCGTCACTGCATAGTTAGGTCAGCAGTTTCAGCTCGTGTTCACAAATGACAGTGTTATTTTTCATGGAGTACTTGCTCTCTCTGACATGTGCTACATGGCAGATAGATAGGCAAGGTGAAACTTTGAGCAGGACAAAGGCAATGATTGGCAGGAAAGGTCAGTTTTGGTAAAGAAAATGAGATATCCCCCTGGCAAAAATTGACCATTGTGTGGTGACTCAGAACAAGGGCAGAAAACACACTTCCTCCACAGACAAAAAACACACTCCATCCTGTCCCTGAAGAGCAAATTAAAAGTTTAGGTTATTGAGATCGGAGATCCAGAAAAAGGTACTCTGGTTCCTGACAGCAGCAACTCCCACTGTTAATCACAACAAACTGGAGCCTTTTCACTTCATCCTTTGAACTTGATAAACAGGGCTGTGCAACCATCCTTCTCCAGGGATTTGATTTCAAAGCTTTTGCAGTTTTTTTCTTTCATGCATACTTTCAGCTATTGCCAGCTTTTCCTTCTTTATCTTTCCACCCTTCCCATTTCTAGGCCTGATGGGACATCAGACCTCCTTTGCTTTTTAAGGGTTTGGCACAGAGCCACCATCTTCATCCCTGTTGTCCCAGAGTAAGTTCAATGATCCTCTCCTGCCACAGCTTCTCCTCTTGAAAAGTGGCTCCTTTTCACTGCAACTTTTTGCTGACTATGTTGCTTGCTTTCTCAAGAGTTTAATAATAGTAGGGTTTGATGATTCTTTTTCCCTGCTTGCCAAAAACCAAAACATTTAAATGCTTACCTTGCCTCGCACAATGGAAAGAACCTAATGTGCTTAAACATGGGTTTGGGAGTTCGTAGGCAAGAGGAGATTGCCAATGTTTGAAAGTCATTCATTTCTAAAACAGAGGGAAAAGCAATTCTGTCATGATCTGTATTTTATTATCTAGTTTAGGATTTGTAAGCCAGGAGGACAGAAGGGACATTTTCTCTCTCTTGGATTGGCCGGAATAACTCATAGTTCATTTTAAAATCAATTATATTACATAGCAGATTTTCAGCAGTTCAGCCTGGAACTGCTCTCAGACCTTAGAAAATAGGTTTGTCTAAGACCTTGAGAAGCCCTTGATTCAGTCCCCAGGGTATGATCAAATATATCAACTTAATCTCTGATTGAACTTTTGTTAGCCAGATCTACTATAAAATACTTTTCTGCATTAGACTTCAAACCTTTTCTGCTTCTGGGTATAGCCCTTCACGCTTTACAAGCTGCTCATGCAGGAAAACTGATCTTCCTTATACAGCCCAGTCCATGATGAGAGTTTGGATCTGTACATCCTCTTCAGTTCCACCTTTACTGTATACCTGGTCCAGAAGGTTTATTCTTAAGACTTTGGTTTCATTCAATAAAAGTGTAAGTCTCAGAAATACGTTTATTTGATACTATGTGATTGTGTTTCCCCTATGGTTCAGTGTTGGTACTGGAGGGTTCTGAATGTATGAAGACTAGAGCTACTCTTAAATATTATTTAAATTTTTTCCAACTTTTTTTATTATTTTTTTAATCAGAACAGATGTTTTTGTTGAATCTGACAGACAATACAGGCAACAAATCAATAACCTTTTTAAACACAAAATATCTGAACTCCTGGGTAAGCCTCCAGATCATTGCAAAACTGAAGATGGAAAGTGAGGCTGGTTTTGCTCCCAAATGTCTGCAAACAGATCCCCTTCCCAAGAGCCACCTACAAAAGTTCTGACTACAGGTTTAAGAAAAGGGCTGGCCTTGGTAATTACTACCTTTCTTGACCCTTTTTTTCGAATGTGTGGGATAGAAACAGATGACATAGCAGCGACCAGAGAGGCATTGGTTCTCTGTCCCAAGTGAGGAAATTTGTTTGCAGTGAACAATGAGGCCCTAGGGAATGAGCCTAAAACCAGATATTTGGACAGGAGGCAGTATTTTTGTCAGAGTGGGACAAGCAAGGGATGTATAAAATCTACTGACTAACAACTCCCCTAAATAAAACTTCACTGGAAGCTTTGAATGGCTATCCTTTTATATGTTTGTTTGTTTGTTTGTTTGTTTGTTTGTTTGTTTGTTTGTTTGTTTGTTTTTCTACTCCTTGGGCAAGATTCAAAAGTCCTGTGTTTAGTTAGACAGGTTCATTCAATTCCTATGGGGAATGGCAGCAAGGGTGAAAATCTCAGCAGTGCCACTAAATGAAAAACTGTCCTGCTCTAGGAGAGTTGTTCCTTTCAGCAACCCCATCTCTCACTGTCCTGCAGAGGCAACTGCTGACAGTAATGGGGAGTTTTGAAGTAGGTGACTCTTCAGCCATACCTGCCTGCACAAGAAAGAATTTGCTCAAAAGTAGCTTGGTTACCAAGCCCAAAATACCCACAGATAATCACCTGTGTCTATTTGTGTATAAAATCGTCATTGCATTACAGCCAGCAGTGCTGATAAAGGTTAATTACTTAGATAAATTGAAAAATCAATGTTCATTTACAAATGGACATAAAATGAAGTCTCAATTATTATAATTTATTTACAGTGTCAGCTTAGATGAAAACATATTCAGAAATATTGCTGAAAGCTGGGGCCCTGTGGCCTGATTCTTCAAAACTTTACCCTCTGAGTAGCACCACTGCAGTCAAAATAGTTAAGAGAGAATAAGGTTTGTGTTTCGTGGAGAAATAGAATTTAACTTATGTAAGAGTAGAGTGCATTGAGAATTTCTTCCTGGCCCAAAAGTCATGAATATTTGATTTGGATAGTCTGGAGCATTTTTGTGCTACAGTAAATTCATAGCAAATATAAAAAGACACTTCCATATATTTATTACTCCAGAGAGACTTGTAGATGGATTTCACCTCACTTACCATACCACAAGCAAATTATGTTGAAATCCTTCCAAGATCTGAAATGATATGTTTATAAATTCTCCTTATTGAACTCTTGGCCTCAAGTAACTTTATTATAATAAAACATTTAGGTGTTTATATTTTTTTTCATGCTTTCTGTTTACTGTGAGAGAGGTGGAAGCAGTTTGTAACTTCACATCCATCAGCTGAATTTTATGCTGCAAAACAATCATAAAGCAAAATGAACCAAATAAAAAAATAACACCCCAGCATATCAGATATGTAATGAATTTCTATATGTAGTGTTGTTTTCATTATGCTGATTTACAGCCACTTTAATGCACCCAGTGTTCTTAAACAACTTAGAGTTGATTGTTCTGGAACTAGATTGTGATTCAAGATAGCATAGTGGCTCTTTGCCATCTTTTAGGAAAATTCTAAACCACTCTGGGGGCAAACAGCCTTGTATTAAAGAGTTTGGGCTATTCAACATTCAAATGATGTCCTAGCCACTGAAACTAATTGCTCAAATGTGGTGGAAGGAAAATCAACACCCCAGGAGCTGGAGACAAGCAAGCAGTGAAGGATTAGTCTCTGCAGGTATCTGCAAATCATATATCAGTCTTACATCCTAAGAATTCCTGGTACACTCACAGTAATTTCACTGGAGGATTTGCCTTTAATGACTCAATGCAGTTCTGGCACTTCTGGCAGAGCCCTTTATGACAGTGGCACTCTGGCTGGGGTGTGCAGGCAGGATAATGCAACGTGAGGGCCTCACTGCAGGAGGACAGAGCTTTCAGCAAGGTCAGCATTTCAAACAGTGCCCCACAACTCCAGAGGCTGGAGGAAGGAAACCCTCTTTGGAATACAGTCAATATCAATGTAACTGCTACACTTCCAGGAAATATTTGCATCTTTCAAACAGCGGAGAAAAAAGAAGGCAGGTCTGTATGTCCCAGAGACAAATCAATGCCACTACAAATCCTGCAGCTCTGTTAGAGAAAAGACACAGCCTGAGCTTTCCTGTCCTGACTACTGCCAGTGGTTTAGCCCAGGGATGGCATCAGTGTTGTTTTTCCAGAGTTTCCCATTCACCCCAGCACAATGTCCTGCGATGTTGGTAGGTGCCCAGTATTCCCAGTGTGGATGGGGTGTGCCAGGCCAAGCTCCTCCCTGCCTGCCTGGAGCCCAGGCTGACACAGATGGAGCCTTCCTGGCCAACCAAGATGCCTCTGCTCAGCCCCTGAGGATGGCAGGGAGTAACACAATTCCAAGTTACAGGAATGCTTCTTCAAATGCTACTCAGCAGCTCCTCACCCAGATCAGCACAAGGCTGAGCCAATACCTGTTTGTCACCACTGAGATTGGACCAAATTTGCTGGTTAATGGCAAGGTCTGGGAAGCCAGCTATGAAACTTAACTGGACAACAAAACAGAGACTTAACTGGACCCCACAAACCCTTCTGAACCTCACGTTTGCAAGAGACCATGACAAGAAGGGACTCTGGTTTTCCTCCATGAGAATTTCCCTGTTTCATTGCTGTCACAGTTGCTGCCACTGAATTCCTCTCCATCTCGCTCTGCTTTGTCCAGACAGCTCTGAGCAGCAGCCACTAATGTCACTGGCAACAAAATCTCTCTGATTCATTCCCAAATCTGACTTTTCTTGCTCAACACCCCCTGCTTCCCTTTACCATCCAACACTCTTGCAGGGGCAGCCTCTGTAGCTATGAAGCCGTAAGTGCCAGCAGTGGCTGTAGTAGGAGTTGAAGCAAGGGCTGCACCAGAGTTTGCTGCCAGAAATGTCACTGAAATTACTACTACTCCTCTCTTTTAATCTTATCTCTTTTACAGGTTGTCTCATTAGCTTCTCAGTGAACTGTAAGTGTTATAATAACATTAATTAGGTGTCCATTAGCATTGCAGATATCACTTTTCATGCAGCATTATGGAGATACAGATTTATAAAATGTCAATATTTTCTTTCCCTGAATAATGTTAATCATGCTGTGAGTTGCCACATGAACAGGCCCCATGGAGGCTGGGATATTTATGCTGATTTAACATTTACAAGCCGCCAGTCTGCCTGGGCACTGTGCTCTGCACAAACACATGTGAAAGGCTAATGGGCTGGACTGAAATATGTGCCTGACTTAAGTAATTTTATAAACACTTTAAGCACATTAGGACACTTACACTGCCCTGCAGACACAAGGTCTGGTCCTATTCGCTGTCAAACTGGTGGCAAAATTCCCATTGAATTCCCTGAGACCCAGTTCACTGGGCCTCAACTAAACAAATGTGCAATAAATGTGCAATAAATGTACAGTAAATGCACAGTATCTGTGCACCAAATGTAGAAAATGCAGACACTTCCACCCAGAGCAGAGAACTCCTTGAGTCTAAGATGCGCAGGGAGCCTGCTGGGAGATGGGACTGTGCATGGGCTGGGCTGAGCTTGTGATGCTGAGGAGGTATTTTCACAGGTGCAGTGTTTGGAGCAGGGTTTATTCCTGCCCTTCCCAGGGTAGGTGCCTGTACCTGTGCCAGGTGTGAGCTGCCTCGCAAATATTTATGGGTTCTGTCATCCAGTTCAACATATTGTGATGCCCTTCTGGGCTAAAGGCTGGACTGAGTGGACATGTGACAGAACTACTCAGCTGGGCTGCAGTGTTGGATGGACAGGTGGATCAGGACACAGTCAAGAATACTCCCTAAATTTCACACTGCAAGGAGGTAAGATGATGGGACGTACCAACTCATCTCCCTTAAACGTATTGATTACCTTCTTAAACACACACCTCGTTAGAAAAGGTTTTGGGTGACTCCAACATCAGCTTTTCCTTCCATGACCATCAGCTTGCCAACTCCCACTCCAGTTCTCCAAACCCCCCCCCCTTCTTCTTCATGACCCCATGAGTCCCCAGAGCATCACCCTCCTCATCCTTCACCTCTCTCCTTTGCACATAGAAAATTCAGCAAAGCAGAGGCCGCTGCCCTTACATTGCCCAT
The DNA here is from genome assembly GCF_029207755.1 of Chamaea fasciata. Lineage (NCBI taxonomy): Eukaryota > Metazoa > Chordata > Aves > Passeriformes > Sylviidae > Chamaea > Chamaea fasciata. The sequence goes on from NW_027094086.1 coordinate 144,861,435, forward strand.
GTTGTCCGTCGGACTCTACTCTCCATGTCCTCCTTACAGATATCTGCTGTCCCCATCTGTGGCAGCTTTCTGGGCCAGGAGGGGTTGTGCAGGTCTGTGTTTGCTCAGCACCAAATGTTGCAGGGATTGATCCACCAGAGGAGCTCCCAGTAGCTGCTCCTGCTGCTGTCAGAGTTTGTACTGGAGGAGCCTTGTTTTCATGAGAGCAATTTCTGTTGTCATTGGTTGGTCTAAATGTCAGTATCACAGTATCATCCTCATTTTGCAGCAGTTATTTCGTGTAGTCCTGACATGATAACTGTGTCCACTTAATCTTGCATGGAAATTCCCTTTCAGTGTCCATTGGCCTGCACTGATTTATGCAGACACTGCTTTCTTGTGTCACTGTGAACTGCTCTCCATAGATTTTCTGTGTCATTGATTTGCCATCATCTCCACAATCCAATACAATTTTCCTCCACTTGCATTTGATATTCTTATGTTGACACCAAAGACCTGCATCACTAATATTGTATTAACATCATTTTGACATGGGAACAAATCCTCACACTAATAACATTTACAGATATTAACTCACCATAATGCAGTTACCAGTAATTTGCCTCCAGAGGATTAAGTCTTCGGATTTGATGTTCACCCATCCTCTTCAAAGTGTTCCTGATGATTGTAACCTGCAATGCACTTTCCTCTCTAAATTTGTATTAATAATGCTATACTAATAATTTGATAGATCAGATTTTTTCAAAGACACTGCAAGTAAGTGTTTCATTCTCACAACAATCTAGGCAAGAAATACTCTTCCTATTCCATACAGCAACAAGGTGGAGAGGTTGTTAAGTTTGCTTTATGAGAAACCAGTAGATGGTCATTGGAGTAAGAAATAGCCCAAGGGCTTTGTGAGTTATGTGAAAGACTCACAGCCCTTCAGCTCCTCTACCTGACCCAGACAGGCTCCAGATGGCTGCCCTGACCTGCTGGCCATTCCCTGTTCAAGGATTTCATTTTTTGTTACAGTCAGAGATTCTGGCTCAGGCCCTAGCAATCTCTCTCAACAGAATTTAATCAGTACTGATATGTTCCCATGAAAAGTTTCAGTTTTAATAAATCAGCATTTTCCAAGAGAAAAACATCTGGTTGGAAAACTCCCAGCCCACTCACATCTCTGCTATCAGCTACAGAAAGTCAATATTATTCTCCATCATCAGGACCACCTCTACACTCCAATTTTTTAAGGAAGTTAAACTAAGGTCCCAATAAAGAATAGGATTTTTTTAAGGTGCCCAAATGATGGAAGACGCCAGCAATTTCATAGGACTCCTGTTCCAAAGTCACTCGTAAGCTTTTGAAAATCCCAGTTAAAATCTATCATTTTGAAGTGTGGCTTGACTTTTGCAGTCTGGGATTCAAAGACATGGTAAAAGCTAAACAAAAGCTTATTTGAGACCACAAGGCAAGATGATGCTTACTGTCCACAGAGTGGTGAGAAGGGGAAGTTTTGAGCACTCCCCTCTCTCAATGTGGATAGGGCAGCAAACCTGGGATCTTTGCAAGCCATGCAGGTGGAGGCAGCTCTTTTTTTCTTTAATAGTAATGCTTGTCACCCAGCCTCACTTCCACTCATTTACCAATATAATTTGAAAAGCCCAAAGCCAGAGCAGGGCCCCTGCCAAAAGGAGATGTTGGAGCCATGACCCACAGGTACATTTTTGAAAACTACACTGAGCTCAGCCAGAACAAGCTGGGGATGAAACCACTCCTCTGTGTATTATCCATTGTCAGAGCCATGGAATCACAGAATCATTGAATTATTTGGGTTGGAAGGGACCTTAAAGATCATCCAGTTCCAACCTCTCTGCCATTGGCAGGGATTCCACTCACTAGATCAGGTTCCTCAGGGCCCCAGCCAACCCAGACTTGAGGACACAAAGCAGCCCAGTACAAACTTCCAGTAGCAATCCTGATGTACTCACAGCCCACTTAGAAACTTTGGGGGAAACTAAAGGATTTTCCAAGTTGCCCACAGCCCCTCTTTCCACTTCCTGAAACAATCTATTCAGCAGAGAGCTTTAGGAGAGCTCAGTATTAAATTGTCATTTTGTCAATAAAATGTCATTTCATCAATAGTATGTCCAGGTGGCCAAATGTTTCTACATAATTAATTCAGCTGATGCATTAAGGAATGTTATACACAATATTAATCAAAAACTACTGTCAATATAAGGACCGTATATAAACCCAGCTAATAAAACTACAAACTTGTTTGAAAACTGAGCCTTTTTTTTCAGGATGATCCTTCAGTCTACAGAGAGGTGGATTCTGCTATTGAAAATACCATTAAGAAATAGCATGATAGTCCATGGAAATTGTTTAAGTCCTCAACTGTTTAGTCATCAGAAGGGCATTACTGGGATCTGAACTTAAATTGCACCATCTGGTACCCAGGGATCACTGAGAGCCTCAAAGCACCAGCATTTGTGGTTCTTGGGAAACTCTATAATTTTGACATTTCTGTTTGTTCTGAACAAAAATAAACTGCAAATGTGGTACAGCATTCTGAGAAAGCAGAGCTTTGAGAATATTCTGTCAAGACAACTAAAAGCATTTCCTTGCACTGTGGATTGAAATGGTTTGCCATGCTAAATTTTTTGCACAGTGGGTTCCACGATGAAAATGAGGTTATTTAGTCCCAGGACTGTCAGGAATTCACTCCTCTGTGAGCAGTTGCTGAGCACAGCAGTGGCTGATTGCACAGAGCACTGACCATTACTGACCATCACTGACCACTGCCGGCCATCACTGACCACTGCCGGCCATCACTGACCATCACTGACCACTGCTGATCATCACTGACCACCACTGACCACCACCACCGCTGACCTCTCCCTCCCGCTGCCATCCTCTCTGCCTGGTCCACCGCCACCCCTCCCTGTCCCTCCTCACCTCCTGCCACCCTGTCCCTTCCCCAGCTCCAGCATCTCTGTCTCTGGTGTCCATCCCCCCAGGGCCCCCAGCTCTGAATTTCCCTGCCAGCCCTGCAGGTGCGGTACCCGCAGAGCTCGGGAGCATCCCTCACCCATCCCTCACTCATCTCTCACCCATCCCTCACTCATCTCTCACACATCCCTCACACATCCCTCACCCTGCTCCTGCTGTCCCCGGCTCCTTCCCTCGCTGACCCCTCACTCCTCTCGCACCGCCTGCCGCAGCCCAGGGGAGGCAGAAAATCCAGCGACAGGGAGGGAAATCCTGCTCGGATCCCGACCAGGGGCCAGGGCAGCCCCTGCGAAATGCTGCTAAGCAGGATGTGCCGCTCACGGAGGAGCCACTTTGGAAAGTTTTATGATTTTGGGTTTGTGGGATCAGTGGCGGAAGCTGTGCCCTGTGCCGTGGGGCTGTAAATCAGGGCTCAGTGGGTGGGCAAACACCCCCACGGAGGAGACTCAGCCGTCCGAAACGAGATTATTTCCTAACCTGGGTCTTTGAAATGGCTGAGCCTTTTCAATTAAAAGAATGCAATTTAAAAAATGCAAGCAGATATTTCAGACATTCAGGAATTTCAGTCCACATTGATCAAATATGAGAAAACTGAAGCAAGTAAAAACAGGTCTTGGAAAGGGTATCTTAGGCATATTTATTCACAAAGTCAGCAGCTCTGCTAAGGGTAATAGTAATTCAGGCAGCGAGAATACAGCATTTCTCTCACTCCTCAGAGAGTCAGCTCGATGAACAATGCAGCAGCATCTACATGACCTCTGTTGGATTTTATATTGACAATATATATGAATACTTTCAGAAATTTTTCAATCATTTTGTTTGCATGACTCATTCTACCACAAAAATAGCTCCACTGTAATCAGCTGCATAAGCAAGGCAATTTAATTCTGCTCTGAAAATTAAGGGGTTTATTCTGAAGTTAATATTATGAACTTTAAATGATTTTCTAGCCTTCTATATACAAGATCATGTTCTAGAAATTTTCATCACAGATGTTATTAATTCCATTATCTCCTTGTGATTAATTCCTATCCTTAACATGGGAAAATTTATTCTAGGTTGTTATCTGTCCCCAGAAAATTTTAGGTCCCACAACAAGTTGCAGGGTTCTGCACAAATATGCCACTTAAGCAGAGAAACCGCTTAGATTTATCTATTTTATTTGTGTTTGATATTTTCAGTGTGTCTGCATTTTAAATGTATTTTAATGTAAAGGTTAATGGAGTTTTAATAAAGGGCAGATGGCTACTCTAATAGCAGAACACCCAGCATACTCTTTTAAAAACCTCTTTAGCTGGCTAGACAGATATTAATAATTCTGAATTCCATTAGAAAAGCAGAGGTTTGAATCAAATAACTCTTCAAAGATACACTTATTAGTAAAACAAAACTGCAATCATTGAATACATTTTGCTAAGAAAGATTATATTATCAATATATTTCCCAACAAGTAATCCTGTGAACTCTCTATTGTCTATTATCTCTAACTAAATTATTTATATTAAAGCAGCAATTGTTCAACTTTCTATTACATATTGTTTTCCACCCAGATGTCAATTTTCAACCTTTTTTTTTTTTTTTTAATTCTCTAAACATTTTGCTAGTCACTCAGTCTCCTCCCCCCTCCCCTAATTTGATGGGGTTTTTTGCAAGAGCATGATTCCTGGCTCACATACCATTATGTAGGCACATCACAATCCCTGGTATGTGTCTTTAAAAAGAGAAGAGAAAAGGAAATAAAAAGCATGAGCTATTTTGTACTAGGCCCTGTGCCAAGCAGAGCCTCCCACCTACAGAAAATACAGTGAAAGCAAACTGTATCTATGAATATCTTCAGAGCAGCCAGTTCACTGAGAGTGGAAGGTGGCCAAATGCTATGCAGAAATCAAGAAGGCACAGGTGAAAATATTGTGGGGTTTATCACCAAAATATTTTGATTCTTTAAGCATTTAGAGTCAGGCATTTCAAAATGCTGATTAAATCCTCAGGACCTCTGATGTGAATCTGAAGGCACAGCAGAATGACCATGTAGCACCTAAAATAATTTAAACCGGACAGCAATTTTCTGCTTTAGAAATAATTCCTCTAACCTCTTCCTGCCCCCACTGCAGACCCCTCAGCACAAGCTCATGTACACCATAACCATCCCCATCACACTCTGAAATTAGCAGTTACATTAACAAGGTTTTGAATTATTGGCTGGAATGCGGTTTGGGGCTCTACAATGGAAGAGAAGTAAGTTTTATATCATTTTATGAATGGACATTAATCAATGCTAAATCACAATGAGAGTCTTATGGAATCACATATTACAATCTCCTAAATCGCAGGAGGAACTTGCTGTGATTGATGTTACTACAGTGACATCTGATACAATCAATAGTGAGAGCAGCTCGCATTTAGGTTTTACCACATTAGGTGCTTTTTTGAGCCCACCATGGGTGGGAGGGACCTATGGAGCCCTGGCCAGGAAACAATAGTATTTGTCACATTATTAATCTGCCCTTATGATTCATCTTTTGTCCTCCCTGGCATTCATGTTGTTCCTCTGACATGCACACTGGGGGCCCAAACAGTCCCAGACCTGAACAGCCTGAAGTTGAAGAGAGGCTTCAAGTGTGTCCTGGAGAGGTGGCAGGTGTCTCACTCTCCATCCACATGGATCTCTTATTTCTCCAAATAACCCCTATAAAATAATTACGAGGAGATTTGCCTGGTTGGAGAGAGGGTCCCATAGAGGCAGAGCTGGAGATGGAGGTGAGAACCACTTAAATATGGAAGTTCAAGGCAGCCTCCAAGATCCATGGACCCTGGCACATTTCCATTTAGAGAGTCCAGTGACACCAGTGACAGCAAAGTACAGCTCTGTTTGCTGCAGGAGTGACTCTGTGTTCAAATTTTCTTTGCCCAAGCTATAGCGGAGAGATCTAGCATCACCCCAGGAGTGGGTGGGAGGCAACTTCTCTGTGATGCTGCTTAAGCACAAATCAGTGAAGGACCACCCAGAGAGCCCCAGGATGTCCCAGTAACTGTGTGCAGACAAAGTGCCTGAGACACAGACACTCAGGCCCCACGGTGGCCCCTGAGCCCTCAGGTGCTGGAGGGTAGGATGGGAGGGGCTAGACCAGGGAGGAGGCATCAGCTGAGGGACGTAGCAGTAGGAAACCAGGGGTGTTCATGTCCATGGGCACTAAGGGGGAGCCCCCGGGGGACAAGGGAACAGGAAACAAAGCGTGTCCTCCAGAGTCCTGCAGTGTCACAGCCCAGCCATGCTCACCTGCCCTCGCAGTGTTTCTGGCAGCCCACTCCCTGCACCCATCCTGCTCCTGGGGGGCTGCTTTGCTGGCCTTGTGTATATTCAGGTGCCCCCATGGGCTCGTGGAGTCCCCCCAAGTCTCACAGTGTGGGGACAGAGCCAACCCAGCTCATGGAGAAGGTGGGACTGCATAAAGTCTGTGGCTGCTCAGGGATGGGGAACTGCACCAGGGGTAGGATGACTCTGGAAAGGAGTTAAACAAGATCACCTATGTTGCCCAGCCGGTGTTTTAGGACAGCTTTTAGGGTTCCTTCCTATGCAGGAGAGGGGAGCAGAGAAAGAGGACCAGCTCCCCCCCCCCCACCCCAGCTGCTTCTGCCACAGGAGGGACACACATCCACCTCCATCCTCAGCCCAGCCCTTGGGCAGTGCTTTCTTTGGGGGAGGGCCCTGCAGATCACCCCAGCCAGGAAAGCGCTGGTCATTTAATGGCCCATTACATATATTTGATGTATATTTAATTCGCCCTTTAACTCCCAGCCCAGGCTCCTGCACGGGACAGGCAGCAGGGGAGGGAGGTGTCCCAGCCCAGTCCCTCAGGTGCAGGCACTGGGGGCTCTGCCAGAGGAAGGGGGAGCCCCAAAGGCATTTTGCAGCCCGCGGAACTGCACTGGAAAACAAAGCAAAACAAAGCAAACCCTCAGCTCTCCCCCCAGACAGCCCGGTTTGCGCGCAGCGGCTGCGGGAGGAGCAGCGCAGGCGATTTTCAGAGCCCCCGCGGCCAAGCGCGGGGCACGGAAGGAGCCGCAGGGCGGCCGGGCCCCAGCGCGCAAAATACGCGCGGTGTTTCCCAGTGATGCATTTGGCCAGATGTTTAAGACGTATGAGAGAAGAGTAGTTAAAACCCACATTATATAGTTCTGCCTAGTCTAAAATTGCACGCGCTGACCCATATATTTTAAACTGTAAACGGACTCCAGTCACTTAAAATATTGCAACGTCGATAGGACTAATTAATTGGAAATAAGAAACGAAAGAATACAATTAAACGAGGAGAGAATCATTTTCTAATTTAATAGCGGGACATTTATAAAGATCACAAGCTAAAAGGCATCGAATGATCCTATCGACGGAGTGTTAAATCAGCGCAGCTGGAGGCGGGGCGCGGCCCCTCTCCCTCTCCTCCGGGCCGCCGCTCCCATCGCCGCCCCCGCGCAGAGCCGCGCTCCGGCCCGCGGAAGCCCTGCGCGGTGCCCTCGAACGCGGTGATGTTTTATTAGCCCCCATTTCCTAACAATAATTTATTGCGATAAAACAGACACCCGAGGTCCTCTTAAATTGTCTTTTTATAATGAATAAATTTAAACTGGCTAATTAATATATAAACTAACCCAATTTGTCAGGTTGATTTGTATTTTAGTTAATTGTGAAAGTAATTACCACACGGGCAAATTAACAGCTTTCTGGAAATGACCAAGGCAGGGTTTTTATTTCCTTCCTGGGTGAAGAAAATTCATTTTTCCCAGCCCTTGATGTGATGAATAAAAGTCATAAATCTGGGTGATTGGTGCAGGCAGAGTCTAAATGGCTTCATATTTCATTTTAGGTTTAATAGAAATATTCATGCTCTGTTTTAATGAAATTAAATTGAAGGGGGGTGGACTGAGAGGATGTCGGTCGGGCTTAAAGGGGCAGTGCACACTGGGTGGGCTTTTTGTTGTTTTCTTGTGGATGAACAAAAACTGTCCAGAGTCCGTTATTCCAGATAAACCGCGACTGATGCGGGAATTGCAGCGGTAGCAGGAATAAATTTAAAAATTTTGTTTGACATTATCTGAGGAGCAAATCTAAAGCAATCCGGGCAAAATTTAGGAAAATGACTTGTAGGGAAGAAAAAAAGAAAACAACCAAAAAACGTCTAGAAAAGGTATCTCGGCCTCCTAAGGCATGGACAGCTTTTTGTCCAGATGTGGGGTCTGAGGTGAAGGCAGGGTTTTGGCAGACCGGCCCCTCTCCGCAACTCGGAGATCTTGGAGTGCGTGAAATGCCTTTTTCCCGGGAGGGACGGGCGGGGGCGGTCGCCCCCCCCGAGACCCCAGGAGGGGCAAGGTGCTGCTGGAGACCCAGCCGCCTTTGGAATTGCCCAGAGACCTCCCGACAGCTCCGAACTCTTTGCCGGGCGAAAGGAAATATTTGATAGCGCAGAGGCGTTTTCCGAGTGCCTGAGGGCGTTCATCCCAGCCCAAGCACCCGGAGGATCCCGTTTTCCCCCCAGAATGGCTCGGGGCAGCCCCCGGCCCAGGAGCGGCCCCGGCTGCCGGCGGCTCCCGCGCCGAGGCCGCTCCGTAATGGATCTGATCTGTGACTTGTTGATTTCCCCTGAGCAAATAAGGCTTTGATGCAGTCCCGGCGAGAGTGGTTAGCTGATGAATTGACAAAAACTAATCAGCTTTATTGGGAAACAGGTTAAGGGCAGCAGAGTGTCAATAATTCTCCGCCTGACCCCCTCATCCATTAGGAGAGGCAGCTGATTAGACCGAGAAGACCCCGTGCTTTTTGCACTGAAATTGCTTTCATAAACTCACCATTATTAGCAGTCAATGCGAGCGGCTAATTTAGAGGAGACATCCCGAGGATGTCACATTTATCAGGGAGGTTTATGTATCATTATCTCATTTACAGAATGTCGCAGTGTAATATGTGTTTTTGGCAATAAGGCTGGCCCCGCGCCTGCGGTTCGTAACGGCTTTGGGGATATCGGAGGAGTTAATTCCGAGAAATGAGAGACACCCCCATCGCAGGGCTGTTCCCACCGGGATTTACCCCAGCGCCCCACGCCGCCCCCTGCGTGCACCGCCCCGGCTTTTCAAAAGGCGAGATAGGAATCTGTTTGCCCACGGCCGGGGCAGCGGGGGCTCTGCTGAAAGGGACCACCCGGAGGTGTCGGGGGAGCGCGCTCCTTGCGCTATCTCCGCCGAGATAACCGCGCATTGTTGGCTCCCGGGCAATATACTGGATCAACACAGGTGCGGGAGCCGCGGGGAGTTCAGCAGGCCCGGATGCCCTGCGGCACCTGTGGCGACAAACACACGGAACGGAGCGGTTCGGGGGAAGGGAAAAAAAGGCTTTAAAAATTGTAACGAAAAAGGGACGGAAAACAATAAAAAGGTTTCTAAAAAGGAAGGAAAAAGAAAAGAAAAGAAAAGAAAAGAAAAGAAAAGAAAAGAAAAGAAAAGAAAAGAAAAGAAAAGAAAAGAAAAGAAAAGAAAAGAAAAGAAAAGAAAAGAAAAATCTGAAAATCGAAATCCTTCTCCAAGCACTAAATATCCATCAGCCAAAAAGTGCGACACCCGGGCCGAAGGCTCGGGGTGTCCAGACGGAGCGGCCGGCCTGAGCCCGCCCTCGGGGCGGTGATGGGCCGGGGTCACATGGTCCCCCCCCCCCGGTCCTCGTCCCCCACCAGCGGGGCGCGCCTTCTGCCCCATCGCCGCCTGGAGAAGCGTTCACGGCACAGCCCACCCTCCACCGCCGGCCGCTGCCAGCCGCATATCCCTCCGACGGCGGACACGCGTCCCCACCGGTGTCCTGAGCGCAGCCCAAAGCCCATGATTTCCCCTACAGCTCGGTCCCTCGTCTCCAAAACTGCCCCGAAAAGGGGCCGCACGCTGTACCCAAAGCAGTGTCCCTGCGTGCGGGACAATCCGCAGCCGCCCCGGCATCGGGAACTGGCACCGGCTCTGCCCGGGGCGCCCGGCCGGTGACAGCCGCGTCCTCGTGTCCAGAGGGCTGGACACCACACATTGGAGGGGGGTGGCCTCATTCCTGCCAGGGCCGTGACGCAGGGAAGAAGGCGAGTGCGGGTCCATCACCCACCTCCTCCTCCTCCAGAATCTGTCACAGGGACGAGCCTCTGGTCCGGCCACTCTGCTCTGGGACTGTCCGTGCGTGGGGCACAAAATGACGGTCTCGGGAAACGTGGGGCCGGCTGAGATGCCCGGAGCGGCCATCACGATCCCGAGTCCATTCCCTGGGACCTCCCCAGGCCCTCAGAGCCCCGACAAAACCAAAGCGGCTCATTAAATCGATCCTGCGTTTCGGTGTCCCCCTCTTCATCCCGGGGAGCGGGGGGCACTGGGGTCTTGTGCGCTGCGAGGCTCGACCGCGGCCCCCGCGGCGTGTGCGGGCTGTGCTGGGTGCGTGCTGGGGTTTCTCGGGCGGCAGCGGCTGTTTGGGAGCATCTCCGGTGCCCGTGTGCGGGTAGTGTGTGTGCGTGTGGCTCCGCGTGTGCATCCGGCCAAGCCTGTGCACAGGTGCGTCCGTGTACCTGCTGGAATTGTGTCCACATTTTTGCCCTGCTTGTGTCTATCCTGAGTGTGTCTGGAGGCTCTAGTGAGGTCAAGGGCGGGGGAAAAAGTGCAGGGGAAAAGGGGAATACGAGGGCACTGATCAAAGGGTGCGTTATACGTGTGCATGTGCGCACAACCCGCAGAGGTGCTCCGGGCCTCCCTCCCACGGAGAAGTAGCAAGGAGACAGGGCCGAAGTTGTCAGATATTATGTTGGTCTCCGTTTCTCTTCTCCATTTTTTCCCTTTCTCCTTTTCCAGTTTTCCTCTCCTCTTTTCGTTGCTTTTACTTTTCCCACCGCAGGGGCAGGGGTCAAGAGGGACAGAGCATCCTTGTTGTGGTAGCCCCGGCCTCCCCTGGGGCACACTCCCGCCGCCCCGCGGGTGCGGAGCGGCCCTTCCCGGGGGGCTCACGGCGATGGAGCAGCGATTTGGGCATTTCCCGCAGGCAAGCCCCTTCTCCACCGGGGAGAGCTTTTGGAAGGAGAACGTGTTTGCCTTGGCAGCGCTTCGTGCCGCAGCCTGACCTTTCGCTCACACGGCCGGGGCGGGGGTTCCCGTGGCCCCCCGGGGAAACGGGACCCTGGTAAGGAGAGACCCCTCACCCCGCTCTTTCCCTTTTCTGTCCAAGGCTGTTTGCCTTAGATAAGCAGGTGTAATAAGGCTGTTGACAGACCCTGGATTTGGTGGCAGGGTGACTCCCTGACCCGCAGGTGTTTATTCTTTCCGACTCGTTAAAGAGCGGCCGGCGGCGCGTTTACGGCAAATATTTGCCGGGTGCGGGGATGCTGGAAAACTGTCACTGGGCACACGGCGGAGCCAGCGCGGCCGGAGGAAAGCCGCACACTGCCGTGGCTGGGAGGGCTCTCTCCGCGGGGAGCAGCCGGTGTCCCGTGGGTGTCGCGGGCTGTCCCCCGCGGGTGTCCCGGGCCGTCCCCGGTGCCGCCACCCGCAGCGCGGGGTGCGCGGGGGGGCGGGCTCTTGGCGGTGACGGGTGGGCGGCGCGACCAATGGCGGGCGAGGCCGCAGCGGCGCGGAGCCAATGGGAGCCGCCTGCGGCCCTTGAAGGGGCGCGCCGCGGAGCGCGGCCGCACTGCCGCCCGCCGCCGCCGGGAGACGCGGCCGGCCCGGGGCAGCCACACGGTCCCCAGCCGCCTCCCGCCGGCGCTCCCATGGAAAAATCCAAAAATTTCCGCATCGACGCGCTGCTGGCTGTCGACCCCCCCAAGGCGGCGGCGGGGCAGAGCGCGCCGCTGGCCCTGGTCACCTCGCTGGGCGGCAGCGGTAGTAGCAGCAGCGGGAGCGGCAGCCCTCCGTCCTCGTCCTCCTCTTCCTCGTCCTCTTCATCCTCCTCAGAGCACCCCGCCGGCGGCCCCGCCGACTGCCTGCGCACCGACAGCCCCTCTCCGCCGCGCCTCCTGGCCGCCCACTGCGCCCTGGTCCCCAAGCCCGGCTTCCTTCCCGGGGCGGGCACAGGCTCCCACCCGCACCACCACGCCTCGGCGGCCGGCATGGCCCTGGGACTGCACCCCGCGGCGCCCGGCGGGCCGGGCATGCCGGCGCAGGCGGCTCTCTACGGGCACCCGGTGTACGGGTACTCGGCGCTGGGCGGGCAGCACCCGGCGCTCTCCTACCCCTACTCGCAGGTGCAGGGAGCGCACCCCTCCCACCCCGCCGCCGACCCCATCAAGCTCAGCGCCGGCACCTTCCAGCTGGACCAGTGGCTGCGGGCCTCCACCGCGGGCATGATCCTGCCCAAGATGCCCGACTTCAACTGTGAGTATTTGCCTCCCTCCGCACCGCGGCCGCGTCCATCCCCTGTCCACTGCACGGGCCTACCGGGAGCTGCCTCCTTCCGAGAGGGCAGAAGCCCCCTCCTTCCCCCGCCTAAACAAGCTGAGGACTTAAACTGGAAGAGACGCTTTTATTTTTTGAAAAATTTATGTTAGAAGGAAGAATTCGCGCTCCGCAATGGGAAACGGGTATGTGCTGTCACATCGCCATTCCCTGCCCTAGGGGAGCCCCGGACAGCCTGGCCTCTCACGGCAGGTTAAACGGGAAGGTGACAAATTGCTCCCTGCCTTTGCAAATGCCTTTTCTCGCCGTTCCCTGAGGGTAAAAGCCGCCGGGGAGGGGGAGGTGGGGGTTGGTGGGGACAGGGCAGGGGCAGGACTCCTTATGGTGTCTCCAAAATCCCAGTCTCAATGTAACCCCCCAAAAGCGAGGTTGCAGGTCGCATCACTCGCTTACCGTTCTTAATTTTATTTCTCATTTATCGGAAACAGGCATATAATAACGATGTCAGGCCTTCTAGGCAAAGGGGTGTAAGGGAAGATCTCGGATCGGCCAAAAACTTGGGGTTCTGAGTTCCTGGAGATAACGAATAGGAAAGAAGTACAGTCGGAGGGATTTAGGTTTGGGTCCAGGAAAGGCTGGGAGTGCTGGATGGAACCAGGCAAGCCCGGAGTCCCAGCAAAGCGCGGTGCCGAGCTCTAGGCCTCGCGGCCATGGGGAACATGAGTGCATCTGGTTTAAGCAAAGATCATTTTCGGAGGTGTGAGCTCTCGGTGGGAATGGCCTGTTTAACAATACCGGAGGTGTAGTTTTACGAAAATCATGCCAGGAAAAGAATTGCGATTCTTTTTTCCCCCCCTTCTCCTACTCCGCACACACATTCGCAGACAAAAAAGTCCATTGTTTTCTCTCGAATTGGAATTGTTTAGACTGGAACATTAAAGAAGAAGAAATAATTAGGAGAGCTGTTAGAGCCTTGCCTCTCAAACAAGGGGCGGAGGGGAATAAATAACCGAGCAAAACGAGTCTCGGAAAATCGCACCGCGGTGAGAAAATCGTCCGGGCGCTGCGGCCGGGAGCGGACACTGTCCTTTTCTTTCTGCCGCTTTAGCGAGCTCTCTCCAGCAGCGGCCAGGGAGCAGGAGCCGCCCTTTCCCAGGTTTTTTTTTTGTTTGTTTTTTGTTGTTGTTTTTTTTTTTTTTTTTATTATTTTTCAAAACTAAATTAGCCAAAGTATCTAAATACTTGGGGAAATGGGCTGTAGCGCTGCCGAGTCGCATGCCCAGAGGTGTCGGGGCCTTCAGAGAGGCTCAGTTCCCGCTTTCTCGTTGCTGAATCTTTTTTGATTTTTATTTTGGTGTTTTATTTTCCCCCTCTAATAAATCCTTGAGTTTAATTTTTTTTTTTTTTTTGAACGCGGAAACCACGCTTTTATTTTTTTTCTCCCCGTTTCCAAGACAGTTCTCCAGTCCTCCCTGCTGATTTACGCTCCAGGGGCAGCCGGTGCCCGGCGCTTGGGGTCTCAGACCCGGTCCTGCCTCCGGGCCGCCGGAGGAGTGCCCGCCTGTAATCCCGCTAATTAAACGGATATGGGCGGGCAGGGAGTGAGGCAGGTTTAACTAAAACATTAAATGGAGCAAATTGCCGCTCCCCGGAGAGCCCCGTGCCCCTTCGCCGCGATCCCTGGCTTCGGTTTATTGTCTCGCTTTTGTTAGGCTCTTGGGAAATCAAGAGACATATTTTCCTTTATTTAAAAGATTTAATTTAATTCCTTTTTTTTTCCCTCGGTCCCTATGGGGGATCCCCTGACACTGCGGAAGCCGAGAAACCCCGGAGTCAGAGGGCCTGAAGGCGATCCCCGCCTCGGTCCGTGCTCCGGTGGATAATAGTCCAGCCTTGCTCCAGTCTCACACGCAGAGCTTCTCCTGCCTCCCCATTCCCCACCGCCCTACGGGGGATGTGCGGCTCCGAGCTCACCTCCGCGCTCCCCCTTCGCCTTTCCCAGCCCAGGCACAGTCCAACCTCCTGGGGAAGTGCCGCCGACCCCGCACGGCCTTCACCAGCCAGCAGCTGCTGGAGCTGGAGCACCAGTTCAAGCTCAACAAGTACCTCTCCCGGCCCAAGCGCTTCGAGGTGGCCACGTCGCTCATGCTGACCGAGACACAGGTGGGTGTCCCCGGCCCCGCGAGGTGTGGGCGGGCGTGGCTGCCCTGGCGGGCGGTGGATGAGGGGATGTGTTTGTGTCCCGTCTCTCCCAGGTGAAGATTTGGTTCCAGAACCGGCGCATGAAGTGGAAGCGCAGCAAGAAGGCGAAGGAGCAGGCAGCGCAGGAGGCCGAGAAGCAGAAGGGGGGCGGCGGCGAGGACAAGGGGGATGAGGACCTGCTGCTGCCCGCCCCTGAGAAGAGCGCCGGCAGGAGAATGCGGGAGCTGCCCGACAGCGAACCTGAGGACGAGGAGGAAGAGGAGGAGGAAGAGGAGGCGGCAGCAGCCGGGAGATGCTGCCCGTACCACTCTTCCGACTGTTCCGAGGCGGACGAGGAGGACACGCAGCCCCGGGGCCGGCACGGAGCCCCGGCGCAGCCCCAGTGAGCCCCCCGCACGTCCAGCTCCCTCCAGCCGCCCTGCCGCGGGGGTTTCCCGCCGCTCCTGGTTGGCATTGGTCCCGCTCCCCCCTTGTTCTGATTTCTCCCTGCTTGGAGACGGATGGAGAAGAGGATTCTCCGCATGCAGGGCAGGGAAAAGGATTTGTCGTGAATACAGTGTTATTATTGACTGAAAACCAGACAAAACTTGAGCTCCCCTATCCCCCTTCCTTGCCCCCTGGAAGCGCGTTCCTTTCGCTGAGTATCGGAAATGTTTTGTTCTTACTATATATCGGGAAATCTGTTTATGTCATGAACGTTAAAACTGCTGGAAATCTCAATACTGTCTTTATTTTTGTATATCGTATTTATAAAAAAAAAAAATTCCTCTACTTATGCATGCTAAATTATTCCCCAGGTCCTCCCACCCAGTGCGATGGGGGGGTAAATAAACGGCGTTTTTTACTGGAGGTGTATGAGCGCTGTGTGAGGGGAGGATACTCGCCGCTCCCAGGCCAGGGCAGCCCGGTGCTTTGGGAGGTGCCGAAGCACTCGGGAGAGAGAGGGGGAACGGCTTCCTAACCCGAATTTAGCCCAGCGTACTGTATGATATTGAGAGGAGTGCCTCAGTGCGGGGGCGAAGCTACCCCCGGCAGCAGAGCTGCGGGTCCCCAGGCGGGTTTTGGGCAGGCGGCGGCGATCCCCGCCGTGTGACGCCTTTGAGCGCTCGGGGAGTGGCGGGGGCTGGGAAAAGGAAAGGAGGGAGCAGCGCTGCTTTGCAGGAGCCACTTGGCTTCCAAAGGAGCGAGGCGTGCTCTCCCCGCTCCACCGAGGCCGGGACCCCCCGCTCCCCACGCCGCCGGCGGTGGAGCGCGGGATTTTCGATAACTACGCGATTTATCTCGCCAATAAATTTGCAGATCAATTAATCCCTGTCACCGCAGCTCTTCCCGAAATCAATTATAGCGAATTTAAATATAATCACTGGCTCATCCCCACCAGCTCGGGGCCACGTCTGGCAATTCATCCCGGCGAGTGAATTACGGGGCGGCTCCGCTCCCGCGCAGGGGGGCGGAGGGACCCGGCTCCCGCACCCCACCGCTCGTGGGGCACCACTCCCCCTTCCAGAATGAACTCTGAAACACAGAGCTTTCCTACTCCCGTGCCCTTTAAAAATAACAATATAATAATTTTAATAAAGGTATTTTCTACAAAGGGGCGTTAACCTGGCCTGTGAGGCCACAGCGTGGCCCCTCTCAACGGCTTCTGTAAAAATCCGCCCCGTGAAACACGGGCTGGCGGATGCATGAGATTATGGGATGAGATTCATGAAGGGAAAGTGTTATGCCTCACGGAGAGCCTCAGGTGGGTCGGCTGGAAGCGGCAGCCAGGCATAACGCTGGTAGTTACCAGCTCACCGGCCCTGCACACCCAGTGCCCCAGGGCGATACCCCAAAAATCACGATATATCATAAATCTGAACAGATCCCATATGTCAAAAAAACTTGATTGGGATAATCTCGATTTGGGCTTGGCTGATACCTACCCCCTTGCACGGAAACGATCGCTTTGGAGGCTCTGATTTAAACTTGTGAACGATTTTCTTTTGGCCACAGGCTGTGGAGACTTCAAGGCGATAGAAAAATAAAGGCATTGGTAACTCTGTGGTTTTTCACGCCCTGGCTGAGAGATCATCTTCGTGCGTGAACGGCGGGGCAGGAGGGTGCAAGACCCGCGCAGGGCCGCGGTGGCTCCTCAGCCCTAATCCCGGCAACACATCCGAGTTCCTGTCAGCAGGATTTACCTCTTGTTTATACCTTAAAACGTCTGAACCGTATCAGCCTGGACAACACTGTATTATTTAAAAGAAATTATCAGTAAATTAAAGCACAGTGTATATAACAACATCAACAAAACATCAGTAATAATAATATTAATGATAATAATAATAATAACTGAGATCACACCGCCCCAACAATAAAGATTCTGCCTCAGTCATTAATTTTCAATTAGCACCCACTAATTAAGCTGGCAGACGTGCCCCACCGGGCCAGAAATATCCTGTATGCCCAAGAGGTGTGTGTCCAAACTCGTCTCAGCCCCACGGAAACCAGCCATGCGGGTACAGGCAGCTATTCACGGACTCGGTATCAAAGTCCTACCGGTGCATTGTGTCTGTCTCAATAAAATTAATCTCTTTAAAGCCCAGCGTCTCACAAGAATACCTTCAGTGTTCCAGACTACAAGGGCAAATATGTTTTTCAGATTCTGTTTTTATGGAGGGATTAAAGTTTATTTTCCATAATAGGGCACCTAATAAAACTCATAAAGCTCTGTCAGTCTTACAGCTGGTGGCCTCATTTAACACTTTCACTTCGTAAATCATTTTACAACTTACCAGGTGTTTCCAAAACTGAAAGGAGAGGAGGGGGAAAGAGAGCAAGAGGGGGGAAGAGAAATTAAAGTCACTTAAAATATAGATACGGTCCTTTGGCGCTGGGTGCGTTTGCATTGTCGCTTGGAAGGGCTTCAAAGAAGGCGTCGGTCCCAACGGGGGAGAAAAGCCTTTTAATCAGGATTTCCCACGCTCTTTTGAAGTGTGGAGGCTCGTCCCCACGTGCAGGGCAATCAAAGGCTCAGAGTGATTAGCGGAGCCGGTAACGTGCGCGACACGCTCCGTGCTCCGGGAGCGCCCGGCCCGGGAGGGCTCCGCGCCCGCTCCCGGAGCGCCCCGGGCGGGGAGGCTCTGCCGGGGGGCCCAGCCGGGAGGTATCCAAGGGGCCAGGGGTGTTATCCAAGGGGTGTTATCGCCAACAAGCCAGCCCGGCCACGGCTGGGGCGGGAGGGGACGCGCTCTCTGTCTGAACCCGCAGCAGGGTCCCCCCGCCCCGGCTCCGGGGTGTCCCCACATCCAGCCTCATCCCCCGGCACCCCTCACCCTGCCCCGGGAGCCTCATGCTTCCAGCCTACCTCACCCCACACCAACCTTCCTGCGGGTGTGGGGCCTCCCTGCACCCGTTTCCAGAGTGCCCCCAACACCCAGCCCTGGGGTGCCCCACTGCTGTTGCTGAGGTTGCTTTGCCTCAAGACCCAGCACAGGCAGGGCTTTAATCTAAACTCCTGTTTGTAATTTCATTATTCGGTCTGTTCCCTCCCCAGACGCAGTAGGTAACAAACCTCTTAAAATTTTCATTGCTGTACTTGAGAAGTGGTAAGTATGAACACGGACCTTTGGTAGACATTTTGCTTTAAAAAGCAACATGGTTTAGGCATGGATGTCATTAACTGGCAATTTCACAAGCATTAAGTGCTAAAACAAAAGAACCAAAACAGGATCCATATGTTCAAGGTAAACCTGCTAAAAGTCTTCCAAATGGGAAACCATAAATATATAATCTCCCTCAATCTCTCCGTGAAACTGCTGCGAATGAAATACTCCACTAGCAGAAAGACTATTGATTATTTCGGGAGTCCAAACCATTACGTCCATCCAAAATGAAGAGATTAATGTCCTGTTTCTCGGTGATTTCTCTAACTCTCAGTAAGACCCCGTCCCACGGTTCTTCCTCCTCCTCTCACGCTGCTTCCCTTCGTGCCTGCGGGGCTGGACACGCGTGGGAGGGCTGACACTGTGCCCGCTGCTCCCGTGGGAGTGCTGATCCTCCCAGCCTGGCTTCTGCCACAGCTCTGATTCCTCTGCCGGGGAGCCACACTAAGGCTTTCCAGGTGACACCAGAGATGCCCCAGGACAGTGAATCCTAACATAGATGTCCTTCTTCCTTTTCCAAATTTCCCCTTGAGCACTGTGGCTGCCGAGATCACCACACCATGCTTCAGCAGTGAAAGCAGGAACAGAATTTGTTAATTCCTGCTCCATGGATTGTTCCTGTCATGTACAGAGAGCTTCTTGGTCTGCTGTTTGAATCCCAGGAACAACACACAGGACAAACCGTGGAAGGGATGAAGGTCCAAAGCTCCTTAGTCTCCCTTGGGTATTGTTTTTTGCAGTGACCAAATTATAATTTTTCTGGCCCCTAAAAATGGTCAGATCTGGTCTGGCCAGAGTTAAATACCAGTTGCACATTACTCTGAGAGATACTCAGCAATTGTGACACAGATTTTTTATTTTTCACCAATACTTATGCAACCAGAAACAAAGCAACAGTGTTTTGAGGTTGTCCCTTTTGCACTTTTGTCTTTCCTGGGACTTTTTGCTTCATTTTTCTTGCCTTGTGTAATAACTGTTCCAAACAGTTCTCTACAAGGACAGTGGATTGAGGAGATATTTACTGTCTTCTTCCTACTCTGAAGACAGAAGAACTTTAGTTTAACTAAGTTCTAGATGGAAATGGAAGTGCCTGCATGGAAATGGATTTCCTGCAACGTGTAGGAAATCAGAAGGGTTTTTCTCTGATCACAAACTACTATAAAATTTGATTTTCCACTTCCTTTTGGAAAAAGACCATATTTTGCTGAGTAAGTCTAACTGGAACTGGTCTTTAAAATGAGTAAAGAACAGTGCTGTTTTCCTCTAGTAAAACTCAGCAGAGGCAGTGGCTTGCAATGAATTTTGTAGCTGCAAGGCGTAGCTCCATTTTACTACCTGCAGGATATTTGCAAGCAGATCACAATTTCCTCTAATCAATCCACCATTTTAAATTACTATTCATAGGACTTCTGTTAATGTTCTTGGCCAATGGTACCTTTTGGCAGGTGGGACTCATGTCTGAAGAGGGAGTATGGATGCACAGTGCAGAAGTTCCTGATTCAGCTGCCTCCTCTCTTCCAGCACAGAGGAGATGGGGATAGAGAATTCCTGCCCCCATCCAGCCCTGCTTGGCTGTAGGTACCATTTCCATAAATAACAATAAAAAAAAGAGCAGCCAGCATGGATTTTGGTGTGAGGCTGGGGCAGGGGAGTGATCTCCATATAGAGAACCTCAACGGGTGGGGCAGATTGTCCATTGCTTGGTATCCCTGGATGGCCTTTCTGGAAAGGACGTGGAAGCCAAGCAGAAGCTGTTGAGCCGCCTCTGGCGCTGATTTCTGCAGTGTAATAGTGGCTGGCACCGTGCTGGGGTCTGCCTAGACCATCTAATGATTCTTTCCGGACTTCAAAATGATAAATCTATAAAGCATGTATTGCTGCAGCAGCTAGGTGCAATTTTAGAAATGTTAATGAGTAATTACATAAAGGTTGTCCACAGTCATTGATGTTAATCACCGTTCTTTTGCCAGGGATAATTAAGATGACACTTCAGCAGCATCAGCCAGTGGTTCCTGCTGTCTGTGCTGCCTCCTTCTCCCTTCCCAGCTCCTGATGCAGCTCTCACTCTCCTTCAGGGATCTCTTCACTCCATTCCTCCCATGCTCTTGGCCCCCCAGTTTTTCTGAAGGGCCTAGTTCACCACAGCCTGAGGATTTTAAAGCTGTTTAATAGCATTTCACATGGTATTGTGAGGGTGAGCTGGGAGTGCTGGGAGAAGCAGATCTGGGTGATGTGAGGCAGTGATCTGCTGCCCCTATGCTCAGAGCATCAGGGCACTCAGCTCTGTTCTGCAGGTAGCTTGCTTGGACAATGTGTACAAGATACTTCACCTTTCTTGAGCCACCACCTCATGAAATAGCTGGTATCCACACCTTGTTTTTGCCTTTTTGTGTGTCTTGGAAACCTCAGTTGATGACTGTGGAGGAGATGGAATAACAGCTATTTCAGTGTGTGGTTTGCTATAATAAAACCTGTGAATTCTATCCACATTTTCACTCTTCAGCCTGTGATCACATTCCACTCAGTGTAACACAGGTTTCAGGTGATGGAAAGCCCACGGTGGAGGTTTTAGTGGGGGTGAGATGCCCTCTCTGTGCCTTTCAAATGTGCCACTCCTACAGTAACCCAAAACCTCAGGGGCTCCTCTGGCTTTGGGGTGGGAGGAAGAAATCTCTTCCATAAACTACAGGTTCAGGCAAGATACCTGAAACCCCCACTCCTTCATTCCTCCACATCTTCATCTCTAGGACTGGTAATTACATCTACAGGTTAGATTTGAGGGTCGATTTTGGTAGCAGATGAAAATGGGATAATGTTGAAAAGTCATAAATGTGCTCTTCTGCAAAACCTGTTACTCCTGTGCCTCTGACAGCTCCACGTCAGCCTTGGGGAGCCCTGGCTCCCCTCTGGAGGAGGCCATTTCAGGGAAAGTGTTACTCAGCTTCCCTGAGGGTGTCAAAAACCTGGCCAGAAATAAAGGTTTGCTTCTCCAGTTCTTAGCAGTCTGAAGGCTCCTTAAACTCACAAACCTGGTGTGAGGTTTCCCAAGAATGAGACAGTCCAGAAGCATGGATGGATCTAGGGTCACTCCAGATCTGATTCTCACACAGGTTTCAGTCCAGAGATAAGACATTTGGGCTGATTCAAAACCCACAGCAGTTTTTGAGCAGATCTATTGTCTTCTGCTCAAGCTCTGAAGTGCTGGTGAAGAGCTCCCTAAAGCCTCCTTCCACAGTTTTTATCACCACAGGAACAGTACAGGATTGTCAGGTGCTGTCCCCACCTTTCTGCACTGCTCATCCCTGACACACGGTACCTTCATAATCCCTGGCAAAATAAATATCTCCAAGGGACCAATGCACAGTTTCAAACCGTTTAGGTGGGGAAATTTGGAAAGTAAATACCATCTAGCCAATACTTTAAGGGTGATTTGAGCTACAGAGTAAGGAAAAAAAATTCCATTAAGAATCTAAGACTTTGTCTGAGGAGGAAAGATAAGTTTTTGAAGATGTAAGCCTAAAAAATGCAATCAAGGTAACTTACTCTTCCTCAAGGTGACACCAAGCTTATCTTGGGTTATTGTCTCTATATTAGAAAAACATTGTTCTGTCTCCTGGCTGTAACCAATGTCTGCCCCTCAGCGAACTTCAGTGCCTCCAAGATTCCCTGCTATTCTGCACCAGAGCCACGAGGGCCTGTGCACCCAGGAGAGATTGGAGGGTACGCTTATCATCTGAATTGTAAAAGGTCCATAATGGAGTTTTTAATGAAAAATGTGTAATGCTTGGAAATCTTTCATTTATGAAAATGAAACAACCATTTCACTCTAACTGATAAAAGACTATTAAGGAACAATTCAAGAATGGTCTCTGTTTTAATTTTGCTCTGTACCCCTCATTCTAGTTACATTACTCAGTCATTTTTAATTCACTTTGAAATGAACTCTACTCTTCACACAAGGTGAGCTGCTTTTTGTCTGTTAAGAGTTTTGTCCTAGGACACAAGTTTTAAGGGATTTTTGGTGCCAGCTGGCCCTTCCTAAGCTTATCCCTGATAGATGCTCATTCATTTCCTTAAAGTGTTATTAGGAAACCACGTGGTATACAGTTTGGAATTGTGCATGCATCTAAATTAGGGGATGGCTACGGTAATTAGCTCTAAAGCAAGGCTGCAGGTCACACCAGAATTTGGGGACGGCACAGCTGTTTCATACGGGTAGCTGCGATGTCCATGCCTGCAAGCCTCATGTCAAAGTTTGGTTTACTGGAGGGTGAAGGAAAGTTCCTCCAGGAGATGAAATCACAAAAAGTGTCATACAGTAAAAGAGTCATGTCTCTAACCTACAATCCCTGAAATCAGTCCAACCCAAAAAGTCTTGGGTAAAACATACACTCAGCCTTTTAAAAGCAACCCTGCAGATCCAATTGTCTCCTGAAAACAAAATTGCTTTATCAACTGCAGGAAAAAATCACATATTGACTGACACACACGGGATGTAGCTGGGCACTAAGCTGCAATTACGATCAGTGCAACAAAAACTGGAGCATTAGAGTTGCCACTCACATATTTATTAAGCTGAAATCACTGTCGTGCACCGGCTGCTGCTGCGGGGCTGTAACTTTTCATGTGCAAAGTTCACCCGCAGAACAATGGGAATTAAACGATCCCAGATGTGCTCTGAGCACAGGATTGGGTTGCAAACCTTCGCTAGCACCAGGCAGGGCAGCCCCGCTGCGTCTGCGCCTTCGGAGCACCACTGACATCAGCCCCTCATCCCCGGCCTGCAGGACAATGGAAAAATGTCAAGTGAAAAAAAGCCCTGCAGATACTTGGCTCGTTCAGGTGTGGTGTTAAAACCCTGCCAAGAGGACTTGTGTATGATTTATCAGCGTAACACTCCGGCCAAAGCGAAAAACCAGACTGCACTGCCCTGTTAATTCTGATACAGAAAACAGAGAAAGTTTAAAACATTGCTGTCCAGTTTAAAAGAAAAACAAAAATCGAAGCTGCCATAATAGCTATGAGTGGATCGTGCTGCTTAAAGGGGGAATTGAAATTTTCTGCTACACAGCTAAAAAAATCAAACATCCGGCTTTTTGTTAAATGCATCTAAAGCAAATCACACTGTTTTCCAATTGGTCTGGTGGGACTAAGGATTAGTGTTGCAACTGTAGCTGCTTGGCTTTCCAGCATATTGTGTTTTTACCAATCCAAACCCTTTTTCTTCTCATTAAGTAGCAACTCTCCCAAACCTGCTGTGTGGAAGAATTTGGGACATTTTAAGTGGCATCTCCATTACTGGAATGATCAGGGACCATTTCTCACAGGCGTTTGACGCGGGCTGCCAGACTAATACTCAACAGGAAGAAATCTCATTGGGCTGTATTTTGTGTATGTTATTGAACACTTATTCCATGGCAGACAAAGCAGAATGTGTCCCAGCCAGGTGTAACTTCCCCAGCAGCCGCTGCTGGCAGGCAGTGTTTAGTATGCAGTTCTGCAGGAAGGCAATTACCAGCCTTTGGTCTTGCTGCTCTTACAGAGACCTTACAGCCCTGCTAGAAGGAAGAAAGACTGGCAGGGCCAGCTCTGCTGGGACAAGTTTTTTCTCCAGGGTTAGAAGTATGATACATGCAAAAAATTATACATTGTGTATAATACATGTTTAGACACAGAAGCATACATGTGGAATACCTATAAAATGTATGCATTATGCATATATATTTTGATATAAATACACATATAAATAAGTACAAAATCCTCTCTGCGTTCCTTTTCACACGTGCTTTATATCCTTGGAATGTAATGACCACAGAAGCAACAGCTTGCAGATGCTTATGTACATCAACAGCAGAGTCTGCCAGGCCTTCCACCTCTGTCAAGCTGTGGCAGTCTGGCCAGTAGGACCATGGAAAATGTTGTTAAATATGACAAGATCCAAGACTCAGGAATTCACATTTATCTTGGAATTGTCAGATTCCTGTCGGACAGTTATTCCCCCACTGAATCACAGCGAGAGGATGGGACTTGTGCAGAATCACCCACAAAACCATGGTTCGTAGTGCTGATGTGACTACAGCACTGTGGGCTGGCAGTGTATTTCTGCTACTTTCCTTGAAAAGTGTTGTTTTAAATGATGCTTATACAGAAATCTGCTGAATGTAAAACCCCAGGCAGGTAAAATCTGTTTTCTTCAGAAACTAAACAATGGCTCTGATAACACTAATTTTCAACAAAACAAATGAGCTCTTTGGGAGAAATAATAATTAATGCAAGTCTCAGTATGGGGGAAAAAAAAAAGGCAATTGTAATTCTTGACTGTGAGGTTAAAACCATCTCCTCTAATTGCACAGCAACACCTGTGTTGCACCACCTCAGGCAGCTGCAGCAAGTGAATGCTCACACCCATAAAACACTTGGCAATGCTGCCATGGCAGCAAAGCTGGTCAGCTCCCATCACCAAGCAAAGCCCCCACACTAGGCAGGGACAGGCAGCTGGGTACCTTTGGACTGAGGAAGATGATGCAAAATTTATCTCCAGCAGCCAAATTGCCTCAATCTCCTTGCTAGAGCAATGTGCTTCCATTTGTGTGCTATTAACCCACCAACATGTTGACACTCTGGGTCTACCTAAACTCCTGCAAAAAGGGCAATTAATTATGTGGCTGCTGCAGTGTAGGGGGAAGTTTTTACTCACAGAGTCCCATGTGTTCCACAGCAGCTATTTCTAAGGGCTTGCACAGATTTTCTCCTGAGTCCATACTCCAAAATTTAAGTACAAGGTTTGGCATGGAGATGTTCACACACACCCCCTAAAGCTGTGGCTTTTGTAAACACCAAAGTAGCATCAATTCTGCTCCTGCCTACACTTTGTTTATTGGTACAAATTCTAGAAAATACCATAATTAATTTTATCACTATTAATTTTCAAGTTTTGTACACTTAAAAGCTGCCAGTGGTATGAAACAGGCTGAAAAAAAGCATCTTGCTTTGTTCTTTTGATAATAATCTCTTTTGTTGTTACTTGGCTAGTGTAACCCAGGATTTTGAAAGTGGGTGTCTCTGCACCCAGGACACCTTTTTCCCTAAAGCTTGCCCTATCATCTCAGAGGAAAGGCGAGAAAAAAAAGTTCCCTGGCTGCTGAGGGAAGCACTTCTCCACCTGGAAACAGTACACCCGAGCAAGTAGAATATACTACATTTAACAATTTGATTAAGAAAGAAATTTTCCCAACAGGGACCGATCAATTGGTATCAAAGGCAATTGGGAGGCACCATCAGTAAATGGCCCATTGGACATCAGAGGCAAGTCTGGCTACAGAAACAGGGCTGACAGCTCCAACACAGGTAGATCCCAGATGCACATTCCAGAAAAGAAAGCATCTCCCTTCTCCACCCAGTTTAAGGTCACTCTCTTCCTGGCAGAGTAAAGCCAACACAAACACCAAAGCACTTAGAAAAATGGCAGTTTAATGTGTAGTGGTAAGGTGACAACAGAAACAAACCATTGACAGAGTGTTACAGAAAGAAATGTGCCTATTTTTTTTTAAATAACCAAATGAAAAATGTGAGCAAACTCTGAAGGGAGGTATTCTCTTCTTAAGACTCATATTGATAATATTGTTTATGTCTAGAAAAATCTGATTACCACAAGTGATTTGGCAACTCCAAATCTAAAGCTGTGAAAAACCATCTAAAAAAGCCATAAAACTATGCTGTGGTCTCTAAACCCAATATAATTGGGCAAAGACAGATCTTCCAGTTGCTTTGCTACAGCTTTGAATCCAACTGAAGATCTTTTCCTGACCCACAGTCAGGGAATCAATTCATAGAATTAGCGAATAACTTCCAACACTTCAAGAAAAAAGTTGATTTCTTCCCCAACCGACTCACCAGTGCTTGTGCCATCTAGTGGCCCCTTTCTTCAGGTGAGTACCATAGTTCTTATTTAAAAGCCTTTAGTTAAGGCTGCTTCTTTTATTACTTCAAATGAAAGAAAGGCTAGAATATGCAATGCAGAACACCACTGCTGACAAAGTACCACAGAAGAGAAATTCATCCTCTTCTCCAGATATCAACTGTCAACATAAAGCACTTACACCAAAAAGGGACATGACAAAACTACACTTTCCCTTTCTTCACAAAGGCCTTGTATCCCCTTCAATTAAACCTCAAATTAGCACATACAGCAAAGTAACTGTTTGCATAAAAAAAGAGGATCCTTTGGAGTAACATACCTCTCCTCATTCTCAATTATTTAGCTTTGAAAGAGCCTAGCTTGGTTTTTCTGTATGTTTAATTAGAGAAAACATAACTATAGCTTCAATTTGGGTTCTTTTGCCTCTAAAGCCTTGGTTGCTAGTTCCACTCTCTCTTTTAACAAGCTAGCTTCTTCAGCACTCTTTTGGGCTTGTGCATGTTTTAATAAGAAGTGGGTAAGGAAGAGTTTCAAGCCTTCCCGCAGCATTCCCAGTTTGGGGTTATCAGATACCCTGTAAAGATACAGATAAAAAAAATTATTTAGTCTTCCACCATTCCAGAAGTTTCTTAACTTTATCATCTTCTTCAAATAGATCTGTAGAAAAATACAACCTATAAAAGAAGTTTTATTGAAGAAGCTTTCAAATTACCAAGTCTACCTTGGTTTGGCAAACAGCCCAAACACTAGACATACAACTGGTCTCAACACTAAAATGGAATATTGCAGCCTCAGGCTTGCTTTATGTAAACAATTAAATTACAGAAAAGAATAAAGCAAACACCGTGTTCAAGCTTCCTTGTGTTGCTGCATGACAGCTGAAACAACACCACCTAATTTTTTCTAACTTTATGTGACATGGCAAGTCTTATCCATTCAAGTCCTAAACATCTCTAAGGATGGATGTTTCCCAGCCTTTCCAGGCAACTCTGTCCCATATCAAAAATAATATTTTTCACAGAACATTGATTAAAAAACCCATTAAAAATACCCCAAACCTTTGCCTCATTAATATCACTTTCTTTTTCCTTCATCCTAGCAATCACAGGTGGCAGAGTGAATCCCAGGGCACCCAGGTGGTACAGCAATAAGGGAAACAGGGAATTCAGAGCTGTGCTCATGAAAATCCTATGACCAAAATGAGCCTTATTTTGTACAACAGTTGCATTTCCATCAGAGCCTGCACCAACACACACAGGACATACTCGCCCCACTCAGCCAGGAAGGGCTCACATTTTAAGGGATGCAGGGCTGATGTGTGGAAAAGTGTAATTCCAAACAAAATAAGCAAACTGCTTATCTTCTTAATTACTACTCAACAAGGGTTCTCTGGAGATGCCAGTGACCACTTACCTCATAAAAATGTCAGTAATTTCTTCCTCATCTGCTTTGGTTAACAGTGTGCTTAATACCTGTCGTAAGAAACGGACTTTGGGTTTGTCCAATTCGCAGAATTCAATTACCTGGCAGACAGAGAGGGAGAATTAGATTAATTCCAGTATTTCAAACAGCTGGTCTTCTCTCCTAGATGAAGAACTTTCAGCACACCACCTGGCTCCTGCATATACTGAGTCTTGAGTTTAGCACAGAATAATTACCTGAGAAGGCTGCCTCCAAAAGCCAATCAATAATGAAAGCTAAGAGCCTTCTAAGGGATAGAAGTCTACTGGTACCAGAATACCAGATATCCTTTCTCAATTAGATAAATACTTTGTAAGTACCCGGGATAATCCATTTAACTGCCTGTTTAATACATTCCAGTTACTTTTCTAATAGAATTCTATGGACTCCCCATTCTGAAATCCAAGAAATCTACTCAGCACTTTCTTGTCTAATAAAAACAACATCAGCTAAAAACCATAGCACAAAAACGACTGGCAAAGCCTGCTAATGAAGGGACCTCGGTTCCAACTCTGGATACACTAAAGGAAATAATCTCACAACTGTTCTAGATAAAGAAATGTAGACTTTCTCTATGCCTGGGTCACCACAGGTTTCCTTCCCCAAATGACAGCATTATCATAATCAATTGGAACAACTTGGCAATTTTAAAACAAGTCCATTTTAGTATAATCAGCTAAAGTACCAGATAGGTAACTGAGAAAATATGCCTTCCATAGAACTAACAAATGCAGGGAAAACACAGAAGGATTTGAAAAGAAAACACACCAACCTTGAGAACTGAAAGTGGCAGTGATTTTGTCCTTATTAAATGAGCCAGCAGTGAAACCAAGTTGGAGATGGCAGCAGCTGACAGGTTTTCTAAGTCTCTGATTTTGTCCCAAATACTAAACTGAAATGTCATCTAGGGGTCAAAGGTAAAAAAGAAAAAACAAAGGTACAGATCAAGTGGCTGTTTAAAAGAGTAACAACATAACAAACCTTGTAACCTTCTATTCTTTATAAGCCCTCCTTTAATTAACAGAAATGCTTGATCAGACTGTTTCAATTATTTTAAAATGCATAAAAGAAAACATTCAGCATTTGATTTCCTATTCAGATCTGACCATGAGTATGCCTTACTGAAGACTTAGCCATACCAGCAGATTTGTTCCTTGGGATCAAGATCCTAACAGGCATGCATCCATTCTCAGGTATTCAGTAACTGTCTTCCTAAGCACAATCAGGACAAAACCAATGAAGCAACAGATTTGTCTTTACCTGAAATCGTCTTTCATATCCACAAAACTTGCCAGCCAAAAATGCATAGAAGGGGTTGAATGTCCTCTCCTGTAAGCAGCAGTAAAGGATGACATGAACTATTTCTCTCTCCTGCTGGTCTTTCAGTCCAAGCCTAAAATTTAGCAAGAAATTGAGAATCATTTTGTAAGGAAAAACTTGCTGACACAGAGAAAGAGCTATAGTCAAGATCTGAGAGTAATACTTTAAAATCTCTCCAACCCTCACATTAAATTTTACTTGTTACAAAGTATCTATGAAGTCTTTAAAACTCCTAATGGACTCCAACCTTTAAGAGTGTGGGCTAAACAAGTATCCTGGTATGGCACTGAGGAAATGCTGAAGCGCTATGGGTGTTAAAGGAGGAGATGCAAAGGTAAGACCTCAAGAAACAGAAGTGGAATGATAAAAATATTATCATTGCCCAGGGAAGGAAAAGTATCCCACTCCCTGTTTGCAGCTCTCCATGAACAGAAGAGAGGGCACAGAGGTACCAGCAGTAGCACTGCACCTACAGATACCCCTACAAGGTTTACATAAAGGCTAAATAGGGAAACAAGAACTGTAGGATCCCACTGTGATATCTCATATGTGATATCTTGATCCTGCTTGTACTAATGGTCATGGGAGGAAAACCAGCCTTTGGATCAGTGTAAGCCTATTTGGAGAAACATTTCCAGGGCCCTTCACTTCTGTGGTACTTAGCAGGGATAAGAAAATATTCTTAGATATTTTTCTTACTTGGTGATACAAGTTTTTTGATTTCTGGGTCAAATGCATGCTACATGATACTTGAAATTCATTTTTGTTTGATAGCAGCCTAAGAGGATACAGTCAGTGATTACAAAGAACCTTTAAAAAAACCCAAAAAACCTGGAGAAAACAGTATCTATCTATATCTATCTATCTATGTTGGTTGCCTCAGTATGAAGGCCAAGGACTGAGCAGTCTTCCCACTCCAAGAGCTGACCAATGTAAAAGAGGGCTGAGACACTCTGGCATGGAATGGCGACTAACTCACAATGCACCTGGTCTGTGAATAATATGATTTAACTTCCAAATGCTGCCAAATGCTTGGCAGCATTAAAACCAATTAAAATGAAAAATGCATCCTATTAGAATCTGAAAAAGATTAAAAAAAATCTTCTCATTGATTCAATTTCAAGTTTCACAGGGCATTAGTACAACTCAAGAGTACTTTCTAACCAAGTGACTCCACTGGAATTTGCCCTACTGTCTGTAGAGTATTTTGTCATTACTTGATGCCAATATCCCTCCTTTATACACACCTCTAGACATCTGCATTGCATGTGACCACAGACACACCAGATTAACAGAAAAAACACTGCTGTTGAGCCCAAACTCGCTAGAATTTAAAGTTTAACAGTAGGAAAATCTGGGATGATTTCTAGGCTAATGAGCAGTAAAAATTTAGAAGTCTGCTCTTGCAAAAGGGGCCAGTACTGGAAGTGCGGTGTCTGTGTCATAACCCACCTGTTCTCCCATCAGCCAAGTTCCATCTGATTTCAGAGAACTAAAAGGTTTTTTTACAAGTATCCATGCTTTCAGCCATCAGATTTGCTTTTAATAGATGACTTGGGAAGTTACGCTGCAATCACTCTCCTTTTACTTGGTCATCACCACTCCTATCATGAATTACTTATTTAGGAAATACTCATGTTGCCAGAGTGGTAACCAAGTGACAACACTTGGATATTCAATTTTCTTCTTACCTTCACTTCTTTACAGAACTAGAATTCCTAAACACCTAAAATTTAAGAGTCTGGACTGTCCTTCACTGCTGAGCTTCACCATGAACCTGTATAGATTTCATAAACCTGCTATTCTTTGATAAAAAAATGTGAAACCACCTCACTGATTCAATTATTTATGAGTTACAGTATTCCCAGGGACTTGTCTATCTTGATCCTGCTGTAAATGGGATAACTACCTCTGAAGTAGTTAATCCATCACCAGCAGAAGCCTGCCTCCAAGTAGGTTAATTATCATCAGTTGAAGCCCAAGACTATCACTGCTTTCAGATGAAAAAGAGCAATACTTAAATCCCCTTTTAAAACTCAGTTCAAATTATATTAGTAGATACACTCACTTTGGAAGACACATCTCACTCCTATAGGATAGCTGAGCCTTTCATGAGTGGTTCAGATGTGAAGTTTCTCAAATCCTTAATGTCTACAAAATAACTTCAAAAATTGCTTCCCCATCAAAATTAAGCAGCATTCATTCTCTCTCCTGAGTGAAACTGTGGTTTATGAAGAAGGTGTGGCCTTTCAGCTGATGAAGAGGATCCAGGCTCACTCTCAGCTCTTTGTCACCAGTGATGTCCCCAGCCCTCTCTCTTCACTGACACCTCTGCAATCACTGAGCCACTTCAGGGAGCTGTTCTGGCTTCAAACTACTTTCATTTGCAGTAGGGAGAAAAGGGACTAGAAAAACCATGGCAGCCTGGATTTCAAATAGATTAAATTATCCTTTAACCACACCTCAAATCTGCCACAGAACCAGCGGCAGATGAATCAACAAGAGCAGTTAAAATATTTCTTTTTATGCTCTTCCTCAAGAGACTGACATCAAACACACAAATACAAATTTCCATACACTCTGGAACACATGTTCACACTGTTAATTCCTCCACTGACAATTATGTGTACTTTCCATTATACTCTGCCAGATGTGGGCAGATTTAAGAATTCCTCTCTTTGAGTTTGCTGTATAAACATCAGCACCAACACGCACCAGGCAGCCTGCAGAGAGATTTTCTGCCAAGCCTGTATGTATTCAGATTTGTGTACTAGCCTAAATAGCACAGATGAGAGTCAAGTCCAATTTGCAAATTGAGCTGCCAGGTCTTGGCAAGAGCTGCAGCAGCAGCTAATTTCTTTTAATTGAACAGACCATATTAAGATATTGGAATGACTCCATCACAGTCTTAAGTCCAAGTTGTGTTCTGCAGAAGTGGCATTTAATCAAATATTAGTTGACTTTATTACAAAGTCTGTTTTGGTTCAGTAAGCAAATTAAATAATTGCATGCCATCCTGGTAAGACAATATCCTTGAGTTACAAGGCTGAGACAGAAAAGTTCAGACCTGATCTCTCCCCTCTCAGTTCCTACAGGCTTACAATTAATATTCTGAAAACCACAAGAAATAGCTTAGTTTGAGCTCCTCCCTAATCACATCTTCTTCTGAAGAGCTGCTTGTCAAGGGGTAAGGGAATTGATCTTAATGTGAAGCAAACTAAAAGCTAATAAATTCTGCAAGAGGGAAGTGGAGGTGCTAGAACACTACCAGGTCATGCAAGTATGGGCAGAGATGGCTTAACAAGGTGACAAGAAGTAAAAGAGGTGGCAGTAGTACAGAAATCACAGCAATCCAGCAAAAAACTCAAGAGATGTTCTGCCGTGGATCTTCCGGTCTGCCTCTGTAAGGAAACAAGCCTGCAGCAGCATCCCACCCACTCTACTGGGATACACAGCTCCAATGCAAAAAGACACAGGTTCCTTACATCAAAAGATGCTGCAAAGCACAGTTACAGCCAGGAGTGACAACAACAGGGGCTATTCCTTTCCTCTGTCTGCCAGTCAGCTCTGCCTGCCCCCATAATCCTTACACCAAGGTTCTGGTCCCTTCTCCTACCCTTTCACCCTATGTGGACCCCTTGCTGCACTATCAAGTGAATGTTCTTAAGCCCAGAGCAGAGATGCTGCATTTACAACCTATTTTTAGTTCAGGCCTGATTTCTGTACTGGGTTGTACTTACTTCAGAAGTTTTTCAAAGGCATCCATGAAGTCTTCACTCGTCATCAAGACACAAAAAATACTTCTCCTGATATCAGTGTTCATTCTCAGCTTACGAGCAAGCTCCATTATTTTTGAACTCACCTGAAAACAAAGTCATATGCTATTTTATTTATGTTTGCCTTAAAAAAAAGCTATTTCTGCACAGCCGTAAATAACAGCATGAATGAAGCTCTCCAGTAAACAGTGAATCACCAATCCAAAGGTCCTGAGCTTTTGTCCAGAGGCACAGGCATCATCAGGAGCTTTTTCAACTATGGAAATACATTTTAATCTACTTTAATTGTGCCAATTAATTTTAAGACATGCTTCTTTAGCATAAGTAATTCACCATGACTATCTCATCACTTTACTTTTGGAATCAGCTTGGATATATGCCACAGACAGACACCTCAACCTGTCAGAATTCCTACTAGCAAATCCACTGTTGAATCAAGTTTCTTCTTTCATCTTAGCAATTCCATGGGATAAGAAAAAACAAGCTATACCATATTTGCAGTAATAGCTCTTATGAAGCACATGAGTAAAATGTTTAAAAAAAACCTGAGAGCAGAATTTACAGTCCAAAAGCTTGGTCTTAAAACAGCATGAGAAGGTTTTTTGGTGAGCTCTGAAATGAACTTATTGACACATACGAAAAATCTTCAAGAGATCACAAAGACTTATAATTCGGATTTACCTTTCCTACACGCAGCTTTTGCTGAGCCTGGCTTTTTGTATCACTGATCATTGGTGCTCCACTCCAGGATGATCCCACGATCCACCAGCGACCAACCTGGTCAGCACTGAGGAGAGACTCCAGAGACACACGGAGCTGAGTGTCTTTTCCTGAACCACTGCTGTGAACCTTGAATAACAAAACAAAAATAAAAACCAAGGCAAAAGCTTTTATTTGAAATGTTTTTTCTCTTTTCTTACAGAAAACAACAAATACTTTAACTACTTAAAATTAACTTTAAATAAAAACTTTAAACATATAAGTTCATATCTCCATAAAGGTCTTCCCATGTTTCCTCCCCAACCTTTGTTTCAATCAGCAACCTGAAAAGAATTTACAAGTTTCCCATATGCTGTAATTTTTTAAATGCATAAAGTTACATAAATCTACATGTAGAAGCTCTTGGGTTTTTTATTCGAAAAAAGGGATACTAATCTGAAAAGTAGACATCTTCCAATCACAAAGTTTGATTAGAATTCAGAGGATGCTGACATTGCAGCATCTTACAATCTGGTCATGATTTTCCTTTTGAACACTTGTGACTACAAAAAAACGACACAACAAACAGCCTTATGTGTTGTACAGTTCAAATAACAAAAATTTAAAACACTGAATAAAATAAGAATTTACAACATTAGAGTCTAGAAGCATATCAGAAGGACTACAAAAATTTAAGAGAGGAAATCCTGCAGAACTAGGTTACCTAGCTTGTTTTAGCCTGGCCTCTTATCCTGATATGCACATCCTGCACTGATAAACTACTTTCACCCCTTTTATCCTGGATTGTTCTAGACAAACTGCCCATCCTGTCAAAACCAAAACCAAAACCAAAACACCAAAACAAACTCCCAACAAAAAAACCCCAAGAAAGCTGACATCCAATACAAATAATTACTCCTGGATTAAGGATAACAAGGCTACACCAGCCAAGAAAGTTCTCACCAGTGCTCTCTGCAATTTGCGGAGTCTTTCAACTGGTTCAGGATCATATCCAGGAATCTTACGCATGTCATTGTTCCTGAGTGCCAGCATTGTCTCCAGCATAAATCGAACCTATTGGGAAAATAAACAGTTCCATGGATTCTGAGCTGTGGATTTATTAAACAAAGTAGAAGAGTGTACTTTGAAATTACTATTCTGTGAAAATAAGCAGCTCAGCTGGCAATATACACCAAAGTTTAAGTACAACATGTTTATTTTAACCCCTATTACATTAATTTGTGTACAAGCTTCATCTGCCAAACAGCATGGCCTCAGTGACCACTTTTTGAAGTGTACAAAATACCATGAAACAGAAAAACTGTCCACCGCATAAGACACAAACCAGTCCTGTCTCACCCACCACGAGCATTTTGGTGTCTGTGTCCTAAGAACGAATGCAGAAAGACAGACAAGAAGAATGCAAATCACTGCATGTCACACTTATGGTAATTTAGAACCTGAATAGAATGTAGCAGAAAATGTTTCTGTAAATTAAACTATGTATCCAAGTACTTATAACAGGCTGTTGAGAATATAAAATCTTTAGAACAAACATACCCTAGTCTGATCCTGGAATTTCTTCTCTGCTGCGTTTGCTTTCTTCTGGGCTTCAGTGATCAGTTCTTTCAAAGCCAATGCATCATCTTTTCTTAAGGAAAAGCCCACATTTTTCAGAAGAAACAAAATCAGCTCAATCTCTTTTTCAGTGAAAGTGCTAACAAGCTTTTTCAGAATATCAAAGATCAGCAGGCAATGAACCACATGGAAGTTATACAGATGAGCAATCAAGGCAAGCAGATTTTCACATTCTTTCCCTTCAGCATCACTTCTACAGAGTTCATCAAATTTCTTCACCACAGCTTCCAAAAAGTGAGCACCGACCTGGCAGCAATTCCATTAAGGGGGAAAAAAAAAATCCGGCAGTTAACTTTAAGTAGATTTTACAGACATCTGTAAAATTCATTTTTGGGTCATTGCCACTATTAATTTTAAAGAAATATTGTTGCTACTCTCAACCAACATGGATGTTCCACGTTTACATACACAAATATCTAAGTGGTGTGACATTTTTGTAGAAGTCTATGTTAATTACACCTCATATTTGATATTCAGTTGCCTTTTAAAGCCTGCGCAAGAAAAACACGTATTATGACCTATAGTACATATACATCAACATCTATTTACATAATATTCATGGACACATATTAGCATCTTTTCAGCTGTCAGGCTAGCATGCTGTTACAGCTAGTCATTCATCCAGGAAAAGCTGTGTGTCAAAAAGTAAACGCATTCCTGAGTCCAGCATTCCAGAACAAAATCCTTCACAAGAGGATAAAAAATAATATTGTGAAAAAATCCTCAAAACACCAGGTTTTCACAGTTGCTGAGCGTAAGGTGAAGCTGCTTTTGAAGTGGGGATAGTTTTTAGATGTTTGTCAGTGGTACAGCTGGGAAAAAAAATTTTGGAATATTTATTTCTGAAGAGAGAACTGATGCTAAAGGCTGGGATTAGAAAGCCTACAGGCCCTAAAACACAGAGAGGTTATGAATACATTGCTGCTAAATAAGACCCTCACCTGTTGTTATTATTGAGCTAAAATCTGTTGACCTTAAGAAAACCAGAAGACCCAGCAGCAGTACTGACTTGCATTACAAGCCTTGACCAGCTTAGGTGTTACCTATCCAATGGCTGCACAAATTTATAAATACAGGCCAACTTCTGCAGTGCTCAACCCAATCCTCAGTGCAGCTGTACTATCACATTTTCATGTCATGCATATTGTACATTTATTTTATGGAAACATTGTATCTGCAGTCAGAAACGCCTTTTAAGCAGCAAAGAAAGACCGAAAAAAAAGTTTCATGCCAAGTCTACATGGAGAAAGCTGCTGTAATTGCATCCATCTGATATTTAATATGGTTTCAGAGCCAGCATTCAGGCCACTGTATGACAAACCGAAAAACTTGCATTGATACATCTTTCGCATTGAGATGTGGGAGGAAGAAAAAAGAGTAATCTAATAGGAACATACTGCTGAAACAACTCAGTTTCCTGACAGACATTTCACTGAAATTAGCTAAAATCTTCCCTTTGACATCAGGAGCTTCAGCATCATCTTGGGCTGATTTTACCTTATTCATCAGGCTTAAAAACACAAACCAAAATCCCCTCCAAAAACTGCCATGCTTTTGGAAGTTTTTAATATTCCATGTTATAACTACTTAATTCCACTGATGATCTGCATGATTTGCTTAGAAAATAAGTTTATCCACCATTGTAAAAGAGTTCCTGGAGTTGTAACACTTTTCTTATCTGACTATACATAGTTCAAAAACAATACCCTCATATATCCATGAGAACAGAAATGGATTACTGTAACTGAAGGGAAGAGAAGCTGAAGGTAAGAAATTTTTGATTACTGGTGCAGAAAGATTTTTATGAAAAAATGATGCTTTTATAACTGACCAATGGTAACTCATGGAGGAAATAAAATCAGATAAAGCAATGTACTTAGACTCTTTCACTTGTGGGAGCCTTGCAAACAAGCCACAAAATACTGATGCAACTCAACTAAAGATACTTGTTAGCGCCACAAAGTTAAAGATTACAAGGCAATTCAAACAAAATGTCAAGGAAAACAGCCTACAATACGTATTATTATACAAAATTTGCCCCAAGCACAAGAATTACCTCAATTCCTACATTATGATGAAGGATGCTGACCAGAAGGACGTGCTCCATCATGAGCCTTGCAGGCATGGCAACTGCAGTAACACAGGCATTCATGAGAATGTCTGTCAGAGTGTCATTCATGTCCTTTCTGCTGTTGGCCATGTAGAGCTCTTCCATCTGTCCACTGATAGAGGACAAATTTGGTTCACTCAGCCTATGGAAAAACAAAATCCAGTGTTCACTCTTTCTTCTCCTTACATTGTTCCACAATTTTGACTTCACCCCACAAACAGCCATTCTTTTTAGAGAAGCTAGTTTGACGTAAGAAGAAAAGGCTGAAGATTGATAAGATGACTGGAAGGAACCTTTTGTATTTTTCTGTGTTTACTAAACTAAAACAGTACATTTAATTCTAGTGTAGTTTTTTTAAAAAAATTACACGTAAAAACATGTTAGCAACAGTATTTATGAAGCACTGTCAATCTGCTTACTGTCAGCCTGAACAGATTTATTACAAAAAAAGACTGGTTTTAGCTGTTTTAATAGCGGCACATCTCAGTTTTTGAAGAAATTAAGTATGAAAATAATTTATACTTTAACGTATATGGTATATCAAATTTCAAATGACTGAACAAACTCTAGTCTGTTTTACAGGTAACAGATGAAAATTGCCAATAGATTTCTGATTTAAAAAATACTCTCAAAGTGAAATGAATGTTAATTACTTTTTCTATTCTGCAGTACTTTAACCTAGGAAGGGTCGCTCTTCTTCAGTTGTAGTGTTGGAGAAATTGAATTTATTAAAAAAACCCCAAAAAGAACCCAAATCTATTTTCTTCTGAGTTTTTTTTTTTTTTTTTAAATAAGCATACTCCAACTGACACTTAGTGAATTATACCTAGCACTTTTAGGCAACTGCTGTGTGGAATCCAGCCCAATCCTAAATTTATTTTCTACATTCTTCAACATATATAATGACTAACTTTGAAGAATTTATACTAATAAAGATAATTATTTTTAACAATAGCAGACATGATTGCCAACTTAAAATCAGTTTGTGAAGAGAAAAGTGACATCCTTGCCACCTGTGCTTGAATGATGAGCATTGTCACATTAATCCAGAGAGATTAATGACTTATTACACTACCTATTAATGAGGCCATTCACCATTTTCTTCAGTCTTCCCAATTCTTCTCTTTTCTTGTCATCTAGTGTCTCCTGTGCTTTCCTTATTTGAGGAGGAACATACTTTGTAGCACCATGATTATGGCTCTTACCAGGAAAACAAGAAAACAAGGTATCAGATGAGACCAGTATCTTAAACACTTGAACACAAATATACACTTCTATTTAAAGTACCAAACTTTTAGTTAAGGATATATCTTACCATCTAATAATCAATGCCAAAGGAACAACATGAAGAAAAGAAGCAGGCAAAAAATAACCCTTTACGACAAACTTGGTGACAGCAAAGCCCCTCTTGCCTTTCTTTAAAGTTACGGTCATTAAAACCTGACATCTTAAGTCTTGGTTTTACTCAAGTTTTATCAGCGACAGTTTAAGTTTAGGCCCACGAGGGCTAAATGACCTGTGTGACCTCCTCTGCTCCACCCATTCAACAAGACCTAATACTGGCAGAACCTCGGAGATCTTTCACAAAGTAACAGTTCAGTGTGTAACCGCTGCTAATTTCAACACAAGCTGTCTTTGCAGAAGGGCATGATCATATGCTTACACTCTAATGCCAGGGCAGCTTCTTTTATTTGCGGATTTCACACACAGCTCCCACATGCCCTGTGCTGTAGGGTATTATCTGCCACCAGCCTGACTCGGGAACTCTCTCCTCCACGTCTAACAAGTGTCCCTAGGACATGGCAGACCCCTCAAGTCAACACTGTCCCTGGGCCCGGCTGTTTTGAACCAGGACAACACTCCACGTGGCCCGACAGGACAGCAAACACCCGGGCTTAACAGCGGCGATGGAACTCAGCACTATGTTCAGGTTGCGGGATGTGCTTTGGGAAGCAGGTCTGCGCTATCTGAGGCGAACATCCTACCTCTGCCTCCTCCTCCTCCTCCTCGCTCGAGGGCTCGCTGGCCTCCGGCACCCCGCCGTCCTCGGGGGAAGAGCTCTCCCTCTCCCAATGTTCTTCCACGCCATCCGCCTCGGAGGGGTCTGAGGCGTCTTCCCGAGCCTCCTCGTCCTCACCATCCTCGTCCTCATCATCCTCGTCGTCCTCGCCGTCCTCCTTCCTCGGCGGGCGCTCCCGCGGCCGCGGCTCGGTCTCCTTCTGCTCCTCCTCGTCGCTGCTCTCGCACAGCTGGCTGAGGCCGGCCCGTGTGCCCAGCGCTTCCAGCACGTATCCCAGCCCGTCCCGCAGGAAGCTCTGCGGCAGCCGCTCGGCCGCGGGCCCCTCCTGCTTCTTGCGCCGCTTCCCGAGCCCCAGCTGCCGCTCCAGCCGCCGGATCTCCTTCTCCTCCTCCTCGTTGGCTTCCAGCAGGGCCCGTTTCCGCGCCGAGGTGGCTGCGGCGGCCGAGGGGGCCTCAAGGGCTGTTGATGCTGGTGCCGACACCGGCCTCGGCCGCTGCTTCCCAGCGGCGGGCGAAGCCGGGGCTCCGGGGCGGGCGGCAGGAGCCGGCTTGACAGGAGTGGGCTTGGCCGAAGCGGGTTTGGCCGGGGCCGGCTTGGCTGAAGCGGACTTGGCTGGGGCCGGCTGGGCCGGGGTGGTGGGAGCCTCCACCAACTCCCCGCGCTGGAGTCGGCGGCGGCGGCTTCGCTTTAGTCTGCGCTTTTCCTTCCTGGCGTCCCGGCGGCTCCTGCGGTTATACCTCTCCGAGTCTTTGAGCAGGGCCACCGGCGGCTGGCCGCCGGCTGCCTGCACGTAGTCCTGCACCGCCTGCCGCAGCCGGTCCAGTTTCCCGCCGCGGCGGGCGCGGGAGGCCGCCCCCCGCTTCATCCCGCCCGCAGCCACACCGCGCCTGGGCGCCGCCATCTTGGAGAGGGGCCGGGCCGCCGCTTCCGCCGCGCGGCCGCCGTGCCGAGCACAGCGCCCCCTGCTGGGCGGGGGCGGCCGCAGCTCTGAGGGGACGGGGCCCTGGAGCGCTGCATCGAAAGGGCTCGGTCTGTAGAGATCCCCTCGCTTGTGGTATGTATTTAAGACTCATAGAATAAATTAGGTTGGAAAAGACCTCTAAGATCATTGAATCCAACCTGTGACCGAACACCATGACGGCAACTAGACCGTGGCGTTAAGTACAGTGTTCAAGAAAACATCTCCAGGGACCGTGACTGCACTACCTGCCTGGACAGTCCATTCCAGTCACCCTTTCTGTGAAGAAAGTTCTCCTAATGTTCGATCTGATCATCCTCTGGTGCAGTTTGAGGCCGTGTCCCCATGTCCTATCACTTGTTACCTGGGAGAAAAGCCCGACCCCCACCTGGCTACACCCTCCTTTCAGGTGGTTGTAGAGAGTGATAATGTCCCTCCTGAGCCTCCTTTTCTCCAGGTTAAACAACCCCAGCTCCCTCAGCCACTGCTTATAGGATTTATGCTACAGAGCCTTCACCAGCTTTGTTGCCAGTTATCAGACATGATCCAGGAGGAAAATGGCAAGACTTGTTCCTCCTCTTACACCAGGGACTGGAGCAATTAGTCCTTCACAGCCCTGGCTGTGATCATGGGGCATGAGGCTCTTGCTGATGCCTCTTGAGGAGTGAGGGACACCAGCCCCTGGCATCTCCTCCGTCTGCCCAGACCCACATTTTAAGCCCCTTCCAACACTGCCAAGCTCAGGTGTCCCTTCCTGAGTATGCCAGAGTCAACATCCATGTCCGTGGTCTTCTGTAGAGGAACTCGGGGGTACTGATGGATGACAAGCTGTCCATGAATGAGCAGTGTGTCCTTGGGGCCAAGAAAGCCATTGGATCCTCAAATGCCTTCGGAAGAGCATTGCCAGTAGGTCAGGGAGGTGATGCTGCCTTTATACTCAGCCCTTGTGAGGCACATCTGGAATGCTGTGTGCAGTTCAGGGCTCCTCAGGACAAGAGACATGGAGCTCCTGGAGTGAGTCCAGTGGAGGGTACATAGAGGATTAAGGGACTGGAGCCTCTCTCTTATGAGAAAAGGCTGAAGGAGCAGGGCCTGTTCAGCCTCTAAGAGAGATGACTGAGAGGGAACCTCATTTATGTATATAAATATCTATGGGAGGGTGCCAAGAGGATGGACCAGGCTCTTCTCAGTGGTACCAAGCAATAGCACAAAGGCAATGGGCAGGAACTGATGCACAGAAGTTCCACCTGAACATGATGAAGAACTGTTGTGTGGGTGCCCATGCACTGGAACAGACTGCTCAGACAGGATGTGGAGTCTTTCTTAGTGCAGGAATTCCAGAACTGTCTGGATGCAATCCTGTGCTCTGGGATGACCCTGCTTGAGCAGGGGAGTTGGACCAGATGACCCACTGTGGTGCCTTCCAGCCCAACCCATTCTGGTGTTCTGTGACTGGTGCCAACTTCTCTTGGGGCATTTCCACCATGACCAGCATTCAGGACAAGGTGGTGCCACTACTGGGGATGGTGTCCCTGCCACAGGCATGCATCCTCCTGGCTCTGCACAGCTGGTGACAGCTTGTCTGTCATCCATGTGATATGGGGAAATTAAATGTCCCATGGCAGTTTGCTGCTGTCAGCAGGAAAACCAATTGGTCAGTCTTATTTTTAGTGTCTGCTGTGCTCCAGGCTTATGAAGCCTGCTGGGTGTGTGCCAGTCATGTCTGGCAGATGCCTGGAGCTCCCCAAAACACTGAATTTTCCCAAGTTTCATTGAAAATTGGGCAGAGGAAAGAATTTCTTGGCTGTACAAAGAGCCTCAAGATGAGCTTAGACCTTAGCAGACTTGAGAAAACCACAAGTGAACCACAGCATGACCCAGTTTCAGAAAAAGGGTTGGTCTTGAACCTGCTGTGGGGACCAAATCCAGAGGAAGTCAGGTTTCATTTTGTTTGTCATGGTGCTCCTGACCTCTTTTGGACAATGAAGTACTGCACAGGACTTACATTTTACCTGACAATTTAATATGCCTTTATTACTTGGACGATTTTTTTTGTCTTTCTATGCATGCTTCCATATTCTCTGATTACATCATATGTCCTAGATGACCCATGCCTCAGAAATTCAGCTTTCTCAAGGCTGATGCATAATGAATCTTTCATCCTCGCTGACAAAATATGTTGCATTGATTTGTCAAGGCATTCCTTTTGCTACATTTTAAACTATATATTATGTTGTAATTTATTGCCTGGCCACTCTTTATTCATGCACAGACAGCTCACATGCATTTTGCATCCTATTTATAGATTTATTGATAACAGTAATCCAGCAGCATGCCAGAATGCAAGATAAATACAGCCGAATATAATTTGAGAAAATATTAAGTGCTTTTAGAACCCTAAGATTTGCATCTTCCTTGTGTCTCATCATGTAATTTGTTATTCAGGGCAAGAGAGCTTTCCAGTAATGGGAAATTGCATGTATCTTCAAATAGAGAAAATGCCAATATTTGCCTTCTTCAATAGTTCATTTCACAAAGCAAAATGAGAAGAGCATGTATTTTGCTGAACCCCATAATCCCAAATCTGGGTGAAAATGGGCCTCTTACTTTTGCAAAAAATATAGGGATAGAATTATTATTACCTGTTTTTGAAGTAAAATTACTCTCAGAGAATTAAAACAATATTTCAGACAGGATATAAATATCATAGTCAAGAAAATGTAATTTTTAAAGAAATACCAATCTGCTTAATAGACTAATCCAGCATT
Source organism: Chamaea fasciata (assembly GCF_029207755.1). Classification (NCBI taxonomy): domain Eukaryota; kingdom Metazoa; phylum Chordata; class Aves; order Passeriformes; family Sylviidae; genus Chamaea; species Chamaea fasciata. The sequence continues at coordinate 144,904,342 of NW_027094086.1, forward strand.
CAAATCTAGTGATGCTGTATCAAAAGAAATATATTACAACAAATATTTCAGATCCTATCCCAGAATGTTGTGGTTTATTATTTTAAATTTACCAATTTGGCTTCAAGTACCTGGTAAATACAGTCTTCCTAAAGTCTAAAATGTCAATATTTAGAAACTCCTGCCAAGGACTCTTCCAACATTCCTGTGTTGTCTAAATACCAGAAAAGGCAGGAAATCCAGTTTCCATTTCACAAATTTCACTTTTAGATCTCTGCATCATGTGAGCATCACTTACCAAACAGGAATTTGGAATTGAGGGAATATTTTGTAATTGTTCTTTGTTTTGACAGTGATCCCACATCAGAGAACAAGCCACTAGGGCAGGCTTCACATTTGCAATGAAATTGAGCATAACAGCATGATTCACTGGAAATGAAAGTTCATATAGAATTGTTGCTTCCTGCTGAGATAATCTTTGTTAACAGATTTCCTTTCCTATTACTTTATATTCATGGATTATTATTTCCCAGCCTTCAGCAGAATGAGCAGAATACAGTTCCTTTAGCTGTCTGTCTGCTATTGTTTCCTGATCACCTCCCACATGCCATGAAAATGTGCCTTAGTGACTACATAACGCACATAGGTAGATTCTGGCTCTTTTGTAATTTGCAGCTATTGAGAATATTTATCACCACAGGAAATATCAAAGCAGCACCAGAAAGACTTTTAGACTGAGCTCATAAGGGTGGCTCTTTGTTCTCATCAATGGAGAAAACAGCCTGATTAATGTAAGAACATGGCTTTAATACAAAGCCTTTTTTGACTCTACAGAATAAAAACTTCTTGCTGGAATGAATTTATTCCAAGCACTGAGAGTGACTCTGCTATGAGTACCCAGCACAGCATCCGTCTGCTGCAGGTACTGCCTCTCCCTGTGTCATACTGTCACCACTGTAAGCAGCAGAACAGAAATTCGATCTGCTGGGAAAGACTGTGGAGGGAAACTTTTCTTCTGGAAAACATTTTCCAGAGTCTCAGGGCAGTACAAAGTTGCTGGTTTTCAGATGTGTTTCAGTCCCATCTATTGCAGAAGGTGTTGGTAAGTGAAGAAAGAGGTTTCCATAGCGTTTTAGAGATACATCCCTGTTGCTCAGAATCTTGGTGGGCCTTTTTTTTGGTTGCTGGTTTGTTGGGGGGTTGTTTGGTTTTGGGATTTTTGTTTGGTTTTGGTTTTTGGTTTTGTTTTTTTCCCCAGGGTGTATGTGCTAAGCAATTCCTGCAGTCTTGGTCTGTAGACAGCTTAGCCAGGCATGCTGAAATCTGACTACACAAAGAGTCTAGAAAAATATCTGTTCTAGCACTTTCTCCCACATTTCCATTATCTTTGTACCCGACCTTGGGCTGGTCATTTATCTTCTGTCTGCTGCCTTTGTACAAAACAAGCTTCCTTCCATCATTCTGAGACTAAAGCCACCCAAGTGTATCCTTCTGTATCTTCAGGTTTGGCGACTGAGGAAGTTCCACCCACAGTACCTCCCCCTGAGGCATAATTCCTGCCTCTTCTCTGTGTCTGCCCCGACAGATTTGCTGACCAAAAGCTGTTTGCTGAGTTTTTAATCTAAAAACTCTCTTTTAGTCCCTGAAATCAATGTCATTTGAGTCAGTGCTCGCTAGTGATCCTCCTTAAAAGAAATCTACCATTAGTTTAAGCTCATTTAGGCTGTTTGATTGAGAGAAATTAGAAAGTAACCATGAGTATTTCACATAAAGATTTCTGTAGCTTCCCCCCTCCCTTCCAAAAAAGCAGAAGATGGAAGTAGAAACCTCAGCTGACAAAACTCAAGTAGGAAGAAGATGCAAATGCACTGATTTAATCATTAATATCATTTAGTTCATTGGAAGGAAGGAGTGGGTACTAGAGGTTATTATTTAGATAAATGACCCAAAAGACAAGCATAAAAAAGACAGATATTCTGAGTGAAAGCAGAAACCCATTTCCCCAATCCATTAGCATTTTTAGTTTTAAACTATAAGAAGATTATCTAATATGTTGTACAAGGATGACTGAAAAAATGCAATCAGATAACTTTCTTGCTATTAAAAGGAAGAGGTAAATTGCAACTTAAATGAGCTTTTAAATTAATGTTTTGTGCCCATCATAGTTTTAAAAAGACTATTGTAAATCGGAATAGCACCACTGATCAAATTCCCACATTATGGCAATTTGCATTTTTCATACAAAGTTTATATAATCAAAGCTTCTGTGCCAAGAATTGTCTCTGTGGGAGACTTAGTGCTAAACACCAACCTTATCTAATGAACACTTGTATTGTCATTTAGAAGGCAGTTTTCATCAAAAAACTTTAAATACGTACCAAGGGATCCTTCTCCCTCTGTTCTTTCTCCTTTGTTGTTAATTACTTAGCTTTCACATCCCGGTTGGAATTCTGTTCCCTGAAGATCAGTCTTTATTAGCTATTTCTTTAATTCTGACAAGGCAACTTCAAAAAAAAAGAATACTTAGGATTGATGCTCCAGAATAAATACCTGGGAAGGCTTGAATTCAACAAACAAATTTCCTAAACTTCACAGGTAATGTTACTTTGTTAAAGTCACCTTTTACCTGTTTGTTTATTTACTTATGAGAGTGAAGACAGTGACAAGATGTCTTGGATTTTGCAACCAAAAAAATGTTTATTCTATTCCATCTGTTGAAACCCTGTTGGGGAGATTTTTCTTTGTCTGTTGTAACTCCAGAAGGGAGGGGGTAACTGCCTTCTCTGATAATGAGCCAGCTGTTAAAACTGGATGGGGCATTGTTTCTTATCTCTGTTCATTGTTCCACTACCCCCATGGGGATCTCTTCTGTTAATGGGCCATTAAAGCTCACCAATGACACGACACATTACATCATCCCATTGTGAGATGCTCCACCCAGGGAGGAGGAGCCAAACCATTTCCACCTAGATAAAAGGAGCCACAAGTGTCACCAGACATTCAGTGTTCCCATGGGAGTCCCAAAGGAAGACTGGACTCATCTCTGGACCCTTGGCTCCACAAGCACCATCTCTGCTTCCAGCAGGACCACATCTGCCACGCCAGAGGGCTTACTTTTGGACTGTTTCCAACACCCTGACCAACAGGGTGTCAGGTTGAATTTCTCACTGTGTCAGGGTTTTCTAGGATTTCTTGTTTGTTTGCTTGCTTATTCTTTTGTACTGCAACATTTGTATTTTTTAATATCCCTAGTAAAGAACTGCTATACCTATTCCCAAAATCTTTGCCTGACAGCCTTTTAATTGCAAATTTATAATAATTTGGAAAGGGGAGTGGGGGGGCTTACATTCCAAGGGAGACTCCAATCTTCCCTGGCAGATACCTGTCTATCTAAACCAAGACACAAGAGTAGGTGCTGTGCCACTGACACAGGAGCAGTGGCAGCAGTAGCAGTGTTCAGTGCACAGAGTATCTGTCTTTTTTATGTTTGTGTACAGATATTCATCCCCTGTCTCTGGTACATGGTGTAAGGTGATCGTTTCCAGAGACAACCTGCAGCAGCTTTTTCAGCTCAGTGGGGTGCTCCTAGCTTTTAACAAAAGTCTTACCGCATTTTTCTTGAGGCTTTGCTAAACATACAAATTATGATGTGTATCTGAGCCAAAAACAATGAAGCATTTGGAGGTCTCTCCAGGGTGTTAGCAACCTTGTACTGAAACAATGATATCAATTTATACATTTTGGCTGCCATTCTAGATTTTTATCCCAGTTCTTATAAAGCATGATGTTATTATGTATAATATAGTATTGATTTAAGGTACAGTTCCTGATCAGGAGCTCTACTTACAGGACCATAAGTGGAGTGCAGCAGTGGACTGTGCCTGCCACATCTCTGATTACAGACTGTTCTCTCAAAGTACTTTGAAATGATCTAAGCCTGATAGACAACCGAGTTCTCCCTCAGAGAACAGACACCAGACAGACACCTGCAGCTGAACCAGTCTCCTTGCTCTCTGTTTATAGTCGAACGGAGAGAAATAATGGCTTTTAGAGAGAAAAAAAACCCCACCCTGATCTAATTCATCTTAGGCTTCTACATCAGGACAAGATGATCAGCGCCTTAGACTCCCCTAGCCCCAGGTGAAAAGGCTGCCTTCATGGCTTAGCTGCAGGCAGTGGCCTTGGAGATACCTCATGAGGTGACTCATGCAAAGGTCATGGCAGCAAAACAAAACCAGACTCATGTGACCTTAAGTAACCCCTTGTTTGCACAGTTTGTGTCTGGCAGTAGCTAAAACTAGGTACCACCCTAATCTACTGCTTCACTTGATGACTTCCCTTTCAAGTGATTGCCACCTTTCAAACCTGCAGTTTTGCAGCTACTTTAGGTCAACCTCAATCTGCCACGAATTTGTCCAGGTAATGCATTTCCCCATGTTAACAGCAGGAGTCATGGCATAATGCACCAAATTCAAGATCTGATCAGAATAAAACTAAAAAGCTTTAAAATTGGACTGTCCTAATTTTGTGATTCAGCTACACAAAGTGGTGGCTAGCTGTGGTAAAGGGAAGAGAACTTCTTCCAGTAGCAGCACAGAGCAAGATCACTCAAAGTCAGTTATGAAACTACACTATTAGCAGGTTACAGAAATTACTGTGCCAGAGTTATTTGCCATGCTGCTTTAAGGGAGAATTCATTATTCAACACCTACAGCTGGCCCTTCTGTTGCCCAATCTGAATCAGGTTTTGAAACACAGGTGAAAACAAGAACAATTACAAAACCCATTTTTGGAAAGGGTTCATCTTCTTTGCTCTCCTGAATAATTTTCAAAAAGCAAAGCACACTAACAAGTAAGTTAATGTTAAGAAAAAAGCCTACACATCTATGTGTGTGTGTGTCTAGTGAGCTGGCTTAGTCTGTTCAGCTTGAATTTTTGTTTCCTCAGTGGAAATTTCCTCCTTGTTTACTGGTGGCAAAGGTAAGAAATCTATTTTTAGGACAACCCACATTTGTCTCGATGCACTTCCAGAATGGCAGTGTTAAGCTTACTGCATCCTATTCCTCTAAGTAATCATGGGAAAACACACACATAAAATGAGGCACATGTTAGTATCATTTAGAATTTTATGATTACAGAAATCAGCTGAAGAGACAGTTTTATTCTTCATCTTATAATTGCAGTTGTAAATTCTTAAGTGCAGGTGTGTTATTTTCATTAACTGTTTAAATAAATCCTCACAAGGTGGGGCCTTGATCCGTGATGGGAGACTCCTGCAGTCCTGTAATGAAGAAGAAACAAAATAACAACAATTAATAACTGTGCCCTTGCTTCTAAGGCATGTCAAGGTGTTGGTTTGAATTCTGAGCTCTTTAATTAGTCCTGAATCCTGCACATGAGTTGTTCCAGTTCTAAGATCTGTTACCTTTGTGGTGACACTTCTGCCTGGTTTTGAGCTCTGCAGATGAAAGAGGAAGCTTGAAGGGAAGAGAAGCATATCACCAATTTGACCATATATATTTTTTTCCTTTTTCTTTTCCTAGTAGAGAAGATAGTTAATGCACATTAATGCATGGCACTAGTAGTGATGATGATATCTGTCTGTGGATGAGCTGCCCATATGCAGGACTTGTTTTCTTCTCTGTTATTCACAGAAGGAGAACAACACCAGCTATGTGATCTTAATGTTCCCTTTCTTGGTAAATTGATCGTGGCTTGTTCCTGTTTCAACTTGGGCAGTGAAAGAAACTTGATCTACACAGGACCAATGACCAGACATAACTGAGTTTCAGTCCTGATGTACTAACATCCTCTTTGTAGCCTTGGGCAGGTCACTCGATCTTTGAATTTTACAGCTTCACATTTTGTTATGCAAATTAATTATAAAGATGTTGTGGTGTTAACCTGAGCCACATTAGTGGTGGGAGAACTGTTTAGATGTTCCTCATACAGGATGGTGAAGAGGAAGTTGTGCTAGGCAAGAAGTGTTTTTAGAGATACATCTGAGCAGCAAAATTCAGATACTGAACCTAATCTGAGTGTCCTAAAGATGAGAGAGTATCAAGATTTGGGGTTCACTATGGCATTGACTATTTTTTAACTCACAGGATTGAGCAGTTGACCTGTTTTGTTACAGAGTTGAAATTTCTTATTTTCCATATCTTTTACATGCCTAATTTCAATTGCTTTTTCCCATCAGCAAGAAAGGTCATTGTCATTAAGAGACAAATAACGCAAATTGGATGCATTCAATTTGCATGCTTGAATATTCGAATGAACACACTTCCCATTTTTCTTCCCAAGGACTGGCCTCTCAGTCAAACAGAATTTATTCTACTCTTAGCTGAAAGTGAACTTCTATACAATAATGATGGCTGGGAGTCACAGGGCACCTGACATATTTTAGCTAATTGTGATTCCAGATATTTGATGGCAGACAGAAAACCTGTGGCCGGATTTCACAAGAATGAAAAATTAGAAGTCAGCCTAGATTCCAGTTTTTGTGTAGAAACAGAGGTGATTAAGTGGAATTATTATACTTGTTCAAGGCCAACATCAAAAATAGTTTTAAAGACTCGTGTATAAGATTGATGTTATCAGCAGCCTCTTGATGCAGACTGGGAATGTAGCCATGGAACAATCCCAACCTCCAGCAATAAGGAAGCAAATTCAAGGTCACTTGTAAGCTGAGATGCTTTATATAGCACATCTTAATGCTTGCTTACATTCTGGACTGACCAGAGGTTCTTGCAGTACCAGGGATTGTCCTTTTATTAGGTAATCACTATGAGTGATTATCAGATGAGAGAAACCTTGCCATCATTATCTGTGATGGACAATACACCATTATTCTGCAATAGAATTAAAAAGTATCACCACACTTTATTCTTTAGTAACTAGATAGGGTGAGATCCAGTATTGCTCTCCAGTTCCTTCAAAAATAATTACACACTAAAAATTGTAATACATCAAAATTTAATTACACTAAAAGTGCTTACTAATGTTTTGTTATTACTCTGTTTAATCTTGGCATCTGCATGCCATCGATTAATTTATTTCAGTAAAAACTATAGGTCACATTGTGGAATTCTTATTATATTTCTATGTAGTCAAAACTCCCATTTTTTACCAGAGCATAGTTTAAGTGAAGACATTGATTTGAGCTGCATGTTCTTGTGCATCCAGTGATCCATCTAACAGGGGAAGACAATGGAGGTAATGCTTTAGTTCGTGTATATTTCAGATTTGTATATAATATTTTTTTCAGTTTATAACACTCCAGCTTATTAGTTCTTGTATTACATTAAGCTGCTATTTAAATATTTTGTCCATTTTTAAATAAAGAATTTATTTGGGGCACAAACTTTAATGCTCCTCTTAAGGAAATAAAATATAAACTGCAGAATAAAATGATAAACTGAAGAGGCACTGCATAACAAAATGATAAATTAAAGAGGCCCTCCAACAGTAATTAACCGATATTTTTCTTTCTATATATATATACTCACACAAACTCACATGAAAGAACAATATAAGCTGCTGCTTCATTCTAAAGGCAAAAATTCTGTTTTCAGAAAAGTCACTAGATCATGATTTTGTTAAAAAAAAAAAGCTCATACCCATACCTTTCTTGAAGTTAACTCATTTGGCTCTTGTAAAGAAATTCTCTGGAGGACACTACCCAATGATCTCCTCTGTACGAGCTTATTTTCGTACTATAGCAAAGTAACTATATTTTGAAGAATTTTAGATTAAAACAAGCACACACGTCACACATAGATACATAAATACACAGACCCACACTATGTAAGTGTGCATATGATATATAAATTCATTCAATTATTTGAAAATGTACATGTTGAAATCTACTGCATGAGTGAGTCTTTGAAGAAACTCTTAAAAAATGCAATAAACTTGTCCTGCTGGCATTCTGCATACATATTTCTTATTCCATAGCCCAGGGCAGGAAGAATTGTGTGAAAATTATTGGTCTGTAGTTATACCTTGACTCATAAATCCTTTATGAGGATTGTGATTACAGAGCAAAAGGACAATATAGTTTCTCACAACTTCTTTTACTCTCAGTACTACAAATGGCATTGGCCAAGCAGAAAAACATATTTGTGATTGTTTTCCATGTACATTGTAGCCCACAAGCATTTCTCCCTGCAACAGTGATGGGCTGGAGTAGCTCTTTGTGCTCAGTTTACATCACTTCTTCTGATATGTGAACGCAGAATGAACTGGCTCAGAGAATTAATTCTGATAATTTTTTTTATTTTTGCTCAGTTATTTTCCCTAGGTCTGATCAGCCACATATGGCTGTGTCAGTGCTGCTGAGAGGTAGTGGGAATAAACTGAACAAGAACAGTGGACATGATCAATCAGCACTGCAGCCCAAAAAGTACTTGCCTGAGTACTTTTACAAAGTGCTTAAATGAAATGCTAAATTGGGTTTTTCAGAGGCTCTATGGTGATTATTAGCCTGCAGTAATATAAAAATCAATTAGATGTAGGGAACTTGGAGTTGTACAGTGTCTGCTGCAGGATTAATTCACAAGTGCCAAATTATGTGAAAATTTTAGGACTTGAATAGACAAAATAGTTTTTGATTCAGATATTCTATAAGGTGCTTTAAGCCTCAGAGAAGGAATCTGAGACTTCCTGCAGAGCTGTTTGACAGGAAAGGTAATGTTCCTCAAGCCTGGCATGACTCAAGGTCCAATGAAAAAATATGAAGGGCTGCATCAGCAGTTCCTGCTGTGTGGTGATGGTGTTAAATATGGGAGACAGTGGTGAGGATGCAAGACAGAGGAAGGCAAGGAGTATGGCTGGAATTTCATCTCGCAGGGAGCTGCTGCTGTTTTGCTGTGGGCTGTGGGGTGAAGAGAACCTGGAAAGATGATGAGCTCACTTATGTGCTATCTCTGTCACTACAACAAAAAATCCAAATGTATGTCATAGCCCATAGTGTTATTTAGGACAAGAGCAATGTTCAATAATTAATTCCCTAAGAGGTTTGATAGCAGCCTGAATGCATTCCAGACTAAATATCACTTTGGTAACAGAGTTGAAGTAGGGAGAAGATCTGTCTGAGAGAGGCAGGTTGTTTTCTTACTTCATTGATGATACTCAGGTGTTAATACACAATGAGACAGCAAATAGGTCTGAAAGTATATTCTAATTATGCTAATTTAGGGGCAGGTGACTATAAATGGACCAAAGGGTGCTGTGGGCTAAGATTTAAAGGCAGGGATGATATCAGGTTAGCACATGCCCAGAGTCCTGGCACTTGGATACCCCCAGTGATGACAGGACAGAGTGTGGGGTAGGGACATGGGCTGTCAGGCTACAGAAACAGCATAGACATGACTGCATAAATAGCAAAGCTGTAACATGCTATGCAGCATTAATGACACTGCAATGAAAACTACATCCTCTGCCATACTTTACCAGTGACTACAAACTGCAGAGTTATTTCGCATGGCTTGTTGTTTTTAATATTTGGGGTGAAGTGACCCTATTTGTATTCAGGTTTTCCCATGTGCCTTATAGTGACTTCTAATGTACTCTTTTAATTTATGTTTATCTATTGGCAAATTAAAAACAATGCAAAAATATTGTTTCTGTAAAAGTAAGTAAGTTTTGAATTATCAACACACATGATGTAAAACAGTATGAATACATGCTATGAAACTTTGTTCACTTTGTACTATCTCTACAATTTAAATAGGTGATTACTCACAGAGCAAGATGAAATATGTGGACAGTAGTCTTTAGAAAAACCTTGGATTCAGAGATTTTGTAGGACAGCCACATGCTTTTCTGTACGTTGTGTAGATTGACCTTTCTTCTTGCCCAGGCCAAGGGCTACAACTCAATAAAATGGGGGGGGAAAAAAATAAAGGGGCACAGTGTGATAGTGATTTTCAAAGGGGTGAAATGGAATGAGGCTGTGTCAGGGGAAGTTCAGACTGGACTTCAGTTAGGAAAAGGTTCTCCACTGAGAGGGTGGTTGGCCACTGAAACAGGTTTCCCAGAGAAGTGGTCATGGCACTAATCTTGTCAGAGCTGAGAATATCTAGACGTTGCCCTTAGTCACGTGGTTTAGTTCCAGGTAGTCCTACAAGGAGCAGGGAGTTGGGCTTCACAATCCTTATGGGTGCCTTTCAACTCAAGAGATTCTGGCATTCTGTGGAACACACCAAATGTAAAATGTGGTCAGATATCACATATGTGCCTTGTAGCACAGACAGAGATGGAGTATCAGCATGCAGTTTCTCTGCAGTTGCAGTCACTGGCAGGGTATCATTTGAGTTGAATGTATGGCGTACAGGACCTAAAATTAGAAAGATGAAAAAATTTTAAAGAGTTGGATGAATCACAACCTATTCCTTGCTCTGTCCTCCCACCTTCAAGTGAAATGAAATCTCTGGAGTCCTCCATTCAAATACTTACATATACCCAAGTGACTAGAGATGGCTTTTGCTTTTATATGAGGGCCAGAGGACTATATATTATCCCAGGGGCTGAGGATCCTGCCATTTTTTTCTTTCGTACTTGCAGGTGTAATTACTGTAATGTAGTGTCTACTTGAGAAAGGAAATTAAACTCTCAAGAACAAATTAGCTAATTTCACATTAATGGCATGATTTTTTGTTAAAAGGCCTGCTAGAGCTGAGTCCAGTTTCTGAAAATAAGAATTGTCTTATATTAAAAAAATAACTTGCTCCCTTGATGTCAGCATTTTCTGCTAGACCACTGGTGGAATGGATGAGTGCCATGTCTTCTGTGGATCAATTACTGGACACTGGAGCTCTATGAGGAGTGTAGCCTTTGATGAGATAACTGCATAAAAGTCTCTTAGTCAGGAGATGACAGCTGACAGACCTTTTTGGTTTTCCAGCCTTTGGTGGCTTTTACAATGGCAATAATCTTCTACAGCAACGAGTAACTGGCAGATGCTGTAAAAGTGCATTTTATGTATGACTGTTGCAGGAAGGAATACCTGCTGAAATTTATTTGCTGTGTCCTTGAACAACATTGAATTCTCCAGATTAGGTGGTGCCTGTGGAGCAAACCTATTCATTTTGCTAATGAGACAGAGGAGGAAGATAAAGATTTAAAAAATGCCTGGCATCATATTTTATTAGTCACCCAATATAATTATTGACAGGGATCGAGGATGTTAAGTTCCAGAAAAGGACTACTTATTATCTTAACACTCCTGGGATGCATTAAACACATTTGAATTTAATTAGAAAGGAGTATCCATGATTTAAGAATAAATCTTGCACCTATTAATTTAAGAAATTAAGATGATTAATTTCCTTTAAAATTTCTAGCATTTTGGATAAAAGTCCTTCATAAAAGGTGCATGGCTTACTTTCAAAGACTAAATTTATACAATGTGATTTTTGTCACCCAGACTGAAAAACGGTTGTAGTTAATACTGGATAGATTTTTGAAATGCTTTCCATGTGGTATTTAACAGTACAAGCATCTTAGTCATGATGAGTCAGATGCTGAATTTAGAGAGAAAAAATAAAATTATTTAACTAATACCACATCTTTTTTTTACTATTGTTTAGGGATTGCACAGTGCAACCTCTCTTCTCCAAAAATGGTAAAATTCCATTTCTCAAAACTATGTAACTAACAAAAAATAACCTGAGGATAGTTCAGAGTGAGCACAGATGGCCCAGGAGATTAATGATTTAATTTTTTTTAAAGGATGATGATTACAGCCATGTTAAGTAGTCAGGAACTGATCATATGGGTGGATATTTGCAATTTTGTCATTTATAATACAGCTAATGCATGATCACATCTTTTGGAATCAATAGCAGATTGGCAGACTCAGATATCTAATGCGAGATGCTGCCTGGCCCACAAATCAAAGGAGAATATTTTGAAAGTAGAGAGAAACACTGGAAAGTAACAAGGTAAATGATCAGCAAATCTTGTGGGGCAAGCACAGGGGCAGACCCTGCAGCCCATGCTCTGTGTTGTGTAGATGTAATGTGGTGCTGTGTACACAACAAACCAAAATGCAGCAGGGCCTGAGGTCATCTAAAATGGGACCATGTGGGCACTTCAAGTGGGAACTAAACAGAGGCTGAAGAGAAAGCACAGGAGTGAAGAAAGCATCTCTTCTGGAAGAACAGAATTGTTTGTGACACTTGGGTTTCAGAGACACATTTGGTGCTATTATTCAGCCAGTGGTAAAACAACATTAAAGCTTCTAATGATTATTTGCTAACACAAATAATTTTGACTTCACTCTCGGATAACTCTTTTAATCCCCTTATGGTGTTGCCATGGAACCAACCCATGATATTGGCAAGCTCCTCTTACATACGGGCAAACATAATACTTGCAACCAGTAAAATAATTATTTCATGCACTTAGTACATCAGGAACTTTCTAAAGATGAGGAAAAAAAAGTAAGAAAAACTTAAAAAACCCCGACAGAGATGGTAATGATTTTTTTTTCAAAAGCATGTATTTATTGTGGTCAACACATCACTGCTAATGCTCCTGGCAGATAACACAAAAATGCTGGCAAATTCTGGAAATAGGAGTGGTAAATTACAAAGATGAGCTAATCATACAGAGCAATCCGAAATGTTTGGAAAGCAGAAAACAAAAGAGGCTTGAATTCATTTAAAAGCCCATGAATACACCAGGAACAAGGGGCTGAGGTCCTTTCTATAGAACCACGGCTCTGTCTGCAGGGCAGTGATTCAGGAAAAAAATTACAGATTGCTGCTGGTTGGTAGGAGTGAAGTTAAGAGGTAACCACTATTTTCTATGTCAAGAAAATGATTGCTATAGCATTTGGATTAAAATGTCCCTGAAATTGGCTTTACTCTCTGTAAAGGAAGTAAGTGGACATGACAATCAAAACCACAAGGCAGCCTTTTAGGCACAGCCAGGCCTCTGACAGCAAGAAGACAAGAGTAGATACAACTGTCTTCAATTCCACATTCCATTTACTTCTGGGAAGTAATCATGTTATCTTCATAAAGTAATCATCACAGATTCACCTCTGAATTTGTGTGCTGTTTTCCTCTGTAATGATTAAATGGTCTGTAACAAAGAGCATAAAATAAGAAGGTGATTTAACATCTGTTCATAGAATTGCTGAGACTGAGCCTAGGATACTGCATTCAGTTCTTGTGTCTGCATTTTAATAAGTAGGTTAAAAGTTTGGAGACAATTCAGGGATGAAAAAAAAAAGAGTTCACGGTTGAGAAAAATCTTCAAAGGGTAAATTTACTTAGAGTAAATCTTTTTAACTGACTGAAAAGGAGATTTTGAGGAGAATTGTGATTAGCAGGAATTAAATATTGAGCACACCATAAGTAGAAGTAATGAATTTTCACTCTTTTCATCCATCTGCTCTAGCTGAACTCCTTTCAGAGGCTGATTGAGTCTAACACTAATTTCTGGGCTAAAATCAGACATAGACTGGTGAAACGGACACTTTTTAAAAAAATTGGTTTAGTTCTTTGATTTTTCTGTAACAATATTGACCCAGACAGCATTTCCAGAATTTTACCAATAAATACCTATTTGAAGAATCAGCCCAAACAGCCATGGATACACAGCAATGAATAGATGCCCCTGGCCTTGCACATGTCTGCATAGCAGGTGAACTTTGGCATGCAGATGCAGCTGCATATCCTTGAATATTACCTTTCAGTTTATTTAAAATCAAGTTTAAGCTGCAATGTGGTGTGAGTTTTGCTTTGTTTTGATTTGAGGAGTGCTTTGAATGCTCCCAATGGGACACAAAAGGCCCATTAAGGGTGAATGGAGGCAAAATGAGCTTTCAGCCACTTCATGATGCCTAGATATGGAAGAGAAACTGTTCTAGCTTCATGATGTGACTTATGCTTCCTTTACTTGACAGCACTGAACTCCTGCAGAGTTCATGCCTCTCACTGTAATCAACTGCAGGTTTCTGATTCTAGGCTTCTATCAGTGAAGGAAACTTAAGTACTAGAAGGGATTTTATTCATTACTAAATCCAGTTCATTGTTATTGAAAGCAATCTCACTTATTTTTTTTACAAGTGGACCAAGCTTTAAGTCAAAAACATTGCAGATTTTTACTAAAATGATAATTTTAAAAGCTTGTTCAAAATGGTAATAGTTTGGTTGTGCTTTATTCTTCTTTTTGGGGGGAGTATATATTCATCAATACATTTATTACTATATATGTATATCTATATAAATCCAGCACATACCTATGTGAGTCTATACTAAACTAGTTTATATCATCTTTTTTTACACTGACAATGTAACTTTTAATTTAAATTTCTTCCCCCTGGCTGTTTCAAAAATTAAAAATATATCTAGTGCTACATTACAGAATTTAGCTGGGGAGTTTTGATTGCGTTGATGCAATGAAAATACAGGCTGGAAATATTTGGAACCAAAAAAAACCCTTCTTTTTGTTCTTAAAAAAAAAAAAAAAGCAAAGAAGTAAAAAGTATAAGTTATGAATAGAACTGAAATGTCAGTCAGCAACATTTTAAGCTGAATCCAGATCCAAGACTGATTGAGCTGGATTTCTAAAGTTCTAATGCAATTCTTGCTGTGCTTTAGCTTACCAAACTTAAGACACTGAAAAAATCACCCAATAAATAAACTTAATGTACATAATTATAAGAGTATTATGTTTCTTTTATACTGTGATCAAGATATTTTAACTTTTGAATCTTTCTTTTTGTCTTCCATAATTGGCTTCTGAGTATAAATTGCTGGATCTCATCCGTGGCATGTGAGTACCCAAAGTTCTCTTAAAAGTCAGTGGTCATTCTTGGAACCATACTAAAGTGGGCTTTGGGCTTCAATCCGACCAATTCTTAGGTAATATCTTGAATATAAGTATGTAAGTAGTCATATTAACTGAGAGAATAACTTCCTATTTTCTGTTTAGTCCAAGCTTCATTTGCCTGAAGGATGATTTGAAAAGAAAAGAAAGTATCACCTATTCAAATGCTGTAAGATAAATTTAGACTTAAAGGCATGGTGCCAATTTCGCATTTACTGTTGAAGAGTACTTTAAAATCCATTGGAAAATTCTGAGGAAACCTTCCTAGAGAAACAGTTCTAACTTTAGAAACTTCCATCTAAATCAAATTACTTTTATTAGCTTGAATATCCCAACATTTTTATCTGGAAAATCTCAGAGGTAACAGTGTGCACATAAAACCCTCCTTGGGAATTCAGGGTACCAGATACTTACTGGGTCATCCTGAAGCTGAAAAATGGTGTTAAAACTATGCTGAAAAGCAATAAACTGAGCAAAATCCCATAAATCTTCTCAACTTTTACTCTGAGGGGTTAGGCACCACCAAATGTAAGTTTGAAGGAAGTCTGGTTTTTATTATTGCTTTTGTGTGTGTATCTGTCCCTCACCAGTATGAGAAAGTTTTCTATTTACACCTAAATCACACATAGCTTACACCTAGACCACATCCCTTAGGGTTACTGAGGAGGTCCTAAGAATGGCTGAGGACAGTCCCTCCAGCACTGTCTCATTTTGTCTGGGATAAGGATGGAAAACCCCTAGAGGTCTTTTAACCACTCTCTGGTGCAAGGTACCACAGACTTGCTTTGGTAGTTTTATATCTAGTATCCTTCAAACCATTACTTCTGTACTCCCATCAGATCAATGCATGCATCTGTCAGCCTTCTCATCAGTTTGCAAGAGCTGCCTACTTTAGACTGAATTGCTTTTGGTATAAATAGATTTTGCTGTGGTGGCTACTCTGACCTTCCTTTATGATGCAGATACCTCAGAACTGAGCAGTAATTTCTGCAAGAAAGGATTGAAGCTATTTCCACCCCTCCCCTGCCTTTTCAGCAAATGTGTGTTGTTTCTGATGATTCATCTGCTAGAACTGGAAGAAAGAAGTTGACAGTCCACAGTATGAGACAAATTATGTACTATATCTCCTCCTTAGGTTTACTTCAAATTTAGTAGAATAAAAAGAACACATATTGTCCAAGTGGGAGTGGCAGCTTCAGGTCTTCTAATTCTTAATTTCTATAAGCTATAAAAATACAGTTAATTTTCCTTTCAATCTTCCAGTGTTTAATATGTCTGCAGACGAAGTTAGAAATGCTTGAAATGCTGTTTCTTGACAGTGGGTGAGTCATTGCTCAGGTAGCTCAGGAACTAACCCTCACCTCAGACTTGGACTGCTGGCTGAGTCTCTGGTTGTTCCCGTTTTTCCTCTTTGACTGGGCCATCTGGTCTCCCTAGATCTTAGAGCAGGTTTGCTCTGGTGACAGCATTTCTCTCTTCATCACAAATCCAGTGAAGGCCTAACACTCAGTTCCTAACAGCCTGGCTCCAATACCATTGCCATTTATTGTGTGGGTCTTTTATATAAGATGATGAAAGCTGGGGTCCTGTCTGTTCTATTCCAATATTTCTATAAGCAGCTCTAAGAGAATTTAGTTTCCCTGAGGTCAGGTTTGTACATGCCAGACAGTTGTCTTTTCTTGCCAGCTGTGTTTGTTATATTAAAAGATATTTTGTCTACCTATAACCTTCAGTTACACTGTTCAGTTTAGACCAGCTCCTGAGCAGAGAACAGCAGTAGCCTAATTCTAGTCAAAGTTAGAACTAGGCTTGAACTAGAAGCCTAATTCTTTGTCAAATTCATCTTGGAAACTAGGGACACTTTCATCACTTTCAGCATCTGAAGAAGAAAAAGAGACTGAAGTTAAATGGGAGCAGGCGAATAAAAAAACCCCAGACAAGTAATAATATCAGACAGAATCAAGTGCTGTACAGAAAACAGCTTAAAGTAGGACAGCTTTTCCCAAGGAGCAGCTCAAAGACTGTGCTCCGTGCTCCTTCAACTCTGCTTTTATTGGTATTCTGTTGAAGAGCCTCAGTGAACACCTTAAGTCTCCCTCCTTGAGCAGTGAGCTTCAAGACTAGAGCGCACAGGAACATTTCCAGCCTGTCACACCCATGCTACAATTGTGTCTGTGAATACCTTGTCTGTATCTTCACAGATAGCAAAAGAACAAGGGTGGAACTCTGGCCATACTGAAGCTGCAGAAACTTCTGGATCCATTCAGGACTACAAGAAATACATTAGTCAAAGATTACTTTTTCTAACTTTAAAAATTCATAAATACTTTACCATCTGCTTTTAACCAAGAAAATGGGCAGAGGCTGGGGAATTAATATCATCGGAATTATAATTGGCATTGACAACATGTATAATGTATCAGTAGTTGTAAATAAGCCGAAAATGATGATCCTTATTTTTGAAATTTCTTTAGAGTAATGATACATATTTGGATTGAAATATAAGTTTCATTTGCTAAACCACAATTTATAATTTATAGCATGTCCTAGATTAGCAGTCTTTTGTGCATATTTAGACAATTGATATACTCGCAAATTCAGAAAAAAGGAAGATTGCCCATGAATGTAGAGGGAACAGGGAATAATGGGGAGATTGTGCCTTCTCGCCACAGCACTTGGCAAAAACCAGAAAAAGCAGAAATCAGCAATGACAAAAACCTGCTCCAGGGAAATGGAGTACAAGTTATGACTGAAGTTTTAAGTATAGTCTTATAAACTAAAAATTCTGATGGTTTACATTGTTGAGTTTGAGGAGGATCAACTCGAGTCGAACAGCCCCGGCTTCCTCATGTTGCCCTGACGGATTCAGTGGCGGTGGTGGCAGTCCGGCTCCCCGAGGGGGGAGCTGAACCCCCGGCCACACCCGTCTCTGAGGAGTCCCTGGGCTGCTCCAGGTGGCTCTCGCAAGTGACCCCCGGGGCCCAGACTGCTCTGCCGACTCCTCTCACTGGGGAATTCCCTGTGGTCTGCAGCTCTCCCCATGCCCACCACTGCCTCCTGCCCTGCTTTCCCCCAGGAGCCTCCTGTCCCGCCGCTCAGTGTCCCTTCTTCCCCGTCCCCCGCTCCCTGTCCCCCAGGACACACAGGGGCTCTCTGTCCCTGCCAGTCTCCTCAGGGGCACAAACGGCCGGCCTGTTTCCACAGGATAAGAGGACATAGTCTTAAGGTGCGCCACGGGAAGTTCAGGTTGGACATTAGGAGGAAATTCTCCACTGAGAAGAGCGATTAGATAGTGAAACGTGCTGCCCAGGGAGGTGGGGGAGTCGCCGTTCCTGGGACTGTTTAAGGAAAGACGACGTGGTAGTTAGTGCCAGAGTCTAGTTGACGCGGTGGTGTTCGGTCGTAGGCTGGACTCGATGATCTCGGGGGATTCCCCTGCCTGAACAATTCCGTGATTCCGTAACCCCGGCCCTGCCGGTAAACTCAGCCTCGCCCCTCCCCGCTCCCAAGCCCCGCCCCTGCCCCGCCCCACTGCCCTGCCGGCCCTTGCCCCGCCCCATCCCGCCCCCGCCCCTCCCTCTCCTCCTTTAGCCCCGCCCCTGGGCGTGACTTCGCCCGCCGTTCACCTTCTCCTAGGCCACGCCTCCCGCGGTCTGGCCCCGCCCACCCCTTTGCCCGCCCCCGTCGGGGTCGCTGCGCGGTGACGCAGCAGGAGGAGCTGAGGCGGCGCTTCCCGCCCTTCCTCCTCCTCCTCCTCCTCCGCGCCCGCCGGACGGGGACAGAGCGGCGGCGCCGGGGCCCGTCAGCCGCTGTCGGGGGCCCGGGGGAGCAGCCGGGCTGCCTCCGGCCATGGTGGCCCGCTCGTCGCCGGCGGGGCAGGAGCAGGCGCGGCGGCGGCGGCCGCCATTGCTCGCGGGGGCCGCGGTACTATGAAGGATGGAAGCGGACGAGGTGACGATCCGGGAGCAGAACTTCCACAGCCAAGTGCGGGAGTACACGGTAGGTGCCGCCGTGCCCCGCGGACCTTCCCTGACCTGTCACTGCTCTGTGCCCGTCACTGCACTGTGCCCCAGCCTTGTCCCCGGGCACCGGCGCGTTGTCCCGCTCCCTCCCGCTGTCCTTGCCTGCCCCTCTCCCCTGTGTCCGGAGGGACTCGGGGGCCTGTCTCGGGTGGACTGGAAGGTGAGTGCACCTTCTCTGAGGTGCCGCGAGAGCTGGGGGATCCCAGCGCTGACCCCCTGGAGGGTTTTCATCTCCTTTTGCCTTCAGCGAAAGATGGAGATGCTCTGCATGCATGCAGGACATTGGTGTGCTCCATAGGCGTGCTCTCGGAACAGGTACCGGTGCAGCAACCTCGTGAGCAGTGCTCACCTTCAGTAAGAGATGACTGCGAGGGGACACAATTTATGTGTACAAGTATCTACAGGGGAGGTGCCAAGAGGCTGGAGCAGGCTCTTCTCAGTGGTGCCAACCACCAGGAGATGAGGCAATGGGCAGAAACTGATGCGCAGGAAGCTCTACCTGAACATGAGGAAGAACTTCTTTACTGTGCAGGTGACCGTGCACTGGAACACATCGCCCAGAGGAGCTGTGGAGTCTCCGTTCTTGGAGTTATCCAAGAACGTCTGAATCCTGTCCTGTGTGCTTTGGAATGACCCTGTTTGATCAGGGAGGTTGGACCAGATGGCCCACTCTGGTCCCTTCCACCTGTCACACATTCTGGGATTCTATGAACACCTCAGCCCTCAGGTGCAGCCTTGTTACCGTCAGGTGTGCGTGGGATTGCATGGTGTCATTTGTCATGCTGGGATTCTCCTGCCCTGCTGGGCTGTTTGCGGTGCTGTGTGTAACTTTGGTGTTCTCCCTCGTGCCCCGTGCTCTCCCAGCGGAGCACACGGCAGTGCCTGTGCTGTCCCGTCTCCCTCAGCCCTCGGTAGGCAAGTGCAGCACTACACCTTACGTGCAGACAGAGCAGTTGCAGTTTCCTCTCTGACAGCCTCGTAATTGTTCTCAGGACTATTCAAAACTGATGGAGGTGTTTTGATGGGGCTCATGTCTCTCCTACTTAAATTCCAGGAAGGAAATACAGGCTGGACAAGGGAGACGCAGTGCTGTGTCCTGTGTACATGCTGTCCTGGCTCAGCAAGGGAATTGTGTTTTCTTTACCATCCCTGTTGTGTGGGGGGAAAAATCAATTTCTTGATTTAAAATAAGATTTCATAATTTAGCTTTAAGTGTTTTGTAGCCTTGTTGGGAGACTCTAAAATACCACGGTTAAGTGATTTATGTAGTGCTGTGGCTGGGTCAGGTGATAACAGTCTTGCTTGGAATGTGTTAATTACTCTTTTATAGTGTATGAATTCATGTTAAGACCTTTCTTGTGAAATATTCTATTTCTGGGATGTTTTCTTCTGAAGAGTGCAAAATAAGCCTGTATGAGGAGAACAGCTACTTTAAGGGATTTTTTGGAATGTCTTGTCTTTGGGCATGGATATAGTGTATGTCCTGGAAGCCATGACTAGTGTAGGGCCACAAAAAGTAAAATGCTTCTTTGTAAAGAAGGCTCTAAGTATTATCTTAATTGTATTTATGGTATGAAAACATGAATGTGTGTACAAATCTTTCTTTTCCCTCATGTCTGTTTTTCCATTTGTATTCCATTGTGTGCTAATTATTTCCTACTTACTTTCACCAGAGTTGCTCTGATAAATTGGATGCTACATATTGTGGTTTCATTCATTAGGAAACACAGATTTCTGAGTCTGAAGGAATGGCTGTGTGCAGCCTCTCTGGGAACCATTAGAAATAGTGGAGTCTATTAAATTCTTAAAGAACTAGTTCATCTCTTCTCCAAAGTTAGAGGGACTTTTTCAGCCTCTCAAGAGCAATTGGTAAATCTTCCTACTGGTGTAGGTATATGAGAAATCACACAGGACATCAGTAACTCATATTTTAGAGGTGCAGTGTTGTTTTGTTTGGACAGTGGACTCAGAATATTCTTGCTCTTGAAACTTGACTTTGATCTTAATGTTGATCACAGGCCACCTTTGTTATTGTTTAATCAGTGGGAATAATAATAACAATTTTGCCTTTGAAATCATACACTGGTACAGTTGTGATCTTGTCTTTAATTTGTGTTGCAACACCACAAGATTTTATGAGCGCATAAAGTGCTGCCACCCCCAGCTGAGTGTGCAGCCTCCTGTGGCTCCCACGTGGCTGCAGGAGAATATTGCAAGTATGAGTGCATTTGTGGTTAGTCTGAGCATGCTGGAGCACACAGAGTATGTTCCTTACATGTGCAATTATGTTAACATCCTGCCCTTGCTGCTCATGGAGTTAAATGGTGAATAGAATTTCTTAAAATATGCAAGTAGGCAGTTGTTGTGTGGGTAGTGGGTGTAATCATCAGCCCCTCAGCTGGAGCAGGGAACGTGTTCCACTCTGACACATGCATTAAACCTTGATTCTAGCTGCAGGTGGGCTGGGGGCAGCAGAGCAGTTCAAAAAGGCATTTGACATTACAAGACGTAGTGGCTTTAAATTGAGATAGGGTAGGTTTAGATTAGGTATTGGGGAGAAATTCACTACTGTGAGGGTGGTGAGGCACTGGCACAGGTTGCCTAGAGAAGTTGTGGATGCCCCATTCCCTGGTAGTGTTCCAGGCCAGTTTGGATGGGGCTTTGAGGTACTGGTGTAGTGGAAGGTGTCTCTGCCCCTGGGACAGATGGGGGTTAGAAACAGGTGATATTTAAGGTCCCTTCCAACCCAAACCATCCCATTCCAGTTTGTTGTGGAATATTACAGTGGAAGAGACTCTATGTCTGTTAGGAGCAAGAGAAATTTATGTTGTCTTTTAGAAGTGTCTTTGAAGAGCTAGTTGTGTGGCACAGTCTTTACTGGAAGCTAAAATGATACGTTCATGAGAGAAGAGAAATCAAAGTAAGCTGATGTAGTTAAAAAGAAAATCCTTTTCACTTTTCTCTTACAAATTTTCTTTGAATACATACAGAATTCCTATATTGTGCTTTCTGATGGAATCTTAAGGGCACACTGAGTTTAGCTTCAGTGTAATGCTCTATTTCTGTTTCATATGTTCTCTGAACTGGCAAGCTACAAAGTTTTCCATAAATTCAAGGCTTGTTATCCTTTTGCTGGTGGTGCCTGTCTCTTTCTGCAGGTGCCAACTTCTGCTAATTCCATCTTCAAAAAACAAATATTTCTGGCACATGTTTATAGATTGAGCAAGGGTAGTAAAAGATTATTTAAAAAAAAAATGCATCCTTCATCTGCTTTTGAGGTGACTCAGTAGTTTAATGCTTAATTTAACTCAGGCCTGTTTGCTCTTGACCTCATTTGGAGTGTCTGTACAGCACCTGTTTTTCAAGAGGGTGCCTGTTTGCAACAAAATAATCTGCCTTGTGTTTTGTTGCTTCATGAGGATGATCTGTGCTGCTAGAAGGTGGTTAACTCCTTAGTCAGGCATGGCTCTAGTTTTGGCAGGGCCCTTCAAACATGAATCTGCTCTATAGAGGATCTGTTGTTTTGAACAGTTGTTGAAAACAGCAAGACTCAGACTCGGTCTGAGTCTGAACTTTAAAATTCAGATGCAATGAAGTAAATGTGAGACTGTGAACTGGTGACCTAGTGTAAGGGATGTGGCACAGCCAGGAGTTTTTTTGGAGTCACTGAGATCCTTGACTTCAACAAAGCCAGAGCCATCCTCAGTTCTGGCTAAAAGGGACATCATTCTGAAAAGCAGCTTTAATTGATCGCAAAGTACAGAAAAGGGTTTGTGTTCTGTACTTGATCAGTATTCATATGGAAGAGTGGCAAAAGCAGGACAATATTCTGTGTACTTTATCCTTCTTGATCCTTTAGATTCATTTATAATTTGCTGAGATCTTGCACATCCGTGGAAAATATTTGAACTTCTAGGGAACTGCTTTTCCCTTGGGTCCTGTTATTATTCCTGTTTATAAAGTGTTCCATGTTCCACTGATATTGTTGTGAACTGTTTATTTCAAATGTAAATGGAGCAAGTGCAATGGTTGAGCCTCTTTGTCGTCCCCTGGGTTTACTTTTTGAGAATATTAACTTCCTTTTTTTCCAATTTGAGTCTCTAGTCTGCAAATTGTTTTGTGTTTTCCACTTAAAAAATGTAGGCTTTTGAGTATGTAAAAATATACATGTACACCTGGTTATGAGGGTTCCTTGGCAAAATAAATACACTGTGCTTGCATTTTTAGTGTGGGGAAAACTGTGGAAGAACACAACAGAACTACTAGGTTCTACTGTTAGCACCATAGAACTATTAGTTGGAAAGCTTAAGAATAAACATAGTATATTTGGAAATAACTTCATTATATTAAATATGTAATGAAAAAAATCAGTGCTGGTAGAATAAGCTCAAATACAAAAGTGTTATTATAACAAAATTTTAAGTGTTTCATGCAAGTTCAGGCAGATATTGAAACTGGTGTAATGAGAAGTTTTATGTTAAATGTGATATGTGTCTGTTTGAAGGACTAAATGTTTTCAGGGATGTAGGCTTCAGATGCTAAATATTCTGAGAAACTTAGTTTCTTTATTTCTTCTACTATTTCAGTGTGGCTGCTGCTGGTGTTTGTCCTCTGTAAGGCTGTGAAATGAGGGAGCTGGTTTGAGCACTTGGCTTCTATTGGTAGCGGGCTTTGTTTGTGACCCGATGTGCATCCTTAAAAAACTGAGATTTTTCACAGGCCCTTCTTTCTGCCAGCAGTGATGATATTCTGGTAGTGGGCCAGGAAGAAAGTGCTGATTAGAGGCCTGGGTGATCTGTAAGAACAAACTTGTTACAAATACTGATTTTGTTGTTGTTGTTGTTTTGTTTTGTTTTTGTATGCTTATGCAAGTTTATAGTTTATTAAAAAGAATTATGCCTTTCAGTTTTTTTTTACCTGTACACTGAAAACTTGAGGACTACTTTATATCTTAAATGGCTTCTTTTATTTCAGAAAATAACTTTGCCTGGATTTCTCAGTACTGCTTGTTTTTTCTTTTTTCCCTTACATATTTTAGGACAGATTTGTGACTGAATAAATGAGTAAAGTAGCAGTGATGTGAGGCATAAAGCTGAAAGATTGGTGCATATTTAACATAATTAAGTATATAAAATATTGGCATAATTCTGTCATGCTAAAAGTATACCTTTACTTGTAAACATGGGTGCTGTAGTGAACTTTGAGAAGTGATGAATCATCTTCTGGCTGTTGGTCCTAGGGAATCAGCACTGTGCATCCATCTGGAATCAATAAGCATCTCAAAATACTTGGCATAGACAGTGGAGAGAGATACTTATTCCCCAAATAGAAACAGCTTTTGGAGAGTTCCACTATTTCTGTTTACATAAAATAAGCATGGAAGGCTGAAGTGTAAAAATTTGCAATTAGTTACAGTTGAGAATAATTCCTTTTGAGTTACTGGTGTGTTTCTTTGCAGGAGCAGTTGACCAGAAGGGTAGAAAACTTCATGGAGGATACAAGCATATGTTTAAGAAAATTTCGTTACAAGGTGTAATTAGACTTGAGAAAATCTAATGAAAAGCAGAAGAACTGACAGCAAACAAAGCAGCTTTTCTTAATGTGACCAAAACCAAACAAATCCTTGGGTTTTGTTTGAGGGACTGGTAAGATGGCAGGGTGTAACTGGGAGATGGGAGGGCTGTAATAACAGCTCAGTCTTTGCTGTGAGGAGGTTGCCGAATGTTCCTGAGTTTATTAGCACAAGACCCTCTGGAAATAGGTATTTTCAGAGAAATTGAAGAGGGTTGAGAGGTGGGTAAACAGGTGACCAGAGTAGCAGAGGAGATGGTGGTAAAGTCGAAGTGGAGAGGGGATCTGAAGCATGTTACCTGTGACGTTATGATAAAAAATTCAGAGCGCAGTTCTGTAGACATAGATGGAATTTTGGGTTAAGGAAGACAAAAGAAAACATTCTATTCACTGTAAGTTTACTGGTTGTATTTGAAGATTATGCAAGTGTTTTTTTCTTTTCTTTCTTCTAAAATGAATTGCTTTCTCCTTTCCTGTCTTTAAGCCTTTTCTGTTTGGTTTGGTATTTATCCTCATTTAGGATGGCAGTGATAACTTTTGTTGAGAAAGTCTTAACTTCTGCATCACTCTCTACTGCTGTGCTCCGTCCCTTACTTCCAACACCACTGACTCTTTCCTGTGTCCGTGTGCCGTCACATGGCTTGGGGCACTGCCTTCTTAGGAACAATCATCGTCAGGAATTTATACAACTTCTAACACAGGAAGAGGACAGACTTTGAAAGTTGTGACTGGAGTTTGTTTTTATGCATCTAATGACAAACAGCCTTGGTTGTTGCATCACGCTGAAGGGTGAGCACAGAGCCAGGTAGAGGTGACCTGGAACAAGCTGCTGCTCTAACCCCCTGATTAGGAATTCATGTGACTGGTGAGATTGCTTCACGCTTTCAGCAGCTTTGACCTGTGCTCTTTGGGACCCAACTGACTCCCTGAAAGATGGTTTTAAAACTCATGCTGCATGGTGAATATTCATGTACAATAGTGTTGCTCCCCACACAGAAGTTTCTAGCTCTTTGATTAGCTGGCTATGTTAAAAGTTTCTAACTACCATCAACATGATTTCAAGAGAGAGCCCTGTGCTTTCTACTGTTCTAATATTTGAACACTTGGATAATTTTTGATTAACTGGAAAATACTCTACAGAACTATGTTTCAGTTTCTCTATTTCCAAATCATGTGTGCTCTTACAGTAGGTGGTATGTGTATTGATGGCATCAAAGTCTGCATATTGCTGGGTTAATGTACAGAAGCAGTGTATGTGTGTGATATTTTTTCCCCCTTTACCTTCTTTTGTGGTTTCCAGGATAGGCTTCACAACTGTCATCAAAACATGGTGCTTCAGCTTTACGGTTGATTTTAAATGCCTTTTTAGGGCTTGATCATCAGTTTTTCCATTATCTATCTGTGATTTCTATTTTTAATGTATTTAAGGGAAAAAAATGATGCTGAAGAGTTTTAGTTGAATTTGACAATAGGAACAAATCTAAAATACTTGCTGAGTTTCAGACTATTTTAACTTACATCCAGTAAAGAGTCTGCATAATTGCTGAGAATTATGGAAACATACAGCTATTGCAGTTTGTTTGTGTTTGGGGGGGCGGGGGGGTGTGCCACTTAAAAATGCTCCGGGATATATGTGTGAGAAGACAAGGAGGAGTATTTTTATGTGTTGGGATGAGAACGTTTATTAGCTCTGTCTTCTAAGATCTTCTGCATCTTGTGCTGAAAATTAATATTAGTCAAAGAAGCTGCCTTAAATAAATAGTTTACCAAGTCTGTATTAATGAGACTTTTGAGGTTGTTTTTTCAGAAATTAATTTTTAATGTTATGACTCTGGAGGTTTAGTATAACCGGTTATTATAGCCTGACTTTCTGGTATTGAATAATGCCTCGTTCAGGAACAGAATGTTAGAATGATCTAGGTTGGTTGGATCTATTGTGTTAATTCTAGGGAGTGATTTTAAATATCACACCTATGCTGAAACATTTTTGACTGAAGGGCTCTAGAAGCTGGTTTTTATCTTCAGCAGAATTTCTAGCACACAGAATATTTTTTTGAGTGTTTCTTACTTTCTGTTGGATCCTGGATGTTTTTTCTAGATGAACCAGTCTAGGCACCTGCCTCTGAACCATTTATTATCTCTTCATGACTTAGGAATCAAAAAAAAGTCGGTCAACTGCTTGCAAATGTTTTAAGCCAGGGAGGAGTCCTGAGAAGAGTCTGTATATGGGGGGGTAATCATAGGTATGGAGGGCAGTGTTACTGAGCAAAATTAAACTGTAATCATAGACAGTCATAGGACATATTTGATATTTTCTCATAAGATTAAATTTACTGTGTCATGCCAAGTGTATAAGACTGGCTAGTTTAGAGTGAACTAAATCTAACCACAGCAGAGTTAATGTCTTATTTGAGAAAAATGAGATTTCCAGGGCGGATGATACAATGAATGCCAAGGTCAAACTGAGATCATAGATAGAATTTTCAGTTTTCTTTAGTGTGCTTTGTTGGTTGTAGGTCACTTTCTATTGACACATCCAAAACAGGTGGGAGCCTTGTTTGCTTTTTAGATGTCAGTGGGATAATTGAGTTATTAGAAATAGACCAAGCAGAACTGCTTGTCTCCGCCTGTATTTTCCTACTGTTTATTCCTACCATCTTTTCTATGAGTAAACAAAAGCAGTTGCCAAATGGGACAGTAGGAGGAAGCTTTTTACTTGCCTTGGGGTATTTTAATGCACATTAAAATGCTTCAGCATCATTAGAGCAGTAAGAGATGGAAGTATAATGCTGTGTTTGTTGTTTTCTATTACAGAAATTAAAACCAAGAAGTGCAGCACTATTATTTTCTGGAGATAGTAATCACAGGCAAAATACCGGCTGTTTAATTTTCAACACTTAAACATGTAAATAGACCTATTCTACATGGTGATATTACCCAGAGTTATCTCTGCCTTCTTTTTTCTTTGCTCTTTTTTCTGCTTAGGGAAAAGGACACATTCTGTAAGGTAACATCTAGAAGTGGAGATGTTCTTTGTTACATCTGTAGCATTGTTTTGTGTACCATTTGCATAGAAATGCTTGTGGATGTAATAGCAGTAACTTCATTTTAATACTGACACAGCTGCTTCATTTTAAAGTTATTTCCTTTCTTCCCGTACTCTTTGGAGCTACTTTTTAGAGTTTCTTGATCTTTCATTTCATACATGGCATGGTAAAACACTGTTTGCTGCTTGTCTTTTGCTCCTCCAGAGCAAACAGATTTTCCCTGTTCCACATGCTAGTATGCAATCAAGTTGGAGGAAACAATCACTTACTTGCTTTGATGCTTTTTAAGTGGAAATGGATCTGTGTTGAATCTGTGTTTCATGCTTGGAAGCGTGGTAGGTTAAAGAACATTACTAAGGTGTGGGGCTTCTCTCTGTGAAGGAGTTCTGTGGGGGTTCCTTGCTGTTAAAAGTTGTTGTTTGGCTCTTTCACAGTGGGAGGATATCCCTGACACAGTCCTACAGAGGCCTGTACTTACAGTTAATAAACACATTCATAAATGACCTGGAGAAGGGTATAAATTATGAAGTGATTAAGTTTGTAATGGTGCTTATTTAGTCAGGGAAGTAGAAAACAAGGCTGAGTGGACTCCAGGCTCCTGCTCAGGGGAGGCTCAGCTGTGGTATCAGACTGCTTAGGGCTTATAAACCTCCAGGAATGGAGATTGTGCAGCCTTGCTGGGCAACTGGTTCCACTGCTTGGCTCTCCTCATGGAGAGGATTTCTTCTCACCTCCAGTTTCATCCTCCCACTGCCAGCAGGTCAAGAGCTCAGCTGTCTTTTTAACGCCCTCCTCACAGGTGCTGGCAAGCTGCTGTCAGGTCGTCCTGAAGCCTTGTTTGACCTCAGGCTGGACATGCTGAGGTCCTTCAGCCTGTCTGCACCAGGCCATGTTCCAGCCTCTGACTATTAGTGATCATCCTTTCTGCAATTACCAACATGTCTCCTATGCTGGTGGCTCAAAACTAGACACAGCAACTGCGTGTGACAAGGTGACTGCTACTTGGAGAGAGAGAATTACTTCCCATGGTTATTGGCTTTGCTTCAGGTAATACAGCCAGGGATGGTCTTCGAGGTGTGTGCCACCAGGGCACACTGACTGAGAGCTAATGAACAGTTACTGGACAAGGCACCTATGTGCTTTTTTCCTAACAGCTCCCTCACAACAGATGGGAATAATTCCATGCTATATAAATAGAATCCTGTGCATAAAAATGCAGCTTTTAATTTACGCACACACAAAAGTTGTAGAAGGTGGTTGAATCTTGTTTGTAAGAGGGAAAAAAAGAGAAATCTTACACATTTTGAGCATAGTCTTTCTTAGCATGGGAGTGTAGCTCTTACACTTGCAAGAAAAGATGATGCTTTCCCAATCTGAGGCATGAATTTCAGTGCCAGAGTTTTAAGGATCATCCACACGGACAAATTAATGTCAGCTGATCTTTAGTAATTGTCAGTGGGATAACTGCAACGTAATTTGACCTAGTTCAGACTGTTCCTGCTCGTGTTGAATGCCGGACCCTTCAGTGCTGGCCCCTTAGAGGCACATAGTATGCAGATAATCTCTAGCTCCCTTCTCACAGGAGCTGAGAACTGTGTGGTACAGATCCAAAAGGATGATGTGGATTATTCTTGGATGACTTTGGATGAGAGATCCAAAGGTATGACACTGTGGAAGAGTTGATTACAAGAGACCTAAGAATGTAGTGCAGTATGCCTCCAGAAGCAGCCTCTCCTGGTGTGTAATCTAAGCAGGAGCAGAAGGCACTTCTTTTCCTGAATAAAGATTAAGGGCTTCAGGGGAAGACAGGTTTCTTTTTGATTATCCTACCACAGGTTGTAATTAGTCCATGGGAAGAGATGTAAATGAATTATATGCTTCAGATTTGAAGACTTCTTAGCATTTCGTCTGTTAAAAAGGAGTCCCGGGATGTGGCACAGAATCCATGTGTCGTGTTCTCAATTACTGAGTGGTGTGGAGGGGACATGCAGACAAAGACATTAAAAATTATTAAGAATTGCTTCGGTTGACTGTTTGGCTATAACCATAGACAAGTCTCGGACTCCTTGTAATTTCTTTTATATTTTGGTCCACCTGGTCGTACACGGGCTGAGTGCGTTTCCCCTGTAAGGTCAGAATGTACCCAAATTATGTTTAAAGTAGCTTCTCAGTCTAGTTATGGCAACAGATCTACAACTGCTTTGTCCCTCAAATGAATTTGGAAAGAATTTAAGGAAATAAACTTTAAGACTGAAAGGTATTATTTCTTGTGAAGTAGGGGATGTCAGAAATCCTTATTCATCACAGTTGGGTACATTCTCTGCACAGTGTCTTGGTTGTCTCCCCAAGTAAAACCTAGAAAAACTTCATTTGAGCTCTGCTGAAAAACTCCATGCAGAGAACTTGGGGATGTGAGGAATACAGCTTGTCCTAGATTTGCTGTATTTGCAGCATCCATTTGTCAGCTGTTATTGTAGAGATGGATGATGGTATTAATCACTGCTTTTTGGTTGGAAACAACTTGCAATATAATTTGGATTTAATATTGTATTCCAGTGTTGCCTCCAATGCTGACACACACAGTAGTTTCTGAAGGAAAGATGGAATTTACAGAATATAGGCTCTTTTAAATTTTTCTTTTTACTGAAGGCATCAATGTAGTTTAGTGTATGGTGTTCTTTTGTGAGTACTGCCCTATTTCAGTATGACTACCTGTGCTTTTTAGTAAGTGATTAGAAATGGAATTGACAGATGATTGTATGTAGTAGCGTGGCATTAAGGTGTGTTTTTTTCTAAAAAAAGAAAAGATACGGTGACAAGCTTGACCCCTAAACCCAAGTTTGTACTGAAACTTGAGAGCTGCTCTGCTGTAAGAGGTTGGGGAGGACAGTGCTTATGGATCCAGTGACAGGAGGTTAATGCTGAGTTACCAGCCTGATTCTCAGGTGACTGTGGAGAAGCATTTTCAGTGCAGCAAGAAGGGCTGAGTGCTGTTACATACAGCGGTGAATTCTTACCTGGGGTGCTGCGCACAAGCCCAGCCACTCATAATTGAGAAACATGAACTGAAACTACAGCAAATACAAACAAGGCTGAATTTTTTTTTTCCCTAATACAAAAATATCCTGAAACAGACAGCAGTATGAGGAGTAAGAACCCAGGGTTGCAGTGTTGACAGGACAGTGGAGCCTATTCTTCAGCTATCATAGGCAACACATTCCTTTTCCCCAGCTTAACTGAGTTCCACTCTAAAAATAGTTGGGATGCTGACTTGAGCTATTTCCTTTAGAAAGCTATTCAGAATGTATGGTTAGAAACAGTTCAGGGTCAGAGGTTTCACTGAGTGTAAATTGAGACTGCAGTAATATTTCTGAGTTTGCTGTTTAACTTGTTTTGGTCAGTATGAAGGACTTTTAATTTGACTTATTTTTTAAGATCATAAAACTTTCACTTACTAGAATTTATTCATTTTCTTGGCAATAATTTGAAAATTCTGTGAGTTTTCAGTAATAATCAGCTTTATCAAACATTTATGAAGTTGTTCTCAAATCTGATAGAAGTAGGGAGAGAATTACACCAGGATGTAGAGTTACCCCTTATTTCCAGGTTGCAGAGTAGCTGTTACCTAAAACCAGCATTTGACAGTTTGTGTTACTGGACAGCTTTTGTCTGCTCTGCCCTCAAAATACCTCCGATATCTCAGTGGTGCCTTGCAAGTACAGACTCACATTTTCATTGTAGCCTTGCTGTCACGGATAGAATAAAGATCATCTGTTCTATTTGAAGGTGTAAACAAGATTGCAGTAATTTTTATTCATTTTAAATAAAATTAAACCAAAAATGAGCTTAACTATGTTTTTCTTTTATGCAGGTTACACTGTGTTACATGCATCTGACAGATTTCTAAAGAATTCAGTTGCCCTGTATATGTGATACCTGATTTTCAAAAGTGGGTGCCTAAAATTAGATGTCTCTAGCTGTGGCCTTGGTCTAGTTTTCAGAGGAACTAGAAGCTTAGAGAAGGATTCTCTTTCAGCACTGGCATTGCATTTTCCAGTACTGACGGGACAAGCTGTGTCAGAGCACTCTGAAAAATCAAGGCTGTTCTCAGTTTGTTTTGTTCTTCCTGTTTCAAAAATACACCAACTTTTTTTTTTAATTGAATCTCAATAACATTCTTTAGAATTACCTATTTAAAGGACTGAATTCTTTATCCAAACCTTTTCTTTGAGGCATCCTTAAGAAAGTTGGAGCAGTAAGCTCTATTTCAGATTAAAGACTGGAATTCAGAGATCTAGTTATAAAATTTCATTTTCAGTGCCTGTTTTTTGGGTGTTGCTGCTGTGTGTTTCCTGCACAGAGGCACCTGGAAGCCACCCAAATGCTATACTCTGACACTTGGTTATAATTGTTTTTTTTTAAATCTAAAATGTCTGACTACACCAGAAAAATAACCTTTTCAGTTTATCAGAATTTCTTAGGAAGTGAATAATACATTATTCTCCACCGTGATTTGCTGATTTGGATGCAGTATTGTTATTTAGATGCAGATTTATCAGGGCTAGCATCACTACGTTCACTTTCACTTCTCCCTTTCTCTTTGCATAGCCTTTCTACTCTTGATTTTTTTAAGACCGTGAGCCTTAAAGGCTACAAATCTAGGGATGATAGCTTAAAGAAATAGGTCAGCTATTGTCCAGTGAAGTAAATTTCCAAAACAGGATGGCATACTTGCTTCTTGTTCATTTCTGACTGGCTCACGTTTTTAATAGGCATAGGCACTCAGGATTAAGGAAGCAGTGTTGAGCCACTGATGCCTCATTCAGGAGCAAATAAAATGTGTGGGGGTTTTTTTTGTTGTGTGGGTGATTTTTGTTTTGTTTTGTTTTTTTCACCCCGATGAGGCTTGGAGGGTTAAAACTTTCCTGCTGTTTAATTCCTTTCCTGTAAGATTTCCAGCATTTTTGTAGGTGTTTCGGTCTTATTGTATTGTAATTGTGGTGCTAAATCTTATAAAGAACTTGATCCAAGGCACTCTGGGCTGAAGGTGCATCTACCCTAAATAAACCGCCAACCTTATGAGAAGGGAAGTTGTGCCCTTGGCTTCTGACTGTGAAAGAAACATTGTGCTTGATGAGTTCGTCTTGGACATCCACTGTAGGCATGAGTCTCTCTTGTGTGTGTTGTCACCTGGAATTTGTTTGATTCAAGACAGGATGCAAACAGTAAACATGTTTGTTTCTTTCCACGTGTTGAAAGTGTAGTCCAAAATAGATCCTCAAGAGCCCATTATATAAAATACAGTTATCCTTAGGGTACATGTGAAGGGGGTACAAAGCCTGATAACTTTTACAAATCAAGTAGATTCAACCTTAAGGCTTTTCTCTTAATTTTTGAGTAAAACTTGCTGACCGTATAATTGATGCAATACCTATTACTCTAATCAAGATGTTTTAATGTAACTTTCTGTTAATAAGATATAAAAGATATATATATATATATATATATATATAAAGATATAAATATAAATATATATATAAATATATATAAATATATATATATAAATATATATATATATAAATATATATATAAAAAGATATAAAACATAAGTCTTGAAATTTACATAAAATATGCTCCTGTTGATCTGAATTAAATTTTGAATTGTTAAGACTAGATTTACTGCTTATTATAATCCAGGCATTTCTTCATAACCTAATAAATGCAATTTTTTTTTCCAGATCTGTTTTCTCCTGTTTGCTGTTCTCTACATAGTTTCCTACTTTATAATCACAAGATACAAAAGGAAAGCAGGTAAGGAAATAATTTTTAATATGTCAAAAAAATTTTTGTTCTTCAGATAAATAGATGACTCTTTTCCTATCCATCTCCACGTGGAAAGTGGAAGAAACAAAACTGTTTGATAGGCTACTGGTCTATGGCAGCTTGGATTGACCTGATTGTGTATGGCAGCCTGTGTTAACTATTTTGAGATGGAAGAAGGGGCTTAATGTCAAAGGAGATGCTTCTGCCTCCCTTGCCTTGAGATCCTGTTGTTGTCCTTTCACATCAGCTTTTCCAGAATAAGTATCTTCATCTGTATCTTAGCAGCAAAATCAGGTTCTGAGCTTTTGCTAGTAAAGTGAAAGGTTGCCAGTGCTACAGAAGGGAAGTAGCATTATTTCTTCAAAAAGTCTTGCCCTGATCAGGTACAATTATTATTTCAGTTGTCTTAACGTGTTTCTTATGACTTCACCACTGAAGTTTAGAAAATACCTTGAGGTAATACTCTATTTTTTTCCCTTTGGAAACATTGTGTGTTTCCATTCTAAAACTAGTCTGTAGGAAGCCCTGTCATTTTCTTTGATATTTTTTCTGATGACAAATAGTGTCAAAATCGGTATAAAAGCACAGAATCCTTGACTCTTGACAGTTTATCTGGGACCTTGGTGCTTGATAATAGGCTCTAGAAACATTCTTGTGAATGGTGATCTTGGTGCTTTGAACTTAATTGGAAACTGTTTATTGAGTGACCTGTGTTATGATAGATCTGCTTTCATGGATGGATTCAAGTTTTAAAAAGGAAACTCTTTGTGAAATTTGATTCCTTGAAAGAAAGGTACATCCCTGTAAACATAGGAAGTAAGACAGATACTATCTTGTGAGCCTGATGTCTATTTTGGACATTACAAGGCTGCTACCATATGGAGATGGAGAAGAACAGGGAGGGGAAACTGATTTGGTGAACACTGTTGGATGCAAAGATGCTTTTATTACCTTTTGTTGGTAGTTATCTCCTCAGCTAGGAAGAGGAACTGCTCTGCAGCTGTCCTGGCTTTTTGAAAGCTTTGTGAGCACGTACTTAGGCACACTTTGTAGCCTGCTATGATCTTCCTGGTGAGAAATGTTGGAAGAGTTAACACATCTGGAACTCTTTCAGGACAAATTGTTCGCTGCTTTTCCAAGAAGCTTTCTCGCCAAAATGATTCATAAGTGACCTTGACTTAGCCTTTCAAAACACCATGAGGTATCCATCAAAAACACAATAACTTGAGATTCTTCCACAGACAAATTTCAAAATAGCATGAGATTATTGGCTGTGTGTTTATTTCAATTGTGTGCATGACTCTTAAGAATTTAAATTTATTTTAAAATTCAAGAATAAATCAAGTCAGGTGTTCTGTCTCCTATGGAAAATAGGAAAAACTTTAGAACACTGAGTATAAAATTATTTGAAACTCAGAAATTTTTATTTAAAAATGCCTACATTATTTAAAATTTAGAAATGCTTACATTTGTGTATTGATGTGCATAGAGAAGGGAGTAAAGAATAATTGAAGTATGTGTTAGTGATTCATCTGAGTTAAATGTTGATATTGTTTCAAAAAATTGTTTTAGTGAAATATTAAGTGAGGAGTAAGTGAGTAAAAATGGTGTAAAATGTGAAGTATCAGAAGGAAATAATCATATCTTAAATCCAAAACAATTAACAAGAATATAACCACCTCTCCTTCCTCCCCTCCCCCAAATCCCCAGGAGCTGGGAAGAGGGGTAAGTAAAGGGAAGCAACTGAGTAGTCATCACTATTGTTCTGGGTATGCTGTCTTGTTCTGAAAAGACATTTATACTGCAAATTATTTCTAGCAGTAGTTAGTTAGTATGGACTCTTAGACTTTGCTGTAGCTTGCCTGCTCTCTGTGGTTCCAGAGATGCCCAAAGGGACAGTTTGTAGCAGTAGCTGTGGCTGTAGTAGTCTGAAAGCATGTTTGCTATAGAGCCCTCTGGAAGAGCTCTCCAAGAAGTTTTGATCTGTATATTTAAGTATAGTGAAATAACTTTGTTGTTACATTGAGTGAAAAGATTTTGACCAGCAAAAAAACAGGGTGAGAGTATTCATTTTTGGAAGCAACTTTCTTAAAATATTGATGCTCATAAATCGTATCAGTACATCTGAATTTTAATTGTAAATTAAAATTATTCCTATCTATATACATTTTAGCCTGAAGAAAGACAAGTGAGTATTGAATGTAACCTGATGTAATTTAATTTTCAGATGAGCAAGAGGATGAAGATGCCATCGTTAACAGAATATCGTATGTATAGCTCTTCTTGGCAGAACTTCTTTTCCTGAATGTGTTATGATAGGAATCTTCTGTGCTTCCAAATAAGAATCTATTCGAAATATTTAAACGTATTTTAAACAGATTGCTGGAGGGTCAGGGAAAAAGATTTGGTCTAGTGGCACCTTAAGTTATGAAAAAGGCTGTGAAAGTTTGGTCTAGGCTTTTTTCACCTGTGGTTCTGCAGGTGGGTGTGAAGTTGGGCAGAATATTGCATGAAGACCTGATGCAAGAGGTGGAATTGAGTGCAAGACCTGCATTTAGGTCTCTGAAACAGGTGTTTAGATGGGAGGTGTTGTAAGTTGCTGCAGCAGTCAGTGGAAGGCCTGTGAAGGGAGGCAGTGGATCCTGCAAAGAAAGTTAGCTCTCTCTGAAGAAGATATCTTTGATCATTGTGAAAAAGCTGCAGAAAGGTAACAAGTGGAAGACAAGCACTTGCCAGACCTACTGGTCTGCCAGCAAGTCTCTCCTTTATCCTCTTCCTGTGTGAAGTTGAATGTGAATATCTCCTATTTGAATATGCTTCAGGATGCACAGAACCTCCGTGGCTGTTGCTGCCCTCAATTACACGATTGGCTGAACTATGTGAATTGGCTCCTTTTGTGTTACAGTGTTCTTGGCTCTTCCCTGGTGGTGCTATCATCCCCTTGGAAGGAGAGCTTGGAGAAGTATTGTTGTAAATATAAAATGTTCTTCTTTCTTTCAGCCTAAGCTTCTTTAAATGTGCATGTTATTTTCCTAAAAGCAGTAACTCTCAAACACATGTAAATAGGTTTTTCTTCACATGGTGTAATTGTCAGGACTTGAGGTGTGGAGGTATGAGAAAACAAAGCCAAAGTGCTGTAGCACTTTGCTGTAGTTTGTTAGGTTTCCCAGCTCTGGCTTAGAATACTTAAATATCCTTAAATAAAAGAAAAAATCTCAGAAGCCAGCAATAATAACATAAGAATATTGTTAAAGTTAAAATTAGTCACTCATACTTTCTTTTCACAGCATTGTATGAAAGAAAAATGGATTTGTAGACTATTTGGGAAAATAAAATTTCTGTAAGCAGCTTACAAACACTTCTGTTGTAGGGATGTTCTATTTATTTTGTCATGCAATTTTGAATTGAAATTATTTCTAATTTTATTATAGTGTTAGATTAGTTCTGTAAGAATGTTTTCTTGATCTTACTTTTTTTAAGGACAGTTCTTTTTAATGCCACAAGATGGCATTTGGTATAAGTTGTACTTGGGATCTTAAAAGAATAAACTTAAGTATTTGAAACATTTCTGACAATTTCTGTATATTGACTTTGCATCTATGAGATGATAACTTTATTAACTTCTTTGTGAAAAAAACCCAACTTTTTTTTTCAGTTTGGTGTTCAGATATTTGTGTAATAGTATTCTTTATTTGTTAGAATGTTGCTCTGCTTTTAAAAATTGTACTAGGACTATAGAAATTGAATCTTTTTTCTTGTGTATGTGTCTGTGGGAAATTAAAACTGACAGAGGAGACTTGTGAAAAGATACGTAATGAGCTCCAGTAGTTTAACCTTTGAATTATGATGGAATTGAATGTATGCGTGTGCGAAGAGAGTACTCATGGTAGTTGGTGAAAACTAATTATTTATACTGGGTTCTGTAAACTATTTTCAATTTGCTTTTTGAAAGTCAAGTATGTTGGAAATCCCAGTTTCTCCTGCCTGTTTACAGTATAAGAATGTGTTCCCTTTAGACACTGATTAACAGGTAGTTTAATTACTTTTATTCCTGCTGTTCAGAGCATGTTGGTGGTAACAGTGGTACATTTCTTTAAATTTCAGGCTGTTCTTGAGCACCTTCACTCTAGCAGTTTCAGCTGGTGCAGTCCTGCTTCTGCCTTTCTCAATAATCAGCAATGAGATCCTGCTTTCTTTTCCACAAAACTACTATATTCAGTGGTTAAATGGCTCACTAATTCATGGTTAGTACTCAGCATAATGTAATTAAAATGGATGTCTTCATTATACGTGCACAGATACGTTCTTATTTTCAAACTGATAACTCATTTCCATTTAATATGCTAATTGTTAATGTGCTGTTAGCTAGTTGGTTTTACTGCTGTGTGATATATCACAAAAGGCTGTCATAACTGTTCTGTTCTTTTTTAAAAGAATTATGCAGACTTGATGGAATTAAACTAAATTCACTGCTTTGAGTATTAATGTAAATAAGAGCTACTAGAAGCTAACTTGAAACACGCTGTTCACAATTCTTTATGTTAATACAAGATTCATATGCCTTTCTCCCTATGGTTATACCTCTACATTTATTCTCAAAATAAAAACTTGTTTCAAGACACTTGCTAACTGTGGGCAGCTTGGACTAGATAGTTAAAATCAGCTGTTAGTGATTTATGTGCAAACAAGGAAAATTGTGGAACTTAAGTATTGTGATAAAGATGTGCAGTAAAATAACTGGTGAAAACAGGATATTCTTTTCTAGGTCTGTCTGCAGAAAGTATGTTCGCTATGTGAAACAATTTGTTTAATCTGGTACAAATAATTTACTTTAGGTTAACTGTGGTGTCCTCTTTAGTCTTGTGAAGAGAGCAGTTTGGCTTTGGTGGATTTGTCTCTGAAAAGTGCATGGTTTTTACTAAATGTCTGATGAAATTCACACGTAGCAAACTTGTGAGTTTCCAGTTCCCTGACTTGCAAGGATTTTTTTCTTTTTTTTTGTTTGGGTTTTTGTTTTGTTTGGTTTTTTGGTGAAGTGAGAAGTGATGTTTGTAGGACATAAAGGACTAATTCTTCACAGAGGGATGGTTGAGCAGTGAAAAAGGTTGTCCGAAGACACTGGGAGATCTTGAAAGTTTTCCAAAACTCAGGTGGCCAAAGCCCTGAGCAGCCCCGTGGCACCTGCAGTTTGGCTAAGGGCAGATGAGACTATGACTTAACAGGCTCTTTCTAGTTGAGTCACTTTATGATGTGACATGTCATGGAGTATTGCTAATTTGGTGTGTCTCCTACATGGGAGGAAAAAACCCAAGCTAAACCAATTTTTCACATGCATTTAGCTGCTCAGACATTTATATTCTTTACTCCCAAACAAGAGAAAAAAATTATTGGAAGATAATCCTTCCTTCTGTGTCTGAACTGTATTTGGAAAAAGGCAATAAAATCCATCAGAGACTGAAAATCACATAATAAACCAGTTCAGAAATTTTTACTGTCACTTATTGCTTCAGAAAATTTGGGTTACTAAGAAATCTGCTGGAATAGTTGCTGTTCGGTAGGAAAGCCTTTGAATTTGCCAGTGACCATCTTTTAATGTGATGCTGTTTGAAAATACCGCTTTATGGCTACACAGTATAATTTATATTTCGTAAGTCTAACAACAGTGGTTAACAGGGACGGGAATTCAGCATCTTGGTGTTTCCAGGTGTGTGTTTAAGGGGGAGGTGCGATCGCGGTGAACTTCGGGTGGGTTCAGGCGGGTTTTGGGTCCCGGAGATTTTGGGTTTTGGGTCGGAGCCGTTCCCCGGGCCGAGGGCTCCCCCGCGTGGCACTCGCCGGGATCGCCCCGCCCGGGGAGTCGGTTCCCGGCCCGGCGCGCTCGGCGGAGAAACCTGCGCGGCTTTGAGAGCTCCCAGCACCAGCACCCGAGCTCAGAAATGCTCACGGCCCCCTAACACTCTGCCTACACAGCCTTCACGTGTGGTTTGGGTACTGCTTTGCAAACGTTGTCAAATCGGAGCACTTGGGTTGCTTTAAAACGCTTTATTTTTTCTAGACTTATGATTTACAGCTATCATCTGATGCACTTGAACCTGACACTGAGGGGTTTTATTCTGTAGATTGTTGCATTACAACATCTGGAAAATAAAAAAGCAGAAAATATATGCCTCAAAGTTTTGAAACTAGGCAGAAAGGCCATACCTGGATCCAGTATAAACAGTTTTACCTAATTAATACGTGCTGAACTAATCCACAACTAGTTCTGACAGCAGTGTTCCGTTCTGCTGCTTTTGGGTACAACCACCAGGTGGGGGTAAAACGTAATGAAACTGCCATGAGTAAGAAAAATGGGAAATTGCTCAGGGTCCAGTCTGTTTGCCAAAGACTGGGAAATTTTTAATTTTTATGTTTTATTGACTTGTTTTATGGAAGACAGTCTTATTTCACTACAAATGCAAAGTAAAAAAAAAATTCTAGTTGACTGCCTAAAGCTTTTCTATATGTTGATGTCTGCAAGTGTCTTATGCAATTTTATGATGCAGTCGGTATAGTAGAAAATAATTATTTTTCCGGGTCTATTTTAATTTGATTTCTGA
Source organism: Chamaea fasciata (assembly GCF_029207755.1). Lineage (NCBI taxonomy): Eukaryota > Metazoa > Chordata > Aves > Passeriformes > Sylviidae > Chamaea > Chamaea fasciata. The sequence goes on from NW_027094086.1 coordinate 144,944,224, forward strand.
ACTGTCAAATTAGGATAAGAAATAGAGAAGATCCTTACTTTGAAGAAAGGGCATATGTCTGTCAGCAGCAGAACAGAACTGTCCTTGCTTCCTAACTTTATGTGCATATTGTAGCTCTGTAGTTTAATATTCTGTAAATGTGGTTCCTTTATGCTACTCATGTAAATTTCTGGATTTTGACTTTTTAAAAATCACCCTGGATGTGCACCAGTCTCCCCTTCCTTATAATGCTCAATGTACTCTGCAGCTCCTAAGTGCTGTTTTATGCTGTAAGATACTCATGTGATAGAGTTGCTGAAATTAAGACAAACAGGTATTCAGCTTTGCATTAGGTAACTGAATGCACTCTGTCTTCAGTTGGAGAAAACTGCTGAAATAGGACTCCTACTCCCATCGAGTTGTATTTCTACTCTTCCTCTGGTGTCTTCTTTGGGGGGAAAGAAAAAAAGTGCAGACTGCTGGAGTTAATGTCCCCTTGTAAGGGCTGCTAATGACATTCCTGCTGATGTTGCTATGCCTGAATGTTTCTCGAATGGTAACAGGAGCTTCCTGGCAAAGCAAATTCAAAAGGAAAAATCCCCCTCTTTGTTAACTGGAGTTTAGCCACCTTTAGGCAGTCTGTTTTCTTTAGCAAATGAGTGTTATATTTCACGCATCTTTTGGAATTTTCTTGTTTTGTTTTCTGTAGCCTATTTGACTTGAGTTTGGTTGCTGGTGTCCTGCTGCTGTCAATTGCTGAAGAAGTTCTCTTGGCCCCCTGTCCCCCTCCTCCTCTTCAGCTTTTATTTCTCCTTCAAATTTAAAGGCTTTCACTTAAGGAAAAATAAAGTACACGGTAGAAGGATTTTTTTAGAGGGTCCAGGCAAAAATCACTGCTAACTTTCTTACATTTGTATCTAATTCAGAAATTTCTCTTGATAATGAATACATTTACTTCCAGTAAATGTTTTTTCCCCTTCCCTATTCTTTACAAAATGGCCAGGTTCAAAGAGGAAAAGGGACAAGCCTGTACATCGGAAGAGGGAAACAAACAAAGCTGTTAGTTCAAATCTTTTTATCATGGGCGAATAGTCTTTTTTGAGTGATACTTAGGTTATATAATACTGTCCTGAAGAATTATGGAAACGTGTGTGCTTTGGGGAAGGTGGGGGAACAAAACCTGTTTTTCTCTACAGATTTTTTCTTTTAGGATGCAGAACATGTGATAGTAGTTAGACCTGTTAGCTACTAAATTGCAGATAAGCTTCTTGTTTTATGAAGAAGAAACATTCCATCCTGCACAACTTCTCATAGGATGTTGAGGAGTCATGTTTAGGCACCAGAAACGGGCTGTTCAGAAAGTGTTCAGCTTGGAAAATCTTAATAGAGCAGATACCCTAATAGAGATTAGTTATCACTTCAGGTTGTTTTCTAAATCCTTTCCCTTCCTGTGGATGTCACATTTGTCTTACAGATGTCCTTGTTGTAGTCAGTTGATTTTTCACATAGATCACAGAATGGTTGAGGTTGGAAAGACCTTTGGAAATAACCTGCTCCAAGCAGGGTCAGTCAGAGAAGGCTGCTCAAAGCACTCCTCTTTTCGGTTTGTGTGTTGAAGGATGGAGATTCCGAAACTTGTGGGCAACCTGTTGCACTGCTTGGGTACAGTGGCAATGAAACATGTTTGGGATTTTTAGTTTGGTTGGTTTTTTTCTTTCTTTTTATAAGTAAGTAAATTTTCCATTTTTTCAATTCATGCTCATTGCCTCTCCTTAATTCAGTGGATACCACTGTGAAGATCTGACTCTGTTTCCCTTTCTTTCTCCCTCACCAGATATTTATATACATTGATAAAATTTCCCTAAGTCCTCTCTTCTCTGCTCTCTGTCCATTTGTCCTGCCTGTTGAGGTTCATCAGAGTTGCAGGACACTGCTGCTCCCCATTTTGTCTCTTGAGCAGATTTGCTGGGTATTTGCCCTCTGCCATCACCCAGGTCACTAATGAAGGTGTTTAACCCACCATCAACCCCCTGAGGTATCCATAGCACTGGTGGCGTAACCCCGGGAGCCCAGAAGCTCAGCCAGTGTTCAGTCCACCTCAGAGTCCACTTACCTTGCCCATTCCTCATTAATTAAGCTGTAAGGGGGTTCATGGGAGATTATGTTGAAAGCCTTATAAAGTTGAGATAAAATTACCTGCTGCTCTCCTCTTGCCTACTGAACCAGTTACCCCATTGTGGAAGGCTGCTGTTGCCATCACCTCCAAATCAGAAGAAGTTATTAAGGTATTTTTGTACTGCTTGTGCTAAAATCCATGGCTTGCTTGAAAAAATGTGGGAGAAAGGGAGTATACAGAAGAGAATTTTTTGAGATTCACTGAGAGTAGTAAAATACTTTTGTCCTGAGAACTTCAGTGGTTCTCTAAAGAACCTTCAGTGAGATTGTGGAAGTGGTACGCCTGAGCTTGCAGTCTGTCTCCCAAGGCTTCAGACATTTGCTGTTGAAAGGTAAGTTGTACTCAGGTTTTGTTTGAAGATTGTTATGCAGAGAAATGGATTATTTTCAGCCAAGACCTGTAAATAACTATATCCATAACCCCCGGCACTTGTACATATATTATATTGTTCTATGTAGGGGAGGAAAATATTATATATTTAACTGTGAAACTTATAATGTAAACTTCTTGTTTGTTGCAGGTTTGTGGAATCTTGCCTCTCTCTTTTCAAATCTATGTTTGTTTGTGTTGATGCCCTTTGCGTTTTTCTTCCTGGAATCAGAAGGATTTGCTGGCTTAAAAAAGGTAGGAAAACACTTTTAAAAACAGAGTAATTGCAGTGTATTTATACATTTAATTTTCAGCCCTTGTATAATTTTATTTATACATTTAATTTTCAGCCCTTGTTTCTGGTGAAACTGAAATTACAGACTGGGGAGGATTTGGTGCTGGCATGTGTGTGCTAATGTGAAGGTGTATATACAGCTGCACACTCTGGCACAGGCCAGATATACAGGGGAAAAAGGATTCCTTAAAGGCCATGTGTAAAGAAATAAAGAAAATTATTAAAAAAAAATTGAAGTGATTCAATCAAGGTTTTAGTGATTCTGTTGGGATGTTAAAAAAGAAGGTTCAAGAAATGCACTAGATATAACAAGTAAAAGGACAGGTTTCTTGCTAATGGAAAGGGTGATTAAATAACAGATGACCCTGAGAAAATAAGCTTGATTTGTCAATTTTAAAGGTTACAGATGTTACAAAAAAGATTCAAATATGGTCGATATTAAAAATAATATGTTAAGAAACCATGTCTTAAAATATTAACTTACCTGAATATATTCAGGTTGAGAGGGTTGAGTATTTCAGTGAAGCAGGGAATTTGGCAAAGCAGTTCTTGAACAATAAGATGATAATGATTGTACAAATATGTGAGCTAAGAAATACAGTAAAAAACTACTATAATGGGAGGAACATCAAAATTAATTTTGAATCATAAATACCAAATAGATTAAACTGTCTGGGGACCAGTTGTAGCACTTTTCCATTTATCTTTATCATCCAAATGATTACACTTTTGGTTTTAATGATACTACGCTTGAGGGAATTCTTCTCTCTTTGGATGACAATTGTCAGAGAGCAAAAGGTCTTGAAAAATGATCTTGAAATCTGGAGAATTAAAATGAATTAAATATGGATGCAAAAGACTGAGTCATTGAAGCATGGCCTGTAATGTAAAGTCACAAGTGGATAATTGTGTTTGGAAGGAGAACATCATTCCTGGTTGCATTGACAGGAACTGGTTTGAAGACAGTGAAGTTGCCATTTTGCTTCTTTGGTGGGATTTTAGGGAAAATTCAGTGGAAGTGCTGCATTCAAGTTGGGATTTTTGGGCTCACTTGAGAAGAAACAGAGGACAGCAAAACAGACAAAAAACAACTTAGGAACTACTGTATGAAGGAAGATTTTTATTCAGAGAGGAGAAACAGAGACTTTATTCCAGAAGGTGCTGGTGGATTACAGCAGTGCAGCTATGTTAGAAAACACCTGCAGGGTCTGGCCCAGGTGGGGTGTAAATGTTGTCTGGTGTCACCTGTGCTGAGTTGATGCTGCTGCAGCATTGCTGTGCACTGACCAAACTGTAGAAGTAGCAAGGTCACTTCAGTTATGGGTTTGGGGGACCAGACTGGTGCATTCAGCTTCCAAGGAGTTTGGGGATGGGCTACTGTGTTTAACTCATCCATCTTGGCTGGAAAACACTTTCCATTCTTCTTCATTGACTTCAGGTATCTACAGGGCTGAGAGCTTTTAGCAACTCTGTTTGTCCTTCCAGTTTTCATGTGGAGGCCACTCCATTTTCCTTTTGACACTGAAGTATCTAGACGCAGCTAATATTTATCTTCTAAAAAATATTTCAGTGGGGTTTGTGTTTCCTTCAACAAAACTAAGGGTTCACTCCATTAGCATACTGGGTAAGGTGCTTCTGCTGGTAGAGTTCTGTTGGCTCCAATAGATGCTTTATGTATCCCAGCTACATGAAACTTGCCCTTTACATGAAACTTTTAATAGTGAATGTGTAATTTTCTTATGGTGGTGGCTATCAATAAATCCTATCCAAGATGAATCAGATCACCATTGCACATTATGTTTGAAAGCATTTGTGAGAGGAGATGTGATGAGATGGATAAGATAGAACCATAATCTTCTGCAGATGCCAGGGAAAAGATGTTTATTAGTGCTTCAGAGTTTGCTTCTTCATGGGGGCAGATGAGATCAGATTTTAATATCAAAACTTACCTATTGGAGGGCAGGAAATTCCATTTTGAATTTTTGCGGTTTTTTTTTTTTTACTTTGAGCTCTGGATGTTTTTGGAACATCCCAGAAGCCAAGCGTGATTCTTGGTACAAATACTCCAGGGCTTTATGCAATGTCTGTTCTACCTTACTGCTCTGTTTAAAATTATCCAAGATGGATGGAATTGTTTTGCCGGTTTGGAGTGAGCCTTAAAGTTGCTGGTCAATATTCAGGATTTGTTGGATTTTATGATATGAACATACCCTGTCTTTGATGGCTTTTCTTGGAAAGTCAGTGGCAGATGGCACTTCTGGACTGAGGTGATAGTTAAAATTAAATGTGCTGTTCTTTTCAGATGCTGATGTAGATAAAGGATTCTATTTGTAATAATTGCTATATATGTTTTAAAGAATGACATCATATAATTGGGTGATTAGAATCTGGAAAAATTTGTAATTAATCACACTCATGATTACATGTAAGGTTTTCAGTTCTAGCATCTGTGAAGGAAGGGTATTTTCCATCAATTTTTACTTTCTGTAGTTTTTTGCCATGTTTCTTACCTCTTTTCCAAGAAGATTTTGAGACCATGATTACTTTGTAGAGTTTTGGTATTTGAACAAATGATTTAGTGTAAAATTTTTTTTAAAAAGTAGTATTTTGTCATTCATCACATTAAACAAATGGACCAGAGAGATAAAGCATTGTTCAAATGCTATTACTGTTTGCTGGAAGAAACAGATTTTAGTGATCTCAATTTAAAAGAACATTTCATACATTTGGCAAAACTTGTAGCATTTAAGAGAAGAATGATCTACTGTAAATGCGAAGACCTTCAGTAAAGGGGTTTGGCATGGATCTTTAATCTTTCAGTTGGGAGTTGGGAAAGCAGTTGGTTCTAGATACCCAGTTCAGGTCAAGATTTGGATAAAAAAACTGTTCCAGTGGAAGCTTTTATGCAGGTCATTTTGTCATTGAATTATGACATTTAGTCATCATAATGACTAAATAGGTCACTTGGGATATAGGTGTGTGCAGTGAAGATGTCTCTTTGAAGGTCTTCATATATTAATTACTTGTTGGACTTTAATAGAAGTTCTGAAAATGCATAATTAAAAGAGGTTCATTCCTGAAATTGAAATGATTTTTTTTTTTTAATGGATGTCTTTGTTCAGATTGAATAGCAACAGTAATTTTAGTCATTATCATGTATGGGTCTGACTCCTGAAGATTTTAGCTGTCTGTTTGTTCATCACAGACTGTGCTGTAAAAGGTGATTTTATGTATTGGCTGTAACGTGATTTTGTTTTTTTTTTTTGCAAGCTCTGATATTTCAGATAGTTCATAAATTACTATTGTGAACTTTGTATAACTTCTCATTCTGTGTTCCTGAATGATAGCATTGGTCCCTTAACTGTTCTGAATCAGAATGAGTTTGATTAACCATCTTCCAATTTCCTATGGCCCTTTTCCCTGGCTGCTGGTATACTTTCTAAATGGCATGCAGCCCCTTTTGGAGACTGACTTGGCTTCCCCAGGGCAGCTCTTTAGAACAATCAAGGGCTTGCATATTGTGCAGAGGAGAGAAATAGGGAAATGAGTCACTGGCCATGGATGGATGCAGCGCTGCACTGCAATTCAGACTGATCCTCTGCTAGTTTTTAGTGAAATCCACTGTGTGAATTCAGAAAGGGGATTTTGGGCCTGAGTGGTCTGACCATGCCCTTCTAAAGATCTTAAATGATGCTCTTTGCTCTTGTTCATTTCCATTGAATGGCACTTGAGCAATTCTGATATCAGGACAATAATAATAATCCAGCCAATAATGGCGGTATCTAATATACCTATATATATATATGTGTGTGTGTGTGTATGTGTGTTTTTGTGTATCTGCCATGTATGTATGCACACATGTATTTTTGTGTGCACATGTGAATTGAATTTTTCAAGACTTTGAGTTGTAATACATTGCAACTTAGCCAGTGCTGTTCACTGAGCTGGTGGCATACCTGATATCACTTTAATCTGTTGCATCAGTATTAAAAACTGTTTTACATCATTCTCTATTCTTATCTTCCTTTGTAGATACTGTGCATAAAGTTATGTTTCTTGTTTAGATAATCTTCTAGTCCTTTGTCACTGATGTGCTCAGACTGTAGTTACGCAACAAAGTTGTCAACAGTGTTTCTTAATGTCAGAATTAACCTCATTCTTCATTATGCTCTCCAAAAATGAAAAGTTAGGCTATTTGCAGTTGAGTAGGTCGCAGTGCTGATGTTTCCATGTGTAGTAACAGACTGCAGAGAAAATAACATGTGTACTGCTTTGTGAAGGAGGCAAACATTTTTGAGGAGATAATTGCTATACCTTTCCTTGACTTTTAAAATATGACCTTTCTCTTAATGTAACTTCAATGGAAATTTGTATTTATTTGAAGTTGACAAAGAGAAGGACATTTTGGAGTAATTTTCTTGTAAGAAAATACAAATAGTGCAATTTACTACTGCGAGAAACTGGAAAAACTAGGTATTGCATAATCACAAGTGTAGAGTTTTAAAAAGGCTTTATGAAGTATATTACCTTAATACTGATCTTTGAACTTGTAGTCATAGCATAAAGTTTAACATGAGCGACAGCAACATCCTGACCAATTATCCAAATTATCCAGACATCCCAAAATGTTCAGAACACAACACACAGAGTCTGTGGATTAAGAGGTTAACTCCTGGAACATCAAAAGAAGTGCATGATAATAAAAACAAATAGTACAAAAATTTGAGGTAACTTCCTTGCTTAATTAATTAGGTAGACCAGGTGGAAGCGAAGAGGCCAGAGCTGGTGCTCAGAATGTCTATAAAGCTGAGCAACATGACAGCACAATGGAGGAGGAACAAAGATTTTTTTAATATACTTCTATCCTGTGTCACAGTTTGAAATTGTCCTGGTTTATGTCCCTTTTGGCAAAGTTACATAAAAGTGACCCTGTACTGTATTTTATGACCAGATGACTTTTTTCCCAGTGGCTAATTTGTATCAGACCCCCATCTTAAAGAGACACAGAAATGAGTAGGAAGTCCAAGCCGGTTTGTCTCAATGAGCTTTCATTGCATGCTTTCATTATTTTTGCTCGTTTTTGCCACTGATCATCCATAAATTGTTGGAAATGAGTGATTAAGGAAGTGCTGCTTAGTGTTAGTGGCACATGCACATTCTTGGTATGTTTTTTGTGGGTGAGAGGAAATCGCGTACTGCACAAACAAAAAGGAAAACTCCTGCTGGGAACCTTTCAAGGAAATTTAACTTGCGTAATGTTTTGATCTTGGTGTTTATTACAGAAAATAAGAGTAATATTTCACCAGCTATTGTTATGTGTCAGCTAGTCTCTCCATCTGCTTGCCTTTCCTTGATGGCTCTTCCCAAATTCTCAGTTTGTTTTAATAAAATCACCACTTAAAAATGTAGCAGTTTATTCATATGCTGAAGGCAGGTGTGCTGGGCCAGTAGTCTGAACATTTATTGTGTTGTGCTTGCTACTGTATAAAGATTTGGCTGTTGTGGCTGCAAAGCCCTGCCTGTTAGCAGCTGCAGCTTAACCCATGCAAGTAAAACATGGGGTGTAGTTTCCTCACAAAATAGTGAAATACAGGGGTTTATGCTTTTGAAGGCAGATTCCTTCCCTTAATCACTTTTAAAAAGATGGTTTACAAGTAAAATTACTTATTTGGGGAGAGGGTGAAAGTTGAAGCTTTGCAAAAATACTATTATTAACGAATTTGAAATGGCTTTTTTTGCTGCACTCTCTTGTTAGCTTGCTGAACAACCATAGTGTGTCTTCCATTTCCTCAGTATTTTATTTTATCCACTTTATTAATAGCAATGACTTTTCCTAGTCATTGCACTATGAAATAGGACTGAACTAAGCTTAAGTTTCTCATGCATTGTATTGCAGTGCATTGTATCTCCAAATTCCAAGTAATTAAACACAGTAATAAATACAGTGAAAAGTGAATCTGCTGCTTTATTTCGTGGTGTGTATGGGAATTCTAATTTCTGTATTTTTCCTTGTAGAAAATCTGTACTCCCAGCTTTGCTGTTTGTACCAGTAGAACTCTGGTACAGCCAAAGGTGTTGACTACTGTAAAAGGCATTTTACAGTGTGTGATGACAATGTAGGAAGTATGTTCAAAGTTAGCTTTGAAGTATTTACTTTTAGAAACTTTTTCACTTATCTTGAGCAGAAGGAATTTCTTTCCATGGGAAGAAATTGTTCCTATATTGCAAAATACTGGCAAATAATTGGCTTGGAAATCTTTTCTGATATGAAATGTTCTCTAATTAAGATCACTTTTTAAAATTTGCCTTGATTTTTCTGTAAAATGGATTTGGAGAGTTCAAGAATCTTGAGCATTGTTTGCAAACAGCATTTGACTGTGCTTTATGCATACTTCTACCCCTGACTGCAATACCCACAGGCCACTGTGTGTATGGCTCACCAAATAGTCTTGAGGTGCCCTGTTAACAGTGTATGTTTATTTGGCATTTAAGCTCATATTTATTTGTCTATAAAATCATTTAGCATGAACTGAGACCTAGTGCTCTGATCCCTATGAAATGTTTACTAGTATGCAACTGAATTATTGTACATTATATTACAACCCATTTACTCATTCCATTAGTAATACCAGAGACAAAAGTTGTTTAATCAGTCACATCAAAGGCAGCTGTTTGGGTTCGTATTTTTGATATAAACTAACATGTTAAGTTCAGATATGAAGTCCAGTTTTTAAACTGGAATCTTTTAAAATGACACCACCTAAAATCTATTAGTGTTTTTTGTTTAGAAGCAGATCCTGATGGTTCTGGAATTTTGATTTGGCAAGTAGCTTGATTATGATTTTTCCTTCTCCCAAGTAAAATACAAGTATACTTAGCTGACACTTGTACAAACCCATAACATAATCGGTAGGATGCGAGGTTCAGAGTTAAGGTATTTAACTGTAAATCTTGTTGTAAGGATGGTGCTTATCCTGAACCTTTGTGAGGTTGCTTCTTCCACCAAAGTCTCAGAAACAGCTTGTACATCGCTAAATGTAGAATGTGTTTGTAATTTGTAATGTAGAAGGTGGCCCCATCTAATACTATGAGAAGAGCTTATAAAATGGCTGCAAAGGGAAGATGAGAAGGTTTAATATAACTTGTCAGCATGTAACATTGACAAGTGTTACACTAAACTCTGAAAACATGTTAAAATTACAGCTTTACGGTACCAAGTCCTTCACTTGCACTTCTGCTAGGAAAAAAAAATATCCTTACCTTACAGGTGTATATATTAACAAATTAGAGTTTGGTGAGTGTTTTGCCTGCTCTTGTGAATCTGTGACTGGAATCTGTAACTCTGCTGTAGGTTAGTGTGATATGAAAATACCTTTGTAAAAGTAATGTCTGCTGTCCTTTCACAATGACAGTAAGAGCATGAAAATTACTACAGGTATGTCAAAAGACGTTGGAAATCCTGGTTGTATTATTATTTTTTTTGTATTTCAAAATCTTGACGTCAAAACACTTAATTTTTTTTGGCCTATATGTCTGTATTTAGACATTTAGGATCAAAGGCTGTGCAGGACAGGTAAATAACATCCATATATTTGTGGGCTTAAACCCATACCATGTTTCACTGAGATTGAGATAAAAAGAAATTCAAGAATCAGTGGCCAGGAGAGAGGAACTTGCCAGATGAAAAATAATGGCTTAATGTGAATTTGGTTTTGTAGATATATAAAGTATTTTATCAGGTTTTTATGAGACTTCTTGCTAAAGTCAATTGGGGACATTATATGCAAAAATCTGCCTTTTTTATTAGCATAAGGAGATCTGTGGTTTGTTGAATATTAGTAGCAGTTCTGTATCTGGGAAAGCTGAGGGGGAAAAAAGGGCATGTTGGTTGTTGCACACATTGGATCAAGATGTGATGAGATGTGATCTGTGCTCCGTTTCATTGAAGCAGTTAAATGTCAGTTGGTTGCTTCCATAAATTAGATGGTACTTCGTTTAAAGAGGCCTCAGTGTAAGGTATGAAAAGGTAGGCTACCAGGAGATAAGCTGATGGTAAGGTTTATTGGGTACAGCTTTTCTGCACTGCCTGCCTCACTGCCACTTCGTTATCTGAGCAGGGGTTCAGCCTTTCTGCAGCTGTGTATGGAGTTGAGGTTATAATTACTTTTTGTGACCAGTTCTGTGATGTAGATAGAAAATCAAAATGTGTCAAGTTAGTTTGTGTTCTTGCAGTGTTTTAACGTATTTGAGCTATTGAAATTTGTAGAGTAACAAGATGAACTGAGTGTTAGTAATATTGGGGTAAAAATACTGCACAAAGAAAATGGAGTTATTTTGAAATGTGATTTTCTGACTGACTTCTCTAGTATGCTGTGGGAAACTGCTTTAGGTGACGCAGTATGACTTGGTAGAGGCATCTGTAAAACTACTCAGTTTTGGAAGCTAGCACTGGAGCATTAGTTATTCCACCTCACCCCGGCCAGGAATGGGCTGCATTGCTGAACTTTTGTGCTTTCCCCACGCCTACGTTGCCCTGAACTTGCATGTTTGTGCTGTATGTAGCATGCTTGTGCTTTGTAGAATTTCCACAGTTTCTGCTAAGAGCCTTAACATGTAGCTGGAAGTCTGCAAATGGAATAACAGGAGAATATTTTCCTCTGCTGCTCCCTTAGTGGATAAATTTAGTGGTTTTTTTGTTTGTGTTTTTTTAAAGTTTTTTTTTTACAGTTTTTATTTTGTTTTAGGATAGCCTACAGAGTTCTGCATGAGAAAGTGTTAAAACATCTTTAAACATGTTAAATACTTCTACTGCTTATAAAGCGTACAGATGGTACAACTACCAATGCTAAGCTTGAATCTCTTAGTTTATCACTGATGTAAACAGAAGCACTGGCTTCTAAAATAGTTTTTCTTCCTGAGACACATATTTTTAGGCAGAAATAAGTAACTTTTAAATTTTGCTTGGATGGAAAGTTCTTAATGCCCTCTGTAGGCCCTTCTGTTCGTGGTCGATGATAGATATGTGTCTAAAAACCCTGAGATTTTTTTTCCTTTTTTTTTTTTTTTTTCCTTGTCAGTTTATAATAGAACTCTTTAATGATTTCATTTAAAACTGAAGTTTTTAATGGAAAAATTCATCCCTTCCTTTGGGAAGGATGTGTGCATCTTCACACATGCAAGATCCCTGAAATGGCTGTGATTCAGACCCCTTTCTTAGCCAATGGAAACAGGCAGATATCTGTAAGAATTTGGCATATCTGAGTTAGAGGCTTCAAGAGGCAATGTGAGCATCTTCCCATCTCAGTGTGTTTGGATTTATTTCAATAAATGGTCAGAAATATTAAATTGATTTGCTGTTAGTTTTATTTGGAGGATGGGATTCTTTAATAAAAATGGCTGGTTTATGCATGAAGAATATCTTAAGATTTGAATATTTAAATATTTCCACATTAGTCAGTGTCTTCATTTGAGTCTCCATTGACATCAAGTAGTGACTGTTGAGAACAAGCAAAACTTTGTCTCTATTTTAAGTCTATTTATGTGCTTTTGTTGCTTCATAATAAAATTGGAAAATACATTACAGATTTACTATAATTGTAATTTCAATTCAAAGGGAAGAAAATTTCCATAGAATTTTATCTTGATAGTGGAAAGGTTTAATATAATTGTCATAATCATAGAAAGGCAATAAACATTTTCCTAATGGGTTTTCATTTATTAAATGAAACTTAACTAGGCAGACACCACTTCTCATTCCTTCTCTGAAAGCAGTGGGCTTTTGATACTGATAACCATGTGATATTTAGATCTGTACTCTATATCACTTATGTAGGATTACTAGAAGTACTTCACATTATGGATTGCTCTATATTAGGAGTCACTTATTCTGAACTGACAAGGAGCTTACAGTTCTCTAATGAAAATTTGTGAGGCTAACAACAATTTTATTTACAAAGCAGGGGAGGAGGGAGAACCAAAGATTTTCTCCCATCCCTGTCCATTTTTTTTTGGTACCTTTTTCAAGAGTTTTCCAGTTTATTAATAGGAACTTCCAGCATTCTGGTGCTTTGACCAGTTCCTAGAAGTGTGCTTTCTTCTTGGGCTTATTCACCCTATCAGGGCATTAGTAATAGACATGACTTCAGGGGATTTACTTTTGTTTTCTTTACTTACTTTAGAACTTAAAAAGTGACCTGTGTGCTTGTACATGTCATTTGCTTTTGGTAACTGTTTTCAGGGTTTCATTCTGCCAGAAACACAATCACAAATTCCAAGTCCTTCTTTATGCTTAGCATTACTTATCTTAATGCTCTGCCAAGCTACAAAGAAGTTGGAAAAACATCTATTTATCTTCCTAGCAGGGCAGTCTAGCAGGAAAGATTCTTTCTGATCCAAAAGTAAATGACTAGAGGAAGACTCATAGTATCAGAAATCCCACAGCTCCCATGTTGTTGTTGCAGGTGGCATTACAAAGTCTGGGAAACTTGGTAGGTGGAGAGAGTGGATCATCTGAGAGCTAATTAGTGAGAGCTGGGCTAGTGAACAGAACAACAGCAAACTTGTGGGGGAAAGGGGTAACACTGGGACAGTTACCGTTTTACTGTGATTATCCTTTCTTTTCTCCTCTCCCCAGAAGCTTTGGGTTGGATGTGTACAGATCTGCATCCATCTCTTTTAGGGTGAGCTGCAGCAGGGTAGTCATGTGCATCTGACAGCTGTAGGCTGTAATTGTTTTATTCCAGTTAGTGTGTGCTTGCATTTTGTCTGCTATTCTGTCCAGCTTTTCCTTATTTTAAGAATACATTGGTATGTATTCTGTATTCTGGTATGTATTCTGATACAAAATTTTTAAGGAATAATACTGCTAATGTACTATTTCTATGTTAAATTTACAAGATTGATACCTAATGTGGAAGAGCCATGGGTATGCGTTTTGCTTGAGTAATTTCAGTCCATGTATTTGAAACAGTGCCTTAACTGCTAGGCAATAAATGAATCCCACCTTGTCATTCTCACTGGAGTCCATCTTGCATTGGATAATTAAATAGATCCTGGGGAAAAAAGTGAGAAAGAAGTAGTTTTTATCCTGGTTGCAAGGACTCAAGTCCGCAAGGAGTCCATCTTGGTTCTCAGGTTATTTCACTAAGTTACTTCTGTGCAGTGGCGTCAACAGGAAGGTTTGATGGGTATAGACCCCAGACTATGCTATAACATTGTGGTTTGGATGCTCCTCTGGGATGCGGAAGAAGGGAGCATAAGTTTCCTTTGGCAGAGGAGTAACTCCAGTGGCTGTACTGCATCCTGAATAGATGGCCTCCTCACCAGGCTATTAAGTAAAGAAATCTTTTTTTTTTTTGAGCTCTGCTTGAGGGATTTTGGTCCTTCGCTTCCAACTTGACAGGCATAACTCTAATGCTTATTGTTACATGTGTTTTGCCAGTACCCAAAGAAACAATTTTGATTTTTTCCCAACAAAACTTCCATTTTTCTGGATTTCCAGAATTTTTTGGATTTTGTTACTTACCCTGTGTGGCTGTTAAGTTTGATACAGTTCAGTATTTTGGCTGCCTGCTCTTGCTCCATTGACAGCATGGTAACAACTGTGAAACCATTTGAGAAAAGATACTAGCAGAAAAATCAGCTGAAAGTTGCTGGGAATGTGTTACAACTGATTTTTTTCATGTTTGTATTGCGTGGAAAATAAATATAAACTTTAAAATATATTTGTGATGAAAAGTGCTCATTTTAATCTTAAAATCCCTAAAGGGTGTGAAGATTCTGTGAGGCAAGAGGTGGTGTGGGAGAAGACACAGTCAATGCTAGTTATAGTCTGAAGTATTTGATTCTTGTACAGGCAAGGAAATTTTTTTTTTATTTTTTCCCTACTTACTTGAATCTCATGCCTGAATATATTACTACTTGATGAAAATTTTCTTAGCTTGCTTCATGAGGGTTCTGAGTCATTAGCAGCTACATTTTTAAAATGAACTGAGTTTTCCTAAAACTGCAGCATCTGTTTTTGACTTAGTAATTTGTGTAGTCTCATGAGGTAATAACCCCTTGACTAAATATCAGTGTGCTAAATGTAGTATGTGTTTAGTGTTGCCTGATGCTAAATTGTTCTCCTTATTAAAAACTTGTTTGTGGACTGCCTTGAATAGGTCACAGCAAGGATTGCTCCAAGTCCGGTGTCAAACCATAGAAGTGGGTGAAATGCTTGACACTCACCTCTTCACTAATGCTAACAAATTGAGAAAGAAGGGGTGTCACATGCTAAAAATGTAATTGGGGTTAATATATAACATCCCCAACCTCATACCCAGTGTAATTCTCCCTTTTTTAGTGCCTCCACTTCTCCTGCACATGTTATCATGTGTGTTTGTTGCCACCAGCCCCTCACTGAACAAATCTTGAGGTTACTAAGACTCCTTTCTATCACGTGAGAACAATGGGCTTCATGTGTACTTTAAATGTGCCATGATTGCAGAAATGTTTCCCAGGCTTTCCCCATGGGTCAGGGCATGGTGTAAAAAGTGGTGTTTACCTACCTTGCAAGAGGTCAAGATGTCCAAGCAGAACTGTGTTCACATATTCAGCACCATAGAAACTTAGTTAGCACTCTGGTTTTGTGTGTAACATGTAATTTTTATTTCATTGATGATGGGGTGTTCTATTATGTTTTTTTCTGCACAATTTGTAACCAGATTAAATGTGAAATTAGTAAGAGCCATTCCATGTCCTGCATTGGCAATATAGCTCCAAAAATGTCCCTTTTATATAAAATGAATAATATCTTTGTCAAAATCTCTATAGCCAGGTAATGTTCCAACAAAGAAATGCTTTTTCTTTAGGTAAGGATGGGGCTGTAGTTCTTTTACTTTACCAGGAATTTTGCCTCTTGCAAAAAGAGATAACATACTGAAAGGTTTTCTCATTATTCATTTGCATTAAAACAAAAGAACTCTTGGTAAATATCTCTACATGAATGTTAAAATCCATATAGCATTAGACAGCATTAAAAACTATGCATAAATTTCTGAAGAATAATATTTGTGTTTCTCATCACAACTGGCAGAGCAAAATCAGCAACAAATGGCTTGATTGCTTTCATTTATTTAATAATTCTTCCCCAAAAAATGACAAACTGTGATTTTCTGGCCCCAGGTTGTGCCATTGCTCAGAAGATAACATTATCTTCCACAATCTTTCCTGGAATATGGTACACGTCTTACCTTAGAATTGCTAGAATGGCAGTTGACAGAGATTTCCTTTTAAACTTTCCAGAGTTTACATGCAGCTCTTAATGGAGAGAGGAGCAGGCAGGAGGTTCCTTTCCTATGCACTGTCCTTGTGAGTCAGGAGAGATCCCGGTGCCAAGTGCTGGTTATGTGAGAGGCCTGAAACCTGGTGGACAACCAGTGTCCAGAGCAAGATCTTTACTTGTTACTGGTGCCAGATTTTAATGGCAAAGCATTTTGTGTTGTTACATTTGTATAGTTCAAAGTAGTTACAGAATTTTAAATGAGAAAAACAAAAACAATACCAAACAAAAAACTCAAAAAAAAAAACAAAATGAAAAACCCCCAAGACTTCTGTCTCCATTATCAAGAAATTTTCCTTTCCCTTATTATAGCTGTAAGGACCTATCACCACATGCTATCTTCTAAAGCAAAACCAGTCTCTGGCTGTTACATGTGAACACACATAGCAGGAAAAGTCTTAAAGGGTTCTAAGTGTCTTAATAGTCATCTCTCAACACAGAGGTACTGCAGGGGAGAGGTGGTTTCCTTGGTAATTATGCTGAGTTTCTTGTATGACATTTGTTATCCCTTCAGGACTGTTGCCATTTGGACTTCATCGGGTTTTTCAGATGAAGAATTACCTTTTTTGGCCATGTGCTGTTTTTTAATATCTTTTGGCTATTTGTCATCTGGGATGACTTATCTGTGTTACTCATAATAGAAAAGAAACATGGTAAGATTTTGATGATGCCTTCCAGAGTAGCAATTAAAAATTTGTCAGAACACTTCTAAAATAATTAAAACCTTTCCTGCTAAAATTAGGCATTTCTGGAAACATGAACCCTTAGGCCTGGTGCTCCAGGCAGCAAAAGTAGCTCAAGATTAAGCTATAAAAACTTCTGAATGTCTTGACAATTGAATTTTAAAGAATTAGAAGTCTGAGAGTCAGCCATGTCTAAGGCTGTACAAACCACAAGATCTTTAGAATGTGTTTCTAGGACAGCTTTTATTTGTAGGCAGGCCTTGAGAGCTTCAAATGCTCTTTCTTTTTTCTATTTCCCCCATTAGTGCAGAGAGAAGATGACAGGTATTACTGGGCTTCTGGCAAGTTGCAGTCTGCTGGGATTGATGTGTTAAATATCTTTCCTTTAATAAAATACTTCACTTGGTTAAGTGCTCATGTTAAAGAACTAGGTGGATTTTGAAAATATGCTGTGAGTGAAAGTGTAGGTGAGCTGTGGACTCACAAGCTGTGAAACTTTGAAGTTTAAAAAAATAAGGTGGGGGGTTTGAGGGTATAATCTGTCAGTTCTTTTCCCCAGATTTCTTGATAAACAGTTAAATTACAGTTTCTATTGGATTATAGCAATTTGCTCCCAAAAGTTTTTGTTCATTACATTTTTTTTTCATCTTTCACAAGAGACTCCTTTAATGTCTCAGTCAGCCTGTAAGATGTCAGACTTCTGCTTAGAGACAGTGGGGAACCACACAGGGCATTGACTTTCAGGAGTGGCTTTTGCTTTATGGATCGATCATCTGAAACTCAGCTGGAAGAATTTGTAAGGTGTTGGATGTGTTTTGTGTTCCTGTTCAGCAGTTACCAGAGATGTTGTTACGGGCTTGTAGTACAATGACAGTTGATGTTTTATTCTAGATACCTTCATGGAAAAAGACCGCAAAGTGGAGAACTACTAAAACCAAAATCACTCTTGAGAAAGAGAAGTAACTGGTGGGTGTTCATGCTTCCTAAACACTGATCCTGAGTCCGTTTTGGGAACATGTCCCTCTCATTTACTGACATGCAGGGAAGTTTAGGCATGAATTGAAGACCAAAGATCAGACTTGTTTCAACACTTCTGCCTTTCTTTTTACCTTGCATTAGTATTATCATGTTGCTCTTTGTGTTCCAGTTTCATCTTTTTCTCCTTCTTGGTGTACACAGCCTTCCCTCTTCTCTTTATGTTTCCAGAGAGTAGGAATAAGCCGGGTGTTTACAAAAGTGAGGGTGCTTTCTGAGCCTCTTCTCTCTAGTTGTCTTCTTTTTTTTTTTTTTTTTTTCCTTTTTTCTGGTATCTTCAGGCAGTTTGAAGAACCAACCATGCTTTACATGGCTTCATCTGTTTCCATGGATGAAAATGTGTCCTGGTTACAGATTCAAATTTTCTAATCATTGAGTGGCAAATAGTCTTTCTAATCGCAGGCTTTGTGTTAGACAAGATTTTTTTAAAAGGAATATATTTTTCCAGGTCTTCCTACTTCCCTTATTTCTTTCTCACCCCTTTGTTCTCTTGCACAGAAATCATAGCAATACTGAAGTCATAGCAATACTCTTAGTGTATAGCAGCGAGTGTATGAAAGCCCACCACCTTAATATGCATTTCAGTTGTCCACTTAATTTTATAATGTCAAGCTTAATTACATTTTGTGTATTTTGTGGCTTTTTTTTTTTTTACTCCTCCAACCTAACCAGGATCCCAGCATTATTTGGCCAATGAAATGTAAATGTCAAATGAAAATTTGACTGCCTTAAAATAGTAGTGCTCCAGAGGGCAGCTTGTCCTACTGAAAATGAAGCCAGAAGTTGTCCAGAGAGGCTTTGAAGTCTCCAAGCTTGGTGATTCTCAAAAGATTCCTGGGCACCCAGCTCTAGGTGTCCCTGCTTGAGCAGAGGGTGGACCAAGTGACCTTTGGAGGTCCTTGCCAGCCTCAATCATTCTCTGATTCTCCAGAGGTTTTCTCTGTGTGCACAGGGGGAAAATTCTGTACCTTTCATTTCTTTCAAATAGCTGCTATTTGGCAGGTACTCTAATGTATGTAGGTATGAACTAATGTGCCTGGAACATTAATGTTTTCATAGGGCACAGTCTTATGGGTGCCTAATTGAGATTAAGTATTTACCTATGTGCTTTAAGTGTCTTAATTTCTTTTTTATCCTGGACCATTACCAAGTATTCATTAGTGTCTGTGATGGAGTATTTCTATCTATCACTTCACCAAAGTTCTTAAAAATATTATGATTTCACTGTATTTAAATAAGAGTTAATCCTAATCTGTGTGTGCTGTGCAATATAAAAACTTTTCTGCCCTGAGCAGAATGAAGTGAGTTGTCAGTGGTAGTCTTCCTGTTCTGCAGAGGACTGGTGGAGGAGAGGAACTGGTGTGCTTAGAGATCAGTGCTTCTGGTTAGGATGCCTGGGGTCCTCATTCATGGCTGGGCCGCAGTGATTATGTAGGGAGCATTATTTTCAGGGTAAATGTCTCATAAAGATTACCCTTAAGTAACCCCCTAGTTAAATAGTGAGGGAAGATGTGATAAAAATAGAAAAAATAATAAAGTAAAACAGATTTTCTGCTTTTACCTATCAAGTAGTCTTTGCAATGAAATACCCCCAGGCTGGGGTGAACCTGTTTGAGAGACAAGTTAGGTTTACTTTTGGAGATGTATACTGGCAAACAAAGAAAAATAAAAGTAAAATTGTTATTTGAATATCAGTCTGATGGTTCCTTAATGGCCTGAACGCCTGAAGGAAACATCCCAATCACACTATTGCTCAAAATTAGCTAAATTAGTGATACCAATAAAAAGTAAATCTGATATTTTGTGTTCTTTGGGGTATATATGTTCGCGAATGTAGCTCTGAGCTGTCGGAGCGTTGTTCCGTGCTCAGGCTGGAGCAGACGCCGCGGTCCGTGACCTTGCGGATCCCACCTTGTGCTCGCTGTGCTCTCGGCGTGCGCTCGGCGCGGCCGCGGCGCGGTGCCCGAGCCGGAGCAGCAGTTCCGCAGCCGAGCGCTGGAGGGCTCCGCAGACTGACGGCTGCCCGGGGATTTTAAGGGAATTGCTGCATTGTACCTGCGCAGGGTTTAATGCTTGCCGGGCCATTTGGCTATTTGCCATAATTGGCTTTCCATTCCCTTGATTGGAATCATAGATAAAAATTTGCTAATCCACTTTCTTTGCTGAAAGTATTAGAAAAGTAATCCATCTTTTAAAAATGCTCGAACAAAATCATGTGGTATAAAGAGTACTTTATGGAATAATGAGATTAATGAGAACTGTAAGGCATATGCAATTTTAAAACGTTTTTCTATGGGTTTAAGGGGAAAAATGCAATCTGGGCACTATAAAGCCATAAGTACTTCCTTTTTTTATGCATTACCTTTTAAATGTGCATTACATGTTATGCTTTTGTCTACATGATGAAATGTGAGTATGTATTTAGGAAGAAGGATCTGCTATTTATTTGTAATTTTAAAAACGTTTGAAAATACCTGATTCAAACTTCTTGGCTGTGTTTTTTCCCTCCCTCTCCCCTCTTCTGCCCACAGGGCATCAGAGCACGGATTTTGGAAACCCTTGTAATGCTCATTCTTCTTGCACTGCTTATCCTTGGAATCGTATGGGTGGCTTCAGCACTCATAGACAACGATGCTGCCAGTATGGAGTCTTTATATGGTATGGAATGCAAAAGAAGCTTCACCCAGTTTCATTGTAAATACAGAAATGCCGGTTTCCAGTTAAATGTATTTCTAGTACATGGTGTGTGAGTATTGCACAGGTTGTGAAGAGGTGTCTTAATTCAGTCAGCACCATTTTGATGTTAAGTTCTGTGACATAAGTAGCCTCTTGGTAATAAGCTAAAGCTGTGCTCAATGTTTTCTTTCCAGACCTCTGGGAATTCTACCTCCCGTATTTATATTCCTGTATATCACTGATGGGATGCTTGTTACTTCTGTGTAAGTGTTTACCTCGTTATTCCAAAAGATGAATGATATTATGGTGGGGGATTTTTTGTGTATTGTGTTCATTTTTTTTAAGGTTAAAGGAAGCTTTTTGATTGTGAAAGTTGAGTGGGATTTCTTTTTCTGCTTAAATTTAGGTGTGAATTTGTTAGTTTTGTGTTCTGAAGTTTAAATAAATGGTACCTTACATTTTCAACTTTTGAGAAACTTTACATCTCACAGTTTCAACTTCTAACTTGTTAAAACAGATAGTAGAAAAATAGGGACTCCATTCTGCAAAGAAAAGCACAATTTTTAAGTGAAATGTCTGCAGGAGGCCAGTAGTATGGTGAGAAAATGATTTTGGAACATTTTGTCCTATATTCAGTAAATTACCATTCTTCCTTTTGTAATTGAAAATGTTGCTGTATAGGCAGAAGTTGTAAGACAGTGCAGCCAGCTTTCATAATCACACAGCTGGTCTCTGGCCAGTCTGCAGGTCAGTTACACAATTGCATTTGAACCAAATGCAGTAAAAACCCAACCTTACATCGACTGCTCCTAACCAGAGTTCAGTCATCCACATTTAGGGGAATAAAGAAACACTATGGAAGGCTCCAAATCCCATTTATAATCTCAGCCCCCTCCTGGAATAGTTTCTAGAAAATTGCTGAGGGGGACAGAACATCTCCCTTTCTAGATTACTATGGTTTCATCTCTTCGCCAAGCTTGACATGGGGATGTCACTGTGGAAAAAGGGTGGGGAATGGTCATTTGTGATATCCTTTAAACAGAGCTATGAAAGAGACCTCGGTGAGTCTCCTTAGGTTCTCTGTATGTGCAGATTTTCAAATCCACTTTGGAGGAAGGTGGGAGGATTAAACAATGTGCTTTTCAACGTCTCATGCAGGCTGTTCCAGAGTGGCATTCACAGAGGTGTTGAACATTTTCATGGGAAGTTGGTTTACAGAACTTCAAATCTGCCCTGCAGTTTGCTTCAGCATAGCTGAAAACTCTGCCTCTGTACTGGGACTGTTGCAAACCAGTTCACTGAAATTGTTGCAACTAAGTGCCAGATTTTGAAAATGTGTAGCTTAAGCAAAACACTGAGGTGAGGCTCCTCCAAACTGTTAGATCTGTGTAGCTGGAAGGGCAGTATACAGCAGTGGGGCAGCTTCTAGGGTAGAGCTTTAGATCTTCAACTGGTTTAATTGCTGAAACAGTGTTTGAGTAAAGCTTATTGCAGTGGTGATTTGGAGCATCACTTCATTTTTCTTTTCTCCTTTTCCTGCAGGATTCTTCTGCGTTAAAGGCAGACTAGCTTAAGTTAGATTTTTCAATACTCTTGTATTTTTTTTCTAATATGCAATAGCTACAGTGAAACACTAGTTAATAAAAATAAATGCAATCCTCACAATTAAGTATCGTCTCAATTTTTTGGCAACAATGTTTTATTATAATGGAAAATATAGATGTACATGCTCATCCATATTGTTATAAATTCCTTCATCTCTGACACATTTCAGTATTTGAAGGCTGTTTTCCCTAAACTGTTGTTTTCTGCTACTAATTTTCAATTATCATGGTAAAAGAATGGTTCAAGAAACATACATGCATCATTCCTGGAAACCATCACAGGCTAGGATCAGAAAGGCCTGCTGTTATTTCATAGAAAATAACCTAAAGTCTGGTAGCTGAGACTACTGTCAGTGGAAGGTGAAGGATAACTTTCAGAGCAAAGCAGCTTCAGGATCTCTTGTGCTAAAAGATGAAATGTGCCCGAGATGTTCTCCAGTGCTATGGCCAGCCAGTGTCACTCCATCCAGGATATTGCAGTTGGCAGGTGTTTTTGCAGCTTTGGCTCATGATAATGGTCCCTGGGCTTCCTGAACTTCAGAACTGCACTGAGAATCATTTGGGAAAGTGTTAACTGGCCCCAGGCAAGTCATGCCAGGAATAGTTCTAAGAATTTACTGGTATAGGCAATCCAATCTTAAACCCCAGGAATGCATCCTGGCACTGCTGAATTTACTAGTGAAGACAAAGCCTCTGGTGCTGCATACTTTAAATAAATAATTAGTTGAGCAAGTTTAAGATCTCTGATTATATGGTATTCCTTGTTGACAAAAGAAAAAAAAAATCACAGTTAAGCTCGTGGAAGGGAGAAATACTTGTCTTCTTCAAAATCTGTGTGATTGCCATGTGCTTAAAAGTTTATATTGGAGCTTTAAGATCTTGCTGTTCTTTTCAAAACCGAAAGAATGATTATATGTGGAATAGCACACTAAGCATCCAAATAAAAAACTGGTCTTTGGCTTACAAATGACTGTTCTGCATGCTCTTCCTTCCCCTGCAGTGTGCACGCCAGTGGGGCTCTCACGGATGTTTACAGTAATGGGGCAGTTGCTGGTGAAGCCGACAGTAAGTGCTACACAATTCTGTCCTCCTGTGCTACCTGTGAGAAGGTAGAATGATGGTACATGGGTACTTTCTTCTAGAATGCTTACACTTCTGCAGAACTCTTCAGTTCATTGGTGTTTCTATAACCACTATAGATGTACTTGTTTCACGTTTTTCATACAGCACAAAAGTCTGTTTTTTCCCAAAGTTTTTCCTAAAATAATGCAGACTTCCTCTGATTTTTCAATTTATGTCAGTGCTTCTAATAGTATTTATTACCAGTATTTCCTGCTGTGTTTTACCAATGCCTGAAAAGCGTGAGCATTTCTAAGTTCAGGAGCAAAGAATACAAGTGCAAACGAAGTCTGGAAACAAGGATACCTGGGGGTACACACAGATGGGTGAAATGTGGGTAGTTGTCATCTTTAAGAGCTTGGTACACACAGATGCTCTTTGGTTCATGTTCTGAATGCTGTGAGGGAAGGGAGAAGTTTGTACCACATACAAGTGCTCTAATGAGTTCAGTGTCACGTGTCCTAGTTCGTATTTACTAAAATTTGGGTGCACTTACATCTTGCATTCCTTTTCATTAATCAGTTCAACCCTGGAACTACGAAGAAAATACCTACTATTTTTATCTTTCATCTCAAAGCACCTGGTAGCTGAGGCAGACTGACTTCATTTATTTGGTTTTAGCTACCAATAGCAATTTGTATTTGCATGAAATACTGGCTTATGTGAAAAGTTGCTTTTTAATACAGTTTTTCAAAATCTTTAGTTATTTTTGTTTAAATTGGGTGTGAAGGTTGATATGATTTGAATGTGGGTCAGACACACTGTTCTGTCTCTTTAGATTGAAACTGAACATTAAAGCCTTAACTTGAAAAAAAACTTTGCTTACAGTAAAGATACAACTGTATAACACAATGGAATAATCTTCTGTGAAGTTCTTACTTGTGTCACTATTGTAAAATTGTAGATGGTGTATTTAAAGTACAGGTTACAGGAGCAAAGTGAATTTGATTATGTAAGTGCAGTCAGGGAAACAAGTGTCTCTGAGACTCAGTTCATGTTTCTGTTTCCAAATACAGATCCTGGAAGACCTAGATGAGCAGATGTATATCATCACTTTAGAGGAAGAAGCAATTCAGAGGAAGCTCAATGGTATGTATGCTATACCTGTAATGGTACTGCTTCACATACAGCATTTAGAGTAGAGTGGTTCTGGTCAGGAGTATTGGTCTCACTGTGCAGTCTCTTCTCTCAAAACAGAAAATTTCAACATCTTAGCCTGTAACAAATGTTACAGGTTTACATTTCCTCACTGGGTTTTCCAAGATTAACTCTTGTGTTATGTGTGTTTTCCTTTGGGGGTTTTTTTTTTTTTTTAAATTGTTTGTCAGCTCTCTGATATGGGAATGTTCTGACCCTGAGCACAATTGAGTAGTTGTCTAGACCCTCCACCCTTACTGCAAAATAGCTTGGATTGGTAAATTACTCTATTTTACAAAAAATGTTTTTAGACTTACTGTGTTTAGTCTTACAATTTTGCATTTCTTGATGAGGTGTTTCTGTTATGAATTATTTAAAAAGCAACATGAAGCTTTGGCTTAGAATAGAAAGGAGTGTTGCAACATGGCAGGCACCAATTATGGAAAACGTATTGGTTCTATAAACCTGGAAATCATGTTGTACAAATCTTCTGACTTGCTTTTAACTGCATGGATAAACCATCCGTTCATAACTTATACAATTACTGCAGTTTTGAAAACCAAGGAATTTTCATGTAAGACAGCACAACAGTGTATGTGTCATGATGACTTATTTTAGCCTTAATTGTTTTCAATTTCCTGCCTTTTCTCTCCTGCTTTTCAGTCTTCTGTTATATATCTGAATCTTTACTTCTCTGAGGTCTCAGTCTCCTTTTGAAGTTGTTTGGTCAGGGGAAGTGCCGTTGATTGCAGAGGTGGTGGTCATCTTTATTCCAGTGCTTAAAATCTGTGGAGGAGTAGTGACTTCTTTGTGCTAAAATCAGCCATCACTTCAGTTTAAAAGTAACATTCACCTTTCCAGGTGTTTATAGTGACACATGTATGTGTGTGCATTCACACACAGGCACACAAAAAGGTGCATGCAGTGAGTGTCTTTGAAGCTGTGTTGGGGTAATGATAATAATTCTGTGTGTTTGATGTTAGCTGGGAACTGTAAAATATTAGTTACTGAATATTTTATGTTGTCATGGTTATTCTGCTTGTGTACAACACAGAGCAATAACCCAATAGTTATTCAGGAATCTATTGAAAGTAGTGCAGAGAGGGGGAATGTGATTTTTTAGGTGATGCTTGGCTGCTATTTTTCTTACAGAAGTCTCTCAACAGTTGCTTATATTGCAGTTTCATTACACTTGTGGAGTGGACCTAGGCTGTTTGTAGGTGTCTAGTAACTGGATGTGGATTTGGGGTGTGTGCTGGGAGCTCCCCTAACACCAGCTAAGAGACTGGATTTGCTTTCAGCACACGGCTTGGTATTCAGGGAAAAATGGAACTGCAGCCCACCCATGTTCCATGGAGAACTCACCAGCCTGCTCTTGAGCGGTGAAAGACACGGGGCTTAAATGTGCTGAGACAGGAGAGGAACTAAATTCCCTCTGTTTCCAATGCTGAGGGAATGGCATTGTATTTTAAAATGTGTATATAAATGCGCATGGTGCTCATTACATCAATAAATGTCATGCTGTGATCTTAGAGGCCATAATCTGTGTTTTAGTACACAAATTGTGTCTCTGTTGCTGTATCACAGCAGATATATTCACATACACACTTCCTCTGCCATTGCTCTTGCAACTCTTCCACAGTGTTGGTGGTGGAAATCCATGGTGCTTAAGTAACCCTGCTGGGCTGGTTTGCAGTAAAGTGCTCTGAAATATATACTTTATTTATATGTATAACTAAAGAATTGAATTTTTATTAAAATGAAGAAGACCAGAGCAGAGGCTTAAGTGATACTTGATGATTGTAAAGCTTTTCATATTTGAAAATAAATCTATCTGTGAAACTGTAGATCTTCTTTGTGGGATCTAATTTTCTTCCTCCTCAGGTATTTGCAGTGTCTAACTGAAAATTGGAGGAGAAGGGAGGGGAAAGTTTGATTGTGTTATCTACCCTAGTATTTTTATCTATTGAAGAGATACTGGGCTTTGGGAAAATGTTTGTTTCCAGTGTATTATATTTCAGTACCCACATCACTCCTACAGTCGAAGAATAAAGCTGGGACTTTTTTATATTAAAAGAAAAAAGTTGCCTTCAGCTATTAGTTTTCCTGAATCCAAAGAGACGGGTGGGGTAGGATCAAAAATACTTACTTGATCAAAGTTATTGGCTCTGAAGGTATCCTTACCTATGTAAGAAAGATGAAAGGTGTTGTTTTTATTGCACACTAGTAACAGTGTAATTTTGAACTAATTGGTGGTGAACTGCCAATCACCTTGGGGGAATGCAAATAGATACTCTTACAATTTCCTTTGAGGTACTGAAATCTTATGTCGGGGCTGGAAGAAAAACAGAATAATACCGTTAAATTGACCTTAAATGAGCTGCTTTGTGGCTTTCTTGGAGAATCCCTTCTAACTTTTCATTGCTAGTCCAAACAAGTCTCGTCTACCAATTTGATTTATTGGCTAGACAGCGCTGACATTGAACTTTGTGCGTGTTTGAAATAAAGCTAATGTTAGAAAGCTTTTAAGAATTTAGCTGCATCCTTTTCAAATACTCTTTTGAGTGATCTGAAACTTTGCCTCTCTCGTAAAATATCCTTTTGTATAGCAACCTGTTTGCAGCTATTTTTAAGGAGGAACTACAACAGCACTTAGATATGATTCAGAAATTCTACTGATCTGTGTCTTAGGGACCTACTGTGATGACGCTGATTTGTTGGATAGACTCCCATGAAATCAGTCTTTTGAGCTCTGGATTTTTATATTGAGGGAAGAAAAAAGAATATATATATATTGAACGGAGCTTTTCCTCAGAGACTCCTAAATCAGTTACAGAGAAGAAGAAAACGTCAGACGCTGACTTGAGTTTTCCTTCTTGTTCAATTGCTTTCGTGAAAGTTCTTTTCCCACTGAGCTCTATAGCTCTCCTTTTCCCCACCTAACAGTAATTAGTCGTTCCATAAAACAGATGATTTAGACTCTTTTTGGGGGAATGCATCATCACAAAAGCGAATTTTTATAGTGATAATTAGCTTGGGCTTTTTAAAGGATTTTTTTCTGAAAACTTGTGTATTATGATTAATTTTTTAGAAAACACCAAGAAATGAAACTGACATGTATATTTCAGGCACTTCTAGTGATAAGATGTTGTAATGGAACAGTGTCTGTAGGTCTTATTGGACAGAAATATTTATATATTTGAAGCCCTGTAAATATTACCCCATACTCCTTATGTCACTGTCAAGATAAATGTTTACACATAGCACAGAAGTTATGTGTTTTATGCAGAAACGTGTGGAAGAGACATTCAGTTAATTTGATTAAATATTTAAAATTTTAAACAGTTGGATGTTTCATTGGTGATTTGACTGCATTGAACAAATCAGTATTTAATAATCTGCAATAAAAAGAATCACCTTTTTTCTTGTATTGAAGTTGTTAGGTGGATGAGGAGACAACAGAAAATAAGGAAATAATGAGTCTGGACTACAAAGTAGTGTTGCTCTGCCAGCAGCCTAAGTGCTGTTTTGATTTTGTAGGC
Source organism: Chamaea fasciata (assembly GCF_029207755.1). NCBI lineage: Eukaryota > Metazoa > Chordata > Aves > Passeriformes > Sylviidae > Chamaea > Chamaea fasciata. The sequence goes on from NW_027094086.1 coordinate 144,972,160, forward strand.
AAGTGATCAAGATATGAGATAAAAGCCTGGACAAGAATATTAATCTCATATAAGTTTATTAGAGACTGTTTAAAAAAAGTATGTGGTAGAGAATGGCCAGCAGGTGAAGGGTGTGAATGTAAATCAGCAAAACAACTACAGAAAGGACTTTGGGTTTAAGACCTTGAACTGTCACTGCCATGGTGTGTTATTGCAGAGTGAAATTGGCCTGGAATAGACAGGGAGAAAATGAGCCCTTAACTTATTCTCAGATAAGATTGCCCCACTTTCATCCCTTTTATTTCTGAACGAAGGTGAGTGGAGAGTGTTTCTAACTTATCCCAGGCAGAGTATTTCCATGTTGTGATTGCAGAGAGTGAAAGCTAAAGCAGAAATATTGGGATGGGAACTGAAGCAACAGATCTCTAGTCAGCATTGCAGAGCTGTGTCAGTGCCTGAACACTGTGCAGGGTTTGTAAAGGAACTGGCATCAAGGTGGGAAACCCTAGTGTGCTTGCACTGGGAAAGAGGAGTGGTTGGAAGAGAATGAAAGGTTGAAGAGAAAAAGGGTGGAGAGAGAAAATGGGCTGGGTTTCCTCATGGATGCGTAGAGATAGGAAGAAAAGTTGATGAGCAACTTTTAGTAGGAACTTACTAGGAAGAAAAGAATTAATATTTTGGTTGTCAGGGCTAAGCTGATGTACAGGAGAAAGTGTGAGGAGTTGCACAACAGTGATGTGTATGTTGTAAACTGGGAAGAGGAAGAGGTTGGTCTCGTGTGGTTGTGGGAGTATCTGATTGTGGCACAGAGGGTTGGAACAGGAAAACTGGTATGAGCAGAAGATCCATCAGCAAGCAGGTCAGCAGTATGGAAACTGAGCTTACTGAGGAAACGGAGGAAGGAGCAGAAGCTGAATCTGGAGCTTTGGCCACTTTAAAGGCAAAGGTCCACTTTTGCTAAATAACAGCACTCCTGAAGAGCATCCAGGGATTCTTTATATCTTGGTACAAGAGTCATGTAGGGATTTAAGAATGAGCCATTTGAGACATCCGGTCTGTCACACTGTGACTGGTCATTGGACTTGTGTGAAAGTTCAGCATCGGCAGACCAGGCTGGGATCACAGGAGATGGTGCTGAAACCTCTGTGCTGTGCTCTTCTGGGTAGACTCTGCTATTTCTGAAAAGTACTTGAAGAGTCTCAAAAAAGCACCTGCAGTTTAAAGTCACAAGTGCTAATGTGATGCTTTCTAAATCCAAACTGTCACTGTGTGCCTTGCAGTCACCTCCAAAAGAAAATCATGTCCTTTGTTTTAAAAGGTGTATCTTCCACAGTGGAATACCAGACTGTAGAGTTGGAACGTGAACTTGAAAAAGTGAAAAGCAAGAAAACAAATCTAGGTAATGAACCTTCTAGTGTTTCATGTAGATTATAGTTTACTAAATGACTTTAAGGTGCTGTGTTTAGTTTGGAGCAGTTGCTTGATTGATTCCAGTTTGTTCTTAACCAAACTCGTGCATTTGCAAATACATCACATGAAATTGTTGCACCCCTCCCACAAAAAGATTTAGTAAGGAGTCTGATTTGGATCTTATTTTTAACATCATTTTAGAGAAATTGTAACACTTCTTTGCATGGTGCTTTTAATGTATAATATGGTTATGAATATTTGGGCTAATTTAGGACATTCCTTTTTGTGTTTGAATTGCTTCTGTAAAATTCAAGCAGTGCTTTCTTTTCTTACACATGCTAAATGATGTGCAGTGAAGTTAGTTCTGTCTTTCCTACCTTACAAGAGGAAAATACTATTTAAATATATGAAATTCTGTTCTGTCTCTTTAAGTCATGCTAAAATATCCATGTAAACAGTGTATGTGTAAATTCAGCAGATTTTAAACTTCGTGGAACTGCTGTGTGCTTGGGGAAGAAAAACGTTACGAGGAACCATGCCTCTAAGAAAAATCTGCTTGTCGCTGTCTCCCCAGCATTCCTCTAGAGAGGCTTCATATTTTTGCCATTGCTTTGTACAGCTGTACAGGGTGGATGTTCTTAGGAACTGGTTGATGTTTGTTCCAGATCAGGATACTGTTGTGACTTATAGGGAGCTTATAGATAGCTGAATGATTCTTACTTGTTTTATTCGAAGGTGATCTATGGTATTAGGATTATGTTTTTTCTCTTCTGAACAGAACGGAGGAAAAAAGCTTCTGCTTGGGAAAGGAATTTAGTTTATCCTGCTGTCATGATATTGCTCCTGATTCAGACAGTAAGAATTTTCTTTTTTTTCCCCCAGCAAAAAGCATGAAGAGTTCTTTGGTTATTTGAGGGAATAGTTTTAAATTTTTTGAGTAATGAGTGTTTAAGCAATGATCTTTATATTCTTTTCTTGGCCATTTTAAAAAAACCTTGACGTTATGGAGTCTGGTGAGGATAAATGTGTAGATTTTTAAAATGTGGAATATTTTTCAATAACAAGACTGTTTCTGCTTTCTTATAGTCCTTTTCAGTTCTTTTAGTCGTTTTCAACATTCTTTACCTGTTGGTTGACGAGACTGCAATGCCAAAGGGATCAGGGGTAAAGTAATCTTCTCTTACAATTTTTATAATTTTAGTAAAGCTTTGGAGGCCTTGCAGAAGTGCAAGTGAGAGCTTTTGCCTTAATAATATGGAAACTAATGAGCATTGACCTTGACTTTGTTTCTAGGTTTCATTCCTGTGCCCACACAAACATCTATTGTATGTCATGTTGTAGTGAGTTCTTACTAAAGTGTAGATACAATGGTGCAGTAAAACAGATCAGTAATCTGGAGTTTGCAGTTCTGTCTTTGCAATGCATTTCACTGCAGTTTGAAGGCTGCTGGTGCCATTGCATGGAGTGGGGGAGCTTGGCGGGTGGGACATCAGAGTACCCTATAACACTGAATTGAGAAAAGGCTGTATTTCATGTAGGATGTTGCATGTTTTGTTCTTGGTAGAAGTTAACATGATGAACTGTTGCATGTATCTCATTTAATTATTCAAAATACCTTTTTCCTTGTAGGGACCTGGAATAGGAAATGCCTCCTTATCCACCTTTGGCTTTGTGGGAGCAGCACTTGAAATAATTTTGATTTTGTATCCTTTCTGTAAGAATTCTGTCTTTTAACAAGTATTCTGTCTAGTTTTCTGGGACACTGGTAATACACAAGACACTAGCCTGGAAAGAAGAAAGATAGGTCAGTCCTTCTCAAACACTTGAAGTGTTTTTGTTTCTTTTTTCTTTAGTTCTTAAGACTTCTAGGAGACTGCTGAGAACTTGAGTGAAACTTTCATTCCTTGGAGGTTCCTTTTTTCCTTGATTCTCACAGCTATCTTATGGTATCTTCTGTCGTCGGCTTCTACAGTCTTCGTTTTTTTGAGAATTTCACTCCCAGGAAGGATGACACAACTATGACAAAGGTAAGGTACAGTCTGGGATGGGGATGGCCCCCTCCTGTCTTTCTTGCCACCCAAGACAAACTGACTCTCTTAGTAATTGCCCTGAATGGCTCATTTGCAGTGATCAGTATTTGTTTGTAAGCTTCGTAAACACAAACTGGAAGGTTGTCAAAATGCTGAATGAGTGGGAAAAAGGATGTGCTGTGTTTAGTTTGGATGGCATCCATTCACTTGTAAAAAGCCAGGAATGTCAGAGCTTGTTAACTGGCTATAGAAAAGCAAGTGAAAGAACTTCCTTCAAAGGGAACTTATTGCTAATGAGTAACTTTGATTGTGTTAACTGTACTTCAGGGAGCTTGTTTGAGATCTGAACAACGTGGTTGCTAGAAGTAATACAGACAAAGTAATTCAAATTTGAATAATGAAACTAAGACTGAGGACGGCTTTTCAGCAACGTCTTGCAATCTGAAGCTAATTTGACTTTCTGTATTTCAGCACTGGCTTTAGAATTACCAGTGCTGTTACCTAATTTGGAGGAATATGCCTAGGTTTTTGGCAAAATATTCCCACAGCTGACATGGGGAAGTGATCAGTAACCGAGGAACAGATGTTGAATTTAATTGTCTTTTCAGTATGTTTCATTGTTTCTATATATATATTATTTTTAAGTAATGGATTAAGATACTTTACAGCAAGTTGTTGGAAGTGAGAAATTGGGTATGCACACAGAACAGTTAGAGTAGGGAGCTGGAATGTTCTTAGTATTTCCTATTGATTGTTTACAGTACACCAGGAATAGTGTGGAAATAAACAGTAAATGTACAAATGTCTACCTAGTTTCAAGTTTTCTTTTTTTTTTCTTTTGGCTTCTGATAGAAGTAGACCTGAAGAAAATGATCCCTTGTGAAAGAAATTTTCAATTACTCTTTTTAAAGGCTTTACAAGAACAAGAGTAAAATCTAACAGCTGTGAATTTTTTTTGTATTATTTAAAGTAGACAACAGGCATTGAATTGAAAGGAAGCTCTTTGTTGTAATTTTTTAAATAGTGCTAATCCTGCAAGCAGTTGCATCCAAGGCTTAAGCTGATACATCAGTCATCCATTCTAAGCCCATGGAATTGTTCTTTTATAAAACATTCACAGGAAGTAAGTAAACAGTTGATGCTTTGCAACATGGTTGTTTTGAATAGTTTTGAATCTGAGCATACATAACACTTTGATTAAAAGCACATGAATACATATTTGATTTTTTTTTCTTGGATCATCTTCATCTTGTTTAACACCATGTGGAGAGGAGTGACAAAGTCAGCAAGACTAACAATATGTTACTGTAAATTGCTTTAGGTTCAATTTGAAGAATGTGCCTTTTAAGAATTCTTCTTTTTCATCTTGACCACTGTTTTTCTTTGTGTTCCCTTCAGCAATCTCATTTATCATTTAAATGCTGTGTGTCATTTTCCAACAGATAATTGGAAACTGTGTCTCAATCTTGGTGCTGAGCTCTGCTTTGCCAGTGATGTCAAGGACACTGGGTAAGTGAAATGCAAGTAGCATCACAATAAAGGTTGTTTAATTGAATTAAAAAAAGAAAAAAGAAGAGCCTGTAGCTGTATTTCCCATAGTATGCATGTAATTTGCTATCACTTTCAGTGGAAAGAGCATGTATCTGTGACCTTCATTTCTACACGAACATGAACTGTTGAATATCCATCTATGTACATGAACTGCAGAACATACTTTTTGAGCATTTTTAAGAGAATATATTATTTTAAAAAGGTCAGATTTTGAACATCTTAAAACAGGAGATTGTGAGATGAAAAGATAGGAAAACTGATTGTCCAGAGAAGTATGAAATAGTTTCATGTTGACTGTGAAATTAGTGCTTAGTTTCTGTCAAAAAATACATTTGGGGTTTGGTGTCTGAAATATGAGGTAAACTGAGTGCAAATGGCTTTTTAAAAACAGTTAATGACTCTTCATTTTTTAAGCTTTTACTCAGCAGTAATACCAGGCTACTTTCACTTTCCCTACAATAATATGCTTGTATTTTTTGTTAACTTCATTTTTCAAATTTAACAGTTTGGAGTCTACTGTAGCAGAACTAAAAACCTGATTGCTAAGGATTGTCAGTAGCATTTGAAATAGTTTAGCTGTTTTAACCAGTTGGAAAGACGTGTTGTATCTTCACTTTAATTAGATAATCTTCAGCTTGAATTCTTGTAGTTAAATTGCAAGGCTGTTACATGTTTTAAGTAGTACAGAATCCTTGTAGCTAATGTGAATTTCATTGGGAACATTAAATAGAACAAAACAAAAATCTTCACCTCGGGCTGTACAAGTCTTAAGTACAAGCTTAGAAGTTTGAGCTCAGACCCACAGACCAGCAGTGTGTGCTCAATAGTTCTGTAGCTGGTTTTCCTTTCAGGGAGAATACTCTTGAATCAAGAGTAGTTCATAGTTTTCCAGTAAATTATACTGTATGTTTTTATACTGTGTATATCTACAGATGAGGCATTTTAATAAATTATAAATAATTTCTATAGCAAATGAAAAATCTTCTGTAATGCATTTTGGAGTGTTGAATCTTATAACAGGCATTCTAGAACTTTAAAAAAAATCTGTAGTAAAACTCTGCAAAAATGCAAGAGAGTCATTCAAGTACTTAAAGCGGTGCAGTTTTAAAATATGACCAGTATGATAAAGGTCTAAGAAGTGAAATGGTGCTAGCATGTGGAGCCAGATGTTGCACAGAGAAATCACTGTTTTAGAATAGAATTGTAACATAAGTTTGTGTCCACTAAATTACTGCATTCAAGACTTGTTTAAAAGAAAATAAAATTAATTGTTAATGATCCATGAGATTACCAGTTGATAATGACCAGATTCTGTGGCAGTCAGTGTACACGCTGGGTCCATTGTTGTCTCATAGGAAACAGATTAATGGTAAAACTCACTTAAAAACCAGACTAACAAGTGAAATTCCTGAATAGTTTGCCATAGAGATAAATAAAAGAAGAAAAAAGATGGAACAATTAACACACTGCTAACAAATGCACAGTCACAGCTGTCCAAACAGGATTAATAGAGTGTGTTAGAGTACAGTGAGTCATGTGGTGCTTTGCAGAAATATCAATGTGTGTTGCACTACATGCCACTACCCTGTGGCACTGAATAGATGAAAAGAAATAAATATGTTAAGCAGATTCATAGTCTTTTCACTTTATTAAGAAAGCGAGATTCTAGACTATACAGAAAAGACTAGACTTTATCCTTATGGGAAAGGTGAAAAAGCAAAAGTTATCTAATACATGTGCTGACCTTTTTCAGCTTTTCAAAATGGAAATAGTTTCTTACATGTTTCATAGCATTCTAATTGGATATGTAGGGGGTGGATATGTCTAATCTGTCATTCTTCTAGAATTCCAGGAAAGTTTTAATCTAAAATAAGTTAACTCATATTTTCCCAGAAGTTTTCAGCCTTATAGTAGCCCTTTAGAAATGTTTCCCACCAGCACCATATTGCTAATCACAGAGAAACAAATTGAGAGCAAGGCATTTAATAGTCAAGAATACAAAATCAAAGAATTCCAGAGAAAATTTAACATACTAGTATGTGGAAGTTTTCCTAGAATTCTACACTTGAGTATTACATGCAAGTAAATGGGGATTTTAAGTTTATTTGTGTGTACTGGCCAAAACCTACTATTTGTTTTTAACCTGGAGAATTCTTTAATAGTTTGTTTGGTAAAATTCCATCAGCTTTTTTGTGTGTGTATTTGTGCCACTAGATACGCAAGTTTTTATTCAATTACTGAAGAGTTTATTAAAAATCTTGGGTTTTTTCTCTGTGGCTGAGTAGATACTGCTTCTGTAAGTCATCAAAACCTTTTTAACCTTTTTCTGCCATGTGTTTACAGACTGTTACTGTGTCACTTTTCTGATGAGCAGTGACTTTTTCTGTTTGTAAGAAGAAATTGGGTGTAATTTATGGACAATAATTTTCCCACCTACTCTGAGAGAAGTGTCAGGGTTCACTTCTGTTTGTCCTTGTAACACTGCTCCATGGCTCACTGTTCTTCTGGACAAAGAATGTTATTCCTTTTCCGGAGAATTCCAGTGCTCTGCCTGTTTTGTTCCTTTTTCCTTTAAAGTTTTGGAAACCTGTACATTCAAACCTGACTTAACTTCCTTAATTTTCATGTGGCTCCAGAGTCTGACTAAAACACTGCTGCTCTGGAAATGTTAAGGACACTGTTTTCCTTCAAGTGGGAAAGCCGCTCTGTGTTTATTGTGCTTCATCTCTTTACCAGTTAATTCAGACAGCCAGTTTCTTCTTTCTGTGCTATGACCTTCCGTGCTTTTTTAGTATTTCTCCCTGCCTCTTTTGCTGTTTTGATCAATGATTGTTTTGTTTAATCCTTTGAAACTTCTTTTCATTTCAGTGTTTTTTCCTTGGATACCAAATTCAATTCCTATGTTTTAATTTAAGTGACTGATGCTGCATAAAAGAAGTGTGTGTATCTTTTAATGTTGTGATAGCTGGTTTACAGGTGTTAGGTATCCAGGTACAGTGAGATTCCTAAGTGTCAGGTCTTCCTTGGGCGAAGTGTAACTGACCCTTAATTCTGTCTCTTCATTTATTATCACTTTTGAAGTCTGTTTTTAAGTGTCCCAAAACACTTTCAAGATAAGATGATAGAAAATCAGGAGCTTCCAGGAGTTTCAGAGACAGGGCTACTTTGTGATTGCCTTGTTTGCTGCTGCCGTTTCAGTTCTGGGACAGGGTCAGCTTCCTGCTTTTGCACTGTTGTGAGGGCACACTTCCTTCTGACACCATCTGTGCCAAAGGTTTTTTGGGAATACAATGGCTTTTGAATCAGAGCCAATGGTCGTGTGGCTGTCATCTCAATGTTCTGCCATGTGTTCAGTGCGGTACTCATGACACCTGGCAAAGGAATAACCTGTGGTTCTTCCTCTTCTGCCTTTTGCAATGGGCCCTACACCTTGGAGATGTTTCCATGTTTCAGAAAAATGTTGTTCACTTAGTTAGTGATTGTTCAGCGCAAAGACCAAGTGTCAGGGCTGGAGGTGCCCTGTGAAGATGACCTGTCAGCACTGTCTTTCAGCCTCTTTTCCTTCTGTGCAAATGCTCTATGGCTGTAGTGGTGGGCGTATATCCAGAAGAAAAACTGCAATTGGAAAGATGTCTTTAAACTTTGGTTTCAAAGCTCTGGAAGAACACTTAAAGGTTTAGTGTTTACCATAAGATGTTGTGACTCTCATAGGCTGTTTTCTACCTGTATTTTTTTAGAAAAAGCTCAAGGTGCATTTCATTATTTTCTAGAATCATGAAGGATTTTATAGAAACTGAGGTTTCAGGCAGTTTTCATACTAAAGCTGACATTTTCCCAGTTACATTTACTGAAATTATAAAGAGTTCTTACCTAGAATATACAATTCATTTCAACTCCCATTATTCAAGCATTTTACTATGAAATTAAAAAAAACATTTTGATAAAGGTGTCTTACAGTTGTATAGTGACCAACAAACATTATCTTGTTTGTTTAACCATGTGTCTTCTGGTGTGCTGTCTGTAAGAATTTTGCATCCAAATGTAAATGTAATAGAAGGAAATTTTGCATTTCCTAAAGAAAATGTTATGAATGTTTTGATCTAAATCTTGCATGCAATTTAACAGGAATCACCAGATTCGATCTCCTTGGAGACTTTGGAAGGTTCAACTGGCTGGGGAACTTCTATATTGTGTTATCTTACAACTTGCTCTTTGCTATCATGACGACATTGTGTCTGGTCAGAAAGTTCACTTCTGCTGTGCGAGAAGAGCTCCTGAAGGCATTAGGTAACACAGCCCTGAAAATTCACTGTGCTTGACCATTCCCTTTCTCCACCTTTGACACCTTGATATGCTACTGGTAGAGTTCTGTCACAGCTCTCAGAACACTGTTTTTGGGGTGGGAATTTCTCTAAGTTAAGGTGTAAGGGTGAATAATGTTCTGTTGTTTTTTGATGAGTCCAGAGCTAAGGTACAATGTTGATTTTAATGATATGCCTGTGGTACTTATTCATCTCCAGTTAGATTTTCAGTCTTTGGAGAGCACAGAAACATTCTCATTGCTGTGAGCAATTAGTCCTAATCAAAACTTCAGCTCGTTTATGGGTTGGCTTTTTTCTTTCTTGTTTAAAGCAACTTATTAATTCCCTAAAAATAGTTAGCAGAGATCTAAATGGCTTTGTTGTCGTACTTTTTTATCGAATATCTATTCAGAAAATCTTTGTACAGAATGTACAGAACCTTAGCAAGTGGCTGAGTAAAACCTGTACCTGATATAATCAAAAATTTGATCAAATTTTTCATTGATATTTCCTGACCATAGAAGAAAGCATTGAAACATATTTGATACTAAGAGGATAATTTTTTTAAATTGTTGTTGCCTTATATTATCTTTAGTAATTAACAAAGCTCCTCTCTCTTTAGATCCCTAAAGTAGTATTCGCTTAAGTTGAGAGGATTAATGGTGAAACTTTAGTGCTTATTTGTAACTGAGGATTCAGTTTGCATCATCTAGAAGTTACTCTTGTTAGTTTTCACTACTTTTAGAGTTGTGGTGCTGAAACAAAATCCAAGCACTTCCCAGAGTGCCGGTGGAAGATTAGTTTAAAATGCTGTAGAATAATTAGAATTGAAGTGTTTAATAAAAAATTACAGATGTTGAAGGCAGATTAGCAAGCATAAAAATGCAGGCATAGTAGGGTAATGGTAACTGGATTTGACACAAGTAGGGAGTCACAAACCCTGAAATGTGCAGATTCCTGACACAAACTGGGTTTGTTTTCAGTGCCGAACAACACAGTGTCTGTTAAAAACTGTCCCATAGAATTCAAAGAATGATGACAAAATTGGCCTATGACCAAAAAATTCACGTATTAGGACTACAAATAAGACAATATTAAGGAGATTTTGGTTTTTTGGTAGTGCGGTCAGTTTTGGAATTGCAGTTCTAACAACTCAAGAAATTTAACTTTGTGCATCATGGTGCTTCCGTGAAACATTCAGTGTAGTCTACACAGAATGTATAAGAAACTCTTTCCTTGTTTGATCCTTAATTTTAGCGACTTGATAGGAGACTTCAGAGACAAACTGTAGCAAACAAGGAAGGACTGACATCATGCCTCTTTTGAATAAAATATGGCTAAATTTGCCATTTTTCCTCATCTCTCCCCTCCAAAAAAAGAGTAATAACTGCTTGCCTGGGGCAGGATGTGAGACTTGAATTAGCACTCACAATAGAGAATTGTGCGATAAGAACAAATGGCTGGAAACAGAGAAAAATCAGTGATAGTGTAGTCCTAAAAATGTGGTTAGATATATAAATAGTTTAGATAAATGATCTGGTCATCACCGGTGACATTAAGATCAGCAGTGTATGATTTACCAAAAGATGTTATAGTTTAAAGGAAATATTTTAGGTAATTATTTAGGTCTTTGTAGGTGACAGGGTAAATTATTGCAAGACTTTCTTGGTTCTTCACATCACATGAGTCTGTGATTTAAGCAGTGGAAAGTTAGGATTCTCTGTCTTCCATGCTTGTCCACTGTAATGGATTTTCTCACTTAAACAACACTAGGGAGTGTCCCAAAAGAAATTCTTACAGGAGGTAGAACACCAGTTCTGGTCTTCAGCAAATGTGAAGTCCGCAGTCATGAAGTAGAATTTGGATTGTCTCTGTTCTTTTGAATACCTGTGTGCATGAAACAAGGGGGAGTCTTAGTTTTTCCTTATTCTGTAATGTTTTGCAGGATTAGATAAACTACATCTGTCAAACAATCCAAGAGACTCGGAGACAAAGCCTTCTGCAAATGGCCATCAGAAAACACTGTGATAACAATCACCTGCAATCAACAGAGCTGAAAGCGTCAACCTCATGGCATTCCTGTCATCTCATCAGCATTTTTATATTGTTTTTGGTTGTTAGTTTGGTTTGAGCCTTGTCTCATTTTGATGCTGTGTGCTTCTGAGGAAGTTGGGTCTCTCAGATTCTTCTCTTTCCAGTGAACTTTTGGTCTGCTTGTTTATTTCTCAGTAAGTTAATGCAGGAGGTGCCTTGAAGACTGGAAGCTGAAGAGAAAAATGCATTCCTTTTTATTTGTTGATAGTCTCACATCTTTATTTTTAAACTTTCTACCATTTGAATGCACAGTATCTCCTGTGTTATACAAACACAGCTATAAAGAATAACTTTGGAACTTGATTAAAAAAAAAAAAGAAAGAAGAAAACATACACTTGAAGGCCAATATAACCCTTACTGGAAATGTAAAGTACCTGGAGTAGGTATCCGTGACAGGAGATAAACAGTTCTACTGATAGTGAGTTGAAAAGGACAGGAGAGATCACAGTTCCTTTGGTACTGGATGCAGTTGGCTGTGTCATGGAGCTTTCTTGGAAGGCCAGTGCTTTCAGCTCTCTGTCCTTAGCTCTGAATGCCAGCTTGCTTTACTGGTGGTCAAGTGATGTCTTACAGAAGTCCACGATGAAGATTAACTTCAAGGTTAAATCTGAGCCTAGTATGCTTTGTAAAAAGCTGTGTCACAGCTCTCACAGTTCTGTGAGCTGTTGTGCCGTGGAGGTCCCTTCCCCTAGCCAGTACCCCCTGTGAAATTCTTGATGAACTACTGTGTGTAAGCAGTACCTGGAATCAATGCAAGGAGCATAGGCCTAGGAGGCTGCAGTTGCAGTTTTCTACAATCTTTAATTTGAAGTAAATTTCTTTGAATTTATACTTCAGTTACCAGGCTTTCTGTTCAGCGGCATAATCCAGTTATCTGTCACTATCCTGTTTTTTAATGTACACATGAACATGTATATAGGCCTATATGTGTAGATATCGTAAATTAAATTCTGAGGTTATAGAGGTGACAGTAGGTGGTTTGGTATGTGAAACTTGTGTGTTCAGTCTTGGTAGTTTGAATTTCTGCAGTGTTACAGTTTAACTGCTCAGAGGCCTTAGATTCAAGATGGCATCAGTGGGTGATAATGTCCTTTCTTGTAGCATTTCCTTGCAGCCTTAGGAATTAAGCAGTTTATAGTACAGAAAAACACCAAGTTAAGTATTCAAAATCTGGTTGCACTTTTGTCCTGCTTGGCCACAAGTAATCTTCAAACAGACTGGAATGGGGATGCCTTCAGTGAGTGTCCATCATGTAGGGAGCCAGAAAATTTTCCTGTTTGTTTCCTGTTTCTGTAAAACAAGTCTGCCTATCTGTAGTTTTAGGTCTCATATTGGTGACGACTTGGTTTCCAGTGTGGTTCCAAAATACGGTAAACCTTGTGTCAGAAACTCTTTGGCTGTTCTCCTTAGATGACTGCTCTGGGCTGTAGACCTTATTGCTGCGTGTGTGAATGTCTGCTTTTTTTTTTTTCCCCTGAAGTGCTTCAAAAATCAAGCTCCAGTACACATGAGGATTTATCTTTTTTGCAGCTGCCTTTTCTGACTTGAACTGGGGCATAATGTAAATATTTCTGTAGTAAATATGATGCTAGAAAATTACTTTTTTTTTGGTGTGTGTGATTAGTATAAATTCAAGGTTTATTGAACTTGACTGTTGATGTGTTGTATCAAGTCTTGGAAGAAAAAGTAAAATTACTTGATTTCACTAAGATTTACAAGTATTTTTTCTCTTTAATGGTGACACTTTAGTGAGAAACCTTTATCTGAGTCAAAAGTTCTGCAACCAATAACAGAGAGCTATAATTATAAGTTGTTCTAAAATGAGTTTATATTTAAAATATTGGGAGGTATATTATTAGGGGCAACAGTCAGGTATTCTCAGAGCTTGTAGCCTTATGTATTGGCATCATAGTTAAAAACTGAAATATGTCCACTTTTTCATGCAAGTCATTGTATGACCAAAATTGTCCTCATATCTTAATGGGGCTGCTGAATTGTGGTGTGTGAGGCCAGTTAGCTTTATAGAAATATTTCTCTTAGAATGCTAAGACAGTTAATACACTCTGAAGAAATTAATATTAGGAGTAAACCTAGAAGTATCAACCAGCATAGGTCTTGCTCTTCGTGCCTTTGGAGAGATGTTTATTGTGGCATCAGTGACCCAAGAACACAGAAAAAAGGTGGATTATAATGTATGTGTGGCTTCTGCAAGTGAGTTGGGCAATTACTTCAACTGAGCACAGGCTGTTCCTGCCAAGAAGCACCCAAGCTTCAGGCAAGACTTTGAAACACTTTTTCAAAACAAATGTTTGAGCCTCGACTGTCCCCACCCCTTCTGCTGGATTCTGCAGGCAGATGTGTTGGTTAAGGCTGTGTTAGGGAAGACTTTACACTGGACTCTGGGATGGTTGAGGTTACTGTGTGGTTTCCTAGATGGGTGAGAAATTGAGAACTACCCTGTGCAACTACTGACAGTGTTTTGTTTTAAAATCAACTGCTGATATTGTGACACTGTCTACATTAAAATATGCCTTTGGCCTTGAAAATGACGTGCTTATGCAAAGCTTTGTCACTGCATGCAAGATACAGGTCACTGTATACTTTTCACAGAAGCATATGGTCACTTAAGTACAAGCAACTGGTAATTCATTAATGGATATTGACAATACATTCCTAGTATTTTGACTCATGTAGAGTCAGGTGGTCTATACCTTCAAGGTATATACAGCTGATCTTAGTAACATTAACATCTGCCTCACTTCTTACGAGGCAAAAAGCACATCAATGCTTTCATCTTCAACTAGATACCACACAAGACCAAAAAATAGATGTAAACTGAGTGTTTTAAGTTAGCTGTTTTTTGGCTTTTTTTCTGTGTTGGTAGCACAATATTAAATGCAATTGCAGAATTGTAAAAATGTGGGGTTTCTAAGCATAAAGCACACATGCTTATCACTTTAAGCTAAAAAATAATAGTATTGGTTACTGTACAAGTAACTGTTTTGCATTCGTAGGGAACTTTGTTTACTATCTGTAATGTGCTGTTTATCTTTGTCCCTGTTCTTCCGATACCTTTGACCCTGTTGGCTGTTTTAGTGTCATAGAAATTAAAAGATTTGATAAATTGTTTTCCTTGTCTGGTTCCCAAGTACCACCTGGAGCACCAGTGGAGGGAGAGCTGGGCTGCCTGTGCAGGCAGGAGCTCCTGCAGCAGGTGCTTGGCAGGAGGGACATGGGAGCAGATCCTGGGGCCACGTCCTCCCGTGTGTCACCAGGAGTGGCACATCCTCCCGTGTCACCAGGAGTGATGGGTGCCAAGGGGCTGCAGCCCCTGTCCATCCCACCATGTCTCTGCCACTTAACCGTGAGTCTGTGCAGCAGCTGATGCTACTTGAGGTGCTCACATGTGCCCAGTGCTGTGTAGTGAGGACATGGTGGCCCTTTTCTTAAAGAATTTGCAGTCTAAATTAGAAAGGAATAAGGTAGAAATAGAAAGCGGTTGGCCTCTTCCTCCATATGTCTTTTCTTGAGTTCTTGAGGTATGCTCTAGGTTATTTCCCATCTCTTCTTCCTCTTCCAGAAGTGGGGTGGTAGTGTATCTACAGCAGGTGAGCCTTACCCCTAGTGGACTGGGGTCTAAATTTTTGAAATAACAAATACAGGAAAAGAGCTAAATCCTGTTTAACATATTCTCTCATCTTTAAAATAGCATTTTTTAAAATCGAGATGAAATAATCTAAACAGAGACAGGACATTAAGGCCACATAAATAACCTCTTCAAAAAGAAATGTGCTTAGTTTTGTTTAAAAAAAGTGTTGATGTGAACTGTGAAGCTTTAATTGCTTTAATGAAATAAGATTCCCTACCTCCTAGTATTAGGATTTTTGTTGTTATTTTAGTACTGAGTTGAGACAATATTGCCTACACTGACTTCCCTCCCCGACCCACGAACGCTGAATTTGCTACTGGTAAGCTGCCAGGTTATTTCAATCACATTGTCAGGATTTGAACTTTACAAAAATGCTACTTTTGAATTTATCCCATTCAGCAAGAGCAAGCTAAGGCCACAGCCACCAGCCACATGGTGATACAACTTCTGCCCCATTTTCTAGCTTGCCCCCTTGAGATAGACAAAACATGAAATAGCAGAAGAATCCACATAGATTTGATTTATGCACTGTAAGAAAACATACCAGAAGGCAACTTAAATGGAAGGCTTTTGAAGTATTTTACAATTGAAGCACCTAAAACTCTTTCAAAGAAAGAAGATATGTGGATCATTAGTATACAAATGTCAATTGTTGTTCTCTAAATAAGCCAGTAATTCACTGACACTGAAAAAAAATTCACTTCTTAAAATCTCTTTTGTGATTCACAGTGAAACAGTATGTTGGACTTTTATAGAAGCCTGTGAACTTTTGAAGGTATCTCTGTCTTGGCAACAGAAACCTGAGGATGCTTGTTAGTTTTGTGTTAATTATCATATTTTATCAGTAACTTTTTAGTTTCATTTATTGCTCATAATTTTTTAATATGCATAGCATTAAATGTTTTAACAGATATAGAAGGTGACTCCAAACAATCAAAGAGAGAGTGTGAGACATATCCTGTAAATGCTGATATTCATGACATACTGAATTCCAAGCTATTTAGAAATTGTATCTGTATGGAGGCCTTACATCAACATAGAAATTAGGAAATCCTAATTCTTAAAGGCTTTTAGGTATCTGAATGTTGACATGTACCTACCTGAGCACTTTGGAATGCTGCTTCTAGATGTTTGTTGATCACCAACACCAAGCGTTGCTGTTGCTTTTCTCCCTACCCCCATTACATTAAGTTTTATAGTCAGCATCACTGGATGAAGCTCCTTTCCTGAACAGGGCTTTATTTTGCATTCTTCATCTATACCCTGCTTCCATAGATACCAGCTATTGAAGTATTGGGCACTTGCTTTAATTTTAATGTATTTCTTTTCCCATGTAGTTAGAACTGTTCTTCCACTACAAAAATGTTCACTTTTATTAATTTTTTTTTACCACTAGACTCCATTTAAGCAATCCTGTCACTAGAGGGTCCTCTAACAAATTGCCAGGAGCTCAAGTCAGTTTGACTCATGAGTGAGGGGGTTTAGTCATTGCATATATTTGTGCTTTTAGCTTTCAGTGGTATGAGGGTACAGCCCCCCTTCTCAGTGAGGGGAATGAGCTGGTTGGGCCACTGGGAGCCCCTGGGGTGACTGTCACTGCAGGGTGGCTCCTGTTGTGGACCTGCTCTGCGGCTCATCTGCTGTGGGATGTACAGAGAGACCTCAGCTCTCACTGCCTTGCTCAGTGGGAGGTGGACACACTTTGTGTCAGCTCTCATGTTTTCATCAGGGTCAGGCTTTGCAAGGTGGTGAGGGTGAGGCTCTTCACCTGTTCTCTGGATTTTTGTATTTCACGTGTATGAGCATATTTTGGGCCTTCTCTCCCCGTGTGAGTTGATCACCCAGAGTAGTGGCATGATGGTGATACCTGTGCAGTGGATTCAAATGGGTGTGTTTAAATGCTTAAAAAAATAAGCTAGTGCATGTTTTCCCTTTTCCCCATAACCATGAGTTTTTTTCCAGTCTGGACCAAAATTCTTAGGAGTCACAAAATCTCTGTGAGTAGTTTCTCCTCCTTGGCTTTATATAACAAAAAAAATTTAGTCACTTTTACTTTCTTAAAGTTAGGTTCCGAAGTATTTTTGTCTTATTTGGTGTGATTTCTGTTGCTTTAAAGAGGATAGAAAAAGAAGATACTTTAGTGTAATGGTATTTGAAGTCTTGATGTGTTTGTGTGTATGAAACACATGTACACAACAAAAGGGTGCATTTCCTTTCCTGTGGGGTTTGGGACCCAACCCTACATTTCCTAAATAGAAATCATTTGCTGCTCTTGTCTCCACTAAATTTTGTCTTTAAAATTCCCAGTGAGGAGACTGAGGATGTTCTCAGGGTGCTGCTGGAACCCTGATTCCTGTCATGTGAAATTGGCTTCATGTGTGCTTGGGTGGCATGACCATAAAAACACAATTCTGAGCTGGCTTTTCCATGGCTGTTGGTGCTGCTGGCTGGGCTGTGATGACGGCAGCAGGTACCTGCACTGTGCACATTCAGGTTTGTCACTGCAGTGTTAGTGGTTAATATCACAGTTTACAAAAAAACGCACAATCTCTAAACTGTGTGAGGCTGGGAGGTGCTGAATGGAGCTGGTGGTCCCCTCTTGGTCTGATTTGTGCTTTAGGTTTTGTAAACTCCACAGTCTTGAGCAGCTGACTTTTCTTTCACATGGATGTGTCTGACCAAGGTAGAACACAGCTGAAAAATTGTGCTTCGAGTGTTACTTTAATCACAACAGTTTTCGGTGTAGATGCCTTGTCCCCACAAAACCCTTCTGGTTCATTTGAGGTCATCCAGAATTATTATTTATAATGTTCTCTCTTGTGGGTATTTTGTTGTGTTACAAAAAAAAAAAAAAAAAGAAAATATTTGCTGCCTTAGCTAGGCTGATTTTTTTTGTTGTTTTGTTTTGTGGAAAGCAGTGGTAATTTTTTTTTCCTTTGTTTGAAATGTTACACTGAATGTTTTGTAGGAATTTTTTTTTTACTGTGTTTTCAATAAAGGTAAAGTGTGATTTATAGCAGAGTTTTGTGCCTTTTTTGTTATAAGCAATGAAAAAATAAGAATCTTTGTCCTTCTAAATTATCCTGCCAGTAATTGGTATGAATAGCTGTGTTCCTCTCTCATCTTCCTCCTCCCAATTTAACCTGCTTTTGAGATTCTCAAATGGTCGCATTTCCAAAATAGCTGAGATAGAGAATGTGATGGAGATTCCTCTACATTAGAGGCACCACAGCCCTGTGTTTTAAGACAGGTGTGCAATTAATTTGAACCCTCTGCTTTAGGCCAGTGGGGATTGTCTATAACAAAGTATGCTCATTATGTAATTTGTAAGTAATTTTCAAGCGCTTAATAGTTTGGCTGAAGGGCAATTTTTACATCTTGAACCCCTGACCACCATGCTTCCTAAACTATCTGTAACTTAAACAGCTTCAGACTTTAAATTCCATTTCACAGGAGAGTTTAGGCTGTTTTTAAAGTTCAAGAATCATGTGGCTGGAAGGGACCTGGAGATGTTTGATCCATCCAGCTGCACAGGATCAAACATAGCTGTGTTTTTTCTGGTATTTAACCAGCCTGGCAGGGGCTATCTGTGATGGGATTGCTGTGCTGTCTCTAGGCAGTATATTCCAGTTTTTAATTGTCCAAGATTTTATAAATGTCAAATGTGAAGGGCCTTTGCCATGCTTTAAGCTTTAATTTTGTTCTCAAACATCCATAGTAAAACAAGCCTTTCTGCTTGCACCGGCTATTTCCACACCTGAAAGGTTACATTTCCTTTTATTTTCTCTATGAGAAGTGACCCCAGATTCCCTCAACGGTTTTATGGAGGTCTCTTATCATCCTTTTTGCTGTCTGTGGGGATGCTTATGTATTTTTAGAAATACAGAGCTCAAGTGGACATGGAAACCTCCAAGCTTGAGCTCTGGCACTACATCATGTCTTCAGCTCTTTCTTTGTATTAGTTGGGGGTTGGTTGGTTGGGTTGGTTTTTGGACAGACAGTAGGAGAAGAGGCATCTCAGGTGGTGTCCACGGTATAGATTTTTGTGCCTTTTTACTGCCTTGAGTATGTTTCTATATTACATATGGGCCTGGGAAATCTCGTCCTCATGTCTGAAGATGCTCCCACAGGGGCTCAACAAAATAAATACCTAAAAGGATTGCTTTTCTTGAATTTAATCATCTTGAATGCAATCCCAGCTCGCTGTGGCCACTTGCTCCTAATGTACCCCTATATCTGAAAGCTCTTCAGAGACTCACACAAGTCTTAGACTTGTCTGTGTGTCTCTGCCCGTAAAAGTGTGCAGCAGTTTTAAGGGACATTTTGACATCTGTATCAAGACCAGGTAATGTGAACCTTTCTCTCCATGCATTTTCTGTGAGAGAAAACGTGCTAGGAAAAGAAGGAGCCATATTTTCAGGGAGTGTGGGTTGGGAAGTGGGAGGCGAGGTGGCAGAAGGGTTGAGCTCAAGGTCAGAGAGCTTCATGGCACCTGAACACTTTCCTATAGTTTCATTTCACTTTTTTTTTTTTTTTTAAGTAGCTTTTCTCTACCAGCACATCTCCTCCCTTCCAACAGCAAAAGTGACCCTTCATAGCATATATCAGAGTATTTAAAATGAACTTTTCTAGACCCAAAGAAATCAAGACCCCAAATCCCACAGAATTCCCTCAGAAATTATGTGGAAAACTCACTAAGAATTATATAAAACTTTGAATTTCCTAAATTTTCTGCTAACATGATCTCATATTCTTTTTATTCTATGGTCTGATTCACTGCTAACTGAGGACTGTTATGACTTACTGTGTTCCCAAATGATCCCTAACACAACGGGGTATTGAAAGGATGTATCCATTTGTCAGTAGGAACTGGATTAGTGTACTTGTTAGTAAATGCTGATTTAGCAATGTAACATTAAAGAAAGAAGTTCCCTGAGAGCCTTTGTATTGTGGATGTATTTAAAGCCCAAAGTGATGGGAAAAGCAGCAGCCCCTCCTGTACTTTGTTAGAGAATTCTGTGTAGCAAAGAGCAGGTGGGGAACCTGGTGCCTTCCCCTCATGACTGCTCAGTGTCAAGGAAGAAACATCCTGGTCTCTCCCACACAGACACGTTCACACTGACCTTCAGTGGTATGTGTAAAACAAAAAACAAATAAACAACACTCCCACCACAGGCCTCTTCCAATATTTACGTTTTGTGGTCTCCAAACAATCCCGGCCGGTGAAACCCTGCTTATATCTTTAATATTTTGATGTGATTAAGTATTTAATCAATAACAACCCTGGTAAGTTGTACCTGATTCTTGTTACCTGAGTTGTAGAACTGAATCTCTGCCTTGCAATTTTAGCTGCCCTTACTGATTCCATATTGAAATCTGGCTTCAGGAAGAAGAAGGTAAGATTACACCCAACTCTTACATAACTTGGGATTTCTGTTCACCGTCAAGTAAAGGTTGATCAATTTGAAAACACTTCTGGCCCTGAGGTATGCTTGGTCTTCATTTATGGTGATATCAGATTTGACCAGACCTGACCTGGTTTTGTAAGCAAGTGAGCGTACTTGAGCTGGAACTGTAAAAACAAAAAAAAAAAAAACGAGGAAAACTCTTTTCCTGTATGAGAGAAGGGTCTATGCAGTTCCTCTGCTGCTAAGATACTATCTTCTTTGAGCTACTCCTGGATTTTTTGTAGCATGACCTGACCCAACTCATATCCATCAATCAGTAAATAAAGTCTAAGGTTGGAAAGAAAAAGAAGTGTAACTGAAATTTAACCTAGATTTTTTGCTAACTGATAAATCAGCGTGAACTATCAATGTGAACAGAAAGGAAATCAGCATTTTGAATAATTTGTTATTGTTGTGTTCTAGGATGTAAAAATGAAATTCTGCTCTGTTTTAATGCATAATGCTGAATAACTTTTTTTTTTTTTTTTTTTTTTTTTTTTTTTTTTTTTTTTTTTTATCCTAGAATAACTGAAACAGACCAACTGAATTTATTTCTAAAATAATACCATACACCATATCCTGTACATTGTATGTCTGGGACTTCCTAAAGCTTGGACAGAGTGGCATAAAGTGACTGTGAAATCCCCCATTGGTATGCAAAGCTGCATCAGTCATCTGTACAGCAGCACAAGACTATGATAAAATGAAACGATGAAACAAAGCGCCGAGGTGAACTTTGTCCATGGGGAAGCCTTTTTAAGTGATCCCATGTCAGCAAATTGCTTACTAATGTGTTGACTTATGGCAGCCCTCAAAAGTAAAATGAAAAGGCTGGAATTTACAGCATATCAATGAATCAGTTGATAAGCTTTTACTGGTTTAATATCCTCTTCGTTTTGCTGCTTGGAGCCACTTCAGGTTAGCAACAGAATGTTTACCATCTCTGTGTGATAAAGGAAGTCAAACGACTAAACAAATTCCAGGACCATTATACTGTTTGGTGAGATTTAAATTAAAATCGTTGGGAGAAATCATGTGGAGGGGGGGAGGAAGAAACTGAAGTCAACTGCATCATTTCACAATGACTTACCTCACTTCCTAAACAATGGCAGGATTTTTAGCAGAGCTGGAGATAATGTAATGCATTAGAAAAGATTTAATTGCACCAATAAAAGGCTATACCACAATTAAATGACATACAGAGTGACATTTATAGGTAGGATCAAAGAAATTCACTACCTAACATGCTGAAGCAACACCCTGCTCTCTGTGTATAGGAGTGCTAAAAAGTAGCCTACTTTGGTTTCAGTGACCTTTCTTATCTCCTTTGATCTAGATTATTAAAAATTTTAATGCCAGGTGTAATAATGGCTACTGTAGCACCCTGAAACAAGCAATATGTGTCTTTCCTAGTACTAATATTTCAGACCTTGTTTTTTATTTTGTGATATTTATTTAAGCATATGAAACTTGCCATTTAACCTTTGTGATCCTTCCAGAGGTGGCAGGGTTATTAAAAAAATAGTTGGGTGGTTTTTTTTGCTATTGTGATGCCATTTGATTATGCTAATGTTTAGGGAGTGACATTTTAAAAGCACGGTTCAATTTTGAGAAGCAAATTTTATTTTAAAAAAGCTTTTTAGAGTCTGGAAATGGATAGCTCCTTGTGAAAACTTTCTTTAATGTTTTCATTAACAACACTTAAAAGTGTAAGAGTGAACAGCAGGAAAACTCATCTACAGTTCCCACTTGAAAGCCACTAAGAAAAATAAGTGCAGGTCCTTAAATTATGACTTGCACTGAATTTATTCAAACGTGGCTAATCATTATAAGAAGGCTTTATGAATTTATTCCTAGTAGGAGATGGAAAAGTGGTGCCCATTTTGTTCCCTGCAAAATCCTCAACTTTTACGTGGGAGAATGAGTTCCTACTGCTGACGCCTCTCTGTGGACACTGTATTGGATGAAGACCTTCCCATGACTTTTAGAACCATGGGCTGAAATGTGGGCAGCCAGCTACCAGAGACAGAGACCCTGAAGCTAACCCAGGGGAGGTAGCTCGGAGGGTTTCTGCTGTAGCCATCTGAAGTTCAGTGAAATTTTCGCCAACGACATTCGGCTGCAGCTTTCAGTGCATTTAGGAGCCTTTCTTCAACCTCCTGTTGCTGAGGCCTTGTTTCATGGCTTAGCATGGGCCCATGGGAAACTGGCAGCCTTCTTGGGGAAGAGGCCTACTTCTGCTTCCGCAGACTTTCAAACAGCAGGAAAATTGAAGCGTTGCTGGTGTCTGTTCCAGTCATGTTTTTTGAGGACAATCACAATCTGCTGACATTGTTAATTTATTCCAAACCTAAGGGCTTGAGCACTTTTGAGTGTAACATCAATGTTCTTCAGTCACCTTTGTATTCTTTTTCTCTGCTACAGGGAAGGATTTTGCATTGATTCTAAAGAGGTTGGAATGAGCAGACTGACAGAGCAAATGAGTGGGTCCAGTGCTGCCTGTTTAGTACAGATCAGAAGGAAGAAGTGGAAAGGGAAGGAGCTGATATTCAGGAGTTCTGGTTTAAGGAAGCTGAATTGCCTCAGGGAAACAGACCAAGGAAGCAAATACAACATAACTTTTTGTCAAATAATTGCTTTCTGAATTTTTTATCCTTAGGAGTCACTGCTTCTCTCAAGTCGTTATACTCTTTCTAACAATATACCCCCTCCAGGAAGCTTGAATTCTCTGACACAATTCTGCTCAAGAAGAGGAAACTTGAATTTATATAGTTTCATTATTTATATGAAACAATGATTTAATGTGTTTTTGTTTTTTTTTTTGGGTTTTTTTTTTTTTTTTGGTTTTTTTTTTTTTAGCTTTAACTTTTGTAGTGCATTCATTCTGCCTAGTTTCTTACTAAAAGTGTAATCTATTTGGAACATTATTAAGAAATAAATATTGTCTGGTGACACACCTGTAGCAGAAGTAAGGCTTACCTAATTCATTCAATTTAAGTAAGCATGTCCCATCATGTATTCCTCTGGTTTGATAGGACAACTTTTTACCTGTAAATTTTTTGAAGGTTTTCAGGCATGACTGAAAAAAATTATAATTACAATTACTTACAATATATTTCATCTCGTTGGTACAGATGAAACAGGCTAGATTACAGAATGTAAAAACAGTTTATTAATCAAACCATGAACACTTTACAACATGTTTATTTTTAAAATTAAAGTGTTAAGAGAATTTTGTAAGTCTCCACGTATTCACATGAAATTTCATGGATTGAATTATTCCAGGTTAGTACACTCCTGTATAGCTCAGTTACAAACTATGTTTTCCCATATGCTTTTAAAAAAGGTTATAAAAAGAATAAAGTGCTTCATCATAAAATAGCTTTAAATTATATTTCTTACCATAAAAATCTGGAATCAAAATTGCTTTTCAAGATGATTACCCTTAATTCATTAAGATATGCGCTTAGGTAGTTTAATTAAAAGACTCATGTATTATGTGCTTGAATAGTCATATAAAAATGTACTCCCTTAATGGACTCCATGGGAACATGAATGCAGCACCTGTTTTTTCAAAGAAAAAAAAAAACAACCCCAGAACCAAACCTGACTTTAAAGCATTCTAACAGCTGAAAAGGAAAAAAAAATGCTGACAAGAAAAATTCTGAAAGGTCATCAGTTTCCTTCTGTGATTACTGCAATCTTTTGAGTGAAAATAAAACTGGTTTGTGAAATTGTGAATTTTGTGTTACCAGCACATAGGGTGGTAGAAAGCAAGAAATGCCAACTGCTACTGCCTGGAGGAAAAAAAATTATAAAATAAACATTTTAAATGAAATCTGATTAATTTTTCTCCTCTTTCCCACTAGAGACATTATGTTTCAAGGGGTGATACACATCAAATGCAGCGTTTCTCACATACAATAAAACAAAAGGGAAAGTAAATTGACAGGCTACAAGAAAACTTCACCTTTATCTGACCTAAATTCCCACCAAATGCTGATGATCTCCGTCCTGACAAAAGATACAGATTTGGACAAAAAAAAGCAGTTGGCTCTCAGAGGAAGGAGAAACTGGGAAAGGAGTGAAGCCCAGGACAAGTAGTGAGCACTCTTGAGCTGGCAAACACAAGGGGATTAATGGCCAGCAGCCAGCTGGAGGGAAAGCTTTCAGATACAGTGGCTTTTTCCCTTGAGGGAGGAAAGCTAACGAAACACCGAGGACAAAAAGAATTCCAGAGACATTTGCCTTTTTGTGCCAAATCCAAAGTAGCCTTTTTAATGAGCGCTGTCTTTTGCTCTCTCTTGTGAAGTTTGAGTTTCAGGGTAGCCAGAAATTGGCAGATCTTTCCAGACCTCTCCCACCTGTCTGTGGATAGTTGTTCACCTCCAGCTTATGTTGATGTAAAAAGCAAAAGCCCTGTATCTAAGGTTATTCAAAGACTTTGATTTCCAACACAGTCTTGGCTGTGGAAAGTCTTTTAAAAAAAGTTTAAAAGGGGAACAGGCAGAAAAGCTACCTGAAAATGCACTGTGGAAAGAAACTTGTTGGCAGTTGGGATAATTCTTCTAATTACCATCATCACCTCTCCGAAGCAGATCTCTGTTCCATTGGGCACTTGTCTCTTTTCCTTAATATTTTCAAGATGTAATAAAGCAGGATGTATTTATACCCATGCTATGCATGTGCATTGAGGAAGCCATCAAAGTAAAATGCAGGCATTTCATCAGATAACCTGAGGAAGTGACTGTCTGGCATTGGGTGTACACCAAACAGAAATAACTGTTGTACTAAACTGAAATTAACAAAACTTTTGAGAAGACAAAAAAAATCTTGAACCATACAAAAAGCAAATGTTTACCTGATGAATAAAGGCCAGAATCACATCTAACAGGAGTTTATTTGAAGCAGGTAATAGCCTATACCTGCTTTGCTAGAACAGTTATAAGACTTCTCTACAGTCATAACCTCAAAAGTGCACAAATACTACCAATCTTCCTCCACCCTGTCATGTTCAAAATAGTATCAGAGTTGGCCACTGAGTTGGTCAACTTACTCAAAGCTGAATGGTGTCTAAAAGTAGAATCTTACCTTCGTTTCTTCCTCCAGCTGATGACTTTCAGCAGTACCTCAGGAAAATAAATAAGTACAATTGTGAGTCCAATTGCTCAGTTGTATTTGTACCGTAGGTTGAATTGCAAATTCTTTCTTGAATATTGAACAACGTTGTATGGATTTTCCATGATGTGTGAATCCCTTTCTTTTTACCCATTCTTCAGCTGGAAGCAAAAAGGAAGGGTGCTCAACTACTCCTGATTTCTGAACAACGATAACAACAAAGCACTGAATAAACCCCATTGGCGTTTACAGACAATGGATTTTCTACATATGAAATTCATTAATAATGCATTTGCTCAGAAATACTTTATGCAGATACTTCCTATAAATCTATCATCAGACAAGGCACCATCAAGCAATGTATTTCTTACTATTAAGTAGCTAAAGGGGCTACAAGAGAGCTGGAGAGGGGCTTCTGACAAGGGCGTGGAGAGACAGGACAAGGGGGCAATGGCTTCAAACTCTAAGAGGGTAGGTTTGGATTAAATATTGGGAAGAAATTCTTCCGTGGGAGGGTGGCGAGGCACTGGCACAGGTTGCCCAGAGAAGCTGTGGCTGCCCCATCCCTGGAAGTGCTCAAGGCCAGGTTGGATGGGGCTCTAAGCAACCTGGGATAGTGGGAGGTGTCCCTGTCCATTTCAGGGAGTTGGAACTGAATGATCTTTAAGGTCCCTTCCAACTTAAGGCATTAATGGATTAGCTAGTCAGTAATTATCAGAACCTCTTTTACATACAGGATTTATACAGGATTTTTTAATGTACATTTTCATTTGCTGAGTAATTTGAATTTATTTTGTTACTTTTCAGAGCCTTTAAAATAGGATTAGCTAAGGAATGTAACAACAACATAATTTCAAATAATTGGTATAAATAAAATCTCAGAATTGTGAAGTTTTCCTCCACATTGCATTTATGCATTCTTAAAAATAAAATTTAATCAAATAGTATAATAAAGAACCGTGGCTGCTGCTGCAAAATTCTGAACTTTAATGAAGCTGTGACATAAGAAAAAGAAATAAAGAGCATGATGAGACAAAGAGATGGTCCCAAGAGGCCAGTGATACTGTCACTGTTACAGCTGAGCTTGTCCATCTCCAGCAGTGAATGTGAGATGCCTTGCTGCATGTACATGTGAAATCTCTGCTTCCTTAAAGAAGGAAACAGTGAAAATACTTACAGTATTCCTGCCTGCCCCCACAAGTGGCAGATAAATTCTGGTGTCAGTACCTCAGCAGTAAGAACCATATACTAGCAGAATATAGATATTTGTCATCTTTGAAGACCAGAAGAATCTGCTTGTTGATTGATCAGAATCCATGGAGAAATGTCCAAGGTTTGTGTAACAAGCCAGGAACTTGAGTCCATGATGAGACCTTAATGGTATTTGACAAAACAAGAAAGGAAGAGCGACATACAATAATTACAATAATTACAATTCAAGCTGATGACACCTAGAGGAGAGTTCCAGTCGTAGATGGGAAGGAAAGGGTAAACTCTTCTTCATACCAGAATCTTTGCATAAATCTGACATTACTATGCAGCACATATTTGTTCTGTGTAAGCTTTCAAAACCCCCATCAGGCAGCTTGTGCATCCAAACCCATTTCTCATGAAGAAAAAAGGAACCCTACCAGATCATGGGGTTTTGGTGATCCCCTTGCTCAAGTATCTCATTATTCTAGGGCAGGATATGTTAATTTTTGAGGCAAAAATTCTCATTCTGAGCTCATCCATCTACAGATGTATATCGTTAATCATCTAAAATTTGTACAAACTGTCTTTGATCTTTTAAAAGAACTTTTGAGAGGTACTAAAGGATCTATCAGGAATACTGTCTTCCCTTTAGTTGAACTATCTGCCTAACCTACTTCGTTGTGAGGTCATGACATTCTTCAAACATAAATCAATTTGAATCCATGTTTTAGAGCAACAGCTTTGAGGTTTCAGCTGGGTCTGTTTGTGCTTTTGAAACAATGTGCGGAGTGATTTCCCTACATGTGGTTTGGTTCACCTAGACGCCACCTTGTTACTTTTGTTATCCCATTTTGATAGCCCAATATATCGAGTGATGGCCTCTGTGATGAGAAAATCTGGGTACAGGGGGGTGAACAAGAAAGCAAAGGAGTGACAGCATGAAAGGCAGTATCACAACCTAAAAAATGCCTGCTCTTGATTTCTTTCCAAGCACTGTGGTCAGAGACTGTTTTAAGGAAGAAAATAAGATGGCCTTGTGGAAAGCCTTCTGCATACCCCCAGGATAAGAGAAAAATGCTTATTTAAAGCCTTCACAAATGGATTATTTAAAGTGCCAAACAAGAAAAGATTGACAGCAAAGCTGAACTTCTAAATAACACAAACCAGATGGGACACTTGTGAGAGACAGGTTGTATAGGTGTTTAGAAGGAAAACTTTTATACAACAGTTTCTGAAGGAAAACTGGCAGCAGGACACACAAGGAGGGATGTGTGGTCAAAGCAAAAGGCTCTGTGGAGATATTCTCAAAGCAACACTTTGAAAGCAATGAAACCTACATTTGTCACAGCTCAACACATCCAAGAATTTTCATCCTTATGCATCAAGTTTAAAAGCCCAACCCATTTACTGACACACCCATTTACAACTAAGTTATTTATCCTAAAATGAACCTTATCGGAGTGTTTACATGCACAAACCTTTGAACTATCACTGCTGGATTTTAGGAATCAAACCCCTATTGCAAAAATGAAGGACACAGACCTGTGAAACTTTGTTTGATTGACCATAAACTTAAGAAGAAAATGTTGCATTGAATTACATTTTCAAAGTTGTTTTGCAGTTTTAATGTTTAAACCACACAATCCTTATAGAGGAAGAGAAAGTTTGACAGATGCATTTGAAATAATATGAGAATATTGGTGAAAATACTACAAAATAAAACCCAGGAACAATTAAAATTTCAAAAAATATTTCAGCACAGCCTTTTGAATCCCTTGCACAAACACTTGTGTGCGAAAATTCAGTCAGTGCTGTGATTTAAAAAGAAAACACTTAGTCTCTCTAATAATGGCAGAAAACATGCTCACACCTGGGCTGCATTTTTTCACCTCAGCCTTTAGCTTCCATAATTACTCATTACTGATGTTCATTTTAACCTCAATACCTCTTTTCTGTTTTTCCCCCTGCTATCCTCGCTTCAAAACATACCAAAGAAAAAACCCTCCCATCTTTAGAACTATAACCATGTAAATATAGTGCTAATTACATCATCTTGTTACCTTTGTCCTGTCACTGGTTACACTCACTTGTGCACTGTCTGAAGTTTCCCTCTGGTTCCAAAGGTAGATGTGCTTGGATGGAGCATCCCTGGTTCGATGGGTTTCCTCTGGAGCTGGGACTACTGTGACAGTTCCTGTGGCAAGGCCAACCTGATCTTCAGGGAGGCCAAAGGGCATTTCCATGAAAAAGAAAAAATAAAACAGTTATGAACAATGATGAATGTTTATTATGCTCAAAACTGCAAATTTTGGAGCCAGAAGGTTCTTTAAGTAGTGCCTAATCAAGGCAACAGAAAGGATGGACACAAGAAGAGGTTCATGGCAAAAATACTGTTGAAATCTTTAGAAAAAGGGAAATACAGGGCTGAAACTGAGAGGCGAGAAGCACATTTGGTCTCCTGGTCTGTTAAGATGCTTCCTGGCTTTGTTTTTCTAGGCAATATCATCTGTCACTGCTCCACCACTGTATTATTATAACACTATTTAAAAGTGAGTTTTCTCACCAGGCATCATTCCAAGCCCTCACATCTGTGACTTTTATCTTGCTGCATGTTTGCTTCTAAATTTGAAAAAGGTATTTAGCTACAGGTGTTAATTCCTCCCTGGTTTAGCCCCAGGACCATTGTAAAATCAAACCTTTTTAACTTTGAGCAAAGCTGGGTATATATTAACAAAGAATACATTTCATGCAGCATTATTAAATGTCTTTTTGCAGAATAAGGAATAAACCAGACCATTTCAAATAATCTTAAAAAAAAAATCTTAATGCTAGAACCTTTCCCCAACTAAATACAGTAAGAAAATCACTGTATTGTTTTTTTGAGAATAAAATGTAAAGAAAGTTATGACATTCAATAGATATTAAAAGTACTTCTTGCTTCTAATGAAGAATATGTCTTAATGAGGATGCACTATAGTTTCACCTTTTTACCTTCATTGTCACAAGAATAATGTTTTAAATGCATTTCAGATATGAAAAGACACATGTAAGACACTGATGGCAATTCCATTTTTTACCTTAGGGCTGAAACTGCTGAATTTTGATAAATTTTAAAACAAGACACCGTGCCGTTTAGCATTAAATCATCTTCTGAACAGAAAGCTTAGCTTCCATATTTTAGTTTATTTTAAATAAAAACAAAAATTACAAATCAGAATGGTTTACCTGTCAGCTGTGGAGCACTGGGGTCAAGAAGATACT
Source organism: Chamaea fasciata (assembly GCF_029207755.1). Taxonomy (NCBI): domain Eukaryota; kingdom Metazoa; phylum Chordata; class Aves; order Passeriformes; family Sylviidae; genus Chamaea; species Chamaea fasciata. Next base: position 145,002,195 of record NW_027094086.1, read on the forward strand.
CCTTTTCTGCATCTTCCTTGCTTTTGTACTCCTTTTTCGTAGTCCAGTATCTACTATTATTCTGCCTGTTTCTTTTATTCATGGGATTTGTAAAAGTTCTTGGTATTCCTTGTCCTTGGCCTAGAAGAATCTGTTAGTAAAAGATCCTGTAGCTGATGCCTGTGTGTTGTATGATTCTGTAGAGGATCATATAATACACAGTCATCACAGAACAGAAACTGCTCTTGTCTCTTGTTTGGAGGAGCAGCCCTAAAAAGCAAAAAAACCCCAACCAATCTTGAATAATTATTGTTAAAAATGATTTAAAACCATACATATTAGAGTAAATTAAAAGAAACTCTGCACTTAGCCATTACTTTTGAATTGTAAAATGCTTTTATACACATACAACTCCAGTAGTTGAAGCCTAACATGCAATTACCGTAATATGAAATATAAGATTGATGTTTCTGACACGTGCTAGTTTTAACTTATAAAAAGTCAAATGAAATCTTTGATTTATCATTTATATTAAATAAAATAACAGTAATTTTAAAGTTTTAATTACTGAGCTCATAATTATTATATTCAATAAACTCATTATGAACTATAAAAGTTTGGCATGCCCAAACACATTTTAATTTCATATAATTAAAAACAATCCCAAAGGCTAAATTTGCCTTCCTGAACACTGAATATAAACAAGAATGTATTATTTTTATACAGGGAATGGGCTTATCTACCTGTTCCTCCATTTCTCCCCATACTTATGTTTTATTTTAGGAGTTGTAAAATAGTACTAGGTAAAATCGGGATGTTCCATTGATAATCTTTAGCTGATTTGACAAGTATAGAGTTCCTTTACAAGCAAACATGCACAAGGACTTCAATAAGATTTCTCAGGAGAAACAGCCTCATCAATAGCAGATAAGAAAGCTACAATTTCTGTTGTTTTCTCCTCAGGATCCCGTGGAAAACAGCTTAACATCTGTTCCATGCGCAGAAGTTAACTTCGGATCCATAAATCACCAAGTCTGTTCCTCTCCTGTCAACCTCATTTCACCCTCACTGGGCTGCCTGCAATGAACAGTGAATGGATTTTAAAAAAATGGCAGGAATCACAAATTTCAAGCTGAATTGAGGAAAAGATGTGGCTGTAGCAGTGAACCCCACAGAACTGTTTTGCAAGATTAGCTCGTTGTAGCCAGAGAAGCCTGTGATACACAGAGCAGGGATGATGTTGGCAGCACCTGAGGCTGCTCTGCTGTGATCCCAACATCCCCACTGGTACAGCAGAAGGATGTGACTTGGTACCAGAGTGGAGGCTGCAGGGAATGAAGTGACACCCCTTAGCTGTGACAAACAGGAGCCACTGCTTACAGGGCTGTTCTGACTCACACTCACAGCAAGGTTTGGGTTGGAAGGGGCCTTAAAGATCACCTTATTCTACCCTGCCCCTGCTACGGCTGGAGGCACTTTCCATTAGACCAGGCTGCTCCAAGCCCATCCACCCTGACCTGGAACACTTCCAGGGATGGGGCATCCACAGCTTCCCTGAGCAACCTGTGCCAGGGCCTCACCACCCTCTCAGGGGAGAATTTCTTCCTAAACTAATCTAAATCTACCCTTTTTCAGTTTAAAGCCATTCCTCCTAGTCCTATCCCTCTGTTTCCTCTCCCGCTGTCCCTTAAGGCACTTGAAGCCTCTCTAATCTAAGGTCTCCCTGAAGCCTTCCCTTCTCTAGGCTGAACAGCTTCAACTCAGCCTGCCTCCACAGCAGAGGTGCTCCAGCCTCCTCATCCTCCTGTGCCATCCTCTGGACTCGCTTCTCCCGGTCTATGTCCTTCCTACACTTGGGAGCCCAGATCTGGACACTTCAGTGTGAGGTTGCTCCTTTGCCCACAGCCAACCGTGCACTTCTCCACTCACAGCTTGAGGTGGGGTGACCAGAGGGGCTGTGTCTGTGCTGCAGAGAAGCTGCAGACAAGGCACTTGGGGACATGGTTTCATGGTGGACCTGGCAGTTGTTAATGGGTTAATGGCTCATTGCTCTTACAGGTCTTTTCCAGTCATGATGATTCTTTTTAGCCTCTTGTCCCTTTTTCCCACACAGCCCCAGCCCCACAGCCCTGCACAGGCTCTGAGGGAAGGGTGACAGTGGGAGGTGTCGCTCCCATCTCAGAGGGTGGAATGGAGCCCCTGATATCAGTGATATCAATGCAGCTTGATACTGGTCACTGCCCATAGGGAAGCCCCTGGGAATGATTGCTTTCTGATTTTCCCTACCACTTCCTGTATCCCACTGTCCCTAGGCAGTGTTTTCCCCTTTAGCTCCATGTCTGTGTGGCACGGTGGGGATTAGTGAGCATTAATTGTGTCCCTCCATGTGCATTTGGATTTGAAGACTTTTTGCTGTGTTTTTCAATTTTTAATGCCACGTTCCAATTTTTTAACCTGGCAGGTAGTAAGACGGGAGGCAGGCCTTGTGATTTTCATAGATTTATAGAATTGTTTAAGTTTGAAATGTCTTGAAAAGTCCAGCCATTAACCCAGCACTACCAATCCACCAGTAAACTGTGTCTCTAACTGCCACGTCTACACGTTTTTTTAAACACTTCCAGGGGTGGTGATTCCACCACTTCCTTGGGCAGCCTATTCCAGTGCTTGACAACCCTTGACCCAGCTTGAGGCTGTTTTCTCTCATCCATACTGCCGGAAGAAGAGGCTGGCCCTCGCCTGGCTACAACTTCCTTTTAGGTACTTGTGGAGAGCAATAAGGTCCCCCCGGGCCCCCGTTTCTCCAGGTCCTCCATCCCCAGCTGCCTCAACTGCTCCTCACAGGATTTGTGCTCCACAGACTTCACCAGCTTCCTCACAGCCATTTTGGGTGACCTCTGTCTTTGGCAACTCCACAACAGAGTCACCACTAAAAGGAAAAGAAATCTTTATAAAGAGGACAGATGAAGAGTAGCCACTTGGATCAAACAAAGATCTTTGCCCCCTGATGTCCCATTTTTGTCCAAGGCAAGAAAGAAAATGGCTCAGGGATGTGGTAAGAATGTGTTTAGTACAGCCTCAGCTTCTCCAAGGACTTCCAACATTTTAAAGTGTGGTTTCCTGGGCCAGAAGCACTGCCCATGTCTTTGATTAGCACTGATGTGTTTCTTTCTGATCCAGAATTTTGTGAAACTCCTTCTAGTAGTAGTGTGGGCTTCCTCTGGCTATTTTCCTGGTTATTCTCACTTGGTGGCCCTTATTTTTTCACAAGGAGAACAGGCACAGATGGTGCCTCAAATCCAGGTGTGCAATTTCTTTGATTTTTTGGGTTTAAATACTTGTCAGAGTCCTTCTCAGCTGCTGCTGACTTGAGAGATTTGTTTTCCTGTGGAAGTGACATTTTCTGAGCAAAAGCAGTGAGGTTGTCCTGAGAGTAATCTTTTGAGCAGCATATAAATGGAGTGATTAATCCACTGGATGCACTTCTCTGTAATTACAAGTAATTACCTTAAAGTCAAATCTGCAAATTAGAATACCTCTCGGTACGGTAGGGGAAGATGTAAAAAGCAGCTGAAGTGGCTATCTTTAAAATGACATTAAATCACTGATTGTTTCCAAAGGCAGGAATAAAAAGATAAAATAACGGTTTTTAAAGCGAACTTGCTAGTTATCCTGAGACCAAGTATGATGAAGGGGTATTTTACTGTATAAACTTTTAAAGGTTTTCAGTACTAAATTTTAATTAGAAAATAAAGTAGAAAACTCAATTTTTTGCTATGATTTAAATGAAAGGGTAAATGCTGAAATATTTTCAAAACCCAACCCATGATGTGTAGAAAAATTGCTAACGTGTTTCCATATGGATATAAAGATACTGAAAATTACCTCTCTTGTGCCTATTTCAGTTTCAGTTTTATGCCCGAACACGATTCATCATTCTAGTGTCTTTTCAGTATTGCATGCCCTTTTTTTTAGAATCTATGACTGACTTTCCTAAAGTTTGTAATAAGCCTCCTTTCAAATAATGCTTGCCATCTCTTCTATTTCTGTCATACCTCATTAAGGTGATCCTGTACACATGTATGGTTAATTAAGGCTTTTCCTTAAAATAAGCCTTTAATCCAGAGGTGCTGGGCCTTAATTGAAACTCAGAGAAGATTAGTGTCGTCTCTTATTTTGGTTTTCACTTTTCCTGTACTTCCTACTGCTTCTAAGTGAAAATGCCTGTGTTAGCCTTAGCTGATACATGGCCAGGAAGAAATTAAAATTCATACTGCAGTCTTCTGGAGAGTAACCTGCCTTAGTAATTGCCATTTCTTATTAAGTGCCACCTTTTTACCAAGAGCCTCCACTTCAAATGCAAAAGGTTGCTTTAAACACTCCAAGGACATTAGCATAATGAACACGCTGCCTGTTTTGAAGGTAACTAGTAAGTGACTAATGATACATGGTTTTATCCATGTGTATGATTTTTAAATGTTAATTGTACATTTAAATAGTGCTGAAATCTTGGATTTGTCTCGAGTGATTGACTTTTACAGAATCCTTTTTAAGAAAACTTAGGAAAAATGAGGATTTTTAGCCACAGGTTAGCTGCACTCAGCTGAGGAACTGTATGTTGCGGTAAATTTTAAAACATTTTTGGAGGAGTAAGACATTCAACAGCTTCTGATCTTCTAGAAATGAAATAAAATGCATCAGCCAAAGAGCCAATCTATTTTCTTCTTGTAGAGCTGCAACTGGGCATGGTACTGCTAATTAGCAGAGGCCGGTGGCCTGCTGTCATCAATGGAAAGAGAATAACTTTTCAGGAAGAGCCATTAAATTGTGTGGGCTGAATAAATCTGATACAGAAACAGCAATACTGGGGCAAGGGCTTGAAACAAACTTTTCAGTAAAGCAACTGTAGTGGGCTTCACTGATACCGTGTCTTTACATCATGAAACTTGCTGCCTGTAATGTGTTTTTACACACGTGAAGTAGTCATGTTAAAAAAGTGTGATAAAAAATTGAATATAAGTGAAAGGAAAGCAGTACTATTGTGCAGGTTGGCCCAAACTGAGTGGTGGTTTCTAAAAGGATGTATTATAAAAGTGTTTATTGACTTAGTAAGTAAAGCCTGTACCTGCCCTGAGCTTATCCCTGAAAGGGTTGTTAGGTAGGATTGTCCCAGGGATGCTGGGCTGTCTCACTGCCCAGATATTGAGTAGGATGGGCAAACCTTTGCCTGTGTAAACATACAGATTTTTTTCTCCCACTGGAAATCAGGACATTTATGCTACTGGAAGCCTACAAGCCAGTATTCCTTCTGAGAACCAAGTGCACTGCTGCCATGAACAATGAGAGCCGAGTCCGAATGCATTAAAGAGGAATTCCAGCCTGAAATACTTCTGCTGACTGAGGAGGGCAGGTCTTGGCAAATCTGCACATATGAGCCTTGCCTTTGACTCAGCAAGGAACACTGTGCCACAGACCTTTGTAGTTGCCCTGTTAAAGGTTGTGTTAAGAGAACTGAGTCAGACATCCTTAATTATAAAAATACAGTGTCTGCTCTTTCTTCTCAGGAGCTTGAAAATGTTTTACCTCATTTGCTCTTTGTTCACATATATGAAATATGCATTTGCATTATGTATTTGCCATTGTTGTGTTATTTGCTTACTGTTTGCATTTTCTGTGAATTTCTCTTAACTGTCAGGCGTGTGCTTCCAACTCAGTAGGAAACCTGAGCAATTTTAGTTTGTAAGGGTAGTAGAGATGTTATTGGGTCTCGTTTAAAGCCCTTACAAGTCAGTGAAAGGGTTGCCACTTGTTTGTAGTTGAATTAAAAATCTGTTCTGTTAGTAAATATTACTTCCTGCTCAGGGAGAAAAAGCTTAATTTAAGGACGAATTTGTACATATACATTATTGGATCAAATTAGATTCCGACCAAAATGTGATTTCACATATGACCATTGATTTTTATTGAGCATATGTCTCAGTGAAAATCCTGTAACTCCAATTGTGCGCATTTAGTAAGGATTTATAGCTCTAATGTGCTTTTTATTTGTGAAAATGTTAAAATATTTTATGATAATGCATTGGCAATTGCTTAGGTAATGTTGCTGTAGAAAGAACAAAACATCGTGTTTGCAATATTTCTGATGCCATGTGTGGTACGAGGCTGGGCAATGTGGTAGACGTAGGAATGTTTAGTTTGGGATCTGTTTATGAAGTGCTGAGAATGTTCTGATCTGTAATTTCCGATCAGATTAATATTTGCTTAATGGAGACATTTTTCACTTTGTGGGAAATCTGTTTAATTGTGTAAAGGGTGAATTTTCTGCAAAAGTATAGAGTGCAAGCCTCGAATTCATACCATTGTCAGCATTTAATGCATTGATTTTGTTTCTTCCTTTCTGTTTGTCTTTGGAGGGGTCCTCATTCCTTGGGGATGAAGTAAAGCTCTGGTTCCATCACTGCAGCCTTCAGAATTAGCACTGAAAACACAAGATTCTTTCCCTGGGTTGATGAAAGTAATTTCTTGTTTGCTGTGTCAAACAAAGCATGCTATTTGTCACATTGTGGTTTGTGTATCTTTTAAGAAGCTTTCAACTTTGATCTGAGCCAAGGTACACTCAGTAGCACAGATGACAGAAGTAACAAACCAGTGATGTGCATTGTCATTCATACAAACTCTTTAAGTCAACAAATACTGAGACTTAGATGTAGAAAACCATACTGCTTTTGAGGGGGCTTGTGCATTCTTGTGAGAAAATGAAGACCTTTGCTTTTCTTGTTTCAGACAAAGGTGTGGAACAATTTATTAGTTAAGGATTCAGTTCAGTGTCTGCAATCAAAAGGTGCCTCATCTAGTCCAGATTTCTGGCCCTTGCTGATATTTTCTGGGTAAACAGTTGCATTTAAAAGACATTGTGGAGATAGGCTCAGTAGCACATAAAAGCTGCTTTCTTCAAACTGTCATCACAGAGGTTTTCAGAGCATGCTTTTAATACTTCCAGAGCTGGTGTTTGTGTCTTTTTCTCCCTCTTCCCCTCTCTCTCTTTATGTTAAATGCTATTTGAAACAGGAGTGTTTTTTAAAATGCAACTTTCACCTGCTTTTTACCTGATATGTCTGAAGGGAAATTAACCTTTTGTGCAACAAGGCTGAGGGCTAGAAAACTGTTTCACAAATGTAGCATTTTAAGAAAATGAAGAAAAAAAAGAAAATTACAAAAAAACAGCAGTAGTTATGAATGGTTGTGCAGTTCTGGAAGCTGCCACACGTTAAAACTTTCAGGTTTGATTGCCCACTTTGGCCTTCTAAGATTGTGCAAGGAATTTTATGCAGTTGTTTAGAACTTAAACCATTTGTTTAAATAATGTATTTCAGAAAGCCATCCAGTTTTCATCTAAAAATTTCATAACTTGGAGGAGGTTGTTTGTTCAAGTGATTAATCATCGTGACTGTTACTCTTTATTATATCTCATTTGAATTTGTCTGGCATCAGCTTCTCACCATTTGCTCTTTTTATGCCTCTCTCATCTAGGCTGAAGAGCTCTTTATTAACTGGTATTATTTTCTCCTTGAAAAGATACATTAACGATGTCATCAAGTCATCCCTCAATTTCTGCTGTTAATCTGAATAGATTGGGTTTGTCAGATCACTCTTGAGACATTTGCCTTGGCCTAGAATATTTTCCTGTCTTTTTTGCACCCTGTGCATTACACAGATTGTCAACTTAAGAAAATTAGGATACTTGGAAAATATAGTATTCTGTTCTTTGTTTCATCAACTTATGTAAAGCAAAAATATATCTTATTCTTGCTTTGTGTTACACCTTTCCTCATAGAGCAAAAATATGCAGAAAAAAAATATTTACAAGAAAGGGTGTTTTCCTATAATTTTGCTTTTCTCCTCTTGTATTTGCAGATGAAAATGTTCCATTCCTTAGAGGCTGCTCAGACTTCTCATCTTTGCAAAATACACCCAAGAATGATAAACAACCTCATCTGTGGAGCAGCAAGAGGGAAAAGATGCCTCTAAAGAGGAACATTTCAGTAAAATAATAAAACTTGCAAATACTGATATAAGGAGCTTAAAGGAAACTCTGAGTAGAGCTTAATGTCTGGCATCAGGATAATGTAGGTATAATTTATCACTTGTGAAATATGGTGCTAAGTTAAAAAATCAATGAGGTAAAATAATTCATTTCTCTATACTGTGTAGGAAAGAGATTGGGATGTGGAAGTGAGAGGTTGTTCTATAAATCCCATAGGGTTTTTTTAGACAAGAAAAGTGAAGAGTTCATAGGACCAGGAGAAAATACATGGGCTAAATCCTACCTTGAATAGGTTGTGAGTGACAGTAAAGACCACAAAGCAAAGACTCTTTTCTTCTCTGATGGGGTTTTAAGGCAAACATGAGTAAAGCTAGATGACAGCATCGGTGTGTATTGTCAAAAAATAGGGGCTTATTATTATTTCGAAGCCATTTGCTTGTAACACAAGTGTAGTTAACCTCAAATACTTTAGAGGAAATTTGAAGAATGTTTATAGTGATAACATGCTGAAAATACATGGGGAGTCACCAAGGCACAGAGGGAACACAGTGAGAAGACAAAGAGCTTAGGCAGAGACAAAGTGTTTTGGTAGCTTAGAACTCCAGCAGAGCAGATCATAAGGAACCACTTGCCTCAGTATTTGCTATTTACAAAGAGCAAGTGTTGCCAAAAGCAGTGATGTTTATACACGGTTTGCACAACCCATGGAATTAAATGACAGTGAAAGTCAGAACATGTGGCATTTGTCCAAGGAATCTGAAGGAGCTGAAGAATTGCTAACTGAATTCCTATTAAAACTTAGGTAATTAATCAGGAAAATGTGTTACAATAGAGGAAAACTGGAGGTAGCCAGCTTCATACAAAACCATGTTGGCATAAGTGGTTCTGAGAATGCTTCCAGGAATTACAATGGTAAACTTATTTGGTGTCAGGAAACTTAATTGATAAAGTCATTGAAGGTAAAAGACCCAAAACTACCAAGAGCCTGGATGGAGTATAATGCTAAGGAAATATAACCCTGATTGTTGCAGTAGTATATCTTGCTGCTCCAGCCTTGTAGCATATTTCAAAGATTAACAATTTAATGGAGAAGTTTACAAGTACATATGTAGTTTTATCAAAAAGACCTGAGTTCCACAAAAGATAATAGACAAAGTTTTTCTAGAGAGGCTAGTAGCACAGCTCAGCAAAAAACCCCAGAACTTAATAGTTAAGGTGAGACTAATAAAGCCAATGAGGGGGAAAACTAGGTTGGTGGCAGAAAACAAAAGATCTCCTTAGAAAAATAGATCAGCGGGCTATCCAAGGATCATTGTAGAAGTGTTTAGATGGGTTTAAACTGCCACAGAGACAGAGCACATGCCACCTCTTTTTCTGACAGGTGTTACTCCCTGAGTTGCACTGTCTGTCCCTTCCTGTACCTTCCCAAACCATGGAGGTGTCACAGACCTTCCTGTGCTGTACCTATTTTGAATCTGATTTTTGAGGAGAGGCTAGAAGTGGTGACTAAGAACATCCCAGTTTGCAGATGAAACAAAATAAAGCATTTTCTCACCATGTTTCTAGGATAAAAACCCAACCTCAAACACAGGAAGGTTCAAGGGGGAAAATGGAAATGATTAGAGGCATGTGGGGAGCTTCTTTCCAAGTAAATTAGCAAGAATGGTCCAGATTTGCAGCTGATGAAAACTGGCACAGTTCCATGGGAGTCAGGGCACTTTGCCAGTTTCCACCAGCAGAGAACCTACCCCAATGTGTTTTTAATATGAAAACCAGGGCGATTATAGTAGAGACCTGGAGCAAAAGACTGACATAATTATGAAAGCAAGGCTGTGCAAAGGCTAGAGGGTGTGTATTTAGAGATGTGGGGTGTTTTGAGTGCTGGATAGGATCAGTTTTTACAGTCAATGCAAAGTTGCGTTCTAGTTTTTGCTGCAGGATGCGGATTTCTTCTGTCATATCCCACTCTGCTCCAGTCTAGTCCTTTCTCCTACCTTCTCCCAGTTCCAGTTCTGGCATCAGGGAGGGTTTTTATCTATTTTGCCTAGGCACACAGAGCAGAAGGGGAGGACTGAGAGTGCAGTAGGCAGTTCAAAAGTCCATACAGCTGTCAGAGTGTTTCTGCTCCTTTGCCATCTGCCCAAATTAGCTTCAAGGTGGGGTACTTGCCTTCTGCCTCTAACTCTCTGCAACACACAGATGTAGCAGGAGCTAGAAAATCTTTCTGGAAAACCAAGTTAATGCTTGTGTGGGTGGCCCACACTGAGCTCAAGGCAGGCTTGGTGATGTGGACAAACTGCCCGGGTTCACCAGGCTGTGGATCCACAGCTCTCAGGCTGTGTTAAAGCCACGGTTTTTCTGTTCTAAGTGCCTGTGTTTTCCTACACTGGTGCAGAAAACATTCTGTGTAGACTACTAGGACAAGAATGGTCAACTTCTGGGGGTAATATATGGTCAGTGGTTCCATTTTCAGAGCTCTGGGAAGATGGAACATATTAGCCAAGACAGAGGTTTTAAATCTGCCAACTCCAACAAGACTCCCTTGAGCACATGCAGAAGGACGTCCTCCAATTTTATCTCTTTTTCTGCAATTACCACACCAGCAATATCTGAGAAAGGCGTGTCTTGAATGTAGACAAAACAGTTTTTCCACTCACATAGAAGATTTTCACAGAAATTTTCCAGAGAAGTTTCTTCCCAAGACTGAAACCTGGCATGGAAAACAACTCAAGTTTGGCAAGGTTGTGAGCAACTGAAAATACATAATAAAGTGGTGTTAAACCACTTAATTATAAACACAGTTACCAGCTAAATAATTTGTGTAGTGATGTGCTTGATGCAGCTAATTGCACTTCCTGATACTACCTGAAATGAAAGGTGAATTAATGAGAGGGAAACACAAAGTTAATGAGAGTTAATGAGGAAAAGATCCGTGCAAATAGTTACATCCACATGGGGGAGAGAGAGAGGGAATCCCCGTTGCTTCTGTAGGGCAAGCCACTGCATGGAACAGTAACACCTTCTGTAATTCAGGGATAGGTGTTACTGAAGAACAATTTCAGATGACATCATTAATATCCAAAATTATTTTTTCCAAGTCATAGTGACTACAGTTGCCATACAACTTAGGATAAACCCAAGTTTTTCTCCTAACATTATATTGCACAATATCAGGTCTTTAAAGGGACTATTTCTTCTTCTAAACCACAAGTCATGTAATATTTTAGATATTGGTCACTGGGCTATTTGTGCATGTTGATGCCTGAGTATTTCTCATTTAAAATTGATTTTTCTCCCTTTTTTTTTTATTTTAAATGACTGTGAAATGCCTGTTTAAATGTGTATTTATTTTCTAGTTTAATTTTTTATTAGCAGAGAATAAAATTTCTTAATAACCCTCATATTTCTAATTAGAATTTTTCTCAGAAATGAAAGAACCAGCATAATATTTGTTGACTAGGAGACACAAATGCTGTTGCTAATGTGATGTAGCTATTGTGCCTGTGTGAGGCTTATGTGCCTAAGAGAAAATAAATATTTATTGCAAGTATATCTGTTAATTTGACAAGTATTATTGAATCTCTTTACATATATCATCTCTCTTGAGTAGAGCTTTGCATATTTTTTTATAAAATTATACTTTGCATTTGGAAGAATGAGTAAAATCAGACATTCTGTCAAAAATATGCTAACTTTTATGGTAGTCCATACAATTAAAAAAAGTAAATTGCCATTCAGGTTTAGCCTTGTCAATACTGATGGAAAGGTTGCTGAGTAGTTCTTGTTGAATGAGATTTTCTCTAATGTTTAAGCCACCAATAAAACCTTCAGTTAAGCCCTTCATAGGAAACTTAAGAATTGACTGATGGGAGTCACATGGTTAAATCAGTGCTTGTTATTCATAATTTATTCAATGGTTGATGGAAAAAAATTGTCCAATTATTTGACAAATACTGCTTGGCAAGATGATTTACAGAGAATAATGCAAGTATTTGTTGAAGAATTTAAAGTGACAAAAACTGCTAAAATTACGGCCTTTATTCTCAATGCAGTGATTAGAGCTGATTGAATGATATTCAGACAGTTTGACTAATTTTGAATAGTCCTTACACAGGCAATATTCCCATTGACTTCAGCTGGAATTTTGCCAGAGTAAAGACTGCAGGATTGGACCTTTGAGTGTAATGTCTTGAAAGGGTCCCTTTATAAAGCAGCAGCTTAAATTCTGAACTGCAATGAAAACCCATTTTCACTTTCCTCTGTTACTTTGCCTGTTCTGTGGAATTGCTCTGGATGAATGTTAATCCCATTCCCTCTTTATCAGCAGAGGGTGCTATGGGAGTTTTGTGCTCTCCAGTAGCCTTTTGTTTATGCACAGTTCAATCTAATTTAAGTTGAACTGACCATTTCAATGGGAGTCAAGTGTGTATTTAAATGGTGTGTGGGAGAGCCATAGTTTAATGGCAAACCATTTCCCTAATTGATCCAACTTAAAAAAGGGAGACATTTTAAAGTGGATATTTTCAGATTCCTGGCCTCTACCCCCATACCCTCCTAAATGGGTCACTGAACATGGTCTTGCACCTTTGCTTGATAAATGATAGCATTTGTACGTGTTTAAGAAAGGCAGGTTCAGTATTCCAAAACTAATACTTCTGAATATAATCTTCTGTGACTTTTAAAAGTTCCTGATTTTTCTAGATGTTAGTAGGACTGCAATACAAAAAACCCCAGTGTTTACAAAACCCTGATATGGAAGTGCTCAAAAGTGGGAAAATGTTTTTTTGGTAAGTCAGTATATCACACACTTTGTTACAAGAGTGTTAAGGTTGTAAAGTCAAGTGTAGAGAAAACAGAAAATACATAGACAATCTCAGTTCTGGTTATTTTTTCAATCGTACACCATCATCCTGACAGGGATATTAAATTACATGATTGCATAGCTACTTTTTTCTGTGAGATGTCTCTGCCTTTAACATATACAAAAGAGATCACTGAATAGGAGCCTTATGAAATGTTTCTTTTTATCTGAATTGCTCAGTGTGCACCACTGAGTTATTTGCTGCACACCATTCTGTCTAGCATTGAGTGCATGATTATCAACTTCCTCAAGTATCTTTCTGCATAGTGCTATCATAAGACGGTAGTTTATTAATCTTTTTGTAAATCATTGTTTAAATGTATTTTCGCTATTTAATGCACAAGGAAAAAAGAAATGGTGAAATGCAAAGTAAAAGAAATTAACTTTATGAATTTGAGATGCCTTAAACCTCTTACATTTCACAATACTTTACACTTCTTATCGGGAAAGCAGGTCTGTGGCCAACTTCTGCAGTTCTGGATTCTCAGCTCTTTCATAAATCAGAGCTGTGATTTCAGGCAATCTGGATTTTCAGAAAGCCAGGCCCAGACAGTCAGAGTTCAGCAGTCCAAAGTTTGGGGTGATCTTTTCAGTGTCATATAGGTTGTGGGCAAAACTGACCTGGTTGCAATACTTGAGGATTATATTCTTTAATTTTATGACCACATCTGCAACTTTCCTCATGCACTGCCTGTCTTTCAACTCCTGCTGTATGTGAGAAAGGGTCTTAAAGATAGCATTCTCATTTCCTGTACATTTCCAGCTGGGATGGGTTCCCAGCCTGCTGGCCTTTTGGTACATGGAATGAAACGGCTTAATGTAGATGAACATCTAAAGGTCCAAAACTACTGAGGTGCAGGAGCAAAGTTACGGAGGGATTCCAGAGTGCTGGGTTTTTTCCAGCCTTATTTTTCATAATGCCATTCTGTGGAAGGAAGTGAGACTTCAAATGTGTTGGAAAGGTGGCTGTAAAACTGCACATGCTGATTGCTTGAGACACTGGCAAAGACAAAATCCTTGGATGCACTGGACAATCTGCTGCCATTTGTTGTTCTTCATTATGTGGCCCAGTTTCCACTCTGAGCTTTGTAATTGAGCTTCTTTATCCAGTCATCCTTAAACTTTTCTGCCTACTTCTTATTCTACTGGGATGATTTGCAGTATTCCTTTCTAACCATGATGGAGGAGAGGGGGGATAGCAGACAGAGACAATATAAGGCACAAGAAGGAGAAAATGTACAGCTTTCATTGCTAGTGGGCCTGGTGGGTGCACACAGAGAGAAAGGCTCACCAAGCCCTGCAAGGGGATGGACCTGCGACTCAGGAGGACGAGGTAGACACACTCCAACAGGCTTCAAGTGGGTCCAGCTGTGCTTCTTGTTTTCTCTACAGTCGAATTTTCCACTCAGTCTCCGTGGGCAGATGTGCAGAAACCCAGAACTTGGCTGAATTTGTGGACATTTTCACAAGAACAACAGAATATCAATGCTATGGCAACTGCTGTGCCGTGTTTCCAAATCCTGATCTGAGTCATGGAGGGAGCAGTAGCATCTCCACCAAGCAGCTGTAAAAGGTATTTTTTACTTAAAATGTAAGGAGGAGGGAATAGGGAAAGAAATGTGTTCATCCTCCCAGCCCTGAGAAAGAGCAGACTACTTTAAGGTCAACATTTCCCAAAAATTTCAGCCTTAGCAATTTTCAAGTCTCTCAGCCCAAATCATTACACTTTGGGGAAGATGTGAACTCCTGTAAACAGTTACAAAGAGTTATTTTAGTGGGAAGTCTGAGACAGCCTTGTCTAAGAGCACTACCTGCTGTAAACAGTATCTTCTCTACTGTAAACTGTAGTCTTCTGCTGGTGAGAAAGTTTTGTTCCTTGCTTTTGGAGTGCCTCCTAAGCACCTTAGAAATACCTATTTTGATTAACCCCAGACCTTGCACAGATAATTTCTGTTTCCTCTGGAATCATCAAAAACATTTTAATGTTTTTTTGTTTTTGTTTTAAATAGCACTTTGAAATCCAAAGGTGATGCCTTTATTGTTTGAGGCTATTGCCAAACAGGTGTAAGATAATGAGTTCCCTGAAAATGGTTGTAATAATAGAAACATACATTGGATTCCTAAATTGAAGACTGCCCATTTTTCTTTTGTTCTTGATTGACCCTATAGCTAACCAGTGTGCTTCACTTCTGAATGTGTTTATCTGGAAATTTTGCTTATTCCTCATTTTCACAGTTGTGCTCTTAGCAGTCCCAGTAGTAGAATTTTCTTGTAGGTCAAATTAATGTAATTCTTCCTTACTGATCTCTAGAAGGTGGTTTTGCTCTCTAACTGCTAAGGAATAAGGATTCTATTGTTAAGGATATTTTTACTGTGGTATGTCTCTTCAGTAAAAAAATCAAATTTTTTTGGTTTTCGGTGGCTATTTAAGAAAAGTGATATAATACTCTTCTTAAACCTATTGCTGGAGGAAAGTATTTGACTTGCTCTTTCTTTGCTTATATTCAGTCATTGAAGGAGTATTTTAAGGAGTGATCTCTACTAGAACAAAACAGATTCAGAAAAAGTTTTTCTTATGCCCACTGAGAAGGTTAAGTGTAGCTGGAGATTTTTCTTTGTATGTAAATATTAGGATGTGTATGTGTTTTTACTACTGCTCTAACTCTCTTAAAGAGAATGTTGCTGAGCACTGAGACCTAAGCAGCCAGGAGAGACTAAACAGATGAAACTACTTGTTCATCAGGGGGAGCTTTCTTGCCAAGTTTTCCAGCACATAATGTGTGTGTTTCATTTGTTTTTACTGTTGTAAAAGTCTCTTTAACCTGCTTTTATGCTGGTTACAATAAGGAAGCTAAATGCTTTCCTAGTTTGTTCAGATCACTTGTAAAATTATTGGTGCCAAACTTAATATGGCTTTATTTTAATGACTGCTAAGCTCTCCTGCCATGCTGTGTGCTCTTATTTTATGTTACATCAGTAACATTTGAGTGAAACTGTCCTTGTATTGATTCTTGTGGTGACCTGCCAATCACTTCACTTCGCCTACACTCCTCCATGTGCGGTGGCCTTCTTTCTTTGATATCCTCCCTGTCAAATCAACAGCTCTTCCCAGTTCCTGGGATGTTTAACTTTTAGATTAGGCTACCAAAAGGCCTTAAATCTCAGGCAAATTGCATCCAAGTATGTTTAGTATAGATGTTTATCAAATCCACACTGTTTTTTTTCCATTCTTTGTCTCAATTATTTCTCATTGCATCCCACTTCTTGCATCTTCATTGCATCCCTTCTTCAGCCCACCAGCAAAGAAGATCCCCTATTTTAAAGGATTTTCATTAATTTTGTATTGTATTCTTGTGTTGAAAGCTTTAGAGCATTCTTTCCAAGAGGGATGGAAAAAGGAGGCGTTACAGAAGGAAAGACATGGGAGAAGGAACTGAAAGAATGAAAGAAGGAAAGAGAAAGCAGAGAACTCTATTGATCTCCCACAGAAATATGATTTATAACTAGAAGAGCTCCATGTGGAAGGAGTCCTTATTCCTTCATTACATAGTAAATGCAATGTGATATCCTTTTTCCAGGAGAGGGTACTATATCTAAAGTATACCTGTGAAGTATTTATCAGGTATAATACATTTGGATTCAGGCTTAAGCACCAAAGTGACCTAGAATATTTTGTTCATGATGATCCAGAACTTGCAGGAGGAGAAACCTTCCCAGTCTGAGTCTGGGATAGACTTAGATAACACAAGAAAATCAAAAGCCTTGGGTGTGCAGAGGGCAGAGCACCTACAGTGTGAACTGGAACAGTGCAAAAGTGAGCCTTCCCCTTCTGATAAATCTTCGTGAAGAAACTCTTTGCAAACGAAACAAAACAAATTAGAAAAATATTTTGGAGAAAACAAATTGGAAAATTTCATGTTTCTGCATATGGTTTAGTGTGTTCTTTAGTTAACTGGTCAGGAGGAACCAGGAGACACATGCAAGTGTGATTGTTCCTTATTTGCAATAAAGCCCCATAAGAACCAGGACTTAAAATTCCAAATCTCACTGATCTGCTGTTTCTATGACGCTAAAGGCAGACTCATTGGGAACTACAAAAATATGCCCCGTTCAATAAACAGTGTAGGAAATTCAATTTCTCCTGCTTATGGAAGCTTAGTCTAAAGACCACCTGAGGTCTTTAGGTATTGCATTATCTCTCAGTGCCTTTATCCAGGGAATCCCAGGAAGTAATTTATCTCATGATACAATAGCCTTCAGTCAGCAGCTTGTACCCTTTGTGCAAAAAGTAGATAATGGCCAGTACTAATGATATTGTCCTGGGAGTATGGGCTGTAAATCCCTTCCAGGAAGCCTGGCAAATACTTGGGTATTTGGCATGAAGAGTATCTGAGCAAATTTCATTCAGGTTATGGATGGCTTTGTGCATGGCAGTGACTGTGTGTAGATACTGTGGCAAAGCAGATTATTTTGAGCGGCAAACTCCATTAGTTTGCCAGCATAAACTCCGTTCATTTTGGTTACTGACCATGTTTCTCTGGTGTGCAGAAGTGTGGTGGTGAAGATTTTCCATGGTGCATTAGCAATTCCATTACTATTCCTGACTGATAATCAAGGACAGCTGACACCTTGTCATTGTGAATAGTATTCCATGATGCTGATGTTATCAGGTGGCTGCTTAATTCCTCATCAGTCACCTTCAGCCTTATCCTACTACTGGCAGAATAAATACACACCCTCCCCTAGGAAGCATTTTTGGTGCAAAGAATTTTCCGGTTTTCCATTTTTCTTTGCCCACTATCGTTCTTTAAAGGGCCCGTTGATGTCATGGCTGTATCATCCATGTAAGTGAGAGAACATAGCTGAGATTTGAAGTTTAAAAGTATGGAGTGTTTTGTTGCTCACTTTTCCTTGTTCTTACTATATCTAAAACCCCAAACCGGTTTAGTTTCTGTTACTTTTTATTTATGCTTGTAGACCTGTTGGGAATTACTTTCCTGGAGGTGTCAGTCTCAGCTGAAGGAACTGGGGAGGAAAATGCTGTGTGTTGCTCTGCACTATCCCTTCCCTCTTCCTCCAAGGCTTTATGTTAAAAAAGGCCTGGGGAGACATAGCATGGGTCTGGACATGGAGACCCTTGATTCACACAGTCTAATCTCCACTTATTTGATGCTTTCTGTTGCTTGAGATCCCTTGAAGGCTCAAAGGCAACATACAGCAGGTCAGCTTCAGATGGAGTTTGGGCTGTAAGAATCTGGACCATGAGATCTTAGGAGCTGAGGAATGACCACCAGAGTGTTTCCTAGAGATGTTGGTATGAATAGTCAGGAGCAGAGAAGCTGGGGTTTTTTTGTTAATAACTTGAGGCATGTAAAATACTTGAATAGTAAGATGGTAACAGCACTTCCCAGCATCTTGTGACTTACTTTAGATTGGAATGGCCACCTTAGAAGAAAAGCTCTCTATTCCTTCAGACTATTGACACAGTCTGCTCTTTATCAGATCTTTGCCACTATGTTTCTGTTTATCTGCTGTAATCGAGCTTGTAAATGAATTGAATAAACTGGAAGCCACCTCTGAATAACATAACAATTTTTCTTGAGTATCTGAATCTATGACTCCATGGGTGGGAAAATGCTTTCTTATGTTGTCATTAGGAAGTGGTGAAAATCTGTGCAGTAGAAGAACTTGGGTACAGTGTTTCATGGCAGTTACATTCTTTAATGAAAAAAAAAAAAATGATGTCTTTGCAACCTGCCCAGCACCTTTAGATGGATTTTTTTTTTCAGGTAATAAATATTTTCTATATCCAACCTTTAAGCAATGACATGATGTTTCATAATGTTGCATTTTATTGGCAGCCCTAAAACTTTTCTCTTCTGGGAAGGAACTTCCCAGACCATATTCCCACAAGAAGTAAATTTTAATATGTATCTCCCTGATCCTTTTTTTCTTCTGTTCAAAGAAAATGTCAGGTCTCTTTACAATTGGCCAGGAAGCACTTGCAAGAGGTTAAGTGATACAACAAATATTCCTTAATTGAGTTTAGATGCATTCCATGCATTTTTGCACCAGCATCAAAGAAAACATCTTTCCAAAGATAAGCAGCTTCTTCTCATATTTCAAAAAATCATCACGTATTTTCATCAAGCTTTCAGGAATGAAAGCTGCTGGACTGCAGTGTTGTCATAATAAAAAAGAAAGGTGCACACAGAGGTTCTGTGATCCAGAGGTGACAAGTGCTGAACAAACAGTGTGTGAAGACATCTTCCCACCCGACAGCATCCGTCTCCATCAGTTATTGCTCTTGTACAGGCTCAGATATGTTTGATCAACTTTCAGATGATTATCCTGGCAGGAGCAGGTGAAAGCAGTCACGATACTTTGATTCAGAGTAAAGTACAAGGCAGTTTGAAGGAACCTTTCATTAGCAGTTGATACTCTGTTGACAGTGAGATTCATATGAGGAAGTGGGGATGAAAACAGTTTTCCATTTCCCTCCTTTATGAGAGGTTTGGTTAGGGTAGTATGTGTAAGGAATTACTGCTCTCTGACTTACATATTAATTCATCTGGTATTCAGATTTATCACTGCAAGATATGAGTCTGGTTTGTCTGCACCTGATATTTCCAATTAAGTGACAGAGCTATTCTTTCACTTGGGTTTAGTTTTTTAAAAGCTGCCTTGAAACACACCTATTCC
Organism: Chamaea fasciata; assembly: GCF_029207755.1. Classification (NCBI taxonomy): domain Eukaryota; kingdom Metazoa; phylum Chordata; class Aves; order Passeriformes; family Sylviidae; genus Chamaea; species Chamaea fasciata. The sequence goes on from NW_027094086.1 coordinate 145,021,778, forward strand.
TGTGGCAGAACCAACGCAGTTCACTGTGAGAAATTTGTAATCACTCCAATGTGAAGCAGCTCAAACTAAAACCTGACCTGAACTTGTCCAACAAGGAGTCGATTATATTTGTAGCAAATATTTATATTTTGGGATTGGTTACTTGATGATGGTTTTGCTCTCTGAATAGACTACACTGAATTGTTGATACACATCCCAGAGTGTTCACATCAAGAATGGCTCTGAAGTATTCTCCCCTCATGCAACTGAAAATGAGCTCAGGTAAATAATGCACGAATGAAGAATAAAAAATTAGAAATCTAGTTAGTCTGAACAGATTTTGGAATATGAATACTACTTTTTTTTCTTTTCTTTTCTGTATTTAACCAGTTCTAGTGTTAAATAATTTAATTTTATTGAAGAATGAGATTTAAATTCTTGTCAGTACTGAAGCAGATGAAGTCATGCTAGTGAGTCGAGTGGGGTTATGGATTTTTAATTTTCTTTCATTCAAAGCCACATTAAACAAACAGAGAGGCATGAAGACTCCATAGTACAAATGAGAATCAGGCCAGCGATGTATTTTCATATTCCTAATATCTGTGCCTCTTTTCAGCATTCTTCTTGTACCTCACATCCTACCATTTTTGTCTTTTAATCTGTGTCTATCTCTTCATCATCCCTGATACTTCGTAACATTATTTGACCCTAAACTTTGAATGCCGCGACCTGGCTTAATTAGACATTAATTAAACATTATCTACAAATGTTATCTGCTGACTGTTGTTATCCTGTACACATTTGATAAAAGAAATGCCTTTTGGGTTATAGGTTTTTGCATTTCACTTTGGTGTCTAATCAAATACTCATATTTTGTCACTAATATAACCTCTTAAAATTCTCTCCTCTATACAAGGTACCATGATTTAAAAAAGTAAATAGATGGTTATGGAGACATTGGTGATTGCAATCTTTGCATTTCTTCCTCCCAGTTTCCTCAATGAGACAAACTCTCCAGTTAGTCTTAATCTTCCCTGAGCCGTGAAGTGTCAAGGGTGAGGTGAGATGGAACCACACTGGTGCATCGTGAGAGTTGAAGGTTGGTTGGAGAAATTGAACTGTGAAACAGAGTAAGAAGGGTACAAATGGCAACCAAAACCATTGAATGGATTTTTTCCTGTGCCAGATTTACAGAGTTCCATCAAAATCAGATTAACTCCTCACATGAATAAAAGATAATGAGGTAATGGAATAAGATTCTGCTTGGCTAGATTCTACAGGGGCTCTTCTGCATTTTTATAATAAAACCAGGAAGTCACGTGAATAATTTACCTATTCTGCAATACTTTCTCAGTTCTTACTGCAATTGAACAAAACCTACCATAAATCAATGTTTAATTACTTATAAAATTGTAAAAGGATTCCATACTTTATTCTGGATGCCTTTCCATCACATTCTTCAATAGGCATGTGAAAGTGGAGTCCTCTCTGGCATCAATAGATAGTTGCAGTGAGCACAATTAAATAAAATGTGTTTCTGCACACAACACCTTCAACCAACCATTCCTTTAGAGACAGAATCAGGGGCTGAGAGGCCTCAGTATCCTTGTGAGTGTTTTGGGCTTTCACACCCAAGTTCACGGTGACTGTGAGCCCTGATATGTTCGAAGTTTATTTTCTTTGTCATCCGTTTTTATGGTCTTTGTTCAGTGCACATGGAAATATCCTCCTGCGTTCTGACAGACTCCTTTAGCAAAAAGAGAAGAGTACAAGAAAAAAATCTTAAGCAATTTGTCTTTTATTTGCTTTAATTACAAGCTGCATTTTTTACTTTCCATTGTATTTCAGTGGAGAAAATTTGTTCTTACATTGCCTAGTTGTACCGTGATGCTCAGGCCAGCTGCTGAAAATTAAGCATTAGTCTCATGGGGGATACCTGGTTCATGATGCAAAGGGCATGAATAAATGAATAATCTTTACCCTAACTCTTGATACTGGTATTTTCTGACTACCCTGACAATGATTTTGAAAGTAATGAAAAGATTCTTAAAAACAAGAATCATTTGTGAGACACATTTTGTGAAGATATTTTAAATGTGAAATTAAAAGAAGGTATGCACTGAAAGTGGAAATTTTCAAATTCCAACCCAGACAATCCCACCAAACGCCTGATCCTTTTTACATGTCACAGGGTTGGGCAGTTTTAATTTTTCCTTTACAGACTCATTAGAGAAAAATTGAGAGTCTTTGATCCATAAATTGTCCGTATTCATTCTCAATGCTAAATAAAGAAATAATATAAAGTCCAAAGGCAATGAAAAATGCATCCATAAAACTTCCAGGTGCTATAACAGCTGAAGAAGATGGGTGTCCTCAAAGAAGCAGGACTTTTCATTCCCACAACGGATTTACTGGTTGCCTTGCAGGTTGTATCATTTCAGATGAAATTGAAGCAGCGCAAATGCATCACAGATTTGGGAACCCTGGATGTAAGGAGGGTTTTTGTTATGGTGAGATCCTTTACCATGCAGAAGCCTGCCCAATTTCAACTGATTTTGGATAATGGAGAGACATTACAGTGAGCGTGTGGGCATAGAAGATTCTTGCTCTAAAAATTTGTAGCAAAAAGCTGTTTTCTTTCACCTGCACTTGCTTCTGGCATATTCTTTTGCCTGCACAGCTGAAGTGATCATTCTTAATTAAAACCCAATAAAACATGTCCCTTTTTTCAGTGTGACATCCAGCGCTTCCCTGACTTTGGGAGAGGTCATGTTTGGAAAATGCCTGGTTGCTCCCATGCCTTTAGGATAGTTACACACTGTAGAATTCTTCATGTTTAACCTCATTTTTTTCTTTATTTTATTATATCTATTTTCCTTAACTGAGTTTGCATCCAAGGAACTTTTTTGGCCATCCTCTGAAAAACGAGGACACTCAAGGCTTTTCTTACTGTTTATATGTGTGGAAGTGTGAAGAGAGATAAGGCAGAAAATTTAAATGCCACCACTTGCATAGTCTTAAACTGTAAATCCCCACAAAGTAAGGTTAATTAAAGTCCCTCTCTTCACCAACAGACCATGCATACTCTGTCTTACTCCAAAAATGCCATGTACGTGGGGGATTAGTGAGTGTCTGCATTATCAGATACCTGGCATCAAGTATCCAAGCAAGATGTCCAAAGTTCTGTGATTCCCTGGAGCTGTTTATATTTTTCCAGCTGGAGTAGGCATTCACCAGCTCCGGGAAAGCAGGAGGGAAGTACACCACACCTCCAAATCCCGTTTACTTTCTCCTTTCCCACAGGGGGGAATCACTTTGTTGAGAGACAAGGTGGTTAGAAGTTAATTGCAATTTAATTACCCCCTGTGTATACTTTTGCAGCTAAAGAGAAAGACAACCTCTCGCTTAGTATCTCCATGCTTTCAAAAATAGCCCAGTGAGGCTTTTCAAAGAGGTCTGTAAAGCTGGGATGCACATTTTACACCTATAGCCAAGTGGATCCCTCAGTCCTGCCCTCGCAAATGCCTTGAGGCAGCAGGTTTTAGTTTGTTTTTTAAAGATGTTGTATCTCTGATTAAAATGGTAAGATTTCTGAGACCAAGCTAGAGGCGTCCATCAATCAATGAGCACAATATTAATGAAAATATTGCCAGGATTTTTTTCATTATTTCTAGGATTTTGACAGATAGGGTACAGTACTATAAAAACATGAAATAAAAAAGACAGCCTTCCTCCAAAACCACTTAAAATCTTAAATGCTAACTTAAGGGGAAATTTTCAGATAAACCTTCAGATCTAACCTATTCTGTGGCCATGGTCTATTTAAAATATGGCATAGTGGTTAGGCTGATAAAGACTACTTTCTAGCAACTCTTTATTTTATCATTAACATGAATATACAATTATTGTCATATGGTTTTTATTATTGCTATCAAAGACTGTTTTTCCAGGATGGTGTGTAATTGGGTTTTATAAAAGCCTTCACAGTGAAATTCAAATATTTGTCTGATTTCAAAAGCATTCATGTTGGTATAAAATTGCAGTTTACTCAGCATACCTGATACAGAGACAGAGTGAAAATATGTGTAACAAAGCAAATGTTAAACCCAACATTTTCTGGAGAAGATCCATGTGTAGTAGATGTGGCAGAAGGCTGAGCTTCAGGAATCAACTGCTGCTTTTTTTGTTGTTGTTTTCTTTTTTAAAATGTTTTAAATTCTTGTGTGAAAAGGCCTGTGTAAATGCTTGGCACTGGCTTGTTCCCATTTCTTCCACGAGCTCCTTGTTTAACCAGGACTAATAATCACTTAGCTTTTGTATGGCTGTGTTTACTCATGAAGGTAGTCACTATGAGTATTTTGACAGAGGTGTTTTTACGTTACATTCCTTTTTGAATCTGAAGATAAAAGGCTTTATTTTAATAACTGTCTAATTCCTGAAGCAACACTGATGTATTAAGTAACACCGTACACAAATTTTATACTGCCTTCTTTTAAAGATGCTAAGCCCTGAATGCATTTTACAAATATATATTTTCTCCTTCATATCTAAAGAAGAGGAAAGATGGATGCCGCTAGTATTTTTGAAATACAAGGAGAGTTGATGGTAACATGATACATCTACAGTGTTCTGCACGGCTCTGAACCCTGTGAGCTAATAATTTTAAATGCAAACCACAGAATTTAATCTTTGGCACCTTACAGGATAGTTTGACACTACCTGAACAAAGTTCTCAGGCAAAGTGACAAGAATATTATTTTGCATTTGCAATACCTTTTTGCTGGAATCGCTCTTAGTACATTGTGCAGATGGAGAAATTGAAATGCAGAGGAGAGGCAAGGCTTCAATGCAATGAGACAATAAAGTGCATCTTTAGGATGAATGATTTTTCCTAAATATATGCCCACATGTTATGCTGGCTTAGGGCTGAATTTTTTATTTGAAGTACAGCAGACAGTTCCAGAACTGAGACTTTTGGAATCTGTAGGTTTTCATTACTTTTTTTTTTCCACTGGATTGTGATTAACATCAACAGCAAAGACAAGAAAATGCAATCAGAAAAGAATAAACCTGAACAGCAGGTGGTTAACACTTCTACAGAATATGACATTTTCCATCTTTATTAGCGTTAAACTACCGAGTGACACCAGTGGTGATGGAAGAGAATATACTAGAAAAAGAGGCATTCCATATGCAGTTCAAGCCTATATGTGCATTGAAAAAAGAACATTGAACTCTCCCGAGTAGTTTTTAAAAATAGTGTGACATTGAGGGATGTTGTGGTGATTATGCTCTTTGACATTAATCTTCATGGATGCTAACTAAAGTTTTCTGCATGCAGCTCTGTGAAATAAATGTGCACTCTATGTGTATTTGCCATAGAATTCCTGCAGATTAACAGCTTTTTTTCACAAAAAAGCATATAGTGTTCAACAGGCACTTTAAAAATAGTATCTTTTTTCCTGCTTTTTATAAAGAAGATTTAAATTGTTCAGTGTGTTTGTACAGTCAAGATATTTTATTGATATCACATTCCACAGAGTCCAGCTTTGGGCTTTGGAAGGGACCAAATGGTTTCTGAATGTTTGTTTTGTTTTTTTTTTTTTTTTTGTTTTTTTTTTTTTTTTTTTTGTTCTTGTATTTTTTTTGACAAGATTAAAGAATGTAAAAGACTATTTGTATTAAACAGATTAGGCTGTTAGTAAACATGTCCCCTTTAAATTAAGTGGTGGTGAAGACAAAGAAAGTGCTTTGTTGTTGTCATATGGATTTGTCTTAAGTCAAATGGGCAAACAAGTTAAACATCAGTCCTCTTTAAATGCCTAATGGCTGTGCAGATTAAATCTCAAAAGGTCTGTAAAATGAGTAAAAAAATTAAATTGCTTTACTTCTTCCTGTCATTTACTTCGGCTAAAGCATTTTTTCTTCTTCCTTTTCTTTCTTCTTGTCTCTTTTTCATCTCATCCAGCTTTTGAGAACTTTGTTTTCAAACTGCATTAGCATACAGACACATATTAAACAAGAATTTCACTTCTCTGCAGTCTTGTCACTTGTGATGAATACATCCTTGCTTGGTAAGTGCTGGTGACACATCATTGTGGCAGTTTCTGCCTCTCAACAGAAGTATAATTAATCTTGCTATCAACACTCCTGAACTGGGGTAGCTGGTTCAAAATTTTTATTCCCTACAGCTGCTTTGTGTGGGGTGGGATTCCTTCATTTGAAATGGCTGCCTGTGAATTGTGGGGTTTCTGTGATTAGCTTTTCTTTAGTGCTGGGGGTGTTGATCTGTGTGGGAACAATAAAATGAGCAGGTTTTGTGCTGTTCTGACCTGGCACTTCTATGCCTTAATAAAGTGGGAGGGTGCAGCATATGATTCAGAAAATACTTCAAGTCCTAAGGTGGCCTCACAGGAGTGTAAAAGAGAATTCAAGGTATCCTTCTACAGATTCTTCTTCCATCCCACTGACTTCAGTGGGAATTTGGGTGGTTAAGTTCCTGCCAGGAAGACATCCAAAGCATGTTGCTTAAACACTCCAGATATGAGAGTGAAAATATTTTCTGTGCACGTCCAACAGCTGTCAAGCATCAGAAGGAGAGGGGACAGAATGCTAGCTTGCTATGCATTTAAAACTGACTGTTCACCAATATTCCCCCCAAGAATTTCATCATCCCAGCAGCTCTGTAATGATGAAAATCAACCAACAGAGTATTTGCTCCAATTGGATTTTCATTCAGTATATTAATGATAAAGAAACTCAACTTCATGCATATTAAAAGAGCCTTGATTGAAGGTCACAGAGGTGTTAGCTGTGGTGTCCTGGCTAAATTCCAGTTGGCTAATTACAATCTGCCTTCCTAAAACTCCCTTGTAGTTTCATTATTTAGATCATTATCTTTTTGTATTTAGTTCCAAACTCCTGGTAGCAGAGCTGTATTTTTGTTAAAGGGCTCTCACTCTTGAGCGTGTTGGGTTCTGGGAAGGCAAATGCTGAAGCCAACTTTAGTGCAGTATTGGTGATATGGATATGGGATTTTAATAGGAATATATCTAGCTCCAGAACAAAGGAACTGAGGCATGTTTTACAATGTCATGTTCCACTCTGTGACTGTCAATTGTTCTAGAATCAGAGGGCGCCCATATGGAAAGGTGTATCTTATAGCTGTTGACTTCTGGTTACCCAAACACATAATTTGACGTGATTTCTATCCCCAGTCTTTAATTTTTGAATTGTGTGCTACTCACTCCTGCTTACCTGATAGTTTGTACCTTTCTGGAAGGCAGCCTTTATTTTTTTGCAAAGGTTTGTTGAATCAAGAAGGTCAGATGGAACAATATTTTTTTTTTTTCTGACTGTCTTACATTAGGTGTTTTTTCCTAAGACATGTGAGCTGTCTGTGGCCCTTCTAAAGGGGTTGTGCTGGGAAACACAGGAATATATTTTCTGTTTTGTGGTGCAGAACTCGACTGCCCTCCACTCCCAGACAAGCTCTTGTTTGGTCAGGCCTCCCAAAGCTGTCTGTAGGAAAGAGAGAGGTTCTGTACTCCGTTACCCATTTGGTTCTGTACTCAAGGATCCATGTTGCAGCTCGCAGAGCTGATCCATAGAGTTAGGGGCTCATTTGGTTTCATCAGTATTGTTTTCACATTTAACAGGGGTCACACATCAATGGCGCTGTCTAGTAGCATCAGGCTGAGGTCAAATTTGGCTGTGGTCTGTACTGGCTTTACCACTACACTCTATTCATGGTCTTTGATTGCTGGAGGTCCAGCGTGAACACTGAGGAGAAGCAGTGAAGCAGCGATTTAGAAATGGGTTCAAATGCAGTTGAACTAATTTGCTCTGGAGATTAGGCCCATGCTCTTAATTGAAAAAGGGAAGGAAAATGATTTATCAATTATTCAGTATGTTTTCTTTGTGTGAAACACCGAGGGTTTTTGTAAGTATGTGTGTCTCAATATAGTGTTTTTATTGAACTATTAAATGTAATTAGAAACCAAAGGTAAATGGTGTCTCAGTGAGTCAAGAAAGCCACAGAGGAGCTGAGTGGTGTCTGTAGCTTTTTGAGCATTGTCAGTTCCCCAGGAAACCTACCTAAGGGTGATTAGCTCTTTACCCAGGCTTACTTCAGCTTGTTTCTAACTAATGATGATTTACCATTTAGCTAAATGCTAAGCAGCGTTTGTTTGACAGAGTGCAAAGTGCGGGCTCAGAGAAAAGCAGGTAAAGATTCACTACAAAGGGCCTGTCAAAATACTTCTAACATAGACTGTCACAGCATTAAACAATTTATTAATAAGCCTATTAATACCCAAGGATTTTTTCTGTGTGTGTCTTGAGGTTCTGTTAAAAACATCAGTGTTTAAGATGCTATCCACACAGGCTTAATGCCAGAGAAAGCAATCCCATTAAATTGGACCTCATAAATATTTCATGAGGTCCAATTTAAAATTAATCTTGGCATGAAGCCAAACCAGGCAGTATATTTGTTACTGTATTAAAAAGAAGCAGCAGATGAGGTACTTTTTCACAATAGTAATCTGACTGGATTTTTTGCAGCATCCTATCAATATTTTTAATAATACAGCTGTTAGCGTTGGCAGGAAGAAAAGCATTTCTTTCTTCACCCATTCATGCACAAATCATACTGCAACTAGTGTATTTTAAATGTTGTCATTCTAGAAAATTATTTTATTTTCCTGGTGATGAAATCTCTCTTTTTTTTTAAAAAAATGTCACCTTGTTACTTGAAAGTAAATAAAGAGTCAGATCTGTAAATTAACAGGGAGAGTGTGGGTTTCTTTGGGAAAAGGTTACGAAGCAATCAGTTTTCAAAAGGGATTTAGGCAGGTAGGAGGTTTTCAATGTGATTTGAATCTGAAGTATCTTGGTCATCTGGGAAATGAAGTTTAGGTTTTTAAAGTCATTTTGGTTGTGAAATTCACCTCTTAGTAGGCAAATTGGAAGAACTGTAATTTGACAGCTGTTGAGACTCAGTAAAAATATATTCCCAGGTATGCTAGAAATCTTCTAGGGAAGCCTTTATATATTTTTTTGAGACAATGTGTCCAGATTTTAATGCCTCTTTGAGTCATTCAGGACACTGAATCTGAACACATAAGACACAGGCTAAGAAAATAGAACTCATTTACTTTGCTCATTTAAGGGATCAGATGGTTCTTGGGGACTGACTGATGGGAAAAGAATTCAGGCTGCAAAAAATTACTGCAGAAAGAAAAAGTCTCCTACTCTTGGCAATAAACATCAGATGAGGTCTCTAAATATTTACCAATTTTGACAAGAATATTAGAGACTTTCTTTTCTGTCTTTCATATATTGCTTATTTTCCTAGTCTTTGTCCAAATTCTAGTCTCGAGAATTTCCTTTATATATTTGCAAAACACTTATAAATGTGTGTGTGAGAAAAGGGAATAAATAATAAATACAATGACAATATAAAAGCTTGTGTAACACTTCGTGTTTTATGGCTTTAAAGCTGGTGTGAGAATGGAGAAGAAAGCCTTTTATGCTGGAATAATTTCTGGGAGACACTGATAAGAAACAAGATTACAGGGTGTTTAGAGATGTGCGTTTCAATAAGGAGCAATCACCATTCATATGCATACGTTTCATTTAAATGCATTATATACACTGGCAGATTGGGAGGCAATCCTGAAACACTGAACATAATTTATTTGGATTTGAAGAAAGCCTTTGCTTTTGTGCCTTACAATGGATTTGATTTACTAAGTCGGGAGACAAAGTGGAAGCAAATTCAAATGGACCTGCCTTTGACTGAGGAGAGGGGAATAGTGGTTATGTGAATGTGGAAATGGACAAGGGTAGTGTGGAGGGAATGCCATGGGGTTCAGCACACCTGACTTGCTGCCTGAAATTCTTGTTTGGGGGTAATAGAGTGGAGGGGGAAGGGGACAGTTCTTCGGTGTGTGACTGTGCCTCCTGTCTTAGAGATGAATTGAATCCTCTTGTGAAGTCCTGCTCTGCCCCATTTACCACAGATGGAGCCTACAGACCCATCTTGGACAAGATGCCTCGTGTAAAAGTAGAGGAGGTGAATTCCAAATTGGTTTTTGTCTATAGGTGCGACTTGTCTCTTTGCTTGATTGCAAAGAGTGAGAGGCTTAAGTGGCCGTTTGACTTATCTGGACTGAGCCCTGTAGAAAGGAAGGAAATGAAATGCTTCCTGTAAGGAAAGGTGACTTTGATTGCACACTACTTAGTGTGGCAAAACTGGATGGGTTATGCAGGGCAGGAGCAAACAGCTCTGGAAACCAGCAGGGATTCCCTGAGAAAGGGTCACCTCCAGCTGACAGTGAGAGCTAAACCCAGCTCAGGAGTGAGATGTATGTGCCAATGCTGCAGCTACATGCAATAGTGTCTCAGATCTGCATTTCAGAGTCTGTGACATACAAATAAAAGGGCACTTAAGAAACAAGATGGGTTTGATCCTGCCAAAGACAGGCTTTTCAGGATGGGGAAGTGAAAGATGCAGGCTTTTGAGAAGTAGGGATTTCACTACTTCAGGGAACTCTGGCCATGAGATTTCTATTGTGTAGCAAAATTTGGCCAAAAATTTTGTCCTGGTTGTAGCTTTCAATTTACTTTCACAATTTTAGAGGATCAGAGAATGACTGAGGTTGGGAGGCACTTCTGGAATTTGTTTAGTCCAGCCCCTCCTGCTCAAAGCAGGGTCAGCCACAGCAAGTTACTCAGAACCATGTCAAGTTGGGTTTTGAATACATCCAAGGAGGGAGACTCCACACCCTCTTGGGCAACGTATTGCAGAGTTCAGTAATCCCTAAAGGTAAAAGCTTCTTCTTATGTATAAATGTAATTCCTTGCTTGTATTCCTTGTTTTCTTGGATACCACTGAGAAGAGTCTGGAACTGCCTTGTGTTCCAGCAAGTAGTACACCTCAGCAGTAGTACATGCAAGGCCAAGGTAACTCAAATTTTGAGTCTCATCATTGCTTTAGGCATTCTTTCCTGCCCAATCAACATGCAGTTCACAGTATCTTTCTCCAGATACCAGATTTAAGTCCCCAAATACAAGAATTACGTTGTCTGTCTGAAGATAATCAGCTTTTTCATATGCTTTTTCCGGCTTCTCTCTTTCTCATATCATCTCAGCAGAAAGAAATCCTGTTTCCTTTTTGTCCCAGGATGTAAATTCTGAATTAATAATGAACTTCCTCAGTTATGCCAAAGAATGAAGGGCTTCCAGTGATTAAGAGTGAAGGTGAAAGCTCATGCCTTATAAAAGAAAGGATATAATGGATTGAGATATAGATATCTTAGTTGGGTATGTAAGAAGGAAGAGAAGAAAATTAAATAAAACATCATGATATGAAAGCAGTTAATAAAAAGACAAATGGCTGTAATCTGGAAGCTCACCCACACAAAATGACAAAGAGGGTAGAAAGTCTGGAGTCTAGTAGCTAACAACAGGATGACTGTGATTCACCCAAGTGACTGCCGAGAAGGCAAATAGAAAGTCTCAGACACAGTGTTTCCAGTAGTGATAAAGGCTATTAATGTCATCCCAAAAAGCACTGATAAAGCCTAGGGTTGTTTAGCATAGTAAACACCGTGGTGTAAATGCATATGTCTTCTCTGTACACCCAGGAAGGGAGGAAAAACACTGGTGCTGATGAAACTGGAAGATGTTGGCATTAAAGCTAATGGGCTTAACCATCCATGACTAAGGCTGGCAACATGAACAATATTTGTATCAGAAAGAGCAGGTAAAGTTCTGGAGCCACCTCCCATCAGAAACTGTGAGGAAATGAGAGTGGAGTGTGCTCAGTCTATAAAGGAGTGTAATGCAGTAGATTATGACAGCTCACACTGCGTCCCAAGAGCTTTCTGCTCATCATACCGCTAAAATCACGACGGGGCATTCAGTTGCCCAGACATAGATATCTACTGCCTTTTGGGATACCTTAGGATGTCCTGGCTGTCCTTCAGCTGCCACTCCTATGTCACATCTGATGGGTGTCAGGTGGATGCTGCAGCATCTCTGGAATATCTCAAATGGCATTAGATCCTTATGTCTGGGCAGCTGAGCCGAGCCTTGACAGTCAATAGAGAAGTTAGGAAAGTTAAACTCAGCTGTGCTGATCTCTGCTTTGTAGGGCTGGTGAAACATGAGCACATGATGCTGATATATTGTGCTCCTCCATCAGTAGCTTTGATACATGTTTAAGGGATTTTTTATTAACTCATTAGAAATGAACGAATTAAAACTATATGAAGCATAGTTTGTGAGTTATGAAAGAAATATCTGCTGCTGCTGACTATTAAACCATGCTGAAGAAGACAATTTAGGAGCAGATGATTCTATACAACACAATTATTTTTATCATGGTCTGTAGTCTATGTTTTCCCCTTGTCTTCTGCAAATGTCTCTTCAGTAACCAGTGTTCTCCCACATTTTAAATTGATGAGTAAACAGTGACATCTCCAATCTAAGTTATAAGTGCCAACTTCCTGAGATGTCATTATAAATCATTTGTAGCAGTAGTTTTTTATGATATAAGCCTATTTTAGATCTTTGGTAACAGTGAATTTGCCTAAAAATATATAAAATATATGATGACTCCAAAGCCTACTGAATGAACAAAATTTGTTGAATATTATGTTGTTTCGCTGCGACTTAGAAAAAGCTATGCATATGAAAAAAGAGTTAATAAATTTCTGTTGACTGCAACATAACCAGAGTAAATTCTCCAAGAAGAGGTAGAGGTGCTCTTAGAAGTGGGACTGGCTGATATTTAGTGAAACTCTGGAGCTGATAGTAGATAAGTTTGGCACTCTATGAAAGGAGATCAGCATTCCATTCACATTGTCATATTCCCTGTTCAAAAGCAGACTTTCATCTTTTGCCATCAGAAGGAAAGTATGTGATTTTTGCAACCAGGTGTATCTCACCGTACGCCAATATTATTAATATCAACACATTAATAATATTACTAGATTATCTGCTGTGCACATGGAGCTACATAACATTTGCAATTTGATATGGTAATGAGTGTTTGGTATAAGTTGGAAGTTGAAGTAGATTTGTATCTACAATTGTGAGCAGTATCCTGACAACATGCCACTGATTCTCCATTATATGGACTAAGATTTATACCAGACTACCAGCACGCAAGGTTGCAAGCATTATCTTTGGCTATGTATTTTATAGAGGATTTTTGTTGAATAGAAGGAAGTTGCTTGATTCTAGATAAGATTTTCTGTGGAAATTATGGCGCCACAACTCAGGTAATTCCATTTGTAAGCTACACATGGAAAAAGAAAAAGAATTTGACTAGATGGCATGATGATGTCTACCTATGATATTTCAAGAATGTGTTCAAGACATAGATGATGTACCTATAATATCAGAACTTTTGTTTTTGGAAGAGATTTGGTGTCAGTTCCGGCAACGCTTTACTGTTGCTTCGATTCATTCTGTGGAGTTTCAGGGATGAGGCCATTGCAGAGTTGCAGGTTCACGGCTTTGCTAATCTCTGTCTACACTAGTGATCCAGATCTTTAATCCACTCATCAACTAAAGATATTTTCAATTTTTCATGGCACATTCAGATTCAGTTAACCTTTTTATTTTGACTGATTTTACGGTGTGGAATTTTCTGTGCCTTTGAAATTGGTTTCATTCCCCTCCTCCTTCCCCCCTTTAAAATACAGAAATAAACCACATTGGCTTTAATCTTATTTCCTCTGCAGATATGTTTTAGGATTGAGTGGTGTTACCCTATTATTCCTTAACTTGCAGTCCCCTATTTTTCCTTTAGTAGTTAGAGCATTCTAATATGTTTTACTCTACGTACATTTTCATATGCTCTTCTTCCGTTCTTATAAATACCAGGATGTGTCTTAAGAGATGAAGATTGTAACTCAAGTACTTACCTTCTAAAATACATTATTTATTTAATTAAAAAAGTAGAAGTTCTCTTGCACAAAATCCACAGTTTAGTCTGGGCTGAGTAATCATGAAATGTTAAAGCACAACAGTAGGAAAAGCCAATTTAGACCCATATTTTGCAGAGAGATTAAACCTACAATGTGATTACAATTAGGATTAATAGAAAACAAAACATTGCTTACATAGACAGGCTTAGGTTACAGCAGAGGAGCTGTTTTTTACCCTAATTTTATGGAGTTTATGTACTAGAGATAAATAAGTATTCTTAAGTGGAGTGAAAGATCTTTTGAACTCTCTCTGGAATCTCAGAATTGAAATTACATTGTTTTTCTGGTGTAGATGGGTATAGACAGGTAATGCAAGGCCAGGTGAATTGTATCAAGGAGGCATTTTATTAATTTGGCATGCTTACAAAATGCTTTTAATCTGGATGGCAATCAAAGCCCTGAGATCTGAACCAACGTCAAACCCTTAGGACAACCTTTGGTATTACCACATATCATGATGCTTGCAGAAAGCTGAAGAAATCTAGCAAGTATTGTGTGTTCAATGAGTTTAGCATACCAGAAACATTTTTTGGTTCCCCAAGAGTAAATTTCTGGGGAGAATTAGACATCCATTTTTACAAACACGTATTGGTACCATGTTTGGTTGCGATAAAGGATTATCTGTGGAAGAAAATTTTAAATGTTTCGGGTTTTAAATGTTGCAGGGACTATGAGGGACTCCATTCATGTGCTAAGAGGTAGGATTGATTACTTCTTAGACATGGTTTTATTATGAAGATCAAGATTTCTTGAAACAGGACTTTGTGATTTACCTTCTTTAAAGCCACATCAGCCATAGATACTTTCCCAAACATCAATTGCATGTTATAAGATGTGATGTCCATGAATTTATGCACTCATGCCAACCCAAGTGGCTTATATATCTACTGAAGGTGAAGTTTTTATTCCACAGTTGAAAAAGGAGAGGGAGAGAATTTGATAAATAATTGAGTTTGTTCCAGACAAATTGGGTGGTGCAAAGTAAGGAATATACATGAAAGGTGATGAAGGGGATGGGTTTGCCAGAGCTAAAGAGTGTAGGAGGAGATGAAAGTTGAGATGTGGCTTTGAAAGAAAGCTTTGAAAGAAAGAAGAAACATGGATGTGGGAGATTGGGGGAGATACACTGAGAGAGAGGGGCTATAGAGAGCTGAGTTTCAAGTGCAGCTGAGCTGGAAGGGAGAGTGAGAATGTGCTGTGGAAAATAAGAAATTGAGTCTTAGCAGTGAGGATGACAACAGAGGACACAAATGGAGATGTAGAAAGTGGAGAAACTCCTAATCTCATTTTATCAACACTTTGGGATCTTGGAAAAGAACCCCTGATTTTGCCTCAACTCCATTTTGAACCAGCATGCATATTGAGAAACCCTTATAGCTAGGCAGAGAGGGTTGCATTTTTGTTTTGTTTTACAAAGTGTGTGTGTTTGTTTGTGGTAGATACATTCAATTAATCTTTTAAACCACCACACTTCAGGAAGTGATCTAGTGTAAACCCCATAATTTTTATTCTTCTCTGTATTTTATGAATATGAAATCACTGACCGCAATTTCTTATGAAAAGAATATATTGATTTCTTAAAAATAGCTAGAGAGTGAAGATACTTAAAGAAGGGTTGGTGTTTGGTACCTTTTGAGATTCTTGGGGTGTTCTGCACACAGGCAGGAGCTGGGCTCAATGATCCTGGGGAGTCTCTTCCAACTCAGTATATTCTATGACTCTTTGATTCTAACTCACAGAGTAGAGCCTGTGAGTTCTATGCCTCTTGCACAGGTTTCATTTACATTTTTCTTTTTCAGGATTAAAAAAAGTGTTGGGAGAAAGCTGATGATTTTTTGAGCACTTCACTGTATTGCCTGCCTTCCATAATTACATTGATTTAAATCAACTGATTTACTCCACTCTGAAGCTGAGTAACCCTTACTCAGTCTTATCACACATATTTATCAGCACAGTTCTGTTTTGAAAAGTTATTGGCTGTAGCAATTACAGTCTTCATAATTTATGATATTATAATATAAGCTCTTTTTTTTTTGCCTGGAGCACTAGAATTTATTTGTGTTTTTATTTACATAACATTTATTACTTATGGAAGAGGCTCCAGGGGTAATGCTGAAGAGTAACACACGGAATGCATTCACAGATGAGGGGTTTTAAGGTATGTGCCATCTTCTTTGAGATCCTCTTGTGAAGCTGGCAGTTCTGAGTGGCACCCAGAAATTATTCATTCCTTTCTTCTTTTTCAGTGTATTCCTATTTCAGTCAACTCTTATATGAATAGCATGTTTCCAGCGTGCTTTTTCTGTGTGTATGTAGCATTTGGACTTCTGTGGACATCAATAGGGCTCTATGGCTCAACTTTAGTGTATGCATCCAGAAATACTCACCCAAAAAAATGGAACCATGTAGAAGTGTGTCTTGTGTTTGTGAACAGACTGTCTTTCTGTTTGCTGCTTTATAAACATTCCAAGGCTGACCATTTAGAGCTGTAAATCCTGAAAATTGAACCAATGATTGTTGATTCATTGCTTAATGCCTCCAGACTGCTGATTTGATTGTGATCAGTGCCCCTTCTTGCTTAACCTTTCTGTGTTATGAGACCTTCACTGTCATATCTGGAATCTCTAAGCTGTTGGTGCTCCATGTATCTTATCCTTTATTAGCCAACTAGACCAACATTAAGTGCCAAAGAGGAAAACAAAGGGTCTGGTCTTGCTCTGAGGAGCTTAACTGCTATAAAGGCGAAAAATTGTAACTGAATTTAGTAAAATGGCTCCCAGAAAAGTAGCTGATTTCTGCAGGCTTGTAATATGAGACTTTGTGTGATGTGAACCTCGTGCAAGTCCACTCCCAGTTTTTAGGATCTTCTCCTTGCATGTAGGGATACTTTCAATGTGTACGTGTGGTCCCAGGGAAAACAGCAGGAACACTAAAATGGATAACGGTTCTCAGGTTGAGCCTCTGCTCATAGTAAGAGAAGTGGGTGGATCCCAATGCAAACAAAAGCATGTCAGTACAAAACAGTGTGATTTCCATGGACACATCATCAAAATGAAAATCTTACTCTGTATCTTAAATTCCAATGGAATATCATGAGTTCTCAAAATGTGATCAATAAGGTTGCCTTAAAATATGACATATTGAAATACAACAGAGTGTCTTGCTTTTAAAAATGAATGGGATCAATACATTTTGTTTAGATGTCCACAGTCATGGAATTTATTAATCTTTAATTCTGAAAGGTAAGTGAAAGTGCCTGAGATGTTTAATATAATAATACATTAAGACATTCACTATAAACACAGTGAGCCCTATGCCCTTTGGATGCCAGGAAGGAACGTGGTTTCCATAGGCAATGTGTGCCCATCAATAGAACACTTGAACAGCTTTTAGCAGGATTTTTTTTTCTTTCTTTCTTTTTTTCTTTTTCTTTTTTTCTTTTCTTTTTTTCATTTTTTTTCTCTTTTTTTTTTTTTTTTTTTTTTTTTTTTTTTTTTTTTTTCCCAGTCAGCTGTTAGGAGACCCAAGACCAACTCTGTCATTGTCTACACTGACATGAACTTCTATCACACACGAGGGATGCACGAGTGATGTAAAATATTTCATTCGTCCGACTTGGATAATGGAAGAAGATGGTCCCACTTCACAAGCAAACTTTCCTTGGATGTAAATGTTTCTGGAACACTTTTTGTGTTAAAGTTAGTGTTCTATCTTCAGTTGTAGGTTGTACAAGATGATTTGTACCACTCTGAAGCAAAGCTGGTTAAAACCAACCAGCTAACATTAGTAATAAAAGTGATATCCCAGCAAAGTATGTCTTTAATATAACCTTAATAATCCTTCCATTGCCTTCTAAACACTATACTTGTTTTGAAAAATGTAATTTTGAGTGAGTCGGAGCAATTTGTGAATATAGGTTAGAGTGAATATGTTTTCCTGAAGAAACTATCATAAAAAGAATCACGCTTCATTGTAATTATGCATCCATGCCTTATACAATTTACAGTACCCATGCCAAGATTTGAGAGCTTATTTGCTAATTGCAGATGAATATGCCAGTTAATTAATTAGGAACTCTACACCCTCAATTGTATGTATCTATCATACTGATATAATTTATAGTGATACATTTGTCTGGTTAATTTATTGCCCATGAAGGGAGGTAACCCATGCTGTTTATTTAAAGCATCTAATTTAGGTGTGATTTACCACACCATAAGTTAAGAAATTCAGTTTCCATGTTAGGGAAGGGGAACAGGTACCTTTGAGGGCAATTCAAATCAAGCACATCTGGACACATGAATGTGCTTCTGGTGAGCACCAGCAATGAAATGAAAGAGTTTACCTTATGAGACAGGATGAGCACTAATCACTAAGCAGTCTCATGAGTTTCCAGGGCCTTGGATGCAATTCCTCCTCATCCTAGGTTTTTTATGTGTCCATGGAGCACCTCAGCTCATTCTTTCTTTCTGCTTCTTGCTTGTACTACTGAAGAGACTGCCCTCTGTCCTACAAGGTGACTGTCATCTGCATTTTGAAAATCTGATTCTTGCTTGCTGAAACTTGGTTGTAATTTTGTACTTCTTGGGATAGTGGTCAGTTTGTTTATTTTCTCTCCTGTATCATTATCTACATGCCACGGGAAAACAGGACTCATCTGTGCTTTAGGAATGACTGTAATTGGAACATAGCAATGGTTTGGTAAGTGTGTATATATCTCTATGTACATAGTTGATCATCTAGGTCTAAGTTTAAATATATGGTCCAGGACACTGCAAAGGCAAAGTGAAGTACATAGGGTCACTGGTTTTAATACGAGGCTTTTAAGAGTTAGCAGTTTATGAAGGAAGCAGGCAGGATCTTAACTTTTTTTCCTATGACATGTCTATGACTTAATAAAGATTTTTAAATTAAATTTTTTGCTAAGCTTTGGAGGAGATTCTCACTTAAAAAGTATTGCCCCAAACAAAACTAAAAGTAGGCAAACATTAGGTAACTATAAAGGAAAAGTATATATCCTGTTCTATAGCGCTGTTCAAAGCTCACTAGGAATGCTTGTGGTGTGCTTGTCAGAATATATTGCTGCCCAATGACATACAAATAAATAACAAATCATGTCAATACATTTGAGAGATCTTAATAATGTTAAATAATTGATTACTAAATACATAATTTGATGGTTTTAATTAATAATATGCTGTAGTGTGGAACTCTGTCACGGTGACCCCAAGGTCAAGACCTGTAGTTTATGGACTATTAATTAGCCATTAAGTAATTCACTCATCTGACCTGCAAATCTATCAGATTGATGGATAGCAGAGACCTTTATGTTCCTAATAGTTATTCTATTTAACTTTCAAAATTTTCAAGCAAAGTTTGATGTCTGAGTAAAATGAAGTGAGAAGAGAGCTTAACAATTTTTAAAGGCTATTTCATCACCTTTCACTTGAAAGCAGATAACAGCTTGAAGAATGCCATTGCTGTCTTCAGAGTTCTCCCAGGACTACTGACTGAAAGGTACAACTAGTACCTTAATTTTGTTCCTTTAAAAAGAGGAAATCAAAATGATTTTTACAGATCTTTTGAATGTGTAATATCAAGCATAAATTTTAATTGCACTTCATTTACTAAGTGGTGCATTACCTCATCCTTTGGTTTTAACAATGGATTTTCTATAAATCTTCATATGGTTAAACATGATAAACTGCTCAACATATCATGGAACATGGCAGTGCTTATTAGCACTTGAGAAGTTATTGATTGCTTATCTTGATTAATCTTTTATGGGTCTCTGTAGTATTAATTCCACAGAAAAGGCTTTGGAAGTTCTGTAGCATTAGTCTCCTCATTCATACATTCGCTTTCAATTACATGGATTTCTTTGACTGCTCTTGCTAGATTAATTATAACCTCTTTGTCACCAGATCTTGATTTCAGTTTATCAAGAATTAGAATTTTAATGAAAAATACATATTTAAAATATTCTAAGAAAGAGTGGCATTAATGAGATGAGATGTTTCCTGCAATTCGGTAAAAGGAAGGAATTCTTATGTTTCTGACATATAGGGAAGAGAAGTGAATATCAGTTTTAGAGGCACAGTTTATGATGCATGAGTTTTGCCAGATATTCAGCTACTTCATTTCAGATGCAGTCTGGGAAGTTTTCTCTCATTTTTAACTTAATGACAAAGCTTTTCTATAACAAGCAGTATCAGCTTTGTCATAAGGCAGAGACAGGCTGCCTTTTGCTCACCAGTTTTATCTTCGGGAAGGCACATTTCCTGTGTCCCAGAGAAGTACCTGCTCTGCTCAGCTTTAGGCTATTAAACCGAAATCTTGGTATGTTTGCATCTTCTTTCTGTTGAAGACTGAAAATATATTCTGGGATTCAAAATTTCATGATGTCTTTGGTCTTGGACAATCCTAAAATCGAAGACGATAACATTATACAAAATTCACTGGTAGGTAAAAGGATGGGACAAACAGAGGTCAATCTAACAAAAAACATCCTAAGAAACTGCTTCAACCACAAGATCTGAGAACTTAGTATTTCTGTTCTAATTTGATAGGATGTCATAATTTCATGGTCAACTACTGATGAATACTTTGGGCCCTGTGGCTTTGCCTTTACCATCCCAATGTATTTTGGATCTCACTTTCTGTCCTCCTCATACTCCAGTTTTCTGTTCTGGATTGTTCATAACCCTAAAATATACATTAAATGAACATTGGGATTCATGGAGGAGGGGAATACAAGGCTTTGTAGTACAAGGCTAAGTGTCCAGCCTGGACTGCTGTGTGGCAGCATTTTGGACTTTGCATTTAGGACGTTTGAAGACATGAAAGAAGTTTACACTTATCATATATGTGTATTAAAACCTAAAAGGATTGCACAGTTATGGAAGAGTCTTAATCTGATGCTGCAAAATGGCAACAGGAGGGTGTGGAAGTTTCCAGTGATTTACAGTGGTGTTGATCCTACTCCAATTCAGAAGAATGGAAAAGCTGTCACTCCCTGGAATGGACAGAGGTCAAACCGGTGTCACTGCAGCAGCATTGGTAATGATCTCACTTTCTTACAAATCTAAACCATTGGCAAAAGCAACAGAGCTCTGAAGTAAACAAACAAAACTCCCATAGCAATAAAAGGCTGGCTTTAGTCTGAGTTAACATCATATCGAAGGAGTAATGAGTCATCTGCCTTATTAATAATAGGCAGATTTTCAATACCAGCATATTTTATTATTATCAATCCCTGTTGCATGTGTAGGAGCTGGAGTACAGCCAAAAGGAGAGGAGGAGTAGAAAGGTCCCTTGGTTTCATAGGTTAAAAGAAAAAAAAATAAGAAAGCAGATGAGCTCAATTCCTGTTTCTATTTAAGCTGAAATAAAAACGTCTTTTGACCTTGAAAAGGCTAATATTCCACCCTGCATGAAGACTTTTCCTTTTTCTGCAACATGTTTTTATATGCAGTGCTAGTCCCTGAGAGCTCTGCCATCCTCACAGATGTGCTGTGGGAGAGGCTTGACTAATCCTGGTCAAGGTCTTCACATGGTAGGTTCCATAAGAATGCAAATCATAGACACTATTGATGACTGAGTATGCATGGACATCTGTGAAGGAATTTAGACATAAATGGTATTTAGGCATCCACTGCATTTCAAGGAACATTTTGTATTTTGTTAGTTCTGAAAGCTGTTGAGTGTTAGCAATTGAATATTAAATTTGCAAGGTTGCTCCATAGGCAAAACAGGTCCCTTCTCCAGAGTCACTGAGAGAAGAAATGGACCTGTGGTGTCTTCCTGTCCCTAGCAGTTTTGTGAATCACATCGTGAGGACAAAGATTTCACTACACAAATCCCTTGGATTTCATGCAGTGTCAGAAAGGGCTTAAATGCAAATATTTTATTGTATGGGAATGTGCAGGATGCACAGATAGAAAGCAACCTGCTATGAAATTATCAGTAAGCTGGCATAAAATAGGATTTATACTTGGGTTGTAAACTAAATGGATACATTAACCACAAGATCCCTACAGGGAAAGGAAGTGGGCCATGACTCTAGTGTAGCCTGAGGGTCATGGCAGCAGCTGCAGAGCAATTGTTCTTTGTGTCATGCAAAATGTTCATCTTGTCTTGTTTCCACATGGGTCTCTACAGAGGAAGAAAGATTTTATTTTCTAATAATATTGAGGAATTTGTACCAGTAATTTTCAAAGAGTAAACACATGATGTTTCAAATTAGGATATACTGTCAATGAAAAAAAAAATGGTCTGGAAGAATCCTCAAGTTGGTTTAATTTTATTTTGAAATAGTAGATCAGAGAAATGCCTTCTAAAATCAGGATGGTCATGTTATGTCTCTAAATTAGTCTCAGTATCAAGGTTATATGAAAAGAGTTCTATTTTTCAAATTGGCTCTCTGAACTTAGTAAGCAAATTTGATAAATAGGAAACTAAAGTGAATTGCTGCAAATGCATGGCATGTCCATGTGAAAAATGTGGAATTTGCCCAGGGAAGAGTTTCATTTCAAGTTTGGTGAGTTGGTTTAAAGTTTTACTCTTTATGATATTTTGAGGTAAGACCCTTCAACTTCTACTTTGACTGATACAAAAATGTGCATGTGCAACACCAGTAGGTTTCTTGTGGTGGACATCACTTGTGCTTTCTCACAGCTCTTTACCATCTGCATGCTCAGAAAAACTGCAGCATATTCCAGCTTATATCCTCTAGCTTATGGTGCAAGTTCCCTTTAAAATCAGTCAGGGAAGTCATGTGAAATATTTTACAATATTTGCTGTTTGAGTTACATGGTTTTACTGCACTGCACTGTGTTTTATTCTTTAATGAAAGGTGATTTTACTAGAAAAACAATTATTTTCTTGGGAAGCTTTTTTCCCCCTCAAAAACATGCTACACAACATCAGAAATGAACATGGTTAAAAATTAATTTTCACTTACAATATCTTCACTTAAAGGGTAACCCATAATTCTCATAATACTCACTTGAACTTAATGTTTTCCTGTCTTCTAATGGACAGTAATTGAGAGGGATCTATCATCTAAATTATACTCTAGTGCAGAGAATCACTTAGAAAAATGGTGCTATAAACTGGAATCTCTATGGTAAAAATCAATCCGTGGAAGCTGGTTAGTTTTAAGGAAAGATATTACCCGTCTGTAAGACTTACATGTAGCTTTATTATGTTTATATTAAGTTTGCATATGGAGTATAAGTCCATTGTCTTTCTAATATGAATTACAGTGATGGCCCTCATACTAATTTTTTCTGTTGTTTCCACATGCTTCCATGGAGGTCTGTGTCTTATTCACTGGCATAACTGGGTAGAGTTTGCAAGATTTTAAGGATGTCCTCACAACATTGCTTGCACTTTTTTCCTGTTTTCTGGATTTCAAGAAGGGATCTTTCTTATTCACATTGACTCTGTAATGTATTTTAGGTGACTTCATTTACTAAAATGAAAATCCAAGGAAGTAAATCCTGAGATAAGAGCACTACTGCTCTTCGTTGCTGCACAAAGGCATCCTCTCCAGCTTGAATTTGTCTGTTTTAGCAGGGTTTGATCCCTTTCTAGTGAGAGATCACCAAAATGACTGTGGAAAAAGCCTGCAGGACGCCTGGAGGAAGCCCCTAACTCACGGGTTGTCAGAAGTTTGAGAGTGTGTTTTTGGAAAGGAATAATTTTGTAACAGCCCTGTCCTTAGTCCTCCTCTTAATTCCTACTCAGGACCTGATACCAAGGATATACGGATGTCGCCCTGCCAACCTGCCTATTCCTCACCTGTAGTTTAATGGGAGACAGAGGGAGATGCATTCCCCCTTTGCCCAGAAGGGCACTGCCTCCCTAAATTCAGCCTCCAAACTCTCCTTTTCCAGATATTTGGTGCGTTCCTTCCAGCTATCATCAAAGTCCAAAAGCTTTGTTTCCCAAGTGGCTAAGAGCAGCCCTAGGAAATCTGTGGGAAGACCCAGAGATAAATGTAGTACTGAATCCCAGTCCAATAATTCAACTGGGAAATATCTGTGTATTGTCTCCCTAGCCTCTACCAAACTCCAAACTCCAAGGGCCAATAGGGCTAGGTGAAAATTTAGCAATATGAACTGGATGCCATATTTGAAAATTATTAAGAAATTCATCATAAAAGACAGAAATGAGTCTCCTCTGACCAGCTCTGACCTTGAAATATCCTTCTCCCCTGACACATCAGTTTTTGCTTTCAATAGCTGTGAAGCATCTTTCTCTGAGAAACTGTGGCGATTCTTTTTGCCAGTTTGTAAGCAAGACACAAAGCAATTTTAAAAGCTGTCAGTTTTTAATGACTTCTTCAGGTTAAAAACTACTCTTTGTTTTTCCAGTAACCACTAATATTTCAAAGCACCTTCATAAAAATCTTCTGCACTTCAGGGAAAGGGCTAGTTTTATATATCTTTATTGGAAAAACCCCTACAACAAAACCCCGCAAATCCAAGAGTCTTGATATACGAGGGGTTTCCTTTTTCCTTTAAAGAAACTAGTACTGCAACCTCTATTTTTTTTTTTACTTTTTTCTCCTCCTAGATTTAGACAGAAGCAGCCTGATGATGTCTGGTGCTATTCTTCTCCTTGCCACTTATGTATTCCTGCTCACAGACTATGATATCACAGCTCATTAATCAGGCAGCAGGTTGGCTCTGAGTGAGATCAGAGCGTGGGCCAATGCCAGTGCTCCTTTCCTCTGATTCATCAGGTGATTTTTTTTCCTACTTAGTTTGGTCACAGAAGTGTAGAAATAGGAACAGTATTCAATATTTTATCTTCAGGCTAATTTTAAAGGTTTCGCTGAGATGAGGTATGTAAGATGGGCTGAGTATCTAAAGCAAGGTTCATCAAGAAGGTAAATGAGGTGACAGTGCTAAGATACTGTTTAGCTAGAGAGATTTTAATTAAGAGCATGATAAGGGAGTCTATGCTAGCTTTTCTAAAGAAATGTGTAAAGAAATAAGGAGTCTTCACTTTACATTCTCATGCAAGGGCCAACCTATTTTCTCTGGTTTTGTGTTAGTGAGCTACAGCAGGCAGGTCACTAACCAATGTCCAGATCTGCTAGCAGGGTTACCTCACTGCAGAGAGAAAAGCCAAATAGTTCCAAAGTCAGGCAAGAATTACCCTGCATGGATTATTTAGAACCCTCTGTGTTTTTTCTTCAACACTACTCATGTTACTACTTACTATATTTGGGAGCATAATCTTAAGGATAACCCTTGGTGCTTAAAGAAAATGAATTTTCACTAAAAGTAGTTCTGGAAAAGAAATGCTGCTGGTTTAACTTGTCATCTTCGTGTTCCCTTGCAAGTGGGGAGAAGAAGCCAGGCAGGTGACTTCAGGTGATTGAATTCACGCCCTTTTTCCAAAAGGTTGTTCATCTCATTTCAGGTGGAGCTTCTTGGCTAAATGAGCATTCAGCCTCTTCCAGGGGTGGTTGGTCTGTTCCAGCATGACAGCAGTGCTTTGACATTCCTTTGGTTATCCAGGCATTCACTCAATTTTTGCCTTCCTCTGAGCCTGTTCTGAGCTGCAGGAAAGGACAATCAGTGGTTAAGGACAGAACTGTAGCTGCCTCCTTTGCAGAGCAAAGGCTCTCAAGGCAGATAAGGAACAAAGCAAGAGGAGCAAAGGAGTAAGATCTTGACAGCCAACAGATGACAATCTGAGAGCAGCAATGTTTGAGACAGCGCAGAGAAGAACACTGCGGTTTTTATTCACTTTTCCAATGACAGCACGATTTACTGTGGCAATACTGTGTCACTGCCAGCAAGAGCTAAGATGATGCCTTACAAAGTACAGAAAAAATGCTCATAGTTTTAAATTAAAAATGTTTGCTTCCCAGGAATATCTGGCTGGTCCAGGCTACTATTTTCACAGAGCAAAAGACTATTGATTAATAGTGAGTGACTCCTGAATGAACTTTCTATTTTCACTTTGGTGGCAACAGCATGGCTGTAGCTGAGTTGCAGTGGAGTTATGTAAGAGGGAACCCAAGTGTTATCCAGGGGCACAGAGGGTTCATGAATTGTGCATTTGAGGATAAACTGTTATAAAATCATCTAGCAACCCAGTTCTCAAAATAAACCCCTTTTATTCCTGCATCTTGATTACTGTAAGCTTTTCTGTTTGCTTTTCTACTTATTATGAGAGTTTTGCTTTATTCTTGTGCATCCTGTTTCTTTGTTGCAGCTGCTGTAAAAACCTTCCTTGCTTATATTTCCAGTTTTTTTATTCTTCAAAAAGCTCATTCTTTCCTGCTTCAAAAGAATTCGGGCTTTTCATTCAACCTTTTCACACCTCTGTCAGTACCGGTCTGCCTATTCTTGCCTATGATTTCTTCAGTTTCTTTTGAAGCCGGCCAAGTCCATTTCCCTATGTGTCCATATTTTTATTTTCTCTTCTCTGGTACAAAGAATTCTGGTTTATATCTATCTGTTCTTTGTGACTTAATCACTTTTAAAATATCTATTTCTGATGTACACCTTTCAGGGAGCTAGCTTACACGCTTTAAGTAGAAGGTTATAGATGCATAGCAGTGTTTATGTTAGCATAAAAAATTAATTAGGTGGACTGGCCAGTCTTGCCAGTTCAAGCTTTTGATTGTGCATTATATTACTTCCTTTCACTCCATAGTTGGTTTGCATGCTGTCTCAGATGATAAGCACTTTAGGCAATCTAATTAAAAATATTTGTATTGCACCTTACCCCAGTGCAAGGTCAGCCTAGACAGTCAGCAGTATCAGTAGCTGTCTCATGCCTCCAGAATTTGGAACTTCTCTTCTTTTCCCCACTACATCAAATTTAGCCTGTCTGTGTTTACAACAATTTAAATCAAAGTTAAATTTGGCCCAAATTTTAGTAAAATATTCTTCCAAAAGTATTGCAGTGTAGTCAATACTCTTATTGTTTCCTGCTGTGTCTTTATTTGCATGTTAATGGCAGATTATTGTTGTCTTTTCCAGTGTACTTCCCCAGAGACTCTATGCATGTTTTTATTGATTAGTTCCTCTTCATTTAACATTTAAATGGATATTTTCAAATTGGTGCAAAATTATAATAGTGTGTTTGCTCAAGGCAGTTAACTGTGGTATTAGCAGAATCATCCAAGTCAGTTGATTATGCATGCTTTGTACAAAAGAGTTTCAGGACTGCAGTGCAGACCCGCAATTAGGTCTGAGTTACACAAGCAAAAGAATCCCAGGCCAAATGCACCTATCATCTCATTTATCTTCCCCAAATGTTAGTACAGACGGAGTATGAAAGCAGAAAGTACGTTATTGTAGGAAGCACACAAATCTGAATTTGTAGCCCTCCAAAAATTCCTATTACTATTTCAGTTTATCTAACTCTTGTATACCAATCTTATCCATTTTCTATCCATTATGTTGCAGAAAATTCAAGGTTTTGTTAGGTGATCATGCATGCACTTACTCCATGCAGTAGTGAAAATTTTTGCTGTGTGAACATGCACTGTAATGACTGGTTCGCAGCTTTAAGAGTATGGGCTACAATCTCACCAAATTACATAGAATTCATCTGGCCTCATTGATATCTAAGTAGAAGAAACATAAATGTAATAGAGTAAAAAAGAATATCTATCTAACATTAAGGGGGCAATGTAGAAGCATTTATGGACTATACTGGCCTTACAAATTTGATTTCTTCCTTGTTTCTACAATACTGTTTCCCTGTTGGTTTTGAGGCCTGAAGATATGATCATCTTAATTTTATTTTTAGCCAGTGGTCTTAAGTAGTCTCAGGTTGGCACTGGGTGCCTTCTAGCAGATCCCAGCGGATAGTTACAACCTGTTGAAAACACATGTGACGCCAGAGACATTTTCACAACAAACCCAGCTTTTCTGAGTGAACTAATTTTCATTAATTAGAAACAGAATCTAGGTAGGAGAATGTCATTGTTTCCAACTGTGTCAGACATTACATTCTCCTGTGGTCTTATTTTCTACATTTGTCTTCCTTTCCCTCTGTTTAGTTGAAATAAATACATCTGTTCTGCTGAACACTTTCTCAGTCCTATCCAAAAGGTTCTATTGGGCTGAGTAACAAGTCCTGCTTGGAAAGCATCTTGGAGCTTGGGAGAGGTGCTACCTCTGTCAGTAATGTTCTATTGGTGTGTTTCTTCCCTCACAGTAAGTTTTGCATTTCCCATTTAAGCAGGTTATAGATCTGAAACTCAAAGGTTATGAACAATCCTAAAGTCATGACAGAGCAGGTTATTTGTCCACCTGCTGTGAAGGACTTAAATGGCAAAGCTCTGAGTGATCTCTGTGTGATGAACTGTGAATGAATAACCTACACAGGTAATAGTCCCTTGGGACAAAATGGAGGTTCCCACCCCATCCTGTGGAATTGGTGGAACTTACACTGGAAGTTTTCTACAAAGAAAACCACATCGTATTTCAAATAGAATTGGTCTGTATTTGCTAAAACTGGCACATTCCTTGAATGTCTAATCCAATGTTCTTTGATGCTGACATTCCAATGCATTGTGATAATTTCAAGGGTTGCATCTCTATTTATTGGGACACTTAAATGACTGAATCTCAGTCTTCCTTTGGGGGCTGTAAGGAAAAGTATCCAGAGCCCTTCCTTCACTCAGGAATCTGCAGCAGGAGGAGGGTGAGGGGTCCCAGAACCTTGTGTCAGGGAAAGAGGCAAACACAGAACTGCTGGAGATCTCTGTGGTTCAAGAGGACACTGGATAATGTTCCTTTATGCTTTATAAAGGAGTTGCTGAAGACAGTTTAACACAGTTAAACACAGCCTAGAAAACTGGGGCCCTCTAATCAGGCTCTGGCTGGTTACCGTGGCACAAAATCACGTGCTGCTTACAGGATCTGAAATTACGTAAGGATCAGTTAAAAGCTGAGTTTTTGCCTTCTAACTTGCATTTCCTGGCTGTTGTCAGCTTAAAGCAAGCCCTAATGTTATTTTAATGTAGTTTGGTGTGTGGAATGCATCAAAGTAGGTTATATATTGATTGCTCAAACCTCAAAGCTCTGGAGGTAAATCTCTACTGAGAAGTGTCAGAACTTCAGTTAATACAGGAATTGATAGGCATAAGATGTCAGTATTGTGTTTACTGCAGAGATAACATTTGTGTTGAAATTTTAATGCCCATTATGTTTAGCCTTTCTAGATTATGGTGAGCTAATCAAAGAAATTTCTCTGGTATATAAATCACTGCACACTACTGAAAATTGTAGACAAGATAAATCAAGATTTTCAATCAATTCAGTCTTCAATTATTTTTTTTTTTGAACAGCACAGAAGAGAAAGTCCATGTTGTACTCGCAGTTTGGTAGCAAGGAGATGCTTAATATCAAGGCTGGAGATTGATGGTGACATGTTATATTGTGGAGAATGTGAAATGGTATTTAGGGTGAAATATTAATTTCTAGATTGATGTAGAACTTCATAATTGAGGCCATAAATCAGTGCTAAAATCCCCTGGATTATGCATCATCTCAGTTAATGCTCTAGGTCAACACATTCAAAAACTAGTCCACAGATTTAAAATCTGGAAATTACTGTTTTTGCACAATGGATTATACTCTCAAACCCTGGTAGCATTCACCACAACAGCCAAATTTTTTTTTCAACTCTTCATTTTCACAGTTTCTTTTTTAAAAAAATTATGAACTTTTTCATTAAAAGATCTGTATCCAATCAATAGAGGAGGTGGTTTATTTGTAATGAACACCTTATTGTACTCTTCAGTCTCTTTTGCTGTTTGGGAGTTATCTGCACATAGTTTTTGACCTTCAAAATATTTTCATTTTATGGCAAGATTTATTTGAATACATTCCAGCCTATGGACTGCATTTACCTTGAAATCAGAGTTTATGACTGCTGCTGTTTATTCTGCATGATTGGCCACCAAAGGCATGTGGCTTGGGTTTTTTTTCTTCCAGTTTCTGTGTTGAAAACCACAGAAAGCTTTTAAGCAGCAGCTACTTCTGCCTGAGAACTTAGGTCCACAATGGATAATGAAGTACAGAATAATCGTTACTAATTAAGTTGCATAATAATGTATAAATAGTCGAATATTAAAGCTGAAGTCTTCTCCGGTATCAATAATGGAGATGTGTCTAAAGTAGGCATTTTCAGTGATACCCAGAAAGGAAAAGTGTATTTTTTTTTAATAAAAGTTTTTACAAAGAAATTTATCACACATTGGCCAGCAGAGGACTGCACTGGCAAACGGTCTCACATTCAGGGTCTTGTCAATGGGAAGTATGTAGTGGTCAGAACTACGTTTCCAAAAATGCAATTAATAAAAAAACCAAAAAAAACCCACAGCCCCAAAACAAACAAAAACCCTTCTCCTGTCATGAGCTGTGAAGGTACATGTTGGGATTTATAGTATTGGCCATCAAAGAACTCCGCATCAAGCTAAGGGTGCCTTTACAGACTGATTTATCAATTGTAATTGCTTTGTGTTACCTTGAGAAAGATTTGTAGCCAACCAATCTCTCTATGAAGTCAATGGGACAAAAAATTGTGAATTCAGAGCAAGTGAGTGATTAATTTCCCTTCATGTTACAGGTGGTTTTCCAAAACTGATGAAGGGAAATTGTTGTCTGTCCTCAGTGGACAACTAAGAAAATGCCCCATAGTTTTGGCATGACACATTTCGGGCCGATTAGAAAATACTCTGCTAATTAGGGGAATTCCAGATGTGTACAGGAAGCATATTTCAGTAACCCGCGATTATGCTGGGTTTCATGTAAAGCTATTTGCTTGTCTGCCAAAGTGTTTTATGGTGTAGTGCCAACTGTAATATATTCAGAACACACGCTAAAAAAAACCCTCCAAACTTTGATGCTGGATGAGTTCATAGGATGGGAACACAAAGAACCTTGAAAACCTCAACATGAATAATTAAGGTAAATAGACAGACTTTTGTACTGCGATTAAAACATAAGGAACTTTTGGGCATCACAGACCTATCTAGAAATTCAAAACTTCTTAAAACAAAAGCATGTACTGTAGTATCTCTATTATCTAACTATTACACTACATTTTATTAAGAGCTGACTTGCCTCTCCTTTGTGGAAGGAGTATACTGCCATTCCATCATTATTTCCAGCCTCAGAGAACTATTGTAATCCTTTGAAAATACACTGAAATAGAAGTCACTGGCATGTTAACGGGTTCAAGAGAATCCTTAATAGTGGATTAGAGGTGGAGCAAATGATACAAGTTACATTTTTGAGTATATTACATGCACTTGGAGTCTATAGCAGAGTTTTGTAAGAATCATAAGCTGTAACACCATAGCTAAAGTGATATGTGGAGCATCCAGAGTATCCAAGCTCTTGGGAGGAGTGAGATTTTGACAAAATGTTGTAGGGGGAAAAAATAAATAAACTGCAATGAACCTGTGACACCCAGCAATAGAACTGAAGGTGATGGGTGAGGACTGGCCAGAGCCCCAGTTCAGGGATCACTATGTAAAGTCCTGGCTTTAAAACACTTAAAAAACTTTTGGGGCAAAATCCCAGGGCTGGCTCTGATTGCTATCACTGCTTGAGAGAAACTTCCTGTTTGGGTGCACCTGGGTGATCGTAGACTTTCTGAGTCACCTGCCAGGAGCTGCTCCCACCCCACTCCAGAGGGCTCTGGGGAAATGTCAGCCCACAAAATCCAAGACTGATGTGCAAAGAGGCAACAGAACTGTGAAAAACCAAAGAATTCCCCCATACTTTGGTTTTGGAGGGTGGAACAGAGACAACTTCTAGGTCAACATGTGTCAGACCTTCATCTCTTGACCTTTCCCAGGGCTGGATGAAACATCCTTAGCCCCGAGTTGGGAGCAATTCCCTGCACAAGTCAGCCAGCAAGGCACTCCAGGCGTGCGCCAGAAATAAGAGAGCAACAGCATCTGTAGCCCTTCTTTCCCCCTGAGCCCAGCATAATGAGTGTGGCCGGGGAAGGAGGGTGTGGTGTCAGCCAGCTGCCGAATTAATTAATTGGAAGCTGGAAATACATGGATTGACTCAAGGGTTGCTTTGGGGTGGGCACTGGGGGATGGATTTGACACTGACCAGAGCCAAGGAGCCATAGGCTGAGCTGACAGCAGCTGGTATGACCTTCTGAGATACCACTGAGGGCCTGGCTCCCTAGTTTTAATAGGTTGCAAAATTTTGTCATTGTTAATTGCTTTGTTTATAATCCAAATCTGCAGGGTCTTTTTTTTTTTTTAATGAATCCATTGTTGAACGGCAGCTAAAACATTAGTCTGGTGAGAGGTTTCATTGCCTCTTCCTGGGTAATGGTGTAAAAAATATAAATAGCTATTTCCTTTCTCCAGCCAAGGGGCAGCGGGATCTGTGGAGCACAGGACTGTAGAACAAGAGCAATCTTAGGTCTAAAAGACAGGAGCCATGTCTCCCTCTTGCTTCTGTCATAAACTTCTTATTTAGTCTTAGTGAGGTCATTTGAGCCCTGCGTAGCTGACCTCCAGGATCACAAACCATAGAGGGGCAATAAGGTGTATTCTCCTCGTGTCAGGCCCTCCAAGAGAAGGTGCTATGGGAAATGAAAAGGATTTTTTTTTTCTATTGTGTCATTCAGCATCTATCACTGGAAAAATCCTACTGCTGCTGTTTTGTTCTCTGCAGGGGTTGAATCTCTGGCACAAGGATGAAACAAATTCCTAGATAGATGCATAATCTCATGGAGATGGGACTCACCGTAGATAGAATGTATGTTTGTTGTTTTAACCTGGAGAGCTGTGCTGGTTCACCCGCACAGCTGAGGACTGGAGTAGGGTCTTGTGCTGCATGAGCCGGATCACCTCCACTGAAATGTCTTCAAAGGCGGTGGGTAGAAGAGGATGGATAGGGAAACATGCGCTGCTTGCTCCGCTTCTGAGCCCTAGGAATGGTGTGTTTGCTCTCCCTCTTAAATGTGTGGCTTTTGATCTAGTGTGTGTTGGAGGAAATGTGTTAGATGGGAGCAATGACTCTGCTGGCCCAGAATGCAAGGACATGTAGGACCCTCCATCCACCGGCTCTGCTCCTCCCTGAGGGACAGAGGGATGGGAGGAGAGACCCAGGCCTTCAGCTCTCTTCCTAAAAACAGGTGATTTAAATCAGAAAGTTCTTAGAAATGCTCCAAAACTAGAAAGTCCCCAGTTCCTGCTGCCACCCTTTTCTTCTTGTGAAGATCCCTTTCCTTGGATGGAGGCTGGGGAAGATGCCCATGTTCCAGCTTCTCAGGAGCTGCTGGGGCTCAGGTGTTGTGCTCTAAGGATTTCAGCTGAAGTGGATATGCTGGGGTGGAGCAGTGGCACTGCCTTGTCTGTAGCACTGCAGTCTGTCAGTGCCAGAGGAGTCCTGTGGGCAGCTTGGACTGCGCTGGTGTCTGAGATTCATAACCTGCGCAGAATTCCCAAGTACAAAAAAAGTCTGCCTTACCCAGGGCAGTAGGGTGAAGAGAGGAAGAGAGGTGGTGCGATAACCCAGATAAAGATGTAAGATAGATAATGCGAAGCCTTCATAAATTAGGGCATGAGGACAAGTTTAGGACTTCTGCTGAGACAAAAACCCACTTCTTTTTAGAGAGTAAGAACAGCGCTGATCGGAATAGTACAGATTGTGCCAAAGTTGACAAATGTGGAAAATTGCTTCATCCTTTTATTTATTCCTGAACCTTGACAGTATTTCAGTTTCTATGGAAGCGCTCTCTTAGGGATTAAACCTTCTCATCTTGGGAGGGTCATCTAAGGCGGGCTTGGGAGGAGAAGAGGAGAGGGGGCTGATGAGGTCCCTGAGGACAAATAGTTCCATGAGCCACAAAAAGGCTGTGGGTTGGCCCCAAGATGGAGAGGACCTGGCAGTCATACCTGTGATCTGCCCGATGACAGAGCCCGTCCTTGGCTGGGTGGAGGTGGGTGAGGGCTGCAGGCAGCTCTTGCCACAGTTCCAGCCACTGCCTGTACATCTGGGCAGCTGCCAGGAGCATGTGCACACTGCTGGGCCACTTGAGTCTGAAGCTGTAGCACTTAGCTTCCTAGAACATTCAGCATGTTTGTGTACCTGCAATAGACATTTATAATTCATTTATAATCCTGTCGTGCTCCTCAGCCTGCAGATAAAAGGGAATTTCAGCCCAAGATGGGGTTTGCCACGATGTTGCAATAATTTTTCTTTACCATGCACCATTTCTGCAAGGCTCTGTCAATCAAGGAGTTCAATGTCTTCATTATTCTGTAGGTGCATGTCACGCTGGAGGGGAACACCAGCAGGCTCAGTGTTGGGACTTGCCCTGAAACAGCTACAGAGGGAGCTTCCCTGAGAATCGACAGAAGCTTATCTGTACTACAGGCCTCTTTTGGAACGTCAAAGTAACATCTTGAGTTCAGAAGCCCTTAATGAACACACCAGACCAAAATTCTGCTTCAGAATATGCATGTGCGGCTCCCATTGAAGTAAATGGGCTCTCTGCCTGCATCTGAGATAAGGATCTGGCTTGTAGCAAGGCTTAAAGGGGTATACGCTGGGTTTTAATGGACTGTTGCCTACAACAGAATGGATTTTTAAGCTATTTTCAGTTATTTCTAGTGTTGCAACAGATTATCTTTTCTTGTTTTGCTGTTCCATCTTCTGCATACTGGTTTAATAAGGCATAGAAATGTAAATAAAGCAATCTGACCAGAGAGTTTATTGTGGTTTCTTTAAGGCAATGTCAGGATATTTTACAAGCTTGCAAAATTACATTTATTACACTCCAATCATCTGGCAGATCATAAACACTCTGGAATATTTTAGTTGGAGGAATGGCAATTTTTAAAAAAAATCTAGGTAGGGAATATGAGTTTGTTTGAAGCATGAGTGAATTTACCTAACATCTTTTCATTCCCCTTTAATTTGGCCTGTTTGGCCTTTAAAAGCTGTGCCTCTGACATCTGTTTTTTCTTTGCTGACACCATTCAGGCAAGTAATCAAGGAGAAGTCTGCTACTGCTTTCGCTGCATTAAAACGTGTGTGTGTGTTTGGAAATTTCCAACCTTTTCCAAAGAGGAAAAGGGTAGGAAAGAAATGATGAAACAGGATTAACAAGGTAACAAATAAAATAAATTCTAAAGGTAATACGTCAAAATAATGTATGTTAAAACAAGGGAAAAATACCACAAAATTATAAATGTTATAAAAAAGAAATGTATATAAAGAAGCAACAGTAAACTTAGAGGTGTGATTCCATTTTATTTCACAAAACCCAAAGACAGGACTATTTGGGACGCCATGTCTGTGTTGTAAGTGTGACGTAGGTGAAAACTAAGTGTGGAGCCCATGCTGCATCCTTCCTTTAATGCTTTTATTTCACGGGATGCCCTGTGAAATAAAAAGAAATAAATCTTTCTCATACAGCAGAGGATTGGCAATTCTGATCCAGGATTAATGTCCCAGGTTTTTGGACATCATGAAATGTTCAATTCATAGGCAAAAGGTCTGAAAAATATGGTCACTCACATATGTTGACATGATGGAGAAAGCCTGAGATAATGCAGACTTTCCTATGCTTATATTTGGAGCAGCCTTTGACATGAGTAAATAACAAATGAGCTTTTCCCCGAAAGGGAACTCATAGTGGGGATTCTTAAATTCAGAGTTCAATATTTTATATGAATGGGATCAGGTTTAATGCCGCTGTCGGTCTGCGCATGTGCCACGTGCAGATTGGGTATTTCCTCAGGACTTAGGGTAAATTGTGGCTTTCTGTTTACAGTGTCAGGTCTATATATCTATCTATATGATAGACCAAAACGAAAAAAGAGAGGGAGAGAGAGAAATTTCAACTCCAAAAGGACACCTGCATGTATTATTTTGGACCTTTATAATTTATAAATACATCATGCCTATTACTCTGACTTGTTAGAAATACTGTTTCTCTCAGTAAAGTTATAAATCCTGCTCTAATGCAACAAGACCGTGTATAAAACCTCAGATGTGGATCAAAAAAGGGGCATTTAAGTTCTCATTGTCTGAGTATGCTTGGAGAATACAGCTCCACAATATTCCAGAAAAGACTGTGCCAATCACATATAATTGGGCTAATGAGGAGCCAGTGAAAGAAGGGAAAGAAGTCATTCAACAACAGAATTCATATGATGTAATTTTTTTATCTTGTACAATGAACAGTCCCATCTCTCAGCTCACTCAAGCAAAACTGGAGCTTTTTCTTCACTGGGGCATTTAAAATACCTCTCTTTTTGGGTTTTCCACCAGTATAATTTTGCTGAATACTTTCTCACGTGAGAGCTGAAGATTCATTCAACTGCCTGAGGACAGGGTGATTGCTCACTTTCATGGAGGCGTTTATGAACCTGGCCCTGCTGAAGCTCTGCTGCTCTTTCAGGTAAGATTGAATTTTTCCAGTAGCTTTAGTGGTCATAAGGAACTGGATACACATTGTTTCCTTCATATACTGGAGTACAGTAAAAGAAGAAGAAAAAACCCAAGCCACAGGAACACAAATTTTTGAACTGAAAAAATGCGAGCGGAGCACCTTTATGAAATGGCAGAGGAAGGAAAATTGCATCACATGCTGGGCTTCTTCAAAGGGAAACAAGCATATCCTCCAAAGTGATGAGAAATACCAATGAATGCCCTAAACCAGCAGGTGTATGTTATACATGCTGGTGTCTATATATCACAGTTTTCAGGAGATGAGTTGTGCAAACAAATACAAAGCACCCCAAATCATGTATTATTTTGGTAACTCTGCTATTATCAAGCACAGTCAGAGAGCACCCCATGCCTCTTTTGAGATGAGATGGAGGAAGGCTGGTGAGCTGTGATAGCATAAGCTATGGGCAGTGGGTCTGTATTTTTCACTCCATAGAAGAGACATTTGTTTGAAAATGTTTCTGGAATAAATATATACAGACATAAACACATTCAAGTTCTCAGAACTATAATTGTACATCTCTGCAGAGCAGCTTTACTCTCAAAAATATAATAAGGATGATTCAGAAATGCGATTATCATTAACAAAATTCAGTGAAATGGAGTTATACAGTAATCCTACTAAAACCAAATCTTGAAGCGTGCCCAGGCTATGTAAAAAATTAGAAAATGTGAGAAAAGAAAGAATTTAGCAAGATATTTGCATATTCCAGTTAAAGACATGGAAAGGAAGAAAGAAAAAAACATTGTGAAAAAATCCCTTGTCATCCAATCTCTCTGTCTTGTCCCTGGCTCTGATGGATTTTTGAGAGTCATCTGGGGTTTCAGTTACGGGAAGTTTTATCCCACTGATTCTTCTGTTAATATTTCAAATAGAACCAGCACAAGTTCTTGCAAGGACCCTGAGTCCTAAGCCAGATACTGTTACCTGCTTGACGGCTTAATATTCCCAACCCTGGGACTTCTGCCAGGAAAACATATGAGTGAAGTGGGGATGAGGATATTTGTTATTCATCTGTGCAGAAAGTATTTCCATCAGAACTTTACAAACTGAAAGCAAAATTGAAAGAAAAGGAGGAATTAGGGAGATAAAAAGGGTAGATGGAATAGTCAAGGGGATTTTAGGAATGATTATGACTATAGCAATTTTGGATTTCTAGTTCTTCAAGGCCTGTGACATCTGAAAAGACTGGGAAAAATGCAGAATTTTTTGGTCTTTGTGAAAAACACACCCTAAAGGTGGCAGGCAGCCTGGCCTGTGCTCTGCTGTTCTCAGCTGGGTAAATTCCAGCTCTGGAACACACCATCCAGGAGCCACCTGAGTTTTTGCCCACCACTTTCCACTGAAGTTTACCACTTCCAAGTTTCATAAACTTTCCTTCCAGGTTATCCCTACCTTTGCTCTGCTCTGGAGAAACTCACACAGGGAGACCCTGGAAATGTCACAACTATATAAAATAACCTTGTGGGAAGGCATGGGTGATGTTTGAATATTATGTCGAGGAATTATGAAAGAAAGATGGTTTTGGCTCCAAAAATTACCAGCCCTAGGTTCCTCCATTTGGAGGTTAAAAGCACCAGGGAAAAATGTGTGTTCACCCAGGCTTTTTAAATAGAACTGAAGCAGGAAGCAAGGCTTTTTTCCTATCTATAGTGGTTTTTTTCCCTGCTGTCTCATTCTGGTTAATTGGGTAACTCTCGTTTCTTTGAAACCACTTTGATTCACCGTATGAACACTGGAAGTATAATAAAATCAGGCAGTTTAAGAGTGTGTCTGGAAATGTGATAAACAGTCCATTTTCTGCAGTTTGTTACATCATGGTGAGTTCTCAGCCTCTGTTAGAGGCCAGCTGATTGCAGTGAGCTTATGGAGGTGTTGATTATTCATTATTTTTCATGTGACATTTGCTAAGTTTATAAAATTAAAGGGATTGTGCAATATAAAATCAATAAATAGAAAATTGCAGTCACATGACAAAAGGATTGGTCTTTCTCCCAGCATCAGCTTCAGGGAGTCTGAAGTGGGAAAACAAAGAGGGTGAATCTGTGACCTGAAGAGTTTTTCTGTGCTCAGGACAGCAAATAAAGCAACACTTGCTAAAAAAAGTTTCAGGACAATTGAGAAATGGAAACCAGCGCCTGGAAATTCACTTGTGCTGAATTATAACTCTGTGTAAGTGGTGGGAGGAGGGATGGAGTGATGCAGGGAAAGGGCAATGAGATTGTTTTGGATCACATCTGTGTTTGGACACTGCGATGTGTCCTAGAATCTACCCGTAGTACTGAATAGCTCAGGGATGCCATGGCAGTGAAACAAGAAATAATAGGTATTATTGGTGCTAAAAGAGTCAAAAAATATGGAAAAGGCATTTTGAGGGTACATATATCTTCTCCCAGTTCTTCCAGTCCTAAGCTTAACCCTTTGTGCATAAGGACTTGGTAGAACGCAGAGGTTGTTCTTTATCCTAATATTACCAGTAAGGTCTGATATGACTTTATTTGAAAAAAACCACTCAAAACTGAAAAAAAACCCAGCAAGATATTATACAAGAAGTATCAGGAACTGGTAAAGGCTGGGCCATATGTTTTTTCACAAGGCTGCAAGGGCCAGTGTTGGGGAAGTCTCCTGGGGCAGGATAGGTGCAAGGCCTCTGGTGAGTGTGTAGAAGTAGCATAAGGCTGTAAGGCTCCACTTTGGTAACACAGCCAAATCTCAGGGTAAGGATTTTGGGTGCTGCTTGTCTGACACTGCTTAGGGCCCTTTAAAAATCCCAGCCTTTTTGTCTAAATTAACAAACAGTTAATTCGCATTTTGCTGTTTAGAGAAAAAAGTGCAGAGTGGACGTGGTTACTTGATACTAATTATTTAGCAGGTATAAAAGCATTTTCAAGTCCCTAATCTCCTTTCTGGGCAGGCAGGCATGCTCATGTTCAAATGGTTGCATAACTTGCCCATCTCCAGTTGACAAACCCTTCTATCTTTGTTTTCATATCTGAGACAACCCCACCCCCGGACAAGCTGTGTGCTTAGCTGACCTGGAATCAATCTTGCCGTTAACCTCATCCTCTTTTTTTTGCTCTTCCTCCAGTTTTTTGCCTGCTTTTCATGTATGTTTAAAATACCAGCTGTTGAGAAAAGGGCTGCTCCAGCATTTGCCCTGGGCCTGGGCTTTGGGTGGCTGGAGTGGTGTTCAGGGCTTTTGGGAAAGCAAATGAAAAAATCAGGGCTGGGTTTTGTACTGACTTGCGATGTGAGAGAATTTCACTGCCAGATCATTCTCTGCCTCCTTGTACATCTTGTTTGTAATACACCTGTATCTGTCTATATACATCTGTTTGTGTGTGTATAGTTCTGAATAGCAGTATATGGTACCAGAAGGACGCAGCAGAGATCCTGGGTGCTGTGACACGAGCACAGCTTGATGTTGATATGAATTGTGAAAGATTTCTCATTGCCAGGTCTTTTCCTTGACTCTTCACATCTTTCATTTGATTAAAACTGACCAAAAGTCAGTGGGATCACAAGAGGATTCAAATCAAAACAAAACCTTTTATTTTATCTCAGGCTGAGCCTGAGACTGGGAATTTTTGCTGAATTAGGAATAAATTAGATGCTATCTTCCAGCTAGTTACAGTGATACCAAAAACAGATACTTCAAACTATTTACAGTGTGTGAGAGTATCTAATCTTCTTTCAATTAATTTAAAAACCAAGCCAAGAACAGGATTGTGGTTCCAAGTTGTAGATGGAACAGACACCGTATTTATCTGTGTACCAAGGAGGTCAAGGAAATAAAGCAGTCTTCTTTCAGTTCCCTGCATTATTATCACAAACAATAGCCTGCTGGCACAAAACAACTTTTAATTGATTGTTGGTATTGATTTTACAGGAAGCAAAGCAGAATAAATACAACTTGATTTTTGTAAGCCAGGGTGACCTGAAAAATCCAAAGGAAAAAAAGAGATTATAAAGTCCT
Source organism: Chamaea fasciata (assembly GCF_029207755.1). Taxonomy (NCBI): domain Eukaryota; kingdom Metazoa; phylum Chordata; class Aves; order Passeriformes; family Sylviidae; genus Chamaea; species Chamaea fasciata. The sequence goes on from NW_027094086.1 coordinate 145,062,215, forward strand.
CTCATATTTTGCCCATTCCTGTGAGTTTGCAGCTGAACACTCCATAAAATCCCTCTCCATTAATAGTCTATTTATGTTTTTTGACCTTATTGATTTTCTCTTTATATAATCCCTATCTGAAAGTTTTATTCAGGTTGTTTGTCTTGTGCTGTCACTGTACAGGTCAGTCTTGTTCCTTATGGCCAGTAATTTAAAAACCCCTCTTCCTCTTGTCTCTTTTCACCCTCCTCAAACCCACAAGAGGAAGAAAAAGCTGCACATAAAAGTTTTAGGCCAGTTGTTACCATTACTCTCTCCTTTCTGCTGATCATAATTTTTCTGAACATTTCCGTTTCAGGCTGAATCCCCCTGAATAACTACATCAACTGCATTCAATAACCCAGGTGGGATGGTGGGTGTTCAGTGGGGGGAGCTTGGCTATAGTTAGACTTTCTCCTGCAAGGGAGGAGATGCTGAATTTCATGGGATGCTGCTCTGATTCTCACTTTTCCCAAACTTTTCCAGCTCCCCTTGGGCACAGATATGGAGGCAAAGGGGGCAAAGAGAGAAGATTTTAATGTTGGTGAGCAACAAAGATTTTGCAAATGATGAGTTGAAAAGAAGAACTTTCTCATTGCTCAGTCTTATATGCTAATTTTATGGATTTTGGGGTAGTTGTGTCTCAAGAAGATGTTGATGGGAATAGCAGTTTTTGGTGTTTTTAAAAGGAGCCAGTAATTCCTGGAATTTTAGCTACACTCTACATATATACATGGAATTAATTAAGTCACATGGATAATGTCATTCTGCAAAGCTTTAAAAGGATTAACAACACTAAAAATGTTATCTTGAATTTTACAATGCTCATTATGAACCTAGTTAATACTATTATTAATAGCATTAATAGTATTATCAGTTTACCCTTATCTGTCCTCAGGGACTGTGTGAAGTGCCTTCCAAATGCAGAACATGAAGAATATTACAGCCACAAAGTTCTGCATGCTGGTGTGTCAGTCTTCCTCTTTCCTTTTTCCCTTGTTACATGTAATTCTTATTTTACTGTGACTTGGAGTATTTATGCAACAGTAGTAAAAAAACTAGAGTCTTGTTTAAATTTACATTCTGGTGTTTACTCCTTTACTTACATTTGCAAGATTTTTGTCTTGGCAGCAATAGCTAAAAACTTCCTGTCTTTCAAAAATAATAATTGAGAGTATTACTTTAGGGGATTTGAAGGAAAACATTACATTTTTACACACTCTGTTTTAAACTAAATGTTTAGTTATTCACAAATTATTTAAGGTAAAAAAAGAATGATGAATTATTATCCATATCTCCAAACAAAATGTTCTGTGGAACTGATTTTTTTAGTCTGATCTGGTATTGTTATCAGTAGCAATTTGGCAACAGCAGTCTTCCCAGAATGATATACAGGAAAAAAAAAAGGGGGGTTTTTTTTTTTTTTTTTTTTGTTGCTTTTGCAGCACCTACCCAACTTTCCCACCAAGTGATCTGTTGCTAATGTGCAGGAAATCCCAATGAATGCACATCATTTGGTGAAAGAATGACAGCAGACACCGCAGCTATCCTTAGCAAGCATCCACCTGCTCCCGTGGTGTCTTTTTAAAGCAAGTTCAGCTTACCTCTTCTCCTCTTAGTTTTCCTTTGCTTAATTGCAGGTGATGATTCCAAAGAAGCCTTCACCTGTTTGAGTGTGCTTTCATCTTTCTAGACAAAGCAGGCTTGGGCTTGGTGCTTGATCTGTGGCATAGTTAGGGCCTTTGGTATTAAAGGCGTTGGGATCACCCTGAGGCTTTTAAGGTTTTAGGGTTAAATTGATGAGCGTGTATAAAATGTAAGCTTTGTTGTTTGGCAGCGTTTTTCAGCATTTGTTATTCTTTTTTTCATTAAGAAACCATGGGACTACACTGCATTCCTCAGCTGCCTCTTGCCTATTAAAGAACATTGTCAAATGGAGACCTCTTCGACTTGCATAAAACTTGTGATTCATTGTACTGCCTTCAATCCTTACCAGGTCTCCAGCTTATTTGAGATATCCAGGAATGCCTCTGCACCAGATCAGAGTATCTGTTTCTCTTCACATTTAATTTGTGCTGTTGCTTCTGGTTAATGAGCGCTTTGGTACACTGGAGCTGGGAGATACATCAGCTTCTGACCACAGAGTCTGGACTTTGACTCCTCTTCTGTCTTTTTGCTTATGGATCTCAGCATTTGGGAATTCAAAGCTGTCCCATGAAAAATCACAGCACATGAAAAAGAACAGGCCAAGCAGTGCTAAAAATACCCTCATTTGTTTGTTTGTTTGTTCTTTTTGTTTGTTTTAATCTTATTTTAGTGTAAGGAATTAACTGACCTAAGTCTGAGTGGAAGGTAATGCCCTGACCTTCACTATTGCTGAGGAGGTTTACTGAGTGCTGCTCACTGCTGCTAAAGATGAAAGCTGTTGCTTCTTGAAAAATGTTGTGCCTGGGTTTCTGGCTGGGATCCCAGCACCTTGGCTGCTTCTGCTGCAAAATGATTCACCCCAACCCAACAAGCCCTGGTGGCAGGGCTGGCCTTGTGAAGAAAATTGCTGTCCCCTGGGTAGAAGGAATGAGTAGTGGTTTTAGAGAAAAAAAAAATTCAGCACAATTTAGAAAGTTAGAAGTAAGATGAAAAACTTGGTAAAACGGTTTTTTCCCACTTTTTTTTTTTTCCTCTTTCCTCACCCATTTGTGTATGTTACATAGGGGAATTTACTTGTATTCTTAGATGAGATTTGAGATAAAGTTTCCTCTGGGAATTCTCAGAGGTTTTGGATGCCTTGTACAGTGTACTGTGGGTGATGTGCCCATTCCAAAATTTCTGCCACATCTTCACATGCAGTTCATTGATATCAAGGCCCAGGAAAGCTTTCGTGAAACATGGTTGGACAGACAAGTTATTGCAGTTTAACACATTCCTGTTCACCCACAGCAAGTATGAAATAAACTCAGAGAATAAGCTACCATATGTGTTTGGTTTCGTAGAGACTTGAAAGAATATGTGCCATTTAATACTGCTAATACATTACTTTAGTGGTTAAAAACATACATTGGTACACATATATTTGTATATACATACATAGTTTTTGTGTTTTAGCTGATTGGTGAAAACTTGTGAAATTTCAGTAACCCAGCAGCAACTTTCTCTTCATTCCGGCACTAAGGGCAGGAAGGTGAGATTTATCCATGTATACACATGAAAGGAAAACCAGTATTTTCAACAGGGAGTAAACTGGAAGTCAGGGAAGATGTAGGTGCAAGAAAGGACAATGTGTTATCTCTGCTGGTGACAACAGCAGAGGCATTGTCTCCCCTTGTGTTAACATGCAGCCATCAGTTTGGGGCAGGTGCAACATTCCAGGAGGAAGGAAAAAATCCCTCTTTCCTGAGCTACCACAGAGATTCTGGCCACCTGATTGCTACCTGGTGGCACTGGTTGTTTCTAGGCATGGCCACTAAGGTAGAGCTCCTGTCTGTGCCAACTTCAGAACTGTTTCTTATCAACTACCTAAACTTAAGACCCAGATAGTAAGGGCAGATATTACATTGCTTTTTTATTAGACATTGATGTGTATTTGCATTATGCTATTGTCTTTTGAAACAATCTCCTCCTTCTAAGGCCACAGATTTGTAGACCCTGACTCATTTCTTAACTTCTTTGCAAAATTAAGCCCTCTGGGCTTCCTAATTGATCCCTTAAATTATTTTTGTAGGCCTGTTTTGAACGTTCTCCAGCTGTCCGTGTGTGGACTGTAGAAAGCGGTTTCAGCATTTCAGCAGTGGTCTTCTCAGCGCCCCCTTACCTACCACATGAAAGGGGAAAGTCAACAGATTGTCTGCCTAAATTTTGTGTCAGTATTTTCTAGGATATAGTTCTGTTTTGTCTGCACATAAGCAATGGCATGGACCTGTCAGTAAAGTGAATTTGACTGACCAACTAGCGCCCAGAAGAGCTCAGCTGATGGTGATCTGGGGCTGGGGCACAAAGTTTACAGCCAGGCACCTGAATTTGGAGCTGAGTCTCCCTCTGGTTCATATGTAAACATATGGCTGGCAAAACTGTTGAACATATATAAATCAGTAAATTCTTTATGACATAAAAATTATACTTTGAAATAATTACAAACTGTTCCTTTTTAGGACTAGTGGCTGCTCATCTATGAACAAGATGAGAAATACCATGTTTCCCTGACCTTCCTAGATGAAATTATTTGGAGTCAAGTTCTCCTCACCCAAACTTATACCCTTCAACTCACTTCAAAGGAGATAAATGAGTCTCTCAGCAGGGCAGAACAGAGGCTTGTTGTTCCTGAAATGCTTTCTATATGTCATTAACACACTTTTTCTTATCTAACTCTTCTAATAATCAACCAAATTTCAAGTGTTTATATACAGTTGGATCATTATTTTTTTTGTTTTGCATTTAAGACTTGGGAAGGGTATTTTTCCCTTCCCTTCTGTTTATATTTACATTTTCAGATAGTACATATACAGTCTAATCATATCACTTTGAAAGTGATACAGAAAGTTGTGCTCTCTTACTCAATCAGATCTAATCAGTTTGGATGGATTCCAAATACTAAGCATTAATCTCACTTAAACCAAACCCCTGATAGTTCATCTAGCCTGAGTATTCATGTCAAAGACATAAAACAATCTCCTTTAATGCCCACAGTACTTTTTAAATTGAGCTTTCACCATCTGTTAATAAAACCTGCTTTGTACTGCTGGTAGTGTTCTGTGGAATGCGTCAGGGGTGAGTTTCTCTTTCCTCCTATTCTTAAAGGCTGACTTTTTTTTTTTTTTTTTTTTTTCAAAAATATCTGAAAATTATGCAATATAGTTACAAGGAATTAGTCACACCTTGGCAGAATCTCCATTACCTTGGCTCACATCAAAGGGAAGGAGAGAAGTGTGGTCCCTACAAGCCTACAGCATTCCTTTGCCTTGGAGTCCCACTCTGTGATGACAACTAAATTGGACACTGATGCTTACTTATTTTTCAACACGTGGGTGTAAAGCACATTGACCTTGCAGTTGACTTTTTTAGAGCACCTTTCATCATGGGCCCAAGCTCACAGTATGATGCAGAGCTCTCTGTTGCCTTTCAAGAATCCCTGGAGAGGATTATCCAGAGGCATAGCTGCTGAGCTGAAGTTCCCCTTTGACTGCCCCCTGTATTTCAGCATCTCACATTAATAATCCTGGGAATGGCACTGTGGTGCTTCCCTGTGAAACTCTTACAGAGCTCATGCTCAAAATAAATTGTGCTTTCAGATGATATTTTGCATGATTCAGCAATTTAAGATCATAATTTACAGCAAAAGGGGAGTGAACTACAAATTAGAAAGAGCAAGAGGAAGAATCCACGCTCTCCTGGGGCAGACTTTTCTGAACACACCTCTGTCTCTACCGACTGCTGCTGCTTTCAGGTAGCAGCTCAGTGTGTCTGATTCTAGCTTTGCTTGGGAAAGCAGGTGAGCTGTGTACATTAGTTGGTTTTAAAAGTCATGGCTAGACTTGTTTTCTATGATTCTGCATAAAAATAAGTGAAAAATAAAAGTGTTTTTGTTGATTTGAGATAGAAAGGGATGGATTTGAAGGATAGATCAAGTTTCATTTTTGAGCAAGAACTGTGTATTGTCAGCATACTAGATGACACTGGGGTCTAAGCAATGCATAGGCATCCAGGGCCACATTTATTGTCCTCAAGAAAGAGGCATTGGAATATTTTGGAAATGTTTTGCAGCTAGGAAAGCAGTTGTTTGATCTTCTGGCTGCCTCAAGTCAAAAAGTATTTCAGTTCAATCTCAGAGGTTTTGATAGTTACAGGACAAGTACAGGAAAAGTGTGAGATGTCCAAAGACTGCCACACTCAACTTTTCCTTGGTGTCAACTCTTTCTTTCCCTGAAACCTGTTTCGCTGGGAAGTGCAGAAGTGGTCCCATGGCACCTCACCTCAGGGCCAGTCTGACAGTATCAGCCATCCTCCGTAGTGTAAGCAGAGGCTGCTGTCCTTGGTTGGTGCAGTAATCAATTCGTTATCAGAGTACTGCTGCAAAACCCCCAAGAAAGCACTATGGCCTGCAACCCTGCTGTCCTGGGTTGAAGTATATTCTATCACCATCTTCATGAACTGTTGAAACCAGGTGAGGCAGTGCTCCCTGCCTCCTCCACTCTGGCTTATCTTCTGTTAGTGGGCCATCAGCACCTTTGCTACACAGCTCACAGATAACCCCCTCCTGAACTATCTCCTGTTAATGGGCCCATCAGGCCTTATCACATGACTCACCATCTCATTGTGAGATGCTCCGCCCAGAGGGAGGAACCAAGCATTCCAGCCTGGATATAAGCTGAGACTCTGAACACCAGAGGGGCGCTTACCCACTGGATTCCCAGAGGACCCGAGCTACCAGACTTTTCTACAGGATCACTGCTTCAGGAAGACCACCTCATCTGGACTGCTTCCATCACTCCGCTCAGGTTGTATTCTGACTCTGTCAGTGGTCTTTTGTATTATTGCATCTATTTTATTTTACTTTCTTTCCTTTTTTTCCTATTAAACTGTATCTCTGACTTGGAGCCTCTCATTTGTTTTGCTTTCAAACCACTACACCTGCAGATTGTGCAAACCTCTGCTGTCTCCATGTTCACCCCAGGACATCCATCCCTGAGATTTGCTTTTGAGGCACACTAAATTATACCTGAAAAGCGTGTAGAGCCATGTGCATCTGCACCTCCACCTCTCACCTCACAAGTTTCTGCTGGGAAGCTGCTTTAAAATAACTAGGGTAGAATTTAACTGAGATGATAGCTATGATGGTGATGGTGATTTTATGAGTTTCAAAATGTAACTTGAACATGGATTTCACTTAGCAGATGTGTTAAGTAACAAAATACACCCTGGAATTCAATTTGTGTCTGATTGCACAATAGGTTAATTTCTTCAGCTACTTTTTCAGCTTCCTCTTAACACTTCTGTTTTTACTTGTAAGTTTTTTTGTTTGGATATAATAAGGCTTTGTGTCTCCTGATTCCTTATCTTATGTGGGTGGTAGAAAAATTGCTCTCCTGCTTCAATATTTGTGGTTGTGTGGGGCAGGTGGTTTCACGCAGAGCTAAGCAAAATATCTGTAGTAAATAAAAAAGATGTGTGAGTTTCTTTGCCTGAGAATTCTTTATTCATCCCTGCAAACCCCAGGGAACCAGCAGAAGAGCTGGTTTCAGGCATGGAGAGGCCTTTTGCCAACCTTTGCAGCTTCCAGAAACCTGGACCTGGTTTGGTCTTTTGTTGTGTGTTGCAGACCAGCCTGTCCTGGAATTCCAGCTGCCTCCTGCACTGCCCAGGGGTCTCACTTCTCTCTTGTTTTGGGCTCCAGGCATCATTTCGTTCCACCGTCCCCAAGATTCAAGCATGGAATGGGTCAAAACTAGATCCTTGGGACTGATGTTCAAACATGAGATAGGTCTCATGGTTTAGGTCTGTGTGACCTGATAAACTGTCTGGGAGCCTCAGTCGTGTGGCTCCTTGTTCGCTGAACATGCTGAGCACTGCTTCCAGGCACAGAGGTGGATTCTGGACACTTGTCAGCTGGAAAAAAAGCAAATCTGCCCAGGTAGTCCCCTTGGGTATTGCTCACAGCTCTCTGGCGGGAACAGACTAGGTATAACACCTTCAAATTAGATAATGTCTAGGATTCGATGTTTCCTCCTAAGGAGAGTAGGAATTTAACCCAAATTTATTGTAGTAGACTTCTAGGGAGAGATTTCATGCGCTTGTTGCTCATTGCTAATGGACTCTGCCATTTGGATGTTAATGTTGTAGAATCTGTAGGGTTTGAAATTCACTCTTAATGGACTTACAGGTGTCTCTTGAACTTCATGTTAACACCTTCTGGGTGTTACTGTGAGATTCCATATTCCACCCAAAATACTTGCTGCTGTGCTGCCTCATCTGTTGCCACTACAGCAAGGATTTCTGGACACCTGAAATCATGGATCCTGTCACTTTGCTCTGGGTCTTGGATCTGCAATATGGTGACAATTTGTGTGAAGACCCTCCTGCACAGAGTCATATCTACACTAAGGCATGCAACAATTGCTAGAACTACTTAAATCCTTGCCTTTATGAATGTATAAATGAATCTTTATATAATATTTTAAATTTTACACTTGATGTGCACAGAATTTATTTATTTAAGTCATGATTTTTTAAACCAGTCAGCTGATATTTCTCAGGCACCAAGGCACTGTGAACACTTGCATGGTATAAAATCAAGCTGAGAGGGAGATGAGATTTTTGTTTCTGGACTTCAGAAGGTCAAAATCGGTGTGGGAACTTTTCCCAGTGGTGGCAGCTGCAAATGTCAGGGAGAATTGCTTTTCCAGCAGCTTCCCAGGACAGCTTTTCACAGTCAGAACCATTAATTTATTGTGTACCCTTGGAAAACCATAATAAAAGAAACCTGGATATAATTTTGAGTTTGAGTTGATTTTGGGTATGAATTCAGTGTTATATAAGCAAGGGGAGTGCAAGGAATCTTTTCATTTCAGTTGTATTTGGTGTGTTAATGAAAAGAAAACCCAAAGCAGGCACTGACCAAACAAATACTTATTTAAAAGCAGAAGACTGGAAATTTGAAATGTCTGTGTGACATTTGTGATAATGTCATGTCCTAAATACGACTATTAATAACATGAGTATTTTTCTATGACAATATCAAATTTAATTTGCTGTACGCAGTGTAACCCAGGTGTATAATGATGTGGCACATATATTCCACAGAACAGCAAACACAAAGCTGTATCCATTCGATAAACTGCTTAAGCAGCTGATGTGCTGCATTTGTTATGTATTTTTGAGGTGTTCATGAATGGTCTATCCCAGAGAGCTGACAGGAGACTTCTGAATTGTTTCAGACGCTTTTAAATGGAGAAACCAGTGACAATCTCCACAAGATGTTGTTGATAACTTGAAATCTCAGAACAAATGCAACAGATTCATAAATAAGAGCCAGACTGAGACATTTCAGTACCAGCAAGTCTCTACTTGGATGATCTGTCTGGGTACTCCTGCTCCCCATCACAGCCCATCCCACTCAGCATTGGCAGCTATAAAATAGCTGGTGACACAATGCAGAATAGAAAGCTTAAAGTAGCACCAGGGAATTTTTAATTCTGCATTTTGTTTCAGAGACACCTTAACTGGTATTTTCTCTTGTTGCAGCACCTCAGGAGGGCAGGTGTGTGCTTATCTGAGCAGTAACTCAGCCAGCTGCCTTCAAAGGGAAGGATGGGTAAGTTCTTATGTCTGCGAGAACCAGGGGGTGGAGAAACTGCACATTCACAAATATGGCCCATTTTTTTGATGAGTAACAACTTCATTTTTTCCTTTTAAAAAGACCAGAAGATGGGAATGAAACTCTCTTGCAATTTTACTGGGGAATTAAAGTGTTGGCATAAGCAGGTGGCAAAAGGGAGCAATGGTAACGCGACCCCCTCTTCTTTCACTAGTTGACTTCGCTTTCTTAATGTTTTATACTTACAGTGAAGCAACTTGGACAGGTTGAATTGCCGCAAATTTTCTTCAGGGCATGACAGCCTAAGTTGAAGGAGTTGGTGGCTTGTTTTTGTAAGCTCTCAGGTTCCCTTGGAGTAGGAGATTTTCACATACCCAGCAGGTGAGTCTGTGTTAGCTCATGCAAATTCTCAACAAATCACACAGATCCTTCTCCAGGAGGGATCCCTCACAGGCTGGTGAAGCTCTGTATCCCAGGGAGGGCAGTAACCTTCTTCATAAGCCCATCAACTTCAACCCCAGAGGTACTAAAATCTCTCCAGATAATTTAACAGCATGTGATGGATATAAATCTGGATGCTGCCTGGAGGTTAAAAAGAACATAACAGACATGTAAGAATAGAGTAGTCCTAAATTTCCAAAGAGTAATTTTTCAATCTAAGATTCATACAATGTGCATTAATGTTACAGAGCATGATCTTCAGTGAACCAAAATGTTCTATTTTATAACAAGTGCCAGTGAATATCTCACTGCTATCACATATCACAGTATCAGACAACCATACAAACATAAAGTAGTTTGGGTTGAAGGGACCTTGAAGATCATCTGGTTCCAGCTCCCCTGTCATGGACCCTTTATACAGCAATATTTGTACTTTAAAGAACTGTGCAGCCTATCTCATGGTCCAGTCCAAGACTTCTCTGAACCTGTGCATTTTGAATTAAATGCCATTGTGGATATTTAAAATTAAATAAAAAAAATCTTTGGAGCTTCTGAGGTGCACTGTGTGCCAGGTATGTAGGTGACATTTTGGTATAAAAATTAATTACCCTTAGGAAACAAAATGAATCAGAAAATACTGGCAAATAACATGCTTCAAACATGACAGAGCTTTTTCTAAGGCAAAATTAACTGTTAGATGAACTGGTATTAACTTTGAAAATATCTTTAAATTTCTCCCTAAGGATGGGTTATACATGGCCTCCTTAAGCCTCCCTTTCTTTGTAGCTTCATATGTGATCCATATGAAATCCACATAGGTTTGATTTTTCCTGCCTTGATTGTGCTGCTATTTTCACATGTACGCAGTGAATTTTAAAGACTGTTGGTCTGAACAAACATCCACAAACCTCACTTTTCACCTTTCTTTCTCAGCTATCACTGTCCACACAAGGTCAGAGGCACCAGAGCTCTTGGCTCTGATTGTCTTTTCCTACAGTGGAAAAAGGGATAGGACAGACTGTCCACCTGGGGATTCTGGGAGCATTAAACCCCAGGTGGGAGCATGCCTCAACATGCTGCAAGTTGTGCTAAGGTTGCTAAGTGACTTAAATCCACTGAACAGAATAGAACCATATAGCCTCAAAACAGCAGAACCTGATTTGGTTTCTAGTAACTCATTAAAATGACTCTACAATTCTTTTGATGTTCTGTACTAGTCTGGTCACATTCCTTTCTGTTTTATAGCATGGTAATAACAACATTCTTGTAAACAGTCATATAAACTCTAACCTTCATATTGCTCTCGTCAGATGATATGAAAGCATTTTCACATCAGGATTTGGCTTTCTTACCCCCATAAATCATATCCCACACCATCAAAGGAACAGGGGCAAAAAGTAGGGATGCACAAGTTGATTACTGTTTGGTCACTTGCTCAGGGAAGCCATGACATCCTGTGAGGGCTGAATTTGTTTTTGCAAATATTGCTTCTATAAACTCATTGTTTAGAGTTATTGGGGTTTCCATTCTCTTTCAGAGGAAACTCTGCTTTGAACAGATAGACTCCTGCCTGGATGTTCGTGCCTACTCTTCATTGATTATCAGCCTGTCCTCTCTCCATTATTATCAATACACTGTCATCTTCTGCTTGCATGGAACGACAACCTGTGGCAATATTTTCTGGGAGCTCGAGTTCTGTATCATGCAGCTGGCAGTGGAGAACTGCAGAAAGAGAGGAGGCCAAGGAGGCCAAAAAAAAAAAAAAAGAAACTACTCTGGTTTAGCCATGCTTGTCCACTGATAGCAGTAGACAAAAGAAAGACAGCTGGCTTTAGCTACAGAAGTGTGCTGCAAGGAGGACAGGCAGCAGTTTCCAGATGTCTCTGGCCAAAGGCTTGGCACTTAAGCATTTGCTCAAACAAAAGGGCCAAGGAGAAGGGACTGCACCCTTTGCAAACAACACGGCACATGGACATGCACTCACATGCAAAGAATTTACACCGGCTGAACAGTTTTCCAGGCAGTCAGTAAATATGACTTATGCCTTCTCTTCCTCCATCAATACTTTAAACAATCTGGGAGCAAAATGAGATACAATGATTTTCCCGACACTCTAAATGACAAGGAAAGATTTCGGTCATTTTAACATGTCCTCAGTTTGCTTGCTTACTTTTCTTTCCTTCTATTTCTTTCTTTTTATGATTATTCTTTTTCTTTATGCCAGACAACTCTTCATTTTTCTTTGGACTGTCCAGTCAGAGCAGAGAAACAAAGTAATATACTGTGAACCTATCAGATATCATGGAAAGGAAACTGTAAATGCTCAAGTGAACAAACTGCCAACAATTTCTAAATAAGCAATGTGTTACACAACATATCTGCTGAAGGCTGATACATTTATAGTAGTTGCAATCTGCTGGAGAATTTTTTGCAAGTAAGGAAAAAAAAAAGCAGCTAGATTTGACAGATAAATTTTTCACAGTGTTACCCTTTGTTTATAGACCTTCTCTCCTTTTAGTGTACCCTAGAGCAAATCTCTGCCTTTTCAAAGGGCCACGCCATTGTTCAACTGAAACGCTCTTATTTCTTTTCTCAAGTTTGATTAAATTACTTGGCACTCAGACAGAAGTTGATAATAATACAAACACAGTGATCAAGGTGGCAGATGTGCCGTTATTCTCTCAATGGCAAATAACTAATTCTTCAAACCCAGGCTACGCAGTGCTAGAGCAGTACAGGGGCGACACAGGGAACATTACAGCGAGTTTTACATATGTTAATTGAAATGGGATTGAGAATTTATTGGGGGACATTTAAATAATTGCTTTCTTTAGCAAATACAGTCTGGCTGTTGGTTTGTGGATGGTGTGTGTGTGTGGAGATTGCAGAGATTAGGGCCAGAGAGGAAAGGAGAGGTTGGAGGCAGCTGACGGCGCCTGCGCAGCAGTGGGGCTCAGCTCCCTTGCAGAAACTTGCTCCCATATCTGAGGCCTAGGATAAAAGGTGTATTTTTAAAATGTGCTAGCTAAAATGTTTTAATTAACACCTGTTTAAGCCCTGGAATAAGCAGCACAAGGTATTTTCTGTTGGATCAGCTGTTGAAAAAGTGGCTTAATTAGGTGGAGGAGTCCAGGGAAGAGTTAGGACACCCTGGTCCTCTGAAAGGACCAAGTGGTGAAAAGGGGAGTCCTGAATCCTTCCTGGGAAGATTAAAGTAGCCACCGTTTGAGGCAGGATCAGAAACTAGGGATTTAAAATATATTAGCTCAAATGCTTGAGCTAATAAGTTTCAAAATAAATCTTTTTCTAGACTACACAAGCCCTGAGGGAAGAGCAAAGAGATTAAGGTAAAAATAGAAAGCATGAAGTGCCTAATAATGAGCCACACCTGTTTAGCAAAGTTTCCCTATCTCTGGTCTGGTCTACACCCCGGGTTTTTATCAGGATGACTGGCTTGGCCAGGAAAGTGTTTTTCTAAGGGACTGGGAGGATGGGTAGGTTGCCACGAGGGAGCCATGTGACAGTGGTGAAGGCCCTGCAGGCAACCATGGAGTTTTCTGTAGAAAACGTTTCCCTCTCACTTGCCCCAATACTGGAGGAGTTTTGGTTGCGTCATATGCAGATAAAAATAAGGACTTTTTCAGAAGATCTAAATGTGATTTAATAATTTAATTATTTAATTACTTGGAGACAAGTGGTTTTCATTTACTACAATGGATCTCATTCTTGTTGGCCTTCAGGCTCTATTGTACTGTAAATATTTTTACTCATAATAAAAGCGAACCTAATGTTTTTCCCCAAAACTGCAAGATTTGGTCTTCAGCTGCTGATGCTGGTTCAAACTGGGAGAGGAAGTAAATATAAAACACCAAGAAAACTTTCTTTGAGGTTTCTCACATTATATCAAAGACCCCAAAGCCCACATAACCTCCAGATAGCTACAGGTTAACACCCTGCAACCTGCCAGTCTTCTCCAATCAGTCTTTTTTGTCCATCATGAGAGTTGTTACAGCATGTGAAGACTTTGTCCACGGCTGTAATTTACATTTCAGTGGGGCAGCCCGTGTGTAGGACATACTGCCTAAACCAGCAAGCAACTCATAATGTTACACTCTTTATTTTGGATTTTCATTGTGGGGTTTTTTTAATTATAATGGACAGGAATATATAATTCTTCATGAAAAGAAAATTGAGATCCACTAAAAGAGATGTTAAAGATTAAGCTCTAGAGAAGGGGAAACTCAGTTTTGAGACCCAAGAATTTGTGTTTGTGTGAAACAAGATTACTTGTCTCCCCAGTTCATGATCAATCATTTATTTGCTAGAACCTTACCCCCAGAGGAGCCTGGGCATCCAAGTGTCCAGGCTGACATCTTGACTTCATTGAAGTCAGCAGGAGTTTTGCCACTGATGTCTCCTCAGGGTTTGTCCCACAGCCTTGTCAGAGTGAGCAATAATCCTGATGAAACTGTAGGACAAAGGCAGTCACAGTATAAATAGAGATATAAATTGTATCTGGGGTTAAGAGGCACAGGTGGATATATATTAGGTAGCTTCCATAACATAGGAAAGTTGCCAGAGAGGCTTTTCTCCTTACACCTTCTTACACCTTTGTCCATGTCTCTTTCTCCTACCAACTCTCTATTTAATATTGCTAAGGAGAAAGGTGGGGAGCCTCTGTTCGCTCGTGCTCATTTTTAACAGTTCATTACGACATATTCCATACTCAGCTGCCTGTCTGTCTGATCAAGATGAAGATGTAGCCTCCATCAGCAGGTCATTAGAATAAATCTGAATTTGGTTATATGTAAACACAGTGACAAGGCTTAATCCTTCAGTTATAAGTGAATTTGGTTACATTAACCAAATTTATCATTTATTAATACTCATAAAAACCCTACTGAGAGGAAAATTGCATTTTCCAGAACACTTTTCAGATATATTTAAACCTAATATAGTATATTTAGAAAGAAAATGAGACAAGTCAAAAGTAGAGGAGAGAAGGAATCTGCCAACTGAAATGAGTGATTTTTACGCCCCTATTTTCATGGCACGTGACCATCTGATGATTGTCAACTGTGAGATGACAGCTTGGGCTGGGCTTTGTGAGCAACTGAACAGAGCTGATGAACTGACCAAAAGGAGAGGCAATTTCCCAACACCTTCTATCTTTACTAATTTTTTTCCTACTGCCCTTTTTTTTTGTCTTTCCTTCCCTTTCCCAGGTGCAAAGTCCCACTGCTTTGACTCCAGCCTTGGGACAGCTGGATTTTGCTATAATCCAGTTAAAACTCATTAACCCAGCAGAAGGTGGTTTTTTATTTTGTTTTGTTTTGGTTTTTTTTGGTTTTTTTTTTGTTTTGTTTTGTTTTGTTTTGTTTTCTTGTGGAGTCTATTTTCTGCCATGAGTTGAGGTGGCTTAAAGGGTGACATCAGAAGTGGAGCCAAATTAATGACAGCAGAGAGGGAGGATGAGGGACTGGCTGAGGAAGAAAAGGAACATCTCTATTTTGGTGGCAGTACGCTCTCAGAGTGGGTCATCCTGTGTCATTAAATTGTAGCTTGAATGTGCAAGTGTACTTCTGCTGGAAAGAACACTTCTGATTTCTTCTTCTCTCTGGATTCCTGGCAGATTTCTTCTATTTTGGAAATGTAACTGCTCATCAGAAAGTGAGAATTTCTGACAAAATGTGTTGGGGGGGGGGGGGGGGAAGAAGGAGGTGTCCTTTGTGGCAATGTGTCACACCAGATCGGCAGGAGCATCCAACTGCACCCCAAGTGTCTTGCTTAAGATCACATGGGAAATCTGTGGCAGAATGGAAAGCTGGCCCTCTCTCTTGTAACAGCAAGAAAATTGCTGTACCCCAAAATCGCAGGATCTTGCTGCTGCTGAGGTAGGATTAGGTGGTAGAAAGGAAAAGGATGGTTCCTCACGGATGTAGGGTAATCTACTTCATCCAACATTTCAGCACATCTTACTTTCTGCACATCAGAGAATGTTTTAAACGTGAAAGCATGGGATTATTAGACCTTTCCAAATTTGTCAGTAAAAATGGTTGCTCTGAAAAGTTCTGACCCCAGAACTCTCTGAAAAGTTAATGAATTTTGCTAAGTTGTCAGCCTTGGGGATGTCCTTTCACAGTCAATTCTGCAGGTAGAATAGGTGAAAAATTCCTTCCCTCTTAGCCAGTTTTGATTTTACCACGTCTTAATTTCACTGGACACAACTTATTCCTTTCTGGCAGCAATAATAAATTTTCCCAGCCCCTGCATTGCTGTCGAACAGCGAGTGCCGAGCTTCTTCTGCCTCTTTCGGGGTGGCTGTTGGGCAGCGTTACAAATCGAGGATCCTGGATGCAATCCTGGCTTCCCCTCTGATCCCTGCCGTCATCCCAGTAACTCCGGTTACCTGAGCTCACCTCCGCGAAGCTGCTTGTGAAGGGGGATGATGATTCTTGTTTGTCTGACAGGGGTATCGTGGGATGAGTTATTTCCCGAGGGGGTGAAGCGCTGGAAATGGCTGTGGAGATTGTGGAGATGGAAGAGGTGTTTTTTTTTTTTTTTTTTTTTTTTTTTTTTTTTTTTTTTTTTTTTTTCTTTTCTTTTCTTTTCTTTTTTTTTCTTTTTTCTTTTTCCCGGCGGGAGCGGCGTCCCGGCGTGCGCAGCAGATGGCGCTGCGCCTTTAATTCCTGTGACAGCCACCACCGCTGCCTGCTCGGCTCCCTTCCCACCAGAACTGCATTAAAAAAAAAAAAAAAAATCTGGAAAAATATAAAACGGTGTTATGTTATATTTTACTGGATTTCCTTTTTAATTTTTTTTTTTAATTTTTAAAAAAATTATTATTATCAACCACCATTTCTGACCATGGAGTCTGGAAAGTACCATGCCAAAAATTCCACTTTGATTTGTTTTGGGTTTTTTTTTTCTTCTTAACCATAACTACATGGTACAAGTAATACTTGAACATAACAATAAATCCCAGGAATGACACGGTTAATTTGGGGTAATCAAAGTGCACTTTCGTGAAGGTATTAATAAGATTTATAATTATTTATGTATTGTCTCCAGGGAACAATGGGAACTGTTAAACTATTTGTTCAATTACAGGCAGGACATGTATAATGTGGGAGAGTAAAAGAGCTCTATTTTCTCCAGCCTCAACCTCTTACAAGTCTGTATTACTTTCAATACTCCCATTTCTAGATTATATGTGGAAAGATAAGAAAAAAGGGAATACTTCAAGGGGAAGGGACTGTTCTATCCACATCGTAATTTTCATAGTCCTGCCTTAAAACACAATTTATCTTTATGGCTCACACAGAAGTGATATATCACCTTGCACAGTAAATAGGCAAGGTGAACTTTGTGGTAAAGTTGAAACTTACTTTAACATTTTCTTGGGTTATAAAAATATTCATCCCTATGGCACCTTATTTAGAGATTAACACATATCCTTTTCCACACAATATTTTCAATGCCATCGTTCATGAACACCTGCTTTTTATATCTTTCCTTTTACTGTTGGAGCTGGGGAACTGTCAAAGGAATGAATTGTATATACTGAATTTTTTTCAGTCAGTGTGTGTAGGTTCTACAAACTGATATGAGTGATTCTTATGCTCCTATGCTCCATTATGTTATTGAGACATCACAGAGAATACATAAAAAGATTCAGAATATTGGTATGCACAAGCCATGGGGATGGGCCGTTGCATTGAACTCCTTGTGGAGCAGCATGGGAAGAGTGAAATGTTTCAAGGGCTTGCTTTTGGAACTGTGGTTTTTCTTCTCCCATAGTTTGCCTGGAGAAGGGCATAAGAATATATAGATAGATACAAGCAATACATAGATAGATACAAGCAACCACTATGCTTTAGGAAAGGAAAAGCACCTCAGCTTCCTGCATTCACCTAATGGTGAATAACTTGGCCTCTCTCCTCATGGTCTTGGAAAACTGACCTGAAGGTTACAGGCTGTGCCAGGCCTCCCCTCTGCCCAGGGGCGACACAGAATTAGCAACAACCCTATTATCTGGAAATGTAGCTGCCAGTGGCAACCGATAGAGACACTTAGACTTTCACCTGTTTTCTGAAGATTCGGCATATGTCACCAGGTTTGTTGCTGGAATTGAATGTTTGTTGAGACTGGATGTTCCAAGACTCAGTCCTGCGGTTTGTAGCCTGTAAATGTTCCTCTGGAAAGAAAAGTATTGAGGATAAAGCTGTAGAACTTGAATAGGGTGGAAGCTGAGGCTTGGGCACATAAACCCCCTTTGTGTGAGTCCCTTTGGATGAGGAGGTGAGTCAAAGCCAAGGCACTCACTCCCCTTCACAGATGCTTTCTTGACTCAGGGTCCAGGTTAGCACCACTCGCTCCTTCCCACTGGGTTAAGGGGTGAGTGAAGGCTGAAAGCAACTGAGCTCCTGCATCCTGGTCAATATTTGGTCCCTCAGACAGGGGTTCTTCTCTGCTGCTGGCATGGACCATGGTACTGCTATGCCCCCAGGAATGGAGAGACATGGAAATGGGAAATTGTGACTCTGAGGGTGTTTTACAGTCCTAGAGGTTGGTTGCCAGTGCCAAAGATCAAACTGCCTTGTTTCTCTACATCTAATCCTGTTTTATTTTTTCAAGGAGAGATGTTATACTCCAGCTCATTATACAGGTCTGTCCTTACTCCTAATTAAGCTAGTGGTAAAACTCCCACCGAGAGAACCCTGTCCTCCATTTAGAAGCAGCCAAGGACTGGTGGGAGCTGTAGTAACAACCCCTATATTGTTTGGTATAAAAGAGAAAATTAATCTTTAAAAGGAGAGATAAACTCTCACTCAAACTCTCACAGTTCTCCTTTCAAATTTATCCTTAAATCAATAAAAAAGTTGGATTTTGTTCCTGTTTCTAAATACACACCTCACACTGCAATAAAATCCACAAATGTTAATATATGTGGCAATACAATCACTGCCTTTTGTAGAGTTTGTTTAAGAAGCTCCAAAATAAACCCAAAGATAATCACACTTAGACCAAAGACATACTTAGGATAAAATAAAAACACAGCCACAGTAGTTATAGTCTAGAAGTGACTGGGATACAATAAAGTATAGTCACAACTAAATTATGTCTTGGACTGAAGTAGATACATAGTATTAATTGGATGTAGGCCCTTTAACCTTTCTGCAGGAAGCAAACTTGAGATCTAATAATTTTTGTAAAGATGAGCTTTCCAGTAATATTTCTGGGCTTTGAAAGGATCCTGACTTTCCTATCAGTTTGTTTTGATGAGATTGGCTCTAATATTTCAACCATGCCAACTGAGCAGGGGTAAGAGAGGATACAGGGGGATGGAAGTCTGATTGCCTTATTTAAAGGATACAAATACCCTGCTGGTACTGTCTGTTTTCTGCTGTGGATCCTTTTAAGGTACTTTGTTGCTAGACGTTTTCATGGATGTGAAAAATGGTGGCAGAAAGGAGTGTTAGTTAATGATTCAAGTAACTCAGTTTACAAAGAAGTAGCTTGTTGCGAGGAAGACAATGCAGATAACAGTGTTTTATATCATACACAAAACTGATTAATATTTCATTTCTCTGTTGTCTTCGCTACCTTTCACTGTCATTACCTGTGTCCAAAATAATGTCCTGCATTAATCCTTGTGCTTTTAAAATATATAGAATCATCTAATCCCTCCCTCCAACAGGAATCCCCTTTTTAGCAAACCATTTCAATTTTAACCCCAAACCAGTGCTGACTTCACTAAGAAAAGTGAAACCCTAATTCAGGTTGACAAATCCACATCTACAGTTCAAAGAAGTAGCGCACGGGTTTGTGTGACTTGCTTTTATTGCAACAGTCTGCTATGCGATGTCAGGAATGGACTTCATCTACCCTAACTCTTGCTCTGAAGAGTTTTGGAGAAGCCTGAAGTGCTCCTGATGTGCAGTTTACATCTGTCTAAAATTATGAAAGATGCCTGTCCTCATTCTGCCTTGCAGAACTGCTCAGGAGGTGATAATGGTGAGCAAAGTTGGCACAAGCAGCTGCAGAGCTGGCAACAGCTGTCACCACCATTTCTTCAGAGAATGCCTGGCCACGGTCAAAGAGGATTAAGGTACATTTTCATCCTGGTAATTGGAGTGGGCTAAAAGAATATACATACTTATGTATATGTCATCTGAAGAGCCAAGTTTTAACAGTCACAGGCCATAAGAACTGAAATCCTGGACTGGCTACAGGCAGGGAAACCACCACACACTCACCAGTGGCCTGGATAAACATTTGCTATTAATTTCCTCTTCGTGCAGATGCAGCTTCATCCTAACAGCTGACGTTTTATGAAGGATCAGATTTTGTTTCCTTGTAAAAAGAATTAGAGAAATGCTTAAAAGCCAAAACAAATCTGAGTAGTGAAGGGTGATGACATCCTACAGGTCTGCAGAAATCACTTCTGCTGAGCTTCGGTATTAACACTCTGTGTGTAGGAAAGGAGGACATGAGTTCAAATAATAATTTTTTTTTTTGTCTCTGTCATCCCCACCCCATGGACAGATGTAGCACCAGAGGACAGTCTGGACCTGCTGAAGCTGCTGAGCACAGTGGTCTCAGGCTACCTGACCTACAGCAGCCACACCACCAACAAACACTGTGCCAGGGATGGAGAGGCAGAGGGTGCCTCTGGCCAGCCCAGGGTGACCTGCTCCTCCCAACCAGCACCAATGTCCCCAGTGTCCCGAGGCCATGGCCTGAGCAAGCAGGTGGCTCCCCCCAGGCTGGCACAACAGAGTGGTGAGGAAGAAGAAGAGGGGTGGCAGAGTGCCTGGCTCAGGGATTATTCCCACCTTGTGACACAGGTGTCATCTCCCAGGTTTGTGTCATCAGTGAACATGCTGAGGAGGCATCTGCACCTTCACCCCAGTTATTGATGAACAAGTTAAACAGCACTGGAGCCAGTTTTGAACCTTGGGGGCTCCACCAGTGAGAGGCCTCCAACTGAATCCTGTGCCACTGATTATAACCCTCTGGGTTCTGCCATCCAGCCAGTTCTAAATACACCCCACTGTCCACTCATCCTGTCCACGTTTCCTGAGTCTGTGAAGGAGATGTTGTGAGAAACTGTGTTAAAGCCTTGCTAAAGCTGAGGCAGACAACACCCACTGCTCTACCCTTGTCCATCCAGGTGGTCATTTCATCACAGAAAGCAATCAAGTTGGTCAGGCATGATTTACCTGTAGTGAATCCATGCTGGCTGCTTGTGATCACCTTGTTGCTCCATGTGGGCAGAGATGGCCTCCAGAATGAGGCGCTCCACCACCTTATCAGGGACTGAGATGAGGCTGACTGGCCACTACTTCCCTGGGATCTTCTTGCCCTTTTTGAAGACTGGAATGTCTTTTGGTTTCTGGCAGTCCTTGGGCACCTCTTCTGATTGCCACAACTGATAGCACATGAAATATAACTAAATGTTCTTGAAGGTTAGGGCAGGTGCTGTGCAATCCTTCAGTCTTTTACTAGCTGTCAATGCCTGTTTATAAGTGAGGTCAACAAGATGTTTACTGTATGGTTGAATGGTTTATTTGAAGTAAAGATGTATGAACTTTGAATGAAGATATTAATGATGTGACAAAAAAATCCTGAAAAAGTACTTCTTTCAATAGGATCAACAGTTAAAGTCATGTACTAACAAGCTAGATGCCAAAAGTAGCTGCAAGGAACGTAATAATACAGATTTTTGCTGTAAAAATAGAAAACAGGAAAAGCAATAAATCTGTTAATTTACTCAACTTTAAAAAACTAGCTTAGGATATGAAGTTCTAGTTATCTCTAATCGTTGTAGCTAATGATTTTCTTAATCAAATAAAACTTTTTTTTTTTTAGTTCTGTGCATTCTTCCTAAGTAGTAATGATGTTACTTTATGAAAACTTGATTTCTCTTTCACTTAAATCCTGTTTCTCAGATTAATTAATGCAGGACCTTTTTTTGGACACAGGTAATGACAGTGAAAGGTAGTAAAGATAACAGAGAAATGAAATTTATATCAGTTTTGTGTATGATATAGAACACTGTTGTCTCCACTGTGTTCTTTCCAACAAGCTACTTCTTTGTAAACTGAGATACTTGGATCATTAGCTAACACTAATGTGACAATGCAAGCTCTGCTATTAGGACAAATAATTAAACAAAAATTTTAGCTACAATTGTAGCTGAGGGCTGGATTCAAAGAGTCACAATTCTTAATTATAGATCTGTGTGTTGCTCCCATTGCTTCTCCTCTTCCTCTTCCAGTACTCAGACTGGGCCATGTTCTGTTAATAAACAAGTGGTATTTGATTTTCTTTTTGGCATTCATCATATGATCTCAAGTGTTCTCTTGTTCCCTCCTACAAATTCCTGTACTGAATTTAGCATAATTATTTTTCTTGAGGCTTTCCTGTAGCTTTCAGCTCTCTGCTCTCTTGGAGCTTCACAAAAAAGAGTGGATTTTTTTCTGCATCAGTCCAAGAGATAAAATATGGCCTCAACCTGACTCCACAGGTGAGGGACATGGCAGGCCAGAAATATTTGCTGGATTTGAGTGCCTGGTTTCTGCTAGTTAGAGTCTAATTTTGCCCAGCATGAAGCCATATTTTATGTGGTAGTTGACTGTGAGTGCTCAGCACTTCTGCAGCTCAGAGACCCCACATAATCTAGCCAGGGACCCAGCAAGTGAAGATGTACAATTTATAACAGTGAGAGAAGGAGCTGGTTGAAATTGCTTGCCTTGCTTTGCATAGGAGATGAGCAGCAGAAATACAACCAGCTCTCAAGGACAGGGAAGAAACCATCCTCCCTCCTCTGGTAAAGCCCTAGGTGCAGATTCAGTGGGAGAAGCTGTGAGCTGTGACCATCTCCAATTACCTGCCCTGATGGGTTACCTGCAGTCCAGGTCATTCCTGGAGAACGGCCGTGCTGCAGTGCACTGTCACTGTGCCTGAATCCTCTTTTCTTTTTGTGCTATTATAAGAAATCCATACCCCATGGGTAGCAGCCTCCCTTTGTTACATCCTCCCATCCATCATCAGTGCTGTCCATTTTGTGCCCGGCAGGAGGGAGAAGTATATGATCATGCTATTAAAGATAATGCCTATGCAAAAAAGGGATTGAATCAGGGCTGGAGAGGCAATTTGATTCTGTCACTTCCTCACATCTGATTGCAACTGCAAGATTCTTTTCACACAGTTTGAGGTGTGTAATTTCACATACTTGAGGGGGAGGGAGAGGGAGGAAAAAAAGTAGACTGCCAAAACAGGCATTTCATTATGCAGGGTCACAGTGAGTCCCAAGAGAGGCAGTGGGGCTGGAGTCTGTGTTGGCCACTGTAAGCTCTGCTACTTCAGTTAATAGAGGAGCAACATTAATAATCACCAGATACCCGTGTCCTGCTGAAAACACTGGGAGGTTTTTTCCTATAGGGCAGGCTGGACAATTTTTAGTGGATCTTGCAGGTATTTCAGGGCAGCAGGGGATGTGCAAAGCCCCTAAACTATTTTTACCACTTCAAGTTCAGGAGGGAATTTTGATGTACTATTTTTCTAGATTTTCCACTTTTACTGTGCCAAATGAGATTGGGGCAGGAGTATTTAATCACTCCTAACTTTGCCCAGCCACAGGGTTTCCTTCAGATTTCCCTATTGCCAGAGACCTAGCCTTCATGCTCATCTTTAGTTCCTCAGATCTTCTAGTTTTAACGGGCTTTCTCAGCCATAATCCAAGCTTCCCTTCCTCTGTGGCTCCCACAGCTTGCTTCCTCACACACTACTGGCATCAGGCTCTGGCCTCCCCTTTTCTGTCATCTGAAACAAGTATCAGGTTGCCCTTAGATTTCCAGCCAGTTCCTCAAATTGCTTTATTCATTTGCCTCTGTCTTCTCCCTATTCCCCGCCCCCCCACTTCCAACTCAGAGATCTATTTCCATATTCTTCACCAAGGAGGTTAAAAGCGTGGGTAACCCCTTCTTTTAGAGTACCCCGAAATGGATGTACCTTCAGGGAATGACTGAGGTCTCAGAAGTCCGTGGTTCTTGTGTGACCTGTGGTTTTCTAAAGGCTGCAATAATTCCTTGGTGTAGATTTTGTAGATATGTTTCAGAGGGAGTAAAGGATGCGTTTCAGGGGTAAGCCACATCTGAATACCAAAATTCAGGTATGTTTTTCAAAGCATTAAAGTCCTGAAAAAAGGGGGTTACCACATGGTCTTAACATGGACAAAGCAGGTAGTTTTCCATGCTCTCGTTATTGGCAGTAGGTGAAGTCTTTCGGCTGAAGCTTTCCAAAGATTTTTCGAGTTTAGACAAGTGTCTGACATGTCAGTGTTCAGCCCAGTCATCAGCACTGGGACCCTAAAATGGGAATAGTTGAGTAATCTCAATAATAGCTGGTGTTTCCAGCAGTGCCTGTGAAACTCTGATGCATTGAGCCTAATTGCACACCTCAGGGAAGTGGTCGCAGCATCAAACCTGTCCCACTCAGCTCAAGAAGCCCGAGTTCAAGCACATTGGTCATTCTTGGGGTGTCCCTCTCAGGGCCAGGAGTTGGACTCAGTGATCCTGATGATTCCCCTCCAACTCAACATATCCTATTGATTCCATGATAATTCAGTTTCACATTTATAATAATTTTATAAATTATAATTTTATAATAATCTAAATCAACAGAAAAATGGGATGATGGGAACTGTGGAATAGCCACTATATCTGATAGGTAGGGATATCAGCCAAGGATGAGAGATATTTATGCAAAAATATTCATGATTAAGAATGGTTTATCTGCTTAAAAAATCCCTGAAGTTATTTATTTGAATCCCATAAACATCTTCAAGAGGAATTTTAAACCTTGACTAACCTTTACAGGTGCAAACTTCAACAGTTATCCTAGAGTTAGGAAAATCTATTGTCATGCCTGTAAATAGTATCTGCTGATGCTATTTGTTTCCTGAATAAGTGGCTTAGTAAGAAAGAAAACCATAAGCCTGGGAATGGATTTTTTTTCACCATTTTTAGTCTCAATCACACTGCAGTCAATACTACTTAAAATTGAGATGGAAACCTCACTTACGGGTTGGAAGAGCTAAATTTTGTATAAGGTGTGGATAAAAAAAGCTTTTCAATTGAACAAAGTTATTAAGATGATGAAGCACAGCAGATCAGCATTTCTCATCCTCGCTCATTAAAACACTTACTCTCAGGTATCTTTCAGGACAAACATGCTGAATCTATTTGAAGAACTTCACATAAACCCACGTCTTGATTATCTGCATTCTGGGAGCATTTTGCATTTCCATTCATCTATTTGCCTTAGATCATGAATGATCTGAGGATTTGGAGTCACAGTCAAATTATGGTAATCTTACAAACTTCTGTGCATCAGTTAAGCAGCAACAACAGCTCGTGTATGGCCTCAGCCACTGGCGAATACGAGGATTTTTCCCACTCTGAAAGAGTGTTACCTGAGATAATGTGCCTTGCAACTGGCTTAGGATCATGAACCTATGGGGCACTGCCAATTATTTTGACTTGGCTGATGTTAAGAGGCTTTTTAAACCGAAAGCTCAAAGTACTTTGTGAATCCGAGCCCTTTGCTCACTTACAGTCCTGGATACATGGTAGTCTCACAAGTCTTTAAAACACTGCTCCAAAAGATAGGCTGCTTTATATAACAAATTAACGTGAGAACTTTGGAAAATCCTAAATAATTTCTCTGAAATTATGGGAGTCTTATCTCTCTCTCTAGATGAAAAAATGTCTACTAATGACTTTGACCTTTTGCTGACAGTTTTTTTCTGTTGACTTGAATATTGTGGGAGTGGCAGCATAGTTAAAGTTGGAATTTCCCACCCATTTTTCCACTGTTTCTCCCAGTAGACCAACAGATGTTCCTCATTAACTTTTAGCAGATAGATTTCTTGTTGATAACTCTGGTTAATTTTTTATTGCACGTAGGAAGATGGGAAGTGTCTTATTTTTAAAACATATCTCCATGCCCTAGCACTTCTCACAGAAATTTTGAAAAATATTGTCATTTCAAAGCACAATGGTAAGTCTTGTTGGTTGGGTCTTCAAGGGTATATTGAAGTTCTAAAATTAAAAGTAGACTATTAAGCAGTTTTCTGGTTAATCAAAACTTCATGTGTCTGAACCCTTCCTTGATTTTATTATCAATTATAATTTCATTAAAATTATTTGAAATTTTAATGCTGGAGGATTTTGCAAAATAAAATTTACCGGCTCACGTGTTCCTGCATCATATAAAGAAGGTGCTACCACTAGAGATTTTTTTGCTTGAAATAAGTCCTGCATGGGATTTTCTCAGTGTATTTGTTTTTCGGCAATTTTCTTGGCAATGAAAATGCTTCTTAACCAAAAATTTAAATTCGAATGAGATAACTAAAAATGTTTTCCCTTGAAATCTTCCATAAGAGGACAAACATTTTTGTAGTAAAATTTAATGTTTTCTTTCTGTCTCCATTAATGTTAAGCCACAATGAAAGTCTTGCTTGTAGATGAAAGGCTGCTGTCACACTTGCTGCGTCTATTTAACTTGGATGTTGTTCATCTGTCTCATCTCCTACATGTAAAGAATCCTGATGCTTCTGGGTCTTCTGTGTGTTATGGAGATGTAGAAACTATAAATGCTAATACTTTAACTTCCTTCCAGAGCTGTATATTTTCACTGTACCAACAGAAATGCCATTGGCTCTTGGCAGTTTAAATTACATTCAGGGTAACAGGGTCAGTGCTTTGGCTAATTAATAAAATTACACTACTGAAATGCCCAAAGAAACTGTAATGTTTGATACCTAATTGCTGTCCAGGCCACTATAAATGAGAAATTATAGTGAATCCCCTATTAAAGTACAAAAAATTCACAAAGGACATACTCTGAGGACATACCACTACAAGTACTCAGTGTCGGTGAGGTTGAAGACATGACTGAACTTCTCTTGCAGTACCTAATTATCAGTGCCTGTGCAAAATGAACATTATGGGTAATTTGAGACCATCTGTGACAAAGTGTGTATGTTCCTTCTCTAGACAAGGGACATGCCAACAACCAGTCAGCACTGGAGCAAAGTGAGTCACATCTGACATAGGAAAGGTTTTTTTTTTTTTTTTTTTTTTTTTTAATGCAGAAGCATCCTGTAGCCAAGCAGAGTTGTCTCAGCAAAAGCTTGGTGTGCGTCTCCTCAAATCAGCCTTGTCCTTGTCCTGCTACATTCTCCTGCTTTGGCTTTGTCTCTTTAGATTTAATGCTCTCCATGCCCAGGGCTTCCAGCTGGAGGCTTCCGTAGCATCTGACATAGGTGGCCACACTCTGCCCTGGTCACTAGCTAATTGAATATCAAGCATCAGTAATAAAAACCTGTAACAGGCCTATTCCTGATCTCTGGTCTTACTGGAATGCAGCTCAAATCCAGTGACATAAAACCACTTCACGTCTTTTGCTGGACAGGGGAAAACCTTCCCCAAGAAGCTCATAAATCCCTCATTTCCCCCCATGTTTCTTATCCCACCGTAGGTCCCTGACTTCTGAAACCTGCGAGAAAGCAATTTGCTGAAAGGCAAGTGTCTGTGGGGATGCAGGATCATTTAGTGCTGGTTACCACCTCGGGCATTCTGGAAAGGCTCTGCTACACGAGGTGCATTTCAGAGATCTGACTATGTGCTAAACGAGTCCTGCATCCCTGCCTCGTAGCTCTGGGAATGTTAGGCAGGTAATTAAGAAATCACACAGCACAGGTGTGCCAGGTGAAGTTTGGTAGCTTGCTTTTGATCTAAATTGAGATGCTCTGGGGATTTAACTTCTTAAACAAAAAGGGCATAAATAAATAATCAGGATTTTTTTTTTTAAGGTTGGAACATGCAGGCTATAAAATTTTGTCTTGGATGTACACAAGTAGGCAATGCTAGAAGATTAAGGCTAGAGCTTTGTTTTACATGGGGGTGTTGTTTTCATTAACTTGGGTCTGATTAGTTTTTTCACTGGGAATTTCCCCACTGATATAAACAGGAACAGTGTTTGGTTTTTGGGAACTAACTAAGGAATAAGCTATGAAAGTGTCTTTAAAACAGACCTCAAAAAACCAACAAACCAACCCCAAACCTACAGTATTAATTATAACAGAGGAGTGACTCAAAGCATTTCTTTTTAATATTCATAATTGAAAATGAGACAGCTTTAAAGTCTGTAATGAGTCCTTCAGTGCAACGCACTCTAGTTACAGCATTATTTCATAGCTGGAAGCCAAGAAACAGGCTGACAATAAATTCTTAAATTATTCTAAGCCCACACAGTAGCCTCTTGCCACAAAGTTTCGGCATGGTGCCTATTTTGCTACCATGTGGGTGGGTGAGATTGGGATAAACAAGAACACAACTGCCCGCTTTTGATTTTTCGTCTTCACTGAAGTTCAGTCTCGCACAGATGGTTACTGTAAGTTTGAAATGTTTCAATGTCTGTCTCTTCTTACACAATTCCCCAATAAACATGGGACAAAAAAAGTTATGTATAAAAGTGGTCTTGTATTTTCAAGTTTGAATCAAAAAACAAAGTGCCAGGAAATAAGAGGAATATCACCCTGAAAGGTTTAGCCTGGCTCTTTGCTCTTATGAAGTAGGAAAGCTTTCATGTAACTTTCTCCAAACAAATTGGGTGGCTATCTCTGATCTATCAGAGTGCCCTTAAATTACTTCTTGTGATACCTTGGGGAAGGGAGATAGGGCAGGTGATGTCATAAGGCTCCTTCCAGCCCCACTGTGTGAAGCTGGCTCCTGTCCTTTGGAGAGGAAATTCAAGGGAGGGCAAAAGGGCTTATGGGTTTGGAGGGGACACATACAAAGCCAGGGCAAGGGCAGGAGCAGACCTCTTGCAACACTGCAGGCATGTTGTGGACAATTTCCAAATGTTAATTTTATCCTTGTGTTTCAGTAAAGCAACAGACAAGTTCACATTATGGGTTGAAAACCCTTTTTTTGGAGAGTTTGGTAGTGGATGTGATTTACAGTCTGAAGTACAGTACTGAGGGAAAGCTGAGATTGCAGCATAGCTGTGTAGTACATTTTAGAGAAACGCCTGTCTGATGGACACAGGAATGGATGGAGGAGCTGGTCTGGAATGCTGAAATCAAAGCTGAATATAGACACTGATTTTGAAAAGCATGGATTCTGGATTGGGTCAGATAGACAGAAACTGAAGTAGCAGAGACCTCTTCCAAAACCATTCTTCTTCTATTTGGTAAGATTTGGACCTCTGCTTTAACACATCTCCAGCAAGAATAAAAAAAAAATATTAAGTCCTTGGCTGTCTAGTATCCTGAGAGGATAATTCATTCCCATACAATATTATCTTACAGTTGGCTGATTTGTTTTCTGTTAAAATGTCCTCTACTGTCACCCCTTAGGCTTTTCATAAGAAAAAGGTTCTTCTCTCACTCTTACTCTTAGGAAGTCAGGAACATTAACATGCATTTCTCTCATTTCCCTCACTCTATCATTTCCTCCTCTTATCAGCCTTTGTCTAAAATCTGGAGATCAAAAAATCAAATATTTTTGTTTGTATGCACTTCAAAATATTATTGTCTTCTGAAAGTTAAAAAAGAATTTTTCCCTCCTAAATATTATCTAGAAAGAAACACTTCTTTTTCCCTTACCAGCTGTAGTTCAGGGAAATTCTGCTCCCTTCATGCCATCCTTTCCTTCAGTTAGCAGAGTACACATTTTGCCCTTTGTCCTTTTTCTTTACCAATAATTCCCTTCCAATTACAAGATGTGTAAAATAAAATGAAAGGGGAGCATATTCTCAGCTAAAGACCTCAGGTTTGGATTTCTCCCCAAATGGTGAATTTCCCTCACAGAGGTATTGGGTTCTGACACTAGAACAAAGACATTCTGATGTTTTGACTTGGAGGACATCTGGAATATTAACAATAACACAGAAATTAGGGGAAATCTGGGCTCTGAGTAAGATCAGCCTGCACTTCACTGCTGTCCCAAGCATGAGTCCCTCCTGGGCTGTTGCAGAGTATTGTGCACTCTGCTTCTGGCTCCATAGGAGATTAGGTAGACAGCTAGGAAGACAACATTCTTCTCCCAGAGCTGAAAAACTGCTTTCTTTTAAGCAGATTTTATCTCAGTAATGATAAAAGAAGCTGGTGAAACAACTTAGAGGACCTCAGCAAAAATAAACTGGGCACACTGGATAGGAATTTGACACATTTAAGAGCTGTATAATCCTGTTTAGACAGATGTTACTGACCACTTCACCATGGCTCTTCCCATGTTTCAGGTTAGTGGGATTCAGGGTAGCTTGGGACTGGAGTTGCAGGGAGTAGCTGCACTCTGACTAATAAAGAGTCTCAACAAGTCCTGTAGCTCAGTGATGAGCTACAGCATTCTAAGGTATGCTGAAGCCTGGATATGTGGACACAAAAGATGGGTCCTGCCAGAAAACCGGCAGAGCCCCTTATTGCTGCCTTCTCATGGCAAGGGTGGTTGGGTGTTCTGCTCTTCACAGGGAAGGTTAAAGCAGCCACTCAAATGCACAAAGGTGCAATGTTGAATGTTGCAATTGACCCATCCATTAAAACAGCAAGTTTAAAACTCGGGCAAGCAGCGAGTTTAGCCTTACAGACCCTTCCAGGGTGAAATGTAGGGACAGGTTCCATGGGCTCCTGTGAGTTCAGTGCTTGGAGTCAGGCATGGCAGCTTCCCAGGAGCCACACAATCCAAGTCAATGTGTTCTTTCACCATGAAGCCCAGAGAGTGGACACAGATTCCCCTTTGGATCAGACTCATACTGAGGTCCTTCACCCCGCCACCTCAGTCTGTTACTGCAGTGGAAGCACAGTTATTGCCTGGGAAATCCCACTTCTTGTTCCTGCTTAAACAGTGGGGGCTCACTGCCAAACACAGTGGGAGCTTTCCTTGGTTTCAAGGGTCTCTTACCTCAGTTATATGCTCAGCAGTTGGAGGGGATTAATCTCCCATTTTTCAGACATCAAACTGAATCTCAAAAAACTTGTGTAACTTGGCATCTCCATTGCAGCACTAGTCCAAAGCTCTTTTTCCCCACATGAAAATTCTCTTTCAAGGATTGCATAGGGTGGTTCTGAGTTCAGAACTTATTTAGGTGTCATATTTATAAGTATATGAAATGAAGAGGCTGAAAGTAGGATCTATGGCTCCTTAAATTTTGCATGAATATATGCATGTTACTGTTTTCAAAAATATTTGTGCAGTATGAAAGATTAAAGAAAAATAATTTAATTGCTTTAAAAATGCAACAATTGATCTTTTGATGTTTTAGTGTGTAGTTGAGCTTTACTTTCAAGTAGGTACTAAAACTAGTGTTCTCAATTTATTTATTACTGGGGCAAATTTGCCTCTTGATAGAACAAAAACAAATAAATAAAATTAGCAAATAAAAAACACAACAAACATGTTGCTGACTTATAGTCAGATCTCCCCCAGGTAAAAGACTTATTTTCTTTTGTTTTGAAAATGAAATCTCAATCTCATTTACTCTTGGAGGAAAATCGTTCTGATATGTTTTCTGTAGGTAAGAGGACTTGCTTTAATGTGCTTTGTTTATGCTACTTTTTTACAGTAAGTAATAGAATTTATTAGGCTTATTATGAACTTATAGAGTCTGTTTGACAATGGCTTTTTAATGAAGTCTTAGCTCTTCTGGACACAGGTTAAGAAAACACAGTACTACAATAGCACCAGCTTTGTCAATAGGTCTCTGAAACATGGGAACATACATTGATTTCAATCCAATCCAGGATATATGGCTATTGATTTTAGTTGCAGACCAAGAATTGTGTCTGTCATTTACATGTTACTACACTCTAATTTCCCTAATTCCTCCATCAAAACACCTCTCTTGTCCCTCCATTTTCTGGGGAATGTGGACGTGCTTGGAAGTTGTGCCCAGGAGTGCTCTCTTCCTTTAGACTCCTCCTTCCAGTGTTCAGCGCTCAGCAGCCTGGCAGCACAGCACTGTGAAGAATCTCATACACAAGGCAGGTGAGGAGTTTAGAGATAAAAGCTTATATTTGGAATTACATGCAGAAAGAGACTGAAAGCAAGTGCAGGCTCCGAAGGGCTGCAGCAGAGCAGACCTTGGTAACCCAGAGGGAAGGAGCCAAGGGCACAGAGAGCAGAGGTCACATGTGAGAGGCCTTTTCCTCATGTCCACTCTGTACCGGACAGAAGAAGATCACAGGGTTCACCGTGTTTGTTGGGAAATCCATATTTTTTTGGTACTGCTGATATTTCAGTATGTTTCCAGTTTTGAAAACATGGACTGACAAAGAAGGGACAGCTATCAGGAAAAGGCCAGTTGGTACCTGCCACTGGGTTGGATCATTTCCTTGCCTTTCTACAGATACCAAAGAGGGCAACCTTGCTGGTGTATGCGACTAGAGTCTCTGGATACTGAACTAGACAGAGAAGAGAGAGACAGCTCTGCTAAGTTTGCTACACCAAGATCTGCAGGTAATCCTACATCCACTGTTGTCTTCGTGGCTTGTTTGCTGAGGAGAGTCTTGCATGGATCATAAATGTCCTTGCACACCCTCCCCTTGGACCAGACATCTGTTTTAGATGATCTGTAGGCATATTTATAAGTACTTTCAAATGTTCTGGAGCATAAGTCATGAGATTAGGGTATTGCTTATTGGCTACCTTTTGTAATTCTTATATAAATTACAATAAACTAGTGGTCTCCATTGTCTACTGAAACAGGAGAAAGTGACAACCAACAGCATCATATCCTGCAGCCCAACATTCCTTCCTAGTATGGCAGGTTGGAAAATCATTGGAGAGCCCTTTCCATGGAGGGATTTGGAGTGTGGCAAGGAGTTTTCTGCAGCTGTTAGGTGGAGTACTGCATCTTGTAGAGAACTGTTAGTGATATATTTATATATATAAATTGTCAGCCGCTGGGTGTTTGTTAGATTAATGTCCTCTCCTTAGTATGAATGCATAGAAGGTAGACCATGTGATTATGCAGGTATGGTAATTATCCTTCAAAGAGTTGGAAGGCTTTGACGTAACCTCTGTGTCCCAAATCTGCTGGTTCCAGCACTCGCTAGAGGGAAGAATAAGAACTTGAATCTGCAAGCCTTTCCCATGTGACAATCTGGTATTGTGCCTTATAAAATCTGGCAAAATTGTAAATGACAGTAACCTTTATAAGCATTAAAATGACTTAGCAGAGTTTATTTTTTTTTCCCTGATAAATAAATTCTCTGATGTGCTGCTCCAACATGCAGAGACATGCATGAGCTATTGTAAGTACTCCAATTTATAAATGCTTCACAACAGGCCACAACAAGCTAGCATCAGCTTTTAAGTATTTTTAAATTATTTTTTACATGTCTTTACAGCATGTCATAATGCATCTTATAATAAAACAATTTTTCTGATGATTATTAATTATTATTTTCCAGCAGTATCTACAATGCAGTGACTCTTGGCTGGGAGCGCGAGGGCTGAATCAGCCTCACACAAGTTCACCCAAAGAGGAGAGCCCATATTTCTGCATCACCATTCCAGAACTTGTAGGCAAAGACAGCAGACGTTCAGAATCCAGCAATCCTGGATTCTTTCGGTTTTGTTTTGTACAGATGTCCACTCTGTTTTCTCTACCCCATCATCATTTCAACTTGCATTATTTTTGCCTTGTTTTAGGTTGAAATAGATGTTCTTGCCAAGAAAGGAGTCACCTGGCTCACTAGAGCTGATCTGAGACACATTTTTTTGTCTATATCCCCACATTCATTATGAAAGATTAGTTCACAGATGATTAGTTCATGCCTGGGTCTTTTGGGGGAGAATTATCACATGTATCAGTTGTATGAGATTATAAAGTTTTTCAAGTATTTTCCTATAAATGAAGCTGTCAGGAGCCTGAGGGCACTTACTGGTCCAGCCAAGCCTCCACCCACCCCTGCCCATGGCCCAGGAGCTGCACTTCTGCTCAGCCTGGGGCTGTCAGACCTTTTCCCAGAAATGCCATAGGAGTGAAATCTTCCACTCTTTCTCTGACCCCATGTCCTTCTGCTCCTGGGTGGATCCCTTGGATGATCCCCGGCCCTGCTCCATGCCTGAGTGTGTTGGGGGCTGCCAATGGACCCTGCTGGGGCTGGCCCAACTGAGGAGGAATGGGACTGTGTTAGGTCCTGCTCATTTCCACAGCCCCAACTGTGCAGCAGCATCCAGGTTTTGTGGTGTTTTCTAGAAAGAACAGCAAGCATACTGCTGAAGTGCTGAAGTGTAGTCAGTAACATTAGGCTTGTTTTCCAAGTTTTTTAGGGACACAGAGCTTCTTTCCTGAACAGAAGCAGCTACCTTTCCCCCAGCCCCTCCCAGGTCTGTGCCTTCTTTGTGTACTTTTGGGTCTGGCTTGTATTACTAGGAGCTCTAAGGCTCATCAGATTTTGTTGTGTGATTCAAGTGGAGCTTTGCCAAGAAGAAACATTAATTTTAGTTTCTAATCATCAATAAGAACAGGTGTGGCAGGACACCTAAGAATCAATTGATCTAGGTTTTTATCCAGTAAGGATGTGCTTTTTAATATGATATCATACCAAATCCAGACACCCTTTCTTTTTGTTTTCACAGAAATCCTTCCCAGCTGCCAGCAGATAAAGTCCAATCCCTTTGTACAGCGGAGGTGCTGTGAACTAATGTCAGTGTCAAGCCTCATTGTCTACATCCAAGGAGAAAAACGTTTTCAAGATCAATGAAGATCATCTACTTTCATGATGCATTGTTCTCAATAACAGTGATGTACGGGAAGCACCTGAGAGTCAATCTGGAAACTTCTTTGGCCAGGACACAACAATATCTCTTGGTTGTTG
Organism: Chamaea fasciata; assembly: GCF_029207755.1. Taxonomy (NCBI): domain Eukaryota; kingdom Metazoa; phylum Chordata; class Aves; order Passeriformes; family Sylviidae; genus Chamaea; species Chamaea fasciata. The sequence continues at coordinate 145,096,876 of NW_027094086.1, forward strand.
ATGCGTGGTCTGGCAGCTGTTGCTGCTAATCTGGTTATCAGGGCCTGCAGGTGTATCTGTATTTACACAACTGGCTTCTAAGGACCTACATTCATCAAGTCATGATTTATACTCTATAGATTGCTTGGGTTTTAAATTTTTTTAAAAAATATTTTTTATTGAACACCGAGGATAAGAAAGAATGAGGGAAGCCTAGTCTTATTTTCATGTAGGTTCAAGGTTTATTAAATTCCCCTGCATCAGTTTACATTCCTAGATGTTCCTGTCTGTGCTGAGATGAGTCAGTGAGGAGGGCTGGTGGCAGTGAGGTTTAGGTACCACGCACAGCCGTAGGACCCACTGGAGCTTAGTTCTGCATGGGGCCAATGCCATTTCTGCTGCTGGATACTGACAGAAGATTTGGATGCTAGAGCCTGTGAATTTGGATCTCCTGCCTTCATGACCCGATATGGAATCTCCTCCTGGCGTTGCCCTGCACCGGGAGCGGGTGCGGGGATGGTGCTGCCAGAATAGACATGCCCACTGCAGTGCCATCAGGGTGCATGCAGAGAGATGAACTTCCTGGCTTTCATTTCATGCTTTTCTCCCCTAGATCATAGGGAAGGCAAGGGTGGGTCTGGCAGACAGTGCCCTGGGCAATGGCTTATTGGAGGAGTCTGCAGGGTTCACAAATGAATACGCCTCCTGTGTTATACTGGGATAAGAAATAGTAAAGCTACTGCACACCCTTTCAAATGCCACTAAGTTTTCTGTAGCAAAGTGACTCTCAGTTCTGTATTTAGGATTTACCAGGCATAATTCTCTATCTGTCAGCCCCATTAATAATGAATTCTTTCTTGTCCAGCCCCTGAAGCATCTTGCTTCAGCCCTAAGGTCAGACATGAGGTTCTAGTTCTGGCTAAACTTTCACCAATTTCATTACGTACCTACATGCTCCACAGATCACTTGACATTATGACTGAAATTGTGTCTCTTGGAATGAGAGAGTCATCCTGTGATCTAGTTACCTGTGCAATGTGAAATAATTGTCCAAAGACACTGCCTTTTTATTGGTGTTTTTTGTAATGTAATTTTTTGGTTTTGATGATAAATACAATTGCCCTGTCATGTGACCACACACTTGGCAGGATTCTTTCTGTCTTTCATATAAAAGAGATCAAATTTTCATTCATTTTGCTTTAAGTGACCTGTAGACATTTTCATAACAAATCAAACTCACAGCCCTGATTTGCAGAGGAATAACGCTAGAAATTTTCTAATTCTCACTAGTGCTCTGAAGTTTCTTCTTTTGCTTTTACTTTTTGAATCTGTCATTGAAGACCCTGACACTTTTGTAATTGAGTAGAACATCAGAGGTGACTCTTCCAAAAATAAATGTTCATAAAAATGAACTAACAGGAGCCAAGCAACATCAAGCAGAAATATTGCAGTGGGTTCTAGAAACCATACCAATTCATGACTCTGCTCTTCTTGGTATTCAGCTTAAATCAGAAGTTCTGTCAGTACTTACTCACTTCCACAGTATTCCAATTTTGCATTGCTGCATATTTTAGATGTAAAGAGAACTATTGATTATTTCAGTGATGGAAAAAAAAAGCCTTTTAACTTATCTTGCTTGTGGTTTCTGGTGAGGTTCCCACTGAAGATCTCTGAACAACCTTGTGGCTGCTTAGTGAGGTGAGGAAACATGTCCTTCTTGATCTCGGTCAAAAACGTGGCTGTCTGGAGCTTGATGCTTGTGGGGCACAATCCTCTGCATCAGGTGGGGCAGCTCTTGTGAGAGGGACTAACTCTGCTACTGTTTAGTCTTATTCTTGAAGATGGCCTCAATTAATCAGTTTTCTGTGTTGTGGAGAGGCAGAGGATTATTCAGGAAAGGCATTGTCCTCCAAATATCCAGCTCTTGGGGACCATATTGATTTCTGTTTTGTAGCTGGTGAAGAACAGAGGATGTGGGACCCTTACTAGGTTTTGTTTGACAGTGCTGGGAGGTACTGGTGGAGGTTGGGTGATTACCTCCTTCAAAGGCTGTTGTGGAGTATCACAGTGTAACAGCCTTTCAACAAGGCACATCTACAGCGGCAATACACTGGGAGGTGTTTCTGGGCTGGGAACAATAATTTGATAATGAACTACTTGGGATATGATTTTGCTGAAGACATTCATCCCTGAGCTGTGTCTCTGTTCCAGGATAATGATAACAGAATAATGAATGCCACTTAGCAGCAACTTACTGTGAGTCAGAGGAGTAAAACCATGCTGGACTGTACGTGGGCAGCTGTAATTCTTCTTGAACCCCTGGGTCTGGGGAATAGCTAGAGCTGGACACCTCTGGAGGTCAATGAAGATGTGATCTGGAAGAGTTACTGAGAGCTAAAGGAACTGCAGTCACTGGAAAGCAGTAGGTGCAGTATTTATTAGAACAAGAATGTCTTAACAGAAGCCTAAGTAGATACTGAGTTTTCCAAACTTCTACTGATTCCTGTCAGTGTGTGCACAACACATACTTTGAATTGTTGCAAAGCACTTTTTGCACGGACTCAAAATCCTCAGCGTAAAGACAGATCATTGCATTCATTTATGTATTGGTCAAATTTCTACCCCCTAACATCACAGAAATGCCTCTAAAAATAAAAAATTATGTACTGTCAAAAGTACACAAAAAATCAAGGTAATATTTTATTAGTAGTGTTGAGCCCCATTTCTGCAGCAGAGTTCCCTCTTTCAGCTGAAGTGGGCCATTACTATAAAACACTGCAAACTCTATGAAATTTCAAGGGAAAATAAAAGGACATTGTCATCATATTGTCCTTCACTAACAAAAGTTACCTCCACTGTTTAAATAATATCCTTGGTCTTTGGCTCCATGCATTATTTAATAATCTTGGAAACTTCTGTGACCTTTAAGCAATAGTAAACTGTGATTGCTTGACAAATAGGTCAATGTTGGTATAATAGTTGTGTCTTTGGAGGTACAAAAATATTCATCAGAATGCTTTGACTGACTTCCCTCACCCTTCCCTTCGTTGGCAGTTTTCCCGCAGCATTGCCCTTTGTTAAACATTATTCCACTTCAAGGGTATTTGCAGGACTAGGAAGCAGGCAGTATATTATGGCTCTTGAAAACACAGCGTGGGGGAGGTTGTGTGTCTCTGAGACACATTCACACATGCACACACAGATATGCCATGAGTAGCTGTTACTGTTGGTAGAAATTATGTGTTAAAAATTCGGTGAAATGATTGGTATCTTGTGTGCTAAGCACCTTGGTGTAGATATGTTGGATTTACTCCTGGTTAACATGCACCCTGTTTTAGGGGGATGATAAACTGGTATTTGCTGTTTGAAGGGCACACTTGAAAGCAAGGAACTGAGTTTGAACTTCTGGTTTTATTGTTAGCAGTGTTGGTTGCAGGGCCAGTTAAGCAAACATGTGGGCTCCTGCATGCTCCTTAGCAATACTTAAAGGGAAAGTTGTATTGACACATTCTCTATTACTTAAGTTTGAATTAAAGTGATCATAAAAGTCAGAAGTGTCCTCAAACAAGAATATTGAAGCATGCAATAACTTTGCTCCATGGCATTTTATATAAAAATATCTGTCGTTTCACCATTGACTGCTGGATGTTACATGCCTTAGTGATATCTATTTCACACTGGAAGCTGTGCTCCAGCATAGCTGCCTAAGAATAATGAAATATCAGTTTCACTTTAAAAAAACAGTGCAGTTTTTGTAGAGCAGTGCAATACACACACGTGAATAAGAATACAAACACATAAATACATATTAATAAAATATAGGATGCTTTGAGGGAAAACAGCTCCAAGTTTTTAAACACAACATTGTAAATATTCTGTCTCTTTTAGTCTCTCTTATGGTGCAGAGTCGTGTTTGTCAACACACAGTTTTTGCCCTCAGAAATTTTGCCACACCACCTGCTTCTTAGAGAAGGAATCAGACACAGAGCATTTGCTGTTTGCAAATGTCTTTAATTGCAGCTGATATCACACTTCAAATCCTACACGTTTTTTGAGCATCAAACAAAAGGCTAAGAAGATTATTTTGATAAGTTTTCCAGAAAGCAACTAAAATATTCGGATTTCTAATGGGGTTGTGGACTGGTCCATAAGCATCACAATGGCCATAATTTTGGTGCATTTCCCCAGCAGCCATCCCTCGGTTAAGAGTTAAAAACCCACTTTGTGCCTGGCTGGTGTGTATTATGGTATATCTGAGGTCAAGGTCTGGTTTAACAATGAGGAAATCTTTCTAGCTTGGGGGAGGTTACATATGCACTTGGCATATTTGAGCTAAAGCATCTTTATCTGTTGGCTTTTTTTCCAAAGGCGGAAGCTCTCAGCCCTTTCAACTCGGAGCAGGGCAGAAGGAGCCGTTGGCATTTCGGTGCCATCTTTGAGCTGGATCTCAAGGATAAATTCCTGCCCTCTGCTTGGCTTGCACCATTATTAATGCTGTACCTGGGACACTCTCCGTAGTAGTCCTGACTCAGTAGTTCTCCATTAATTAATTAGTAATCCTCTCTCTGAGAATACTGCCAGGCTACAACAGATACTGATAACTCTTAAGTATTTATTGCATTCAATAAATAGAGGCTTCAAAGAACGTACCTGGTAGTGAGGTGTGGGCTCTTTAATTATTTCCAGTATTAAAGCTGTGAAAGGAAGCTGTAAGGGTTTTCTTAATTTTTTTTTTCTTCCCTTGGATAACAATCAGTTTTAAAATATTTATCTTTATTTAATCTTTAACTTCTGGAAAAACGTTTTATTGTGTATTCTAGATTTATGCTTTGGCTGGCAGCAAAGCAGAGCCACCTCTTAGCTCTCTTAAGATCTGTAATAGTAAAAAAAAAGAAAAAGCAACTCAGGTAAGTGCTCTATTGGAGTTGAGGTATCTTAGCACAAGAAAATTGAACTATGTATTTATTCATTAGCAGTGACTTCAACCTGCAAATTATAGATATATTTATAAAATACACTATTCTAAATGTTTATTGAGAATCAGTTAGTAGGAGAGGAAGAACCTAGGTATTTTTGTTTTTCTTTAGCTCAAAGTTAGGATTAAAGAGTAAATTATAACAAAGTATTCAGGGGAAGATCCCCAAAGATGCAGTTTTAGAAAGCACAGCCTTTCTAGTGAAAAAAAGCAAAGAGTGTACAAAGTCAGGTTTGGCAGGGAAAAGAGTTGTTTGCAAAGAATCAGAAATGTTCTGCTGAGTGTAACTTTTTATGATAATCTACACTTCCTAAGGATATCTACATTTACAAGAAAATATGATAAAATACATAATAACGTAAAACTAAGACTTTTAATAATTGCTCATTGGAACAAAAGTGAAATTTTATAATAGAGTATTTTTCATCCTCCTCCTCCTCCTCTCTACTGTTCTGGCCCTTAATGGTTTCTTTTGCTGTCTTTCCCCACTTTTCCTACTTTCATTCCTCTGCAGTTTCTACCATCTCTTCTCATTCTTTCCCCCCAGTCTTCATCTGAAACTTTGCTCTCCTCACTCATCCCTGATGTTTTGGAACTGCTCTTGTTCACCCCAGCCATGAATTGCCTTTTGCCCATGGCCAGTTTGTCCAACTCTGGGAAAATATTTCCAGTGTTAAAATGGTGAAGCTGCATGGAATTTGTTCATATGCTCTTTTTCCAGTTCCTGTATGTCCCAGAGGCCTTTCCAGGACTTCTCTTTCTCAGCACCATCTCTTGTTGTCCCATGTTCCCTGGCCATGCATGTCTTGGCTGGCCACTTCTTTCTCATACTTTTTCTTTTTTTTTTCTTTCCTTCTCCACGCCCCCATCCACAAATGCAAACTCTTATTTTTATATCAATCAGAAATTTTGTGGTAAATTTTTCCTAAACTCAGCTTTAAACAATGTAACTTTTATTTTGTATATATCTACTCTCTGTCTTTTCTGAATAAGATTCATTTTCCGATGAAAATTTGGGAGACATGATTGCCTATTCTTGGGAGTTACTTCTTATCCCCTTCTAAAAAAAGAAAAAAAAATATTAACATCTCCAGAATTGGGATCTCTTTTTTCATGATGCTTGTAAAATGCAAGTTAGGACACAGGTGTACAGAGACTTTTTGTTTGACATTTCCATTTTCTCTGGGTGCTTTTATCCTTACTTCTATGCAAATAAATAAAATGATAATAAATGATGCATAGAAGAAGGTAACACAAACTTTTAGTTCACTAGAAACAGCAACTGCTGCAGTGGGATCCTGTTAATGTACCTTCAGCATTGCCTTAATTATTTTTCTTAGTGAATCATAAAATCATAGAATGGTTTGGGTTGGAAGAGACCTTAAAGATCATCTTTTTCTAACTCTCCTGCCATGGCCAGGGACGGCTCCCACCTGACCACGTTGCTCCAAGCCCCAACCAATATGGGCTTGACCACTTCCAGGGACAGGGCATCCAAACTTCCCTGAGTAACCTGTTCTAGTGCCTCACCACCTGCACAGTGAAGAACTTCTTCCTTATATCTAATCTAAATTTAACTTGACCAAATTCCTAGTGAAGCAAAGTAAAACAGTGCCAGTTCACAGAAGCAAAATAACACCTAAAACAATTGCAAAATAAGATTTTTCATCTTTGCAATGATGCAGTACCAGGATCTAATGGGTACTGTGTCAATCCCAGACTCCTACAATATTAGTGGAAAAGTGTTTTCATTATAAGATAAATTTCCATAAGACTTATATAGTAGTTTTATTAAATTAACTAACTTTAGAAGAGTGGGAGGATAGCTGGGAGAGTGTTTCAGGGGAGAGAATATGATGTCCTCTTTTCCAAGCTTCAAGTCCCAGCATGTCCTGAAATTCACAAACCAGTTCTGCTCTGACAACAGGCAGTGACCTTGTGGAGAAACAGCAGTTTGTCAAAAAGAGCTGTTGATTCATCGTGTTTAATACCAGCCTTCAGGATTCCAGGAAAATGGGTGCATGGTGGAATATCAGTTATAGCTTTTATGAGTAACGTCTTTAATGTGAAAACCACTGTTTTTTAAATCCACCATGATTCATACTAATAAATGAATATACCTTAAGCCATTAGTATTTAGCATACAGGATGGCAGATAAGAGCTCAAAACCTACAGTAACTGGGCTGAAAGAACTAATTGAAAAATCATAATGAAGCAATAAATGTTTAGTGTGTGGTGGATGGGCATCAAGGCAATGAAACACTGGGAGCAGAGAATGACATTTTTCTGACATATCTGACACAAGAAGTTGATCACAAGAAACAGTAATGTAAAGAAAATGCATTTTTTCCCTCGTATCTGTATTACAGCAAACTGCTCTGCTGTGAAGGAAAATCAGTTGTTATTATGGCCATTGAGTGCTTTTTAATAACATGTGCTTTTATACATGGCTTTTTGGTAAGCGTTACTCTAAATTCAAACATCTTTGTAAATCTCTTATGTGAACTATCTTATAACTTAGATATGATTCAAGTTATGCTTGTAAAATCTCCACTTAAAATGAATCTCCATGTGACAGGTAATTGGCTTCAGGCCTGTTTTTTGTTATTGATTTAACTTAATGCCAATGTACACAGGTGTGTTGGCGGGTTGTTCAAGCTTCCAAGGCACCCACATTTGGCAGGACAATAAATTGTTGCATAATAAGATTATTTTCCCCCTTCAGTCTTGAATCTTTTCAAGAGCTGTATTTTAAGCCTTTTTAGGTATGTATGTGGGTGAGAGAAAAATACCCAACCGTGTTACCATGAGGCATGTTTCAATTTATTGTTTGAGGCGCTCAAGGAAACAGCATTACATAGATAAGATATCTGCAAATATATATATATATATATATATATAGATATAAAAGCTGAAGAGAAAAATCCCAGACCCCTTACATAAATTAGCTTGTTTCCTAATTTGTTTTTTTTTTCCATGATGTAAAAAAAATTCTACATCATTCTCAGATGAAATGGGTTATTTTAGAAAGAAATACAGCACTGAAAATATTAGCTGTTCAATGTGCTTTAAATGCAGACAGCAGATGTGATTTGCCCTTGCACACAGAAATATCTGCATCACAGACATCCAACTGAGGCCTCATTTGAATACTTTGAGCAAAATCCTGGCTCTGTTGAAGTTGATGGGAATTTTGCCATTAATTTCAGTTGGGCTTTGGCTTCCTTCTCCAGTGATGAAATGTGTGGCAAGGGAGGCATCCTTGAGGCGCTCATATGGAGAAAATGAAGAATGTCACAGCAGGTCACAGGTGATGCAAATTCTCAGGAGTGCAGTGACCTTGGAGGAAAAGAAGGGGAAGTGCTGCTGAGAGGGTTTTTTGCAGAGAGGAGGGAGGAGGTTTCATGAAAAGATGTGGAAGAGTGTTGCAAGCGTAGCAGGTAGCATGATTGAACGTGTAAAATTGTGAGGAGGAGAAAACACTTCTACTTTCACAAGCCTGAAGAAAAGAATGAAGAATTAAGTGCTGTTTCCAAACTTTAGAAGAGTATGAACTGGGGGAAAAGCTATGTGATGGCTCTTCTTTCACACAGATGTTTCTCTTGGGCTTAGTTCAAAAGGAAGGATTTGTTTAGCTTTCCAGATTTGTCCACTAATCACTGTTTCAGAGGAAAGCTATCCATCCTCTCACAAGGAGAAGGCCACATCTGAGAAAGCCAACTCAGGACAGGAGTGAAGTGCTTCACCTAGATGATTCAGAGCAGCTGCACTTCACTGGCGTAGGCATTGATTCAATCCCTCTCCTGGGCCAAGAGCTGCTTTTTTTTCATCCTTTTTGAAGAAATAGAATACTGTCAGCAAGCTAGTACAATAGCAAAGTCCCAGTGATGGTTTTGGAAGTAACGTGGTCCCTCAATATTTTTCCACAGTGATTTCAAGGAGCCATCCTCCACAGCCTGGGCTAGTTTAATAGCAGTGTATTGGATACTGCTGGTAAATACATAGCAATAATACGTTATTGCAGATCCAGTATATTTTATAATGCTAGACCCAAACCATGAACTCGTTGGCAAAAGCTGCAATTACTCCAAGAGAGCATTTGCAAGCATCATGTCAAACTGTGCTCTGAGATGCCTTAGGTTAAAAGTCATCAACACCTTGGACAAGAAGTTGTCTGGGTCTGTAGTGTAAAGCAGATGATACACATCCACTAAAAATCCTTATGAAATATTTATCAAAAGCTCCTTGCTCTGGATGCCTACTAGACACTATTTTGAAATTAAATAACTGATGGGTTTTTTCCTCTGCTTTAAATACCTGAATATTTTATTCCGAAGTATGTGGTGATGGATTAAAATGTTTTGAATCAAAACCTTGTCAACATAGAGGTTTGTTTTAATTTAAAGGAGAACACAAACTGCTCAGAGATACCCTCTCTTTGTCTTTGCAAATGTTTCCATCTGAAAGATGCCAAACTGGAAACAAGATGCTGTGCATGTTTACATGTGAAAGATGAGGATGAAGGAGGTTTGTACCTCTGAAGGAGATGTAGAGAGAACAAAATCAGAGCCATGTCACTGTTTTCAAATGGTTTATTAACCTTAATAAACAGGGCTGGGTGAAGCAGCATCACAAATGGAAAATGGTCCCAGGTGCTGTGGCCACAGCACAGAGGCACGTACTCCTGTGTGTGCTCTTGCAGAAATTGGGAAGCTCCCCCCATCCCCCCCCGCTTTAAAACAAAACAAAACCAAAACAAACCAAACCAAACAAATTTTCTTCAGTGCACACAAGAGAATGTTTGGTATCTGCTACTGAGCAGCATTCTTGCTGTGTTTCACTATCCTTCAAATGGCATGTTTGTCCTCTGCCAAGAAAAATACTTGTTCCAAATACTAATCATGCTCCCTGACTACCCTCTAGTGTATATTCTTCCAGGACTGCTACCCATCCATGCAGCCATTTGAAAGATATTAAAAGTATTATGAGGAAATCTCTCACCTATTGTGCTGGCAAGAGCAGGGATGTGCTCCAGAGGCAATGCCTGCCATTCCCAGAGAGAGGGCCTTAAGTCTGTCTTTGTCCAGTGCCCATCTAAATGAAGAGACGTCACTGCAGGGCCTCCATGGGGAGTCACAGGCTGGACTCTAGATTGTCAAGGTACAAACTCTTGGAGAAATTAAAAACAAATTGATAGGAGTCAGTAAATAGATCCCAGAGCCTCTTGTGACTGTAGGCTTAAAAGGAAAAAGGTAAATATCATTGCGAAATACCTAAAGATGCTTGAAAGCCAGCAGCTGGGAACTCAGGGAGAAGGTTTCTCTTTTCTGCGGTTTATTTGGTGAGTTTGACCCACTGTAGCCACATAGGCCCCAGCTTCTCAATTACAACTACAGGATGCATCCCTGGTCAGATCCCTCAGGTAATTTCTTAGGATAAGATTGAGACTGTTCTCATCAGCCTCTGGAGTTCCTGAAGGTATTAGTAATTTGTTCCTCCACCTGACAAATTGCCCTGGAATTTCTCAAGAAGAAAAGTGCGTGTTTTCTGATCTCCGCCTGGAAATGAAATGTCCTATCTTGGTCCTGCATAGTTCCACAAATTAAACCCCTTCCATGAATTTCTAAAGATTTGAGATTTGGTCCCCTTCCTACCAGAAGGCTGTTTGTGACTGCATCAACAGGTTCCCTGAGGCATCTCTGCAAACTGCTGCTGCTGAGCAACAACCAGAGAGCAGCCAGGAACATCCTCCCACAGTGCTGTCGTGTGCTTTGCAGGCCATAGCTAAACCACCACCATCACAGCAAATTCTTCAGATGTTTGTACAGCAGAGGGTGGGATTTGTGTCATTTATCTTTCAACATCTACAAAGTATATGTCTACCGCTGTGCTAATCACTCTGGGTTCCCTTTATAGTCAGGGGAGAGCAATAAGTGCTTTTAAGGTGCAATTTGCCCAGCTCATTATAGACATTTACTTTGGGATGACATGAATCACACCCAAGGTTCCTACATGTGCAGCCTGTGAGGTTCTCACTGACTATACCCTCAGCCTGGGGTGACTTAAATGCACATTATATTTGCAATATATGTAATATACACATTTGTGTCCCTCTGTTTAATTAGATGAGAAAATCCCACTGTCTGTTACAGACCCAGCTCTGAACACGGGTGATTGTAGGCAGTTTCTGCAGAAGTAGGTTGGAGCAATCAGTGGATCATCCTTGTTCCATGAGGTAGAAGAAACATCTTTGTTCACAGAAGGATCACTTTTCACAAAATGTAAAAGGATCAGTTACAACAGCCACATCTTCCTGTTCCCCATTTCTCTCTCCTCCGTGGAGTGGGAGGAGAAGGGGGTTGAGCATGAAAGTTTGCATGACCCTCTTTTAGAGAAAACTTCAAGTGTACACAACATAATCAAACATATCCAAATACATATCCAAATGAACAACAAAATATGGAAATTTCCTCAGAAGGCCAAAATGTTGACTAGAAAAAGTTTGCAATGAATTATTATTATTTTTAAAAATTTAAACTGCTCCATGAAGGTTCATAATTTTTAATATAGTTGTGTTAATGAAGCCATGAAAGTTTAAAGATATGAATAGAGCAACATAAATATATAGGAGGAAGAAATAGGTTTTACTATCCTGATTGATGCATTGGGAAAGCAGACAAGCTTTAGGCACGAGGTCTTTAGGTAAACAGTAACAGGGAGACTCTGACCTCAAAAGTAAGTTAATGGATAGCATAAACTCCACAGGGACTGGAGACAGTACACATTTCAGGAGGTATTTGAATGGATGTTTGTCATAGGAAGTTTTTAACAGGGACAACAAATTGGTGTTGGCTCACTTTTTGGCTTTCAAAGCTGTGAGGTGAATTAATTTTATGGTATCTGGAAAATATTTTACATTTTGAAAGTGTTTCTGTCTGAACTGCCATAAAACCGGAAGTTGCAATAAGTTTATGAGTCAATAATGAATAAATGCAATATTTTATTTGAAATCTATTGCATATTTCAGTGCCCTTTTTATTGCTGATATTTTCTTATGTATGTACTAATGTTTAAAAATCAAGTCATTTTGAAGGCAAATGAAAAAATTACGTTAATGAATCATTGAAGCAAAAAAATTTCAGTTTTAAGAATATCTTTTTTCAAGGAATGAAATAAAGCAACAGATTTTCAGCTCTTATACCCACCTGCAGACCCAGCACACACCCACGTGCCAAATACCTGACACTCATCTGTCTTTTTCTGCTACTCTGGCCCTTGTTTATAATCAGCTCCAGGTTTTTACCTATGGGACAGTCTCCCTCTCAGGGCTGCTACAAATTCCTCATCCTCTCGTCACTGTGTTGCCTTGCAGTGCTTTCTGTTGTGCAACTGTAGAGTTCAGTTTCACCAGCTTTTTTATACTGCATGAACTTCTCCAAAGAACTGGGAAGCCTGAAGCCTTCCTCCTCTATTATTATGGATATCTGCTTTTCTAAAGCCTAGATATTTGCTGCATCAACTTAGCCCACTGAGTTCAGTGGCTGTAATTATTAGAGCTTAGACATGTCAAAAGAATAAATAGTATTTTGTGTTAATGTTGCTAATAAACATGACTTCTTTTGCACAAATTGCTCATCACAACTGGTGATAAAGAAAGTAAGCAGCTGATCTTGATACCCCTTGAATCCTGCTGCTCTATCACAGGAAGACCCTGAAGCATTGTACATACATAAAAAGAAAATTAATTGCTAAGAGATTTTTTTTCAGTAAGTGTGGGCTTGATCCTGAACCCTGAATTCATCATACCTTCCAAAAAAGTTTTCAAAAGATTTTAAAGAATTTCTGCGAGATGCATGATGTGCCTGACCTTTTCCCAGCCTCTTTTTTCTTCCCCTCACACAAATCATTTTGCTACGAGATTTTACATCTGCCAGAAGCAGTCACTGCTCAAACAGAAATATTCCTTGAGAGAGAAGATGCAAGGATCTCTCCTCACACTTGATCTCAGAGGCACTGGCCATCAGGTCCTGATCTGTCCTGAGCAGATGTGGTAAAAGCTGCCCAGTGCTTTTGCTGGGAGAGGAGTCCAACAAACACCAGGACTTTTGGGGACTCTACTTTCAGTAAGAGAACTTAGGAAGGAAAAACATAGAATAATGAAAGCCCCTTTCAGAGAGGCTTAAAATTTGAGCTGTGGTCTCTGGTCCAGTTGTAGTAATGTTATTAAGACAAGAGGAGGTATAGTTGAAAAAATGATCCTAACAATCACAATAGTTATTTTTAGAATAATCCAAGAAGTCCTGAAATAGATAAAATAGATACTTTCAACATCCACAACAAAGAACAGTATTCAAACCATTCATAATCAAACCCTGTCACTGTCACACTCTCCTAGACCCTCTCTCCAGTTTGATATATATTTTCATGTGGATCTGAGAAAAATATGTTTTGAAGGATCTGATGAAAGGGAGACTGTTGCACAACTTTGGCTGTTGATATAGTCATGAAACTATATATTTATATACAGTTTTATATATACAAAGTGAACCTCACAGCCTACAATATCTTACTGGAGCTCAGATGTAGTGCATGACACATTGTATTTGTGGAAATAGGATCTATAACCTAATGTATTCTTGCATCAAAGAATAATGTCTCATAAATAAATCATTACAGCCTGTCACATCTATGGTTTCACACCATAGTGTATAAAATTATGTATTTTGAGATATGGAAGAATGTTTCAACAAAAATAAAATTATCCTGTGCTAATGCATGTACTGTCTTGGAGGTGTTATTGCCTTACTACTGTTCATTGTAGACCAATCCATAATATCAGATGAAAGACAGCATTTCTGTTTTCAAAAACTGGTGCAATTTGTGTGCAGCTTTTTCAGTAATTAAGAAATCAAATAAGCCTGAGTGAAACTATTTAAGAGGTTCTAGATATAATTAGAACACCTCATTCTCTCATAACTAATTTCTAATTAAAGTAATTTGTCTTTTTGCCCTTCTTTTCAAGGATGAAGAGCAAGTGGTGATGAATGCTCAAAATCAGGCAAAGTGAAAATTGCAGTGTGTTGATTTGCAGTGATTGAGAATGTTCCAGTTTTTAACAGCCACCTTTGACTGAAATGGTAAATGAACCTCCAGCCTCTGTTTATGTTGCATATGTGCTATCTGGGGCTCAGCTAACAGTAGTATTTGTCATATAAAATAGTCGCCGCCACCACCACCCAGAAAGTGAATATATAAAAACTGCCTTTTTTTAAGAAAAGGAGGGACGGGAAGAAGAGATAGAGGGTGCACAGGAGGGTTAAAAAGTCTGAAATTTGTTCCATAGGGTAAAAATTGTCGTTTTAAAATTTTACTTGCAGCTGTGCCCAGATGATGATGGATTTATTGTATGAACCAGGGATTAGTAAACAATGTGTACCCTATAAAGAGCAAAACAAGTCCTTGCTCATCACTGCACTTAATTGCAGTGGTTATATCAAAGCCATATAAAATTTAATCATCAACCACAAGTAAGAATTTGCTTTACATGTGTGCTTGCTTCCCTGTTTTTCCACCTGTTTAAATGAAAGATTCTTGGAATATCACAATATGTAAATATTGTTTATGATGCAAAAATATGCTCTTTCATCTCCTTGCTGCTTTGATGTCGTGATATAAAAAGCTTTTAGTGCCACCACCTACCTGACACACAAAGGTCTTATCTGTTTCATAAACATGTGTGCCCAGTGCAAACAGGCTGTATCCAATAGAGGATTTTTCTTTTCCTTGTAATGTTTTTTTAAGAGGCAGAAAGAGAAAGAAATTATAAATGACGGAATCACTCAGGTGAAAAGAATATTTTAAGCATCAGGTAAAGATAAGCCTATTATGATAGAATAAAAAGATGTAGGTCAAGACTGATCCTGAGAGGTTAGTTATATATATAGGTATCTTGTAAAATGTGTTTTAAAGCCTAAAACTTTTTTATAAGAGTTTTGATCCAAGTGGGAAATAAGTAGCAAGACCAGATGACCTCCTAAGAAATACAAATATCTCTAATTAGCAAGAAAAAAAAAAAAAAAGAGAAATGCAGGAAGTAAGGTCAAAGCTGGAAACAGGACAGATAAAGCTAGGAAGGACATAGGGTGTAGGCAATATTTAAAATCTGTAGTCAGTACACTGTTAGCAATTTTAAAGGAAAAGGTGCTTCTTATTATAGAGTATACTGCTCAATATATGGTTTGTCCTATAAATAGCTATTTTTGTACCAATCTGTCTCTAATAACACACTGGCTTGGAGCCTCAGTCTGTCAGGGCTTGCATTCCATGGGGATGCTGTCTCCAGATGAAAATGTGACAGACACTTTGGGAGAGGGGTGTCTGCTGGCCAGCAAAGGTCCTCAGGGTCCTTTAGGGCAAAGCCACTCTCCAGGTAACCAGGGATCCTGAAGGATATCCTTGCCTGACGTGTGGAACAATCGGGACTCATGGCTCTGCACAGCTCCAGCTGTCTGCACTCTGAGAGCAGAATTTGGCCTTTCAATGTCAAACAAACTGCCACCACTGCAAGAACTTCAAGGTTTAATGTTGCGCTTTTTTTCTTTTTTTTTTTTTTCCTCCTCCAGGTTTCCAAGAGCACCCTGGGAAATCCTTTCGTGCTCTTTATTTCCATCTAAGCCCTGGGTTGCTTTGAACAGCAGAGGTAATTGTACGGGTGAACTTCAGAGATTTGAAGGGATCAAACTTGAAAGCCTTTGACTGCAAGTGCAAGCTCCGACTGGAATCCTGTCAGGTGCTGCTCGGCGGGACGTGGCGGGATGCTGCCGCACCAGGAATCCCTGCACCAAGAACATCGCAATGTGCCTCTCCCCAACACAGCCTCAGAGGGCAGCAGGAGCATTACAGCCTCCTAATAGCACTATAAACCTATAAATTGCTGCATATGATGGTGTGGCTTGACTAAGGACATCTCTGTGAGCCTGCATTAGAGTATGAGAAAACCATCCCTAAGTTTCTTTTTCAGTACACTCTGAAAGGCTTTCTCTGGGATCAGAGCGGAGCAGCCAAGGGAATTATGAGCTGCAGGTCCATATCTTTTTTTGAGGACTGTATTTTCCTTTGACTAGAAAATCCTGGAGGATTCAATAAAAAAAAAAGGTATCAAGAAGTATATTTAATAGTAGTCTATAGACAATTTCAGAAAAGAATAGAATTTAAGAAAGTAGAATTTAAGAAAGTTGGTTGTTACAACGCACAGGTTTTGCCATAGGGTTATGCATTTTCAAATTTTGCGTGACAACCAAAGCAGTCCAGATGTGGTAACTTCCTCTGCCAGGTTTCCTAGATCTTCCCTTCGAGCGCAGGTGAAGCTCCTTGTGTTTGAAAGCAGGGCTGGGTATGATCTGTTTCCATTTTCCACACCCTTCTCATGCCATATCTCACTGTCATCACTGCTGCAACCCAGGAATACAGGAAACATGAGGGAATATTGGCACTGCTTGGATTTTTCAGATCTTGAATGCCTTTCTGCCACTTTGGAAAAGAAGCAAGCAATAACAGTAATGAGATAAGTATTTTTCCCCACAGGATTTCAAACAACTGCATCTCAAAAAGAAATGAAAATTGCATTTCTCTTCAATTAAAATATTTGTCTTGGCCAAGAGAACCTGTCTCAGTAATTGCATACTGTGTCAACACCATCTGTTATGTGACAATAGGTACCACAGTGGATAGTCAAAGTTTATTTGAGATAGTAAAAAGCCTGGTAGAAGTCTATTTTATTGTATTTTATTGTTTTATTCTACCACAAGGCTACTCCTTTACAGAATTACATTTTAATTCAGTATTATTGGTTAATGTTCCCTCTCTTCACACTGGAAACTGTTTCAGCTTCTGAATTATGGCCTGCTGATGCCTGGTAACTTCTCCGCAGAGAACACAAACCCAGAGACATGCTGGTGATCTTTCTTGGTCTGCATTTTTTTTCTTCTTGACTGGTGGGTGAAATTCTCTTCCCTGCTCAATTTACTGAATCTCTCTGTGGTTCTTGATGCCCCTGGTCCTTCAATTTATTCCTAAGAGGGAGAGATGTAATGCAAACCCTCCTAATTCAGGCCAAATCCACATGAATTCTCTCACTTCAGCCCTTGTATGGTGTGGGTTATTGATCATTCCTACCTGAGCATCTCCTGTGCCAGAAAAGGAAAGCTCTGCAGTCTCAGAAATTCTTTTCTAGCCAGGACACAATGACACTTATTCAGACAACTCACTTTTCCTTATATAATTACCATATAATTATGGAATTAAGTCTCTTTGCAAAGAACATATTATTAGTGATAATTTGTACTACAGCAGTGCCTAGAGGAAGGGATGCCTTGCACAAGGTACAGGAAAAAACCATATATATCTGAAGCTCACTTTCACATTCAGCTACAATTTGCTCAGCCAGACAGGCAAAGACTAGGAGAGAGGAGCAGAAAGCACTAGTACAAGTGTGAAGCCGGGCTTTGAAAAGATAAAGGAATTGCACAGTATCCCAGAAGTTGATCCACGGAAGAACAAGGATTGTACATGCACCTCCTGAGCCTGTGATGAACCATCCACAGTATTCGCTGTCCTCCCCTGCTGTCATTTACTGTGTAAAATAATGCTCCATTGCTGCAGCACACTGACCTGTCATGTTGTGGGGTAACACTGCCACACAGAAGTGCTCAGACATCTAAAGAACAGCAAAACCAAAGCCTTCATGCCCTTTTATCCTGCCAGGGTTAAAACAGGAACTTCTTTTCTGCATTTTTGCAATTCTAGTGGCCTCAGCTTAGTCACTGCTAATGTCAAGGTACCGAGATGCCTCGGTGTCCACTGTACAGCCAGGACTGGCGCTGCAAGGGAATTAATGTGCCCCAGCCTCGAAGGGATCAGTGCTGTCAGACACTTGTGAAGGACAAGGAATAATTTGTACTTTGCATTTGAGCCTTTCCTTGGCTTGCAAAAGGCTGCCTAACTGGAATGAGATACACACCATCAGCTCAAGACTTCTTTCAAATTCCAAACATACTTTACTAACTCCACTTATTATGAAAATCATGATTTTTATCACTCAAGAGCACTAACAAATCAACAGAGAGGAATGTAAGAAAGTTCTGCTGCTGGGATCTTTGCCTTGTTCATAGGAAGTTAAAATGAAACTATTCTAAGCAGAGCAGAGATGTTTAGGAGTCCTCGTGTGCTTGTAAAGATATATTTTATTTGTCATGTAGATCAAAAAAGCAGCTATGATTGATTTTTGAGACATAACACTAATCTCTACCTTTGAACCTCATTGTTGTGATGACTGGGTGCTGGAAAATGGCAGGAATTTTGCACTATTAAATCTATATCTTGACTGTCTCTAGTATATCCAGCTATAGTAAATCACACTGGTCTGCAGCTGGTGACTGAATCATGGACACACAAGCAACAGGGGGAAGAGAAATTGAAGCCTCATCTACAAGGTGTGAATAAAAGGACACCGGGCTGACTAACACAACGCTGAAATGGTTAGTTCATCGTCTTCATTACATTGCTTATTGTGGTGGCTGAGAGTGGCTTGATACTTAACACCACACTAAACCTCAAGCAAAGAAATGTACAATTCAGATCAGCTGCTCTCCATGGCCGTGGGCCTGTATCTTTGTGAGTCAATGGAGAAAAGTATACTGGGTATACTGGCTGCACAGACAATAATGTGAATATAGATCTTGCATCTTTGCTAATTTGCAGATGATTGAGTCACCGAAAAAACATTCATTTTTGTGTTAGATTAATGATCTAGGGTTGTCTTGCCATTGGACCGTTTGAGGACTCTCAGAAACATGAAGCAACTCTTGAAAATTACGGTATTGTTTTTACTGCTCACCTTGCTGGGATAGCAGTGGAAGGTGTGTTTTCAGAAGACATATGTGTGCACTTCCTTTCTGTTCTCATTTTTCAACACTGCAGATAAGTTTATGATAGATGTGATTGGGTATCACTAGGGCAAGATCCTTGGTTGTTGCACTCAGCACAAGTGACTGCTCAGTCCTGGTTGACACCAATGCAGAAGAAGGTCTATTTTTGCACATATAGAATGCATCATTTTCAAGAGGGTAATTTAATATGGCCTATTAAGAGGATATAACTTCTAACCCTCTTTGTTGACTTTCTCTACCCTAGAATGTCAGAGGAAAAATGGGTGTTATTTTCACTGCTAGGGCAGTGTGGGCTCTTTGGAAAGTTTTACTGTGTGAGATCATTTTGGTTCCCTTTAATGCTTCTTATTTGTTTTGTATTAGGTATTTAGAAAGCCTTGGCAGGTAGGCTGCTTATAAATAAACCATGGTCTTTTATAACTGGTTGGAGTAGGAGCAATTAGTTGGTGACTGAATATTCTAAGGGAATGAATTTATTGCTTTGATATCTTCACTTATGTGTTACTGCATTTCACCTGCAGCTCTCTGCCAGTTTTATGGCACCACAGGAACTGCCCAGGGTGTGTTATCACTGTGGTGATGGAGTCGTGCTGGATAATGCCTCAGGTGCACTTGCAGCTTGTGGCAGCCACTCTCCTGGAGCTGCAGAGCACCAGCCAGAAACATGGCTTTTACTAAGATCAATAAATTATGTCAGCCTCCTAAATGCAGTTTTCAGGCTGGTGAAATCACAAAAGCTGGACACTTATCTAGCTCTTCCTGATGCTTTCCCAAAGCCATTCCTTGAAGGGGAGTAGAAGGTGGCAAAAGATTTTTTGCCATAATTAGAACTAATTGATTGCTAAAGGGGTTTTGGACTTGTGTCAGGTCTGATCCTGCACTACTCAGAATTAGTGAGACTGAGCCTGACCTCAGTGACATGAATATAAATCAGAGAAGGTGTGCTGGTTTTGAGAGCTGGCCTGCGCCATGGGTGTGCTGCAGACTGGAGGGAGTTAAACCCAACTCATTACTGCAGCAGAGTGTGAGCTCTCAGCACCTTGGAGAGGCCAGGCCCTGTGGTAGGGTTGTGATTTTCCATCCTGAGCCCTGGGTTAGACAAGCAAAACCAAGTGACAGAGATAAGAAGAGGATGCTGACACCCAGGCTGTTCTCTTGGCCCCTGGGTATGGACAAATGCACTGGAGGGGACAAGGGCTCCTGAGTCTGCTCCTAGAGCCGACGGTACCCAACACATCTTGACCAGCAGGGTGGTCACCTCTTTGTGCCCCTTTGCGACTGAGCTGCAGCAGATGTGAGCTCTGAATGTTCCCTCTGTGCTCTGCAGAGTGGCAGTGTGGCCTCTGCTGTCCCCCAGGCTGGGCTGAAAGGTCTGAAGTTTTCAGAGAAACATGCTGTGTCAGGCACAACTGGGCTGGCCCCACATAAAGTCAATACTTGGATGAAAACAAATAAAATCTCAGAGTACGAGGCAGAGCTAAAGAATGCCTTCACCTTTTTCCTTCAAGCGACTATTTTGTTAACTTGAAAGACTGCACAGGCGATCTTACTCCATTCTTTCTCTACAGGTCAAATACTTGTCATAGGAGACACCCTAGTTAATATTAAACTAAAAATTAATAGATTAGATAACTATTACATGCTTTTAGTGCCAATTAATTTAATAGCTGGGCTTTTTTTTTTTTTTTTTTTTTTTTTTTTTTAACAAGGTAGGAGAATATATAGAAGCATGGTTTGCTGTGCCTGTGAGAGCTCTCAGATAGGTCTTTTGTGATACAATTACCAGCAATTGATTGGGCTGACACGTGTAATCCCCTCTGGATCGCCCAGCGATATGATGTCAGTAAGAAGTCCTTCAAACAGGGCTATTAAAAAGCACATTAAACAGGTCCTTATTGTAAGCTTTATGCTAGCTTATGCTAGAATAACAGTGATACGGTGGTATTTGTTTGAAAAAGAAAGGATTATATGGTCTTTGTAAAATGAGGAATTTAGTATTGGGGAGGGGCAGTGGGATGGTGATTTATATTTTGTTTATGTTTCTCTGAATCCTTTGATATGTCAACTTCTGTCACTAACCATTAGGCCACTTGCAATTTCTTGTATCAACGAAAATGAAATACATACTGCCTCAAATAATTTATGTCAAATGTTGAAGGGCATAGATGGCAGTGCATATTGTGAGATTATAATGAGAATTGAATTGGGGTCTTCAGAAATCCATCAGTAATTTATTGTTAAAGAGCAGTCATGAATCATTCTAGCCTTTAATTGTCATGTGGACACACTTTGCTTTCAGCTAGTGCAGGAAACAAATCGTGAAAATAGAGTGATACCTCAGAAGAGAGGTTTCACCATGACACTTGGTACTTATTATTATTTCTCCAAGAGTGCCATGTCTTCTCTTGGGTCAGATTCTGGTGCAGAATTGAAAGGGATGCTTGAAAAATCTTGAGCTCATATATATATATATATATGTGTGTGTGTGTGTGTGTGTGTGTGTGTATATATATATATGTGTGTGTGTGTATATATATATATATGTGTGTGTGTGTATATATATATATATATATATATATATATATATATATATACACACACTCACACTCACACACACACACACACACTCACCCCCTACAAACGTTACAAGCATGGGATAAGAGCAAGATTTGTGTTACTTACAATAAAGAACACCGGAAGACTTTAGAGCATGATTTAGGTGTCAACTCTGAAATGAAATGAAGCATTCTGGAGATTTTTTTGTAATGCACCAACCTCCCCATCATTCCTCTTCGCTCTGCTCTCTTTTATCTCACAATGCCAATGCAACCCTCTGAAATGGTTAAGAAATTTCTATGTCTGTGTTACACAGACATGCTTTGTTAGCTTGTGTTGCTTCACACAGAGAGAAATTTCACTGTTAGCCTGTATCTAGTTGTAGAATATCTTTTTCAGAAATCAAAGCTACCAGCAAGATGATATAAATTATTTGCAGGGTCTGGTTTTCCCTCTGCTTTAATATCATGTAATCAAAGGACAGATTACTCAAAATTACTCATCTTGAGTGCTTCAGTGTAGTCATCACAGCACTCCTCTGTGACTACTTCACAATTTCTCATAATGCAACAATTAGGGAGAATGCAGTGAAAGTATAAGAAGCAAGCTTAAGATACACAAATGTAAAGGTGTTTTTTTTAGGAAGCATGATCAAATTTTGTCCACCTTGACAGTGAAATTTTTGGAAGCCAAAAGTATAAATTGTAAGGGAATTTAATACATTTGTGAAGAATAGTTGCTCTGGTGACTATTAAGCCATTTCAAGGAACCCATAACTCAGAATGACTAGGAGGATGAATTATGCCAAGGAAGAACTCTGTATTTGATCTATCCCTACAATATTTACCAACTGACCACCATGAGAGACAGGATACCGGGCTAGACTGATTTAATACTTCGTGGTTATCCTTATGTCTCATGTGATCTGAAAAAAAACTTGTAAAGATTTGTTATTATGAATAATGAAGTGTGTTTTTCTGTGCTACTGTTACTAAAAAATACCACATCACCCTAAAATGCTTTGTGTGTTACATAACACTATGTATTAAATACTTTAGGTGCACTCTGTTCTTGTGCTCCTTTGCTCTGACTCACAGAGAGCAATGCTCAGTCAGTTGCCTAAGTCCAAAAACTGAAGCCCAAGAACATTGCACTGCTACTGCTCAAGATGCATCTGATTGAAAGCAGCAGCCAACTAAAGTTCCATACCTGGGAATATCAGAAACACTCTGGAGTTAATAATGACATCCAGCAAGACACCTTATTTATATATGTTCCCAAACCCAACCTCACAGCGAAGCTCAACTCTGGAAGACATGCTCTGAGCATACAGTTCATGGAGAGTCATGCAGGGCACAGCCCACCTAAAGGAAGAAGTAGCACTGACCTTATTCTAAGCCTCAGGGGCTCAGAGGCTCACTTAGAGTGCAAGAAAATGTGAAGTGCAAATAGCACTTTTAAGGCATGGCTCCCTGCAGAGTCCAAAGGTGATGAGCTGAAACAGGAAACAGAAATGGAGGTTGGGAGGAAATTCTGGGGGTCTCTCATCCAGCCTCCCATGAGAAGTGGGACTGTTGCCAGCTGGGAATGAGTTCAGCCATGGCTTTAACAGAGTCTTAAAGCTGCCAAGGACAGAGTTTTCATAACCTCTTCAAGCACCTGTTCCTGTGCTGCACCTCTCTTCAAGTGCACAATTTCCATAATGTCTGACTTGAACATGCCAAGCTCCAGCCTGTGTCCATTATATCTTGTCATAGTGGTTGTCTAGCACCACTGAGAAGAGTTTGGCTCTGTCATTTTTGTAACTCACTGTCAAGTAGATGCCAACTTCTATTATACTGCCCTTATCTTCTTTGCCAGACCAAATAAAGCCAACTCCTTTAGCCTCTCCCTCTGATTCGTGTTCTCTTGGCCATTGACCATGTTGTCAGCCCTCTGTTGGCTATTTCCAGGTTTTCCACCTTTCTTGTGAGCTGTCCCTGTGCTCATGCTTCCATAGCAATGTGCACAGCATGCTGCCCAGGGCGTGGTAGGGGAATATTGTGTGCTTTTTGCACAGGTGTGTGCCATGTGAGGGCAACTCAGAACTGTTAAATGAGAGTCTTGTTTTTACCAGAGATTGAAAGAGCAAAAATTAGAGTCTGGGAAAACATCTGTCTAAATCCAAAATGAAACTGCCTAGGATGCAATATTTAAGAGTGGTGATGCTAATGATGATAAAGCTGACTTTTCCTGCCCTTGGTAAAATATGTTGCTGTGGTGCATAATGCTGAGGAGTCACCTTTGCTATCACAGGCTTTATGTTCATAATACTTTATGATTTTACTCTTTAAAACACTTACCTTTTGGCAGGGTACCTAAGCTACACAAGTAGATGTTATTCCAAGACCTGACACATTTGCTGACTGAGCCAACAGTTGTGCGACACTGATGAAATACAAAAAGGCAAAATAAGCACCTGTGGACAGTTCTCTGTTTCAGTCTTGGCAAATTAATGCATCAGGATCCTTCAGTGGCACTTGTAGGTGGTGTTACAAAGCTGTTCTCATGCCATTGTACTGAAACAGCTTATGAAGATTTACTCCCCGATGTGTTAGGGTTGGCTTTTGAAGATGTGCTATTTGCAGCAGAAACTGATGTGTTTCTGTGATTAACAGATCACAGTAGGCACCCACTATCCTGTAGCTATTTGTAGTGACAGTAGTCTATGAAAAGCTACTCGGGTTCATAGAATCATAGAATAGTAGAATTGTTTAGGATGGAAATGTTCTCCAAGATCATTGAGTCCCACCACTTAACCAGCACTGCCAACTCCACCTCTAAACCATGTCCCTAGGTGCCACATCTAAACATCCTTTAGATACCTCCAGGGGTGGTGACTCCACCACTGCCCTAGACAACTTGTTCCAATGCCTGGCTACCCTTTCAGTGGAGAAATAACTCCTAATATCCAATCTAAACTTCCCCTGGTATAATCTGAAGTGATTTCCTCATGTCCTTGTTACTTTGAAGAACAAACCAAACCTCATCTTGCGACAGCCTCTTTTCAGGTGGTTGTAGAGAGTGATAAGGTCCCCCCAAGCCTCCTTTTCTCCAGGTTAAGCACTCCTGGAGTTTAAGACTTGTTACATAACAGCGAACACCTTCATCATTCTTATACCTGCTTCACAGACATGATAACTTACTGTATTCTAATGTGATAAAGTCCTTGTTGAAGAAAATTTCCTGCTACATAAATAGGCTGAATGGAGTAGTGAAGACCTTCCCCATACCTTTTACTGTCCTATGTGTTCCCAGACTACCCAATTCTCCATTGCAAAAGGTGTGGCACACCCATGTGCCCATGTTGCCATAGTGGCCATGTCACGACTGTGTATCTGTAGCTAAAAGTAAGATTTTCAGGAGATGGAGATGATGGCTGGAATGCCTTCAGAGGGTTAGTCATCATCACTCTGCTTTCAAAGACCTGAGAGTCTGATGACAAAGGTGAGAAAGAAACATCTTTTACAAATGGAAAGCCAATTCTGTCATCAGCAGATCCCCAAGCTGCAGCTGGCACAGATGGAAAGAAAATTTTGTCCCTTGCCAAAGTCCCATGGCACTGAGTGTTGAGTTGTGCCATTCTGCCTGTGTGTGATTCATGTGGGAATTATTCCTCTGCATCTGTCCAGAGCGGGCAGAGAGCTGCAGTGATGCACTGAACACCCTCAGCTCCCAGCAAAGCCCGTGGGACCTGTGGCTGAGCTCAGCTTCTCCCAGGCTCAGAATGGGGGCAAAGCATCTCTCCTGCCAGCCCTGCACACTGAGATAGACTGTGCAGGCCCACATGGAAGAAAGGGTGGTCAGAGTGAGACAATTAATCTCCATGATTTAATGCAGACTGGGGAAAACAACAACAAGGAAAGGAAAATGCTTAAAACAGAGAACCGGAAATTGCTTATAGGCAGCACGGGAGCAATTCAGGAGCCAAAATACAAGCACAGAGCATCATTTTCAGTGCCTGAGGCCACCTGAAACATCCACACAGAAATGGCAGATCTGACACTCGATCTATGAAAGACCTGCTCCCTTCTGGAGCAGCAGCTGGGGGCCAGATGCAACACCCTAAGGCATAAAAAATGGCACTAGACGCGTATGTTTAGGCAGCTGAATCCCACCCTGTGCTTTCAGACTTCTGATGAATAAACCTCTTTTTCATTGTCTTGGACTCAAATCCCAGGTTCTTGAGGTGCTTTCCCCAGGGCTCAGCAGTGTGTGGTAGCAGCAAATTTCATTGGTTTAACTTGGATAGAGTTGTTACAGCCCTTTGTTATGTATTTTTAAAATTGCTTTTAGGCTATAAAATCGTGGGGCGGTTTCTGCTTTCATAGGCACTGCGCATAATTCAGGTGAGACCAAAGGTTTTTCCTCACCACAAGATGTTGATGTGATTACTCCAAATCCCATCTCCTTTGAATACCTATTCTATCACAGCTCCCCATTAGGGGCCAGTTGTCAAATAGCCAGATTTATCCTGAATGACAGTGGAAAAGATAACCCTGCTGCAGTTGTTGTCTCAGATAGTTAAAAAGAAGGTTAGAGCTTGTAGGAATATTCCGGTTTTAAATTGAACTGCACAGGTCTTAATATCCCTTTGCATTTCTCCAGGATACTTGGTGAGGAAGAGATTTGGCAACTGCTTGCATCATGTTGAATGTAAAGAGGAGGAACTGAACTATTTGTATGTGTTAGCCTGAATGTATGAGGAGGGAAACATTGCTCCCATAGGATTATGTGGTACCTTTTTATGGGAATATTTTAAAGAACCCACCAGAAAAGGGAAGTTTTCCAGGAAGGGCATATTTTCACCGCATACCTCTGAATGTGGAAGTTCTGGCTGTCTTCCAATGTGGTTGCACAGTGCTGACAGCTCCTGAAAATAATACAGGTTTTGGGGGTGAGACAGGGACTAAAATATTTATGTGTTTCCTAGGCTGATACATTAACATATAAGTAGACAGTTAGGAAGTTATACTATTAACTTTTTTTTTAACTCTGGCTGGTCATCCTCTTTAATGATAACCTAGAGAAAATCTGAATGGGGATAACATGCAACATGGTGTTGGCTGTAATACCAGACTTTGCCCTTGTCTCAGCATTTAGAGGGTAGGTCAGGAAGATGAGCCTGGGACTGGAGAAGGAAGAAGGGAACAGGGATGGGAGAAGAATTTGAGAAAAACATTTGAGGTTCAAACGACAGGTATCTGCTGCCTGCCTGTCACAGATGTGGAGAGATGGATGCATTGGCATTGGCCGTAGGCTGTGTCACATTGCAGGAAAAGACTAATTAACAGTCATGAGTTTTGGAATCTAATTTTTATTAAGTGTGAAAAACAGAGGGTATAAGAGACACAAAATATTTACAGTGTCCTCACTGTCCACTTTTCCCTGCACTGTCTATTTGATGAGCACAGTCTGAACTGTGGGTCGTGTGTGGGGTTAAATCTCAAGGTTGTTGCATGTGAAATCCCTGTTATAGCTGCTAATGGCTGCTGCTGAGAGGCTTTAGAGAGAGGCAGCAAACTGATAGTGAGCAAGCATTTAATACATTCTCAAAAGTATTTCCAAGCAGTTACTGGAAAGCTTTTTGTTAACATATGATAATAGAAAGCAGTAAATGTATTGACATCCTTTCAAAATGATTTAATATTACTATGTTCTTTAGTATCTATTCCCACCTGAGTCGAGGTTGTTCACACATCTCACTAGCTTTCTCCAGAGCCTAAGGAAAACAAAATCTAGACGCTCCAAGCTTCTTCAAGGAAGTCATGGTTCAGGAGCCCTTGTATCCAGCTGCAGTTGCAGCTGCTGAACCCACAGCTGACGACCCCCTTGGTTTTGAGTGCAACTGGGAATTTGAAGTTTAACACGAAGCTGGCACTCAGACACAGCCCTCACACACCCAACTGCTTTGCTACTCAGGCACTGAACTGAAGGACTGCTTCCAACTCCTATTTATAACCATTTCTCTGAGTGCTTTGAGGGGCCAGCTCTCAAGGCAGGCAATGTGTGGTTGCTTGTCCTCACTGAGAAGTATTACAGAGAGAATTTCAGCACAAGTTCCCTCTAGACCAAACTCCTACCTCTGGGCTCTGTAGGTCTAATGAAGACAAGCTGCAGTTTCATGACTCCTTTAAGTAAAACTCTGTGCAGGCAGCTGCTGAAAGGTGCAATTTTGTCTTTTCCTGTCTTCAAATATGAATTCCTGCTGCCTCCTTTGTGCCCATATTCATGCAAACTGCAATGAGGGTTGAAAATTGCCCTGCTTCCCCAGTTTTAGGGAACTCATCCATCTCATCACTTGCACGCATGGATGATGGTCCTGGCTCTATGGCAGCAGTCAGCAGGAGGGACATGAGAGGGGAAGGAAGGAAGGAAGGAAGGAAGGAAGGAAGGAAGGAAGGAAGGAAGGAAGGAAGGAAGGAAGGAAGGAAGGAAGGAAGGAAGGAAGGAAGGAAGGAAGGAAGGAAGGAAGGAAGGAAGGAAGGAAGGAAGGAAGGAAGGAAGGAAGGAAGGAAGGAAGGAAGGAAGGAAGGAAGGAAGGAAGGAAGGAAGGAAGGAAGGACCATGACACACTGATCCCGTGCACTTGCTGACCCTGTGTCTGGTACAGCACTGCCAACAATTTTTGCACTCAAAATAGGTAGGGTGGAAATAATCAGGCCACTCAGTTCTGAGTGTGTATCTTCATTTCATCCTTCCTGATGCCATTCCAGTCCCTGTTGGTGGCTACAGAACACAAATGGTCTGGCTGAAATCACCTTTTCAAGACTGGTCTTGGAAACTGGAGGCTAAACTGACAGAAGTTGCCACTTACCTTCTTAGCCCCTACATTCACCCATTATCTGTAGTGCTATTTTGGGCTTGCTGGAAACCTGGGCTACCCCACAGGGCAACTGTGACACTTTTACAGCTTCTCACTTACTGAAACTTTTCTTTTTACCAAACCTATTAGTAGGCTGGAGCTTCAGTGGTTTTAATTGCTTGACCTTTTGGCACATTTTCTGTAGATGTGATCTTTACAATCACACAGGAAGGCAATTTCAGCTCTATGAATATTCTGAATACTCTGCTTTATTCTCTCTTCATTAAGATTTGACTTACTCTTGATTGATTGATCCCCATATAACCAAAAGAATATGAAACTCACTATAACTGAAAAGTTTAAGGTGTGGGCTGCTGAAAAAGTTCTTTTTTTGTTGTTGTTTTTTCTTTAGTGTACACTGCCTATCTAAGGGGATGTTCTGTCTGCAAACTGTCTTGTTAACATCTATTAATAGCAGATCTAATAAGCACAGAGAGGGCTGGTTCAGAGCACATGTCACTTTGGGATCAGCCATTGAGTGGTGCAAACTAGCTTTTCCTCCTAAGATGATGAGTTCCTTAACAGCAGCCAGGAGTGCCATTGTCACACCATCCATCAACTGCCTTCCGTCCTTCTTAGCTGAACCCATGAATTAAGCAACTGTGGTTAAAAAGCAATAAAATTAAAAGTTGTAATGGGGAGACATTGACAAAAGGGTTACAATGCGCTGGTCATATATCTTTTAACTAGCTAAATATAACCATAGGTTTCCATAAGTTCAAAGAGTGGTGGCCTGGAGATGAATACAACTGTTCCAACTGAGTTCTGGGCTAGGAGCCAGAAGTTTGTTAAAACACCTTAGAACATGCTTATTCCCTCTTAGAACATTTTTTGGTACTTGCTCTATTAGTATGGATTTTATTTCCCCACCAAACGAGTTCTCTGCCTTTGAACCATAAACAATAATGGCACATCTGTCTCTAGGCTGCTGTACTTTGAAAACCAATGCTAAGGACACAGAGGGGTAGATTTTCAAAGCGTTGCGTGGGAGTTTGTACCAGGAGTCTAGCCAAATATTTTTCACTCATACTCATCCCTGAGCCTAACCTTTCCTCGCTCGTTAGAATGGCTCTGTTTGCTCTGCCCACACTGGGACATTTCAGACAGCTTTTACCTCCAGGGACAGAGCTTCAGCTGGTCAGAAAAGCCTATAAATAGGGTTTTACTAATGACCTTTTAAATCTAGTGGTGGATCTTCCCTCTGATCTTTTTTTATTTTATTTTCTGGCTTTGTCTGTGTTTGTATGTGATTCTCAGTTTCTGCTGAATTATTTACCATTAGGCCATGATGTGACTAAAATTCCCTGACAACACTGAGACAGGTGGTGTGAAGTGATTGCTGCCTAAAAGAGATGGCAGCTCAAAACTGCATCAATGCTCACTGTGCCCACCTGTTTTCTGTGCTGGGGAGTTTGATGGCAGCATTGTTTGATGACAATTTTGTGCTGCCTTTATAAGGCCATTGTGATAAAGCAACAGAAAAACCAGTGAATTAAAAAGGCCTCCTTGCATACTTCTTTGCCTGTGTAAACCAGTATTGCTCTGTCCTGGATTCCTTAGAGCAAGTGATCTAGCTCTGAGGATGCTTCCCCACTGGCTGAGAAGGTAAAAGCATAACATTGCAGAAGCATAATGAGCCATTACACAGGGACATGGGCAACTTTCAGTTGTAAAAAAACCTGCTGGGAATGGCTTGTTTTGTTTTCTCTCTTTTTTTTTTTTTTCCCATTAATTATCTCTGCTAGGAGGAGTGAATACTTTAATAGATTTTTGTCATATTTAAAGTGACTTGGCTTACCATTCAGTAAAAGCATACTGGTTGGTACTGTTCTCTACTTTGGAAGGACTTTACACTGTGGTGGAAATTTGCCCCATTAACAACTAACTCACAGTGTTTCTTTTCAGATGCAGCACATGGATATTTGCTATATCACAACAAATTCCCCTTCTAGTTGCTACTGTTCCAAACCTTATTTGATTTTGATGCACTACTTGCCATAGGGGTGTTATCATTTTTCACAGTTGAGAATCTCCTTTGATGAAAACAGCTCAAAGTTCTATCTCTGGGTGGTTTCCCAGGAAAAACCTTTTGGCTACTAGCAATCTTCCATTTAGAAATGTTTGCCGGTTGAATTCAATTAGTGTCCTTGGAAACTTCTTGTCTTTAAAGATACCATCATTCCAGGGTTTTCACTGCTGGATCTCAGGAATCTTTCTGTGTTATCGAAGGTTCAGGCCAATAGAAACCACTTATTGAAATCTTGTTCCTTTTTCAAAGAGGCACTGTGGTGTAAGGAAAGAAAAAACTTGCAGATCAACAAGCCAGTCAGAGTGGAAATGACTGAATCCTTGAAAGGTATTTTCATGCCAAAGGAAAGCTCTGGATTTGTAAACTGCATGGCACAACAGAGGTGTGACTTGGTAAAGCTGGATTATGCTTCTGCAAACCTCCTACTGAGGAAACAAATGCTTTTGTGAATAGTGTTTGGCATGAATAAAAAAAAAAAATTGGAATCCAAACACTTGCAAAGTTCACTCATGAGCTCCTAGTTCCTGGATGGGAAAGGATGTGATTGCTTTGATTGCTGTATACACTCACACAACCTGCATTCACCTCCTTGGGATCAGAGAAACACCACCTCAACTCTGTTCCATTTCAATCTTTGTGTTACATTCCCTTGCGCTCAGAGGTTTTCACATAAGTGTCCCATATGCGTCGTAGATGATGTAAGATGGTTTAAGAATTGTTCCAGCCATTTAGCCTCAAACATTTCCAAATAGATCCTCTACTTTTTTGAGTAATAGACACATCTATCATTAAAATGCAAGAATGGATAATGAGGAGACCTTCAAATGCATGAAATCTTCCATTTTTTGATGAGAGAGTTCATTATATCTCCCTGTTATTAAATAAGCTCCATAAAAATATTTTAATATGATTAAAGATGCTGCATCTCATTTCTTAAGAACTTGGGAAATTAATCTGGGCAGGGCATTAATGCAGTGGGGAAGGAAAGCATGTGAATCTTTTTTTTTTAATTATTATTATTTTCTTTCTTTGCTACTGGTTGTATCAGTGCCTTATCAGTTAAGTGCAGGAGCTTAACAATGGGTTCTCTCAGCAAAGCCCTCTCTTTTTGCTGGGTGAGGTTAAAGAACAAACACATTGTCGTGAGCTTTTAAAAGCTTGATTTCAATTACATGGTAGTAGGGCAAAGCTCTCAAACACACAAAACTTTGACTTTGTAAAGATTGTGACCTCCCAGGTACACGTGCTTTAAGAAGAAAAAATGTACTTGACATGTCCCACTGCTGTTTCCATGCACCAGGAGCTGTGTGTATCGGGAAGAGGGGAGGGCAGGAGGGAGGTGTTCCATGCGGGATGGAGGGAAATTGTTCCTCTGGGAAAGAAAAGCTCTTCTGTTTGACTAGAAAGAATTTAAAAGATAAATATATCCCTTATCATGGAACGATAAACAACGAGGTCCAGGAAAGGCTCTTTGAATAATTGAGTCTGATCTCCTGCTTTTTGCAAGACTATTCGACTGCATTCCTATTAACATCTTATAGGACTTTGTCTTTCCTCATGTTTGTTTGTGGCAGTGCCCACAATGTTACAGGCTCTTTGTGGCAGTGCCCAAATGTTACTAGGCTTTCAGGAAGAGCTGGTGCCTTCAGCCTCTGGATGGACAGGTAGATGAACAGACAGAGGTCATGGCAGAGGAGCAAAGAAAGGACTTCTCTGTGCAAACTGAGACCTGCTGTAGCTGGTATGGATTTCATAAAGGGGGTTCAAGGAGGTTGTTTTCCCTTATCCCACTGTGCCCTTCAGTTGCCTGGAAGTGGTGCCCATGCCTGCAACCACAGACACACAGCTCTGCAGCATTCACACTGGGCGGCCTCTGTCTCCAGCCAGGCTGGAACTGTTTAAAAAAGAGGCACAAAACTGAATGTGGGAGACAGCAAAATGTGCATGCCTGCCTAACAAGTTTTTCACCTGTAGGGGGATATTTTAGAAGGCTATTTGGAGAGGTAAGGTGCCCACAGAAAGCCAACAGTCTCTGGATTCTTACCTGTCCTTTGAAAATGCACCCTCTATTTTAACACGCAGAAACTGATGAGGCCACACCAATGACACTGCCCATGGCACTATCAGTGCTTAAAAAAAAAAAAAAATCCCAAACCACAGACCAGTGCAAGACATTAAAATGAGCTGTTTTCCTCCACACTGAAATTCAGTTTTCCTTCTCAAGCTTTCTATAGGATTTTGCCTCTAAGTGTGTTGAAGGGAAATTAAATAGCATTCCTAAACATAAAGCCAAATGCCTAATCCCCTGGCCTTTCATAGCTTATCCTGTTGTTCAATACATCAGCCACTCTGGAAGTTGTATCAGAGACATAAATTCAGCCTATGCTGTTTTGGATGTAAAAGTAAAGATGCCCACAAAACTAAATCAAACTGCTTAAAAAAGTGTTTTAACTGCTAGGAAACACAGCAAGGCTCAGATCAGCTGCAATGATACAGAAGCCCATGGAATATTCTCAGAAAATGATGCAGGTTGATCCCTGATGGGTTTGCAGTTCTGGTTTCACATCCATGTGCTGGTGGTGCCAGGGTCACCCTCTCTGCTGTGCAGCCCCCTCTGGGGTGCAACCACAGCCCTTGAGTGGGCTTCTCAGCACCACATCTTTCATGGGGTCAGTGGATGCCTGCATCATGTTGGATGTGTCTTTTAATGTTTTTTTTCCCTGCCTATAGCAGCCCTGAGGTAACTTGGTGTGGTGCATGACAGGGGAAGGGAAAGAGTTAAAAATCTTTCTCATTTTAATGCTAGGTCCACTATTTGTGTGAGCAGGAGCTCTCTATCAGGGCTGGGCTTTGTAATGTATTCCATCTATTGATAAGGAAGCAAAATAACATTTCTAAATTGTTCAGGGTGTTTGCAGAATGCCAGGGCACTCCAGTGGCCTTCCATACGGAGCCCTGCTGATGATAAATCATAAGAGATATTTCAGAAGTGCCTATTTGCTTGTGGAAATATCTGAAATACTGGAAAGCTCACAGATTTCCCAAGGTAGGTGAAGAGGCCATTCAGCAAATTTTCCCTCTACTTGAAATGCAGTTTTGGAATCATTTAAATCCTAAGTACCTAATGAAAATACATCGTAGTCCCCACGGCGTCCTGCAGCGATACGTTCCCGTCTCAGGCTCATGCAGCCGAGCAAATAACCCCCATGTATTACTTTGCACGAGGTGATTTCAGTCTGCAGCACATTCTGTTTGAACCACACGCCTATAAAAGCCTTCAAAGGAGGGCAGGAGCCTGCCACTGAGGAATAAATGCAGGAACAGAACCTCCTGTGCAAATATTGGTGTTCAGCATCTAGTGTAGCCCAGCGAATATGTTCCTAACACATGTACAATTCAAATGGAAAGGTTATGTGCAGTACATGGACGTGTACTGACATGGCCCATGTGTTTCATGTGGAAGCACATTCACTGTCCTAAAGTAAACGTTGTCATCAAAAAACGGCCTCATTTTCCTAATATTATTAATGGGAAGGACTGACATAAAAAAAAATTAATTATTTTTCTGGAAAATTAAAAAAGTTTCACATAATTCTTGTGCAGGTTATACCAAAATGTTTTCCAAAACATTTCTGTGCTAAGAGGAAGCTATGTCAATAAATTAGAAGCATGAGCCTCCCTACAAGGAGTCAACATTGTGGTTTGAATGTTCCTGTGCAAGAGGAAAGTGGAAATGCTGCAAAATTTATCTGTAAGATAATTTATCAATGAAGAAACCCATTCCTCAGTCACACTGCAGGCTTGCTTAAAGCCCTGCAGCTTAAATGTTCTATCCCTTCTAAAATGCTTAAAGTGAGATCTGTCTTCCAACAACGTCACTGGCAGATTGGTCATTATTTCCAGTGCTCCTAGAATGCACTAATTACCCTTTCCTACCTTTTTCTTCATCACACTATAGCTGTGTTCAGTATTCAAATGCTGAGACCTTTTAAATTATATTTATTTCTCTAACTGATTGTATTTAATGTATCACTGGCAGAGCAGCCACCACTATGTGCAGCACTGGGATGCTGAATAAAAGGCAGCAGTGATCCTGTGAGACTGCAGCATGCTGTCTGTTTACATATGAAAGCAGGTTCAATATGCACCACATTGTGGCAGCCCCATGATGCCTCTCTTCGTCTCTTGTTAGTCCAAGAGCCTCCTTACTTTCTCAGAGCTACTCCTTATGCATATGCATAACTCCTCATAATAATGCCATAAGGCTGCTAATCTATTCTCCTTCAAACCCCGCCTCAAAACTCACTTTTTCTGTGGTGGCTGGAAAACATCTGACAATAGCCCAGCAGCTGGTGTGCTGCTACTTATTCTACTGAAGAAGATAAATACGCTGTTATCCCGACTGCTTTATTTCCCTCTTCGTTATATCCACCTGTTGTTTTCATCCCATGCTAAAATGGTGAGGCTTTTAGGAGAAAGACTGTTAGGATTTTTAATAAATACACACGTGTCATCCACCATGGCAGGGTTCTGAGAGTAGTGTCTCTCCACACTACCACAATATGAATAATTACAGACACATTGTCTAACAATTTTATACTCTTTCACAAATAAGACATCCCTTATTCCCTCCAAATAAGTTTGCAATACATTCTCCTTCCTGCTGTGTTTGCATCGTTGCAGAGCAGCCAAGAAGGCAGAAAATATGAGTCTTTGGAAGGAAAGCAGGATATTGTCTTTGTCCATGGTGATGTACAGTGACAATTGCTGTAAATTTGGGATCAGTGGCATCTCACTCACTGCCTCTGCCCCATCTTTCCAAGCATTTCCTCCCTGGATGCAAGGCAGGAGCTGCAAGTGCCCTCTAAGGGAAAGCCTCTCCCTTCCCCAGCACTCGGATGAGTGGCACAGAAGCAGCTCCTCCAACACAAAAGGCCCATGGCAAATTCAGTTTGAAGCAGCATCAAGGCACCTGTGGTGTGCAATGTTTTATTTGTGTTTGGCACCTCGTGGCCTGGAGGAGATGTGGCTGGATAGTCCCTCTGCTGCCAAGGTCCGACATGCACGCAGACCTGATTCCTCTTCAAGTCTTGTCAACCTCCATTAGATAATAGTTTCTACCCCCCTGCAGAGTGGATATTTATTTTAGGGACCATTTCAATGTCCACTTGTTTTTGAAATTTCTATGTAATGGTGTTATAATATAGTTTGAGGCTCTTAGCACTCAGTTGTTTAAAAAAGCACTTCCTAGTCCACCTCTTTGCAGAGAAGAGTTTGAAGCTTCCACTTCTGAGAGAAGACAGCAAATACAAGAAACAGCCTGCTATTATTATATTTGTTAAAACTGAGTTGTCTTTGGCCTATTTCTTATTTCATATGACAATCTAAATGTACTCTTGTGCTTGAAAAAGCCAGAAGAGTGATAAATAATTTTTATTTTCTCATTTCTACAATTTATTTGTGAAATCTGAAATTTTCATTAGGCTACTGAAGCAAAAAACATGGTATATATCTAGCATTTTTTGGGTAACAGCTGTTACAGCAACTAATTATAATTAAGCAATTTTGAAATAAGTTCATTTGCTGTCTA
Source organism: Chamaea fasciata (assembly GCF_029207755.1). Lineage (NCBI taxonomy): Eukaryota > Metazoa > Chordata > Aves > Passeriformes > Sylviidae > Chamaea > Chamaea fasciata. The sequence goes on from NW_027094086.1 coordinate 145,132,856, forward strand.
ACGTGGATCATTGTCTTGTAGAAATTTTTGTGGAGAGTCAGCTCTAAAATCTGTTTTAAAATTGAAGATGTGGGTGCTTTTGCATGTATCCAATCTGGAATTTGAAACTGCAGAGATCGTGTGACTTTTATGACTAGCCACAAAGGGACAAAATAACCCAACAAAACCATTCAAACAAGCCAAGAATAAATAGATATTTTTTAATCTGAAGGATGAACAGTCATGAGAAAACTGCAACTGGAGGCTGAAAACATTAACTGGATAGCTTATAAATCACTTACTCATCATAGGATGAGATCTATAAGATTGATGGTACATTTACAAAGTGTCCAAAGAGAAAAATAAAAGCTCACTCTTTGCAGTCTTTTAGGCTGTTCCTAAGTAATTGAGAAAGCCTTTGGAGTGCTCTGTTAAGATCTGCACCAACACATGCTGCAGCCCAAGTAGGTCCTAACATGTAATCCAGAAGGCATAGGAATGAGACTGTTAAGAAGTTTACTGAGAGTTAAAAAACATAGAATTAACAAGGAAGATGGCGACAAATTCAATGGATAGGACTTCCCAGACCAGCAATGTCTGCTGGTGGTTCTCTGTGCCAGGAGTGAAGCGGGATCACCTTCTCGGGATGTCAACTCAGTGGCTGATGTGCCAAGGCGCCCCCCAGGGCCCTCAGCACAGTGTCTTTCAAGTGGTTTGTGTTGGAGTCTGCAGCTCCTATGGATGACACTTGTCACTAGAGGACACAAAAAGAACCACACTCACCCGTCAGAATGTGAGACGAGAAAGAAAGAGAAAGTTTATTATGGTTTTGGGTTTAAATAGGGTTCAGACTTTGATCAGGGATTGGTGGACGAGAGTAACGCCTCTCTGACCCCAGTGGTCAACTTAGAAGTCCATCAATTTGTCCTTCCCCCTGGAAAAAATGTATATTTACAATATATCAGTCTCTGTTTTTGTTACAAGGTGAGAAAACTCCAGTCCAAGAATGAAAACATCAGAAGGCTGAAAAATCAGGGCGACAGGCACTCAAAGTAGAAATGAATCCTTCAGCTCAGCCCCATCTTCTAAGGGTTTCCCTGTGTGCTCCCTGTGGATGCCTGCCTCTGCATCCAGCCAAGACAGTCACGGGTCAAAAGCTATGGATCAGTGCTTGGCAGTGCTGTTTGAATGGGCATCACCACTTTTCCCATTTTTATTTTTTTCCAGTTTTCTCTACCTTGACTTGCTTTCCACCATTCCTTAAATTCCTGTCATTTTCCTGACCCCCATCCTACTGCTCCTCCTTGACCTGCCTTCTCCTCATCTCTGTTTTTGTGTCCTCAAAATAAGACCACTTCCCAACAGCAGTGGCTGCGGCATGACCTAAGGGAGCTCACTGAGGTTTTTTCCCCCTCCCTACTCTTTCCTGTTGTTGGGAGGTGCTGCTCAGATGCGCTTGGGTGAGAAAGCTGACCACTGACGTTTCAGTAAAGGGAAAGGGACTCAAGGTGTCCTAGAAATGCTCTGTGCTTTCTTGGATAATTTGCACTACACACGTGCTTAATAGCCTGCAAAATAGGCAGAGTAGGTCTTACCTACTGAAGAGGGATCTTGAGTGGTGATTATTATGGAGTCACTGGAGCTATTAATTTCAAATGCAACGTGTTAAGAGCCTTACCAAAAAGAATTTGTAGTAGATTTGTAAGCCAGCAAGGAAGAGCCGATATAAGGTTGTGTGCATGAATGCAAATAGTTCTCATTGCTCTCAGGGTTATTTATTTTGCACCAATAAGCACCAAGACAACCATTACCACTGACAGGAAGCCCTGGTGTGAAATAGCTGGTGATCAAGGTAAAAGAAACACCACCTACCAAAGCAGAAAAAAGACTGTTATCTGTTGTATGAAAATGACTTTTGGGTTCTTGGAGCTTCATATAAAGTCAGAAAGGGAGTGACATTCTGCTGGAGCTCACAAAGTCCAGGCTGGCCAATGGACAGGAGGCTGTTGAGAGGTGAAGGTAATAAAAAGCAATTTCTATGGTACCTGTTCACTTCTTGGTGTGCATAATAGGTCAGTAATGAATGGCTGGATATGTGGAGCTGTGTGCCTCTGCTGGGAGATTGTGCCATGCAAAGAAAATAATGTGCCTTGCAAAGGAGGTGTGGAAAACTTAACAAAGTAGAATTGGTGAGCCTGTTATGCCAGGGCCAGGCCAAGTGGAGGTTCAGGACTGTTAGCAGTAGTACTAACAATTACTATTGCTTGAAGGAGGAATGGGGGAGTGGTAAGATCTCTATATTTCAAAGAATTTTTAATACAGTGTCCTTTTTTTTGTGCTTTACCAGAATCACTATCAGGACACCCACTTCAAAAGAATATTTCGTCTGGGTTTAAATTATACATGGGGCCACTTGCACAGCTATGCAGTGATGTTAAGCAGCACAATGTCATAATACATGCAAACGCTTGTGTCTTTAGGAATACAAAGGAAATTCTATGGATTAAAAGCCAGCAAATTAAAAAGTTATTCAATTAATCAGCAGCACTTCTTCTAGAAAGTCCCATGCTGAAACGAGGCATGTAAAGCCTACTTTGTACTTAGATGCTGTTGAAATCTTTTACCTTGTCTTTTTTTTTTTGAAAGAAAAGAGAGAAAAGGCATAACAAAATAATCCTGTGCCAGTAAGAAAAAAATAAAAAGCTTTCTGTCAGCTGTGGCACGTTTAAACACCCTAAATATTTCATCAGACACTGCACTTAATTCAGTGTTTTAAATAAGATTTAATAAATAGATGCATGTTCAGACTTGTACAGCCCTACTTTTGTCTGTAGTTGGCAATGTGCTGCTGTATGTGTTTGACTGCACAGTTAAGAATTTTAATTACTTACCTGTTCCATACAGACACTCATGCTCTTTTAACTGTTTATTAAAAAATAAAACTTAACCATTGTGCAAGAAATCTTCCACACACTGTACAGCTGCACTGTTGTCAAGAGTAGGACCCTATTTTCTGAATGTGCCCCCACATTCCCCTTGTCTCCTACTCCCAATGTCCAGTCTCTGGAATTCTCACAGACCTGTGATGCTCATGTAACTAAGCCATTTCCTTTAAATGCCTTTGCTGTTAAATTTACAGAGATGTCTGAGATTCTGCCATCTGCACATCCAAATGAATGGCACAAGCAGTGTCTGTCTTATTGTTAGGAAAACACAGCTGGAGCTGATGGTCCTGTTTTTGTTTGTTTGTTTTGTTTCCAACTTCTCGTCCCATTTGGCAAAATAAATATTGAGGAGGATTGAACAAACTCATCAAAATTTGAATTAAGAGCTGTCAGTAAGTTGCGTTATCATCTTTTTATGACGGGCTCCCTTAGCAATGACATCCAAAAAACTGTATCAGGATGAAAATGTTCCTTCATTTTAAGTTGGTGGTCAGTGAATGAGTCACAGTTGGAGCTTCACACCTCAAGAAGTTCATTCTCTGCTATAGAAGCAGCCTGGCTTGAACAAGATGCCTAATTTTTGGATACCTCAAATTATGTGCCGTGAATGTCATTCCAAGGATACAATGGCAAAGATGGCTGTAAACAGGTACCAGTTTTTATGTCTCCACTCCAAGTTGACCAGTATTGAAGCAGCTCTGCAATGTGTACAATCTGACATTTGGAGTCAATATATTTTGCAGTTTAGTGACAGGAGGGTGAAGCAGAGAGTAGGTAGGTTTCTGACATTTCTCATGAAGATGCAAATGTCAGACAGCTGGGAACTGTGGCTGTCCTAAAAAAGGGGATGTTTGTAAACAGCTACATATGGATAAATATACAGTTAGGCATTTTTTTTCCAAATTACATCCTATTTGTTGTTTCATAGCTCAGAATGTGTCCTGAGTACAACAGCAGAGAAACAGTTAAAGGTGATTGATTACATCATTTCACTTCTAAAACTTAGGTGCAAAGGAAGTAGACGTAAGGATTTGAGACAGAAGTGTTACAGGTGAGCTGTTAAGTGTGCCTTTCGATAGGAGTATACTCACTGTTGGATTTCTGGGTACTTCAAAAGCATTGGAGTGAATCCTTAAGGAGTGGAGTCTGGCAGTTTCATACACACCTTAGTTCCTCTAACATCCTGACACGTTCACCTGTGCATGTTCTGCCGACATGTCCTTTGGTCAGATGAGGTCAAAAGCCCACACCTCGTACTGTTGTATACCTGAGCATCTCTTCGGAGCTTGTTGCTCTTTAACTTGAGTGTCACAGTGTTGTTTTCACGACTTCAGGTCTGGTGGCTTTAGCCGGTGAGGTGGGGTGGGAGGCCTTGTCTTTCTCCTTTGTTATGGGAGGATGCGTTTTCACCTGGCAGATCTCAGAGCACGTGGCGCCTGGTTCTGTACATGTGAGCAGGTGTGACAACAAGCACGTTTGGGTCATGGTAGGGAGCTGAGGAGTGGTATCCAAGTGTAGCAAAGCTGTATGGGCTCAGTCTCCTGCTCAGGCTCACAGACCACAACTCAGAGCAGAGCTTTGGAGCTGTGGTGTTGTGCAATCTCAAAACAACTGTTTTGTCACCTTGGGACCCTCCATCATTATCAGCAGTTTGGGAATGTGCTTAGCTGGTAACTCACAGAGTTAATCTGTGTGTGGATCCCACCTTGTCTGGATATTTCATTTTGGTTTGCAGATTTTGTGAAGGTATCAAATGCATTGTTTGCCATTAGTCAATTTTAAATGGACTTAAAAATTGTTTGGGGACGCCGCCCCCAGGATTAAATTTAGTATGTCTGGAATTGCAGTCTACTTACATACATATTCGCTAGAATGCTGCAGCCAACTGTCTGTAAAATGTCAATATCCACATGTTTTTTGTGCTACCACCTTTGTCAGTTTTGGAGGGCAGTAGACCAGCAGAAGAACATCCGGTTTTGTTTTCAAAGGATTGCTTCTAGTTTGTGTAATTTCCTACTGAAAATGAGAGGCTGCTTTGCTGAAAGGGAGAGTGGGAGGAAATGTCCTCATTTGCATCCTTTGTTGTTTCTTTCATTTGCGTGTTTTCTCCTCCTTCCTCTAGCTTTTCTCACATTTACTGCCTACCTTTACACTTGTTCACTTGTCAGGGAAAGATGTTGTTATCCCGTTGGCCCATTAGCTATCTTTTTGCTTGATTTGTCAGACTACTTCCATATGCTTTATCACGAATGGGAAAGACAGCCTTTTTTTGATTTTTAAAAAATATTTGTATTATGTTTTTTATACTGAAGCTTTTACAGCAGAAACACTGCAAGAAATTCAATTCATAAATAGGAAATTTTACCTTTGCTCCTAAACTCCAGGAAGCTGATGAACATTTCTGCTTTACTTTCTGCTCTATCTTCTTTTATAGAAGAAGAACAGAGGGAGCAGTGCAAAATCCTTGGGGAGAAAGAAAACATCTTTTACTGATGATTTTTCTGGAGTGAGCATAGGCACTGGGAGCATCCTTGCCTCTTCTGTCATTCTCCATCAGTTTGAATGCAGCAGATGGTCACATCAAGCCGTGCAGGAACAGTACTATGAGGTGGTTTAAACTAGAAGTATCAGGAAAGCTATGAATTCATTTAGTTAGTGTCAAAGGTGGTTTGCTAAAGACAAGCATTTATCATGAATGAGATGGAGAATAAAGATTATGGAAAGGAAGATAGAGCCTCACTTTTAATTTTAATTTTAATCAAAAAAAGAGTCTATTTTCCCTAATTGGGCATAAGACTTAAAACAGAGAAGGAAAAAAAAAATTGTGATACTTTTTCTAGCACTTTTTTGCAGTCTGGAGACAGCATACAAGCATTGCCGAGAAAAAAAAATTAGATTTTAATAGAATAACTTTATCTGCCCACAAATTAGCTGCATGAACTGGATTATTTGGCTCCCTCCTTGGCTAAAGGGGAGGGACAGGTGACATTCACTTTCAGGATCCTTGGCTACTTCAAGTAAGGGTTTAATTGCCCTTTTGGGATGTTTCCTTTTCCTTGGCTGTAAAAGACAGCTAAAGGGTTGTTCTATACAATAACTTGCAGCCTTGAGGGAAATTCCTGCAGGTGGACTTTGTCCACTTTATCTCCCAGTTCAGGTATTTAACACAAGTGATACACAGAAGAATCCCTACCATATGTCCAGACTAAATGCACTAAGTACATGTGACATAAACTGCATGTTGGAGGGCTGTTACTTTATTGGCCACTGTGACTTCATACCTGAAAGTTGTTACTTAAAATATCTTTTCTTCCTTTGTTCACAGTTTTGTTGATATGACTGGAAACCACCTGCAATAAAAATTAAGGGAGCAAGCGTTAGAAAACTGAAACAAGACGGGACATTTTGCCAGATATCCTATATGATAATTTTGCTGTATGAAAGTTCTTTTGAAAGTTTTCTTGTATAGTACTACCTAGAATGAAGTGACCAAAGATTCATAGAATGATTTGGGGTGGGAAGGACCTTAAAAATCATCTACTTTCAATCCTCCTGCCCACGGCAGGAACAATTCCCAGCAAATCAGAACCAGAGTCACAAGAATGGGAATATTATATGATACCGCTACACTTTTTAAGTGATCCTTCAAAACATTTTGCCTCTTTCCCTTAATATTGTTGTTCTGCTCCTACAAACGCTTTTCTAACTGAAAGTGCTATCTAAATGTTAATTATTCTTGTTCCCTGACTTTGGAAAGTGGACTTTCCTCAAACAGTCCTTCAGGGAGAGTTTATTGCCTGTGAATGTGCCTTGTAATCTGGGACCACTCACAGTAGAAAAATGAAATCAGGTCTAAGTCAAATTCATTGTTCTCAATTTCTTTTTTTGCTCTCTGAAGAAGATGAAGGATAAATATCATAGCTGGGCCGCCTGTCTTATCTGATCTATGCCTCTTCCTTCTCTAGTCAGGCTAAGTTAGAACAATGCTGGCATGCAGTGAATTTTACTTCAATTTTTTATCTGTGGCTTCCTTTACTCCTTTGTTTTGCAGTATGGCAGTATACAGCCTCTCAACATGCAGCAATCTCTGTATCCCATGAAGGGATCTTCCTTCTCTGAGTTAACACTGCCCAATGCAACCTCTGTGAATGTCTAACTCTTCAGTTATCAAAACCAGAACGTGTTTCAAAATGAATAAGCAAAATGGCTAATTTAAAGGTGTTGAAAAACTCTGGTCTTACATTCTTGTTGTCAAATTCACCCCAACTTTACCATTGGTTGCAGATCTCTCTAAATTGTGTGGATGAACATAGTTGTATTATCCTTAAAACCCTGTTCTAGTTTACCCCTCTGTTCCTAATATCTTTCCCCAGTGAGGGACAGAGGTACCCCAAGTCATCCTAGAAGGTGATTTCAGTAAAGCATTTGGCTATTGTTTTATAGTGGAGTTTCAGATAAAAACTGGTCAATCTCCTATGAATGAATATGTGATTTGAAATGCTGATGCCCAGGTTTTATTTTCAACTTTAGCTGTTGTACCATCTGCTTTAAGAGGCCTAGCATTGAGGTGTCAGAGATATTTCTTTGCTTTGCTCTTCTCTTCCAGGACATTAAAGGGCACTTTCAAGTTAAACTCATCACGAGACTATGTGAAGATGAGAGTGTCTGATGTCTGTTGTAGGTGAGTTGACCAGAGAGATTGTGAGGCTTCCAATTTATCTTTTTGTTCTGAAAGAGCAGAAGTCAGATCTGGCAATTAGAGTGAGTTATGGTTCCGTTCCCAAACTGTCTTTTCACCAGATACACAAAACCCCCTATGTTTATGTTTGCCACTGCTGTTTGGTGGAGACGAATGTTTCTTTAGTCTTTGTTTGCTTATGGGAAGCTTAAGGCTTATGCAAAGATTGGCACCTAAGTATAAAATAGTTTTCTGCACAGCAATAGCTCAAGGTTTTGAAGAGAGGTCAGCTTTTAGGCTTTACTTTAATTGTTGCTCTTGTAATCCCAAGATGCTGAATGTTTTTTTTAATGCAGACATGGGCTGAGTAGACAAAACTTATAAAACCCCCAGCTAAGCACGGTGCTAAGCTTCTGAATGTTTTCACAAGGCACCTCAGGGAATGTGGAGTTACAGTAGCTTTTAGCCACTTAGTTTTGTGAAAATTTGGTATTGTAAAACCCTTCTCCTACTATTGAGGCTGAGGAACTCATTGGGAATTAGTGTGACAATGGAGCAGAGTTACTTGGGATCCTAAAAAGCAGTATCTGTTCTAAGGGAAACTCACAGCAGAGTTCCTTGAACTACAGAGAGGAATGCACGTTTGAAATGTTGGCTGTGAAGGCAACAAAAACAATTAGATGAAAGTTCTAGTTAATGCTGAATTTTAACGAATTGGTTTCTTGTTTTCCAACCTGCCTTTCTTTCAGAAACAAATGCCAGCAATAGAGTCCTTCCTTCTTTTCTATTGGGCTACAGTCTCTGTTACAAATGTGGAACTTTGTTCTAAGCTTTACTGAAACTGGACCTTCACCCTTTAGAAGAAATACTGACAAAATCATAACAATACATTCATTTAAATGCAATTGTCAGCATACAGTTGGCTTGTTGAAGGCGGGTCTTTAGTAGCCATCCCAACACATACGTCCTCCCTCTCTGTGTGGATCCAAATTTCTTCAGTAGTGGCTGAATTCAGCTGAAAAGCTGGTTACCAGCTTGGTTACATTTTCCATTAGCATCAGTCAGTATTTTGCTGCAGATCTCAACACAGAGCATTCTGCACACTCCATTGCTCCATTACAGCATTGAATCAAACCAATTTTTTTTTTTTTCTAGTAAACTTTATTCCTGATTGATAACATCACCTCTTTGACCATCATTCTTGACTTGGGCTGGACTTTAACTGTTGTCATTAAGTTGTTTATTTGTTGCTCTCTGAAGAAAACACAAATACTCACATTTTTAGCAGCAACTTAATGTATGAGGTCCTTATCTAGTGTTGGACTACAGGAAAGTCTCAGGAAAGCTGGCCATTATATCTGTCCTTCGTTTTCAACTTCTCTGCATTTTGGGAGCTAGATCGTGGAAGAGAATAAAAAACATTCTCGTGTCTCTGGTCTGAGGCTGGGTTTGGTCTTGATCTCAGCTACGGAAATCCAGGATCAAATATCTCAGGAGAAGGCCTCTGCCTTTATTCTCTGGCCAAGGCTGCTGTCAAGAGATGTAAGAGTTACACCAGGTTCTTTCTTCAAGGGAGACAGTTAACTTCTGTCTGCAAATGAACCTTCAGATACAATGAGCTACAGGTTATTGCTGAGACCTGCAGGTCTAACCCTGAACTGGCTGCACTATTGCTCTTTTTTAACTCCTGATATTTTATTCTGCTTGTAAGGGTGAACTGTCTTAAATAAGGCAACAGCATGGATTCGGAAAGGAGTGGGATACAAGTGAATAAACCCACTGTACTGTGCTGTGCTCTGTGTGTGCCCTGAGTGGCCTTATGGGTGAGCTACCAGCAAAAATAATGCACTAAACACCAGGTTATTACCTCAAAATGGGGAAAAAGGCAGTTGGATTTCACTGAGTGTTTGGCTGCCTGACTCAAGCACTTACCAAGGGCTCAGGTCATAGAAAATAGGGCTCCTCCTTCATGGACATCCACAGATTGGATCATCCAGTAGCCTTCTAACCTTTCAGGCTTTGTGCTCTTAAATCACCATATGACTTTTGGCACAACTCAGGCAGGTATTTTCATGCCTGTATTGTCTTGCTGCTTCCAGGAAAAGGAGACATGTAGTTCCTGGCTATGGCACAGCCTCCACGAGCACCCCAAGTGAACTCAAATATCTTTGCAAATGTACAGATCCTCTGCAAATCTCACTGCAACCTCAGGAACACAGTCAGTGTTTCAATCATATTTGCTATCCTACTATTCAAACTAGTAGAAAATTAACAGATAGGAACTTAGAGAAAGGGTATCTAAAACAGGTTTATATTAGAAATAACACATCTGAGACTGCCTAGAAGTAGCTCATCAGAGGCTTATGAATAATGTATGACACTTTTTACTGTTGGAGAGCCAGTGATAGCTGAATTAATCCACTCATATTTCTATATATACATAAAAAGCCTTAGCTTCTTTTCAGCCTTTATTCTTGCTGCAGAGTAGCAGGTATTTGAGTAAAGTCAGTGATTTTTCTTCCTGTCTGCTTTAGAAAACAATACTCGTAGGCTCTTTCTTTGACTTAAACACATTCATTCTTCCTAAAGCTTTTAAAAGAAGCAGAGCTTTCAAGATCAAAGATGTTAATACAACACCTGTACTAACACTATATTCAGTCGTTATTGACCATTCTTTGTGATATTGTTTTATGCAGGTGCCTTTCCAGTGTGCTCTTTAGAATGTGAGGGAATACAAAAAGTAAGCATCTGTGTATCTTTTTATCACACTTTAAAAAGCAGAGCTTTTTGACAAATGGGGAGTGGGAGGGGGGAAGCACATAAATATAATCACTTCAGTCCTCTGCTCCTTGCAATCCAAGGTTGTAGAGAATCTTCAGATGGTTGCTCACATGATCATGAAATCACTGTGTATTCTGTAGAATTCATGGATATGAGCCAGGAATGAATATTTACAGGTGGTGGCAAAGCATGTCACTTGATAATCATTTTTATTACCTCTTTTTAAAGAGTGGAAATTATCTTGCTGGGGAGCAGAAATAAATCCGTATGTTTTAGATTACCTATCCTATTCAGCCTGGAGAATGTCTGGTGAATACTTACAGTGAACAAGTAAGGGAGAACTTGTAGCCTTTAATTTATTCTTAAAAAGTACTTTGCAAACACTTACAAGTACCATTCCAGAAAATAGAAGTGAGTTCTCCAGTGATCAGAAAACTAACTAAAGGGAAAGTGGAGAGGGAGAACAGAGTAATTGTTCCACACAGACAGGAATTAGACTATTGCTATTGGCAACTCTGTAACATTTAGAGACCTCTTGTCCTGCCGTATTTCTGTTTTAACACTTACCAGATATGAACTGGACATATTTAAAGATTCAGGAACAGAATTAGGTACACACATTAAAAAATGCCTATACTGAAGTAAAGGATGCTCTATGACAATTACATACTTTCGGATCAAACTTATAAAAAAATTTCTTATGCAAATGAATCTACATTAATTTTTTCCTCAGAAAGGAAATCTTTATTTCCTTCCAGAATAGGATGTAAAGGTGGCTTTTTACGACTTTGATCTGAAGCAGTTGATTGTAGAGCAATGTCTTTGAGTTTCACTGGTAAATCTCCGTTTTTTCCTTTACCAGTGATGTTAGAGAAAAGGGACATAACCGAGTCATCCAGTCCCAGAATGAGAGCCCATATATTTGAGACCTGAATATTTGTAGACACATGCTTGAAGGTGAACAGACTGCAGACCAGTTAGAGAAAACACTCATCAGAAACATTTGTGTTGCAGCTTCCTTCTTGCTGATAGGCTCGTGAACAGGTAATTGACAGACTGATATAAATGGAATATATTATGGCTTATGTAAAAAAAAAAATACTTTGTTTTATTATTTTATTTTATTTTACTTTGTTTTATTTTATTTTTTATCTTTTTCTTTTGTCTGCGTGCAGTGTGGCCCTGTGTGAAGTTGTGACATTTCATGACAACTCTCTGCTAACAGTAGCTGAAGTCCCTAACAAACCAGTGTAAGTGAAACCTGGTGCAGTCCCTGAAGTCAGTGATAACAGCCCTGGGGAACATAAGGAGATGGGAGTGGTGTTCCCACAGCATCAAACCCGGGGTTCTACTCGCACGCGGAGCACCTGAAAAGCTCAGATATTAGAGATGCATGAATTCTTCCAAAAGAGGGCAGAAGCAGCATTCACTGAGTCCCCTTGACGAATCTGTTCCTTTCACCCAACTGCAGTCCTCTGTCTCCCAGTGTCTCACAATATAAACCTCTGGCTCTGCAAAACAAACGGTAAGAACCAGCCAGGAATCCCCACAAACACTGCAATACCTACAAAGCACTTCAGATTTTAGAATGTATCAAAATCCTAAATGTTCTCTCCCTTACAGCATACCCCAGTAGGGAAAGTACAGACTGCAAAATGGGTGGCATGACAAAAGTTCTTTTCAACCCCTAATATTAATACTTTTTCATTATGTTTTCAGTTTAAACAGTTTAAAAAGATTTTAATAAGAAGTCTGAGGAAGTGTGTTAGCTTGTGTATAGTGCTTAGATTAAAGAAAGAGAGAGGAATAAAACAGTGATGGACAAAAAAATATGATGTTATGTACCCAACACGTAACCGATGTAAAATTTTTGGACATTCCCGGCTCAAGATCAGACTCAATGTGTCACCTTGGCCCAGGGCAGTAAAATCATTAAATAAAAGGCTGAGAAGGACCACAAGAAGTAATTTAGTCCAGCTCCCTGCCCTAAGGCAGGATCATGTCTACCTGCGTCATTCCTGACAGATGTTTGTCCAACCTACTCTAAAAAACCTGCACATGGTCATGTCTGCCAGGTACCCAGGCAGACTTTCTTGCATGTTTGGCAGTGCTTGAGTAGCCTGTCAAATCAACAAAGTCTCATTGAATTGACAGTTGAAGACAGTAAGGAAAAGAAATATATATATATATGTGTGTGTGTGTGTATGTGCGTGTGTATGTATATATATATGTATATATATATCTTTACACTACAAGAGAAATTTTATTTGATTTTACATTACTGTCTCACTAGGAAATATTTAATTCTAGTTATTTGGATTCCTTTTAATGGACTCTCTAGGTAAAACATACCTTGTGGGATCTACAGGCCAAACAGCAGGCAAAACTGGGCTGTGGAAAGAAAATATAGACATCAAAGCACATGTATATGAAAGAATTTTGTAGACAATATTAAAAATTTTCAGCCCAATCTAGAGGACACTGTATATAACTACATCCACATTTTTAGGATTTTCTTTTTGCAGTTGAGATATTGAGAGAACAGCACACCATGTTTCACCAAAATGTCTGTTACATTAACATAAAATTCCAAAATAAAGATCAATACATCTTTTCAAAGTGTTTCACCCGAAATGTGTAAGAGCAGTCAGAGTATTCGCCTTTGGTGGTGTTTTGTTTTTATTAAAATTTTATTTTTTTTTAATTTTATTTTATTTTATTTTATTTCTTTTTTTTTTTTTAGATTTTTTTGAGTGTACCTATCCAAAATACCAGTTGCACACAGCAAGATTTCAGTAAATGTGCTTCTGGATCAATTTCAGGACCCTGTTCTGAAAAAAGATAATGACAGCTTGTGCTGTCTCCCCATACAGGAATTACCTGGTGTCTGATAGTGCCTGTGAATGGTCAATGGGTGCATCAATAGACAAATAAAAATATGTTTATGGTGAAGTCTGGTTGTGTTGTTCCTTGGTTTTGGCGGCCCACTGTGGTTGTGAACTCTGCTCCAGAGCATGGCTCTTGGTGAATGGGGTGTGAGAGGCAGAGTTTCCTCATGCATCCATGAAAAAAGCAAAGGGAGAGGTATGGCTTGTAGTGACAAAGACAGACAACAAAAACCAGAAAAGCACAGAAAACAGAAGAATGGGGTGGGGTGGGGGGAAAGGAAAATGGACTTAGGTATATGAATCCTGAAGAAAACCTTCACTGTCCAGACTCATGTTAAAATTGCATCCTATTAGTATCTCCTGAACATTCAGAAAGTTACTCTCCTGGAAACAACCAGCTGCTATGTTTTGTTCTGAATTCCAAGCTTTTCATCCTGTATCCTTGCATTCCTGCTGTACATTTAATCTTACATGTATATGTGACAGGTTTGAAAGAAAATAGGTCAACAGTACTTAGGATAAGTAGTACTTTAATCAATTTTAACGTAACTTCTGATAGATAGTGACTGCGGATAACATACTGCCTTCACTAATTCCATTTAAAGTAGTAGGGACATAAAAAAATTATATTGTTTAAATTGCTTGGGGAACACAAATTATCTGTTTTATATTCCCATAGAAGCTATAATATTCAATGGGATACTGTGAAGGACATGTAATAATTTTAGTATCTACTATGAGTGTTATTGATATACAATGTACATGTAAATTCACCCTCTTTCAGTTCTGTTTGGAGGGATCATTAATGTGTAATGGATCTGATGATACAATAGACCTTAATGGTAACCTGTAACTGGACTTTTATTCGTTTTGTCCTTAATAGATATTTACTTAAAAGAGATATCTGCTCATCTACAGCTTTCAAAAGGGCATTTGTGGTTGAGGGCAAAGCCCAGTTGCAGTTGTTGTAGATTCAATATTTAAAATTTTAAAATTAGTATCATTACACTGTTTGAAAAACAGAAAATGCACATTACTTTTAATGCAGATCACCCCAAGAGAAACACAAGAAGTAAAAATGACCTGGAATTTTGGCAGATGTGTCAACATTCCCTATAAGGATTTTAGAAGCAAATCTCTAGCAGATATCCCTCAGAGTAGCTCCACTGATGTCTACAGAACTGTGTCATTTTATATAGGCTTGAATCATAAAAACATGGAATGGTTTGAGTTATAAGGGTCCTTAAACATCACCTGGTTCCAATCTCTCTGCCATGGACAAGGATGCCACCCCCTAGACCAGATTTCTCAGGGCCCCACTCAGCCTTGCCTTGAACACTTGCAGGGATGGGGCATCCACAACTTTTCTGGGTCACCTACTGAAGGACTGACATGAAGGAAATGATGTCTTGACTATATATTTATATATAGTCAAGGAATATTATATATTCCAAGAAAGGTCTTAGGACCTTTCTTGGAAGAGTAAAGCTAGTGGAAAAAGTCTCATTTTCAAGATCATGGAAGAGTATGAATAGTACCAAGCAGTCAACAGAAAATAATGGACATGGAGATGCTGGAAGAAAAGCATGGGTGCAATTCTGGGAGTCCACAGAAGCAGAGGAAGACCAAGTTAGAGTACAGCTGAAATTTTAGCTCTCTGCATGGTGTAAAATAATGCACAATCTTGTGCTTAAGTAACACAGTCTTGTAGTATTTGGATGAATCTGTAGTGGCTGACAAAATATATGAGATCTTAACTATTGATCCAAAGGTGATGCACCAGCTAATGTTTAAAAGAAGTGATAAACAAGAAACCTGACTCAAGCAGTGACCTCAAACTATAGTGGAGAAAAGAAAGACCTTTGGGAAAGGGAATTAGACAGAGTTGCTGTGAGATGTGGTGGGGTCTCCTTTCCCTACACTTTTCTTAAAATTCATTCCAGCCACTACTCCCAGGGATTGGTTCCTTGAAGGGCTTTCCTTGTCCTGGTTTGGTGTGCCCTTAGAGGGATGCATGATTTGAGTGTCCCTCAGGCCACTGTGTCAGCAGCTCTAGCAGACAGCTGTTGGATTTTCCTTGTCTATTCCAGAAGCCACCCAAAGGCATTCTGAATTGTCAGTTCAGTGTGGGATAGGAGGCAAAATGAAGGTGAACTAGTACGTGCAACACAGGGGATGTAAATGCTTTCATAAAACTTATACCTCTATTTAAAGGGTTCTCGAGTGAATTCCTTGATGTCGTATCACCACAAAGCTGCTTGTCATCCATTTCAGCCAAGCTGGAGCAGACCTACTTCCCTCTAGGATCAGAACACCTTAGGAAAGCAGGTAATCCCAGAGTTTCTATTGCATACCCCTCCTGAAGCACTAGGGTCCCACGGGACTAAATGCAACTGCAGAGCCTTGCAGGACCCAGAGGTGTGGCAGATGTGATGAGCAGGGCGTGGAGGAGCAGGGGTTTGCAGATGGTGGCAAAGAGGTGGGACTCCAGTGGAAACTGTCTTTCTTCCATTTCTTTCATTGTAATCACAGATTTGCCCTAGACCAATCCTTCTGATTTGACAAGCACTTTCCAAAAATCCTAGAAAAAGATGTTCTTTACCGTGATGTGGTGACAATTCTCAACACTGCCCAAGTCTGCACTGCAGGCAGACATGTGTGGGACGGGACTCTACACAGAGACACAACACTGACACAGCACTGGAGGCCCAGTCTGGCCCTGCACAAATCATTTAGGATAACAACTTCAGTGCCAAATTCTTTGGCAGCAACAAAAGAGGCTTTTGCCATTCATTCACAGGCTTAAGGGGAGGGGGGAGGAAAAACAGACTTTTCCCTCCAGCACAGGCAGCCCCCTAAGTAACTTCTGAAGATTCAGGTAATACAATGGTCTAATGAGATATTTTTAAAGAAATTGTGGGGGTTTTTTAAATGAAACAACCATTTCATTTGCAGGTGAGGATGGCTGCTGCAGGATGGAACTTCTGTACATTTTGTGATACTTTTCTCACTCTGTTCTGAATAAGATACATGGTACAGTGAGGCATTAAATTGTATGCAAGTTTTCAAAACTCTTCACCCAGCTTTCTTTCAGCTGACTTTTTACAAGCTTCAGCAATGATTTTTGTGTTCCCCCTTGTGCATAAAAATGATGTCTCACTTTTCAAATTAGAAGATGGAACTTTATGAGGCAGAAGTTGAATCATGATGTCTTAAAAGAGAATGATTCTGTAAAAGTCACTTAATAGTTTAAAATTTGTGATCAGGGTTAGTTTCATAGAGCTTTTTAAATACCCATAAATAGTGAAAAAATGTGTAGAAGTACCCTACTGTAATTTCTGGCTTGTGTTCCTGTTAATAGATAGCTCTGCACAGCAACCTTCCAGAAGCAAAGGCTTTTTCTGGGCTTGGCTATCTTTCACTGTCTCAGTGCAATGGTTCATGTGCTTACAGTCAGACAGGTGCTTAAGCTCTTCACTTAATCAGTGCCTCAGGCAATGAGGATGGAGAGAAATCAACTGCCCCAGAGGGACCACTCTGTTTTCTATGACAAAGGCAGAAAATTTCACTTAGACTGATGAGGAAAAAAAACCCCCAAAACTGCAACAACATAAGTCCTGACATGTAGGGATCACTATAATCAGGATATCTTCAGAAACTTTCCCTCTTTTGGCCTTGAAATTGCTATAAAAGGGTCGTGGAAGGATCTTTGACATACTGGCACTGAGGATGGACTACATGGGATGTCCATCCACATGCAGCACTTGCACAGCACATCTCTGATGGGAATACAGCAGCCTCATGCAGTGCCCAGGAGAACTGTGTCTCCTGCCCTTCTTCCCTTCAGCTGGACTTGGAGACTTTAAACTATTAGTCAGTTTATAAAATGTGGTGCTCTTAGAATTTGACTTCCCACCCCTCATTTCCCTTTGTCAGGAGGAGACTGGCCTTTGACTTTATCTCTCTTGATGCTCTCCTTCAAGAGCATCAGTGGATTTGGATGCATACCATCAATGGCTTATTGGAGGTGTAGTCCAGAGACAGCTCTAGGAAGTGTCTGTACACAGCAGGGTCCAGATGAGGTCCCTTCCCAGCACTGATGCTTTCCTTCACAGCACCACCCATATCTTCTGTTCTAGAATGTTCCCAGCAGCCAGAAAATTGCAGAGTTTTTTCATCTGAAGCAGGATTTATCACTAAATTCAGCCCAACAGATCCTCACATGTCACTAATTCCCTGTGTATTACTAGCCAGTGCAAAACCATGTTAGGTGTTTCGCAACTAATCGGTACAGCCATTTCATCATGTTTTCCATGTAAGGATAGTGATGAGTGTGCATGATGGTCTGGAAACTGTAAAGCTCTGTGAAACATTTAGGCATTACTGATGCACAGGTAAGATGTATGGACAGATAAAAGCTACTTTGTTATCAAGATGTCCCTTTTAAAATGTTTTCGCTAGATTTAGGCAAGCCCCATCTAGAAATCTGCTGTTAAAATAACATGGCAAAAATTAATGAATGTTTATAGTATTGACTTGCAATGACAACTCTCTTAGAGCTCAACTAATGTAGTTAATAAGAAGGTGATGAATTAACCCATTTTAATTCAGTGGTGTTATCTCAAAAAAAACTTTGACTCCATTGATCCATCAGAATTTTCTTTCATTGTCAGAGAACCATGTCTTTACAGCAAGTGTTTTTAAAATAAAATGAGGGAAAACTTTGGGATAGTGTTTTATACACAACTATTTCTTTAGAAATAGTTCATCTTCTGAAAAAAATTCATTTATGAACTATTCAAAGTAACAGTTGGAAGTACACAAAATTATGTTTTTGTACGTTACTAACTTATGAAATGAAGTTGGTTTTGTATAAATGATAGTTTTGGCACGGGACAGTGATACTGTATGTGTCCCACCACCCCATCCTCACCCCCATGCTGGTGTCCAGACTTTGAGGCTGTTTTAGTTTAAGGTAAGCTAAGAACCTTTTTCCATTGATCTTTTTATTTTACATCCACAAAAGAAAATGCTAAGACGTTGCTACTGATTTTTTCCCCCAATATGTGGTCATTATAAGCAAAAAAGAAGCTCACACTTCTACTTTTTAATTGGGCATTTAGCAGGACAATGTTTGAAAGCAATTAATGGGAAAAACATTTTTGTCCTGTTTTATCAATTGGTCTCCAAGAAAAATGCTGTCCAAAGTAACTATTATGTGCAAGCCAGGAAACTGTTGTCCTTTTCAGTTTTTCCCATGTCACAATTTATTCATTTAATTCAGTTCCTCAAAATTACTGCAGTGCCAATTATCTCTCTCTGTGTAGAAAATGAGGTTGGCCTACTTCAGCTCCCTTCATTTTATGCCTGTTTTCGGCTATTCTTCAATGAGTGAGTAATGTGAAAAAAGGGAGGATCTTCAAAAATATGTGAAGTGTCTAGAGTGGCTTTTTGGTACCTGTGAAGAGGCCCCTTGAAGAAGCTTAAAGGACAATAGAATATTGCGGCTAGCAGTGGTTTATTTTGTCCACATGACTCATTTCACACGCACCCAGGCAACTGATGAATGGAGGATTAACACAAGTTTTCACCTTATTGAAATGAGTGATTCAAAGCAAACAAATAGTACTAACTAGTTTGGAATATGAAATTAAAGTTTCTCTGAGTCCTTTTGTTATGCATCACTTTAAAACTTAATTAGAAATATGATGGCTTTGGAATTACTTTTAGCCAACTTCGTTAAATAACAGTAGTTTGATGTTTGTTATTGTCACACAGTCCACTTGTCTGAAATCTAAAGACTCCCAGGGACTGTTCAAATGCGTTATCAAAAAGTTTTAAGAGAAAATGAAAAAATACCACATATATACACATATATTCCCTCTTTTGGGGGGACATGTTTATAGGCACACAACAAAAGAGCATTAGATGCATTTTTTATTGTTGGTTGCATTATATATATCTATAAATATTTATGGATGTGTAGGGGGAACTATAGAAAAAGTGCTTTAGATGCTATCTTCATGGTAACTTACACAACCCATTCAAGTCCTTCAGCTTTGTAATTATGTTTGAACCAGGATGGGGTTACCCATGCACACCATTCAACCCTTCGTGACTTTATGTGGTTGCTAAGTTGCAACTCCCTGCAGTCACACAAGTCATAAACTTCCCCTTGAGGAAGGATAATTTAGCAAATTTACATGGTATAGTCAATGTCCCGGGCACGCTTGTACTCTCAAACCAGAGTGCCTCCCTTCCATGTCTTCTAAGGATGCAACAAATTAATATTAACACCCTTTCTGTGGGGCAGGTAGGCAAACACACCTTACTGGCTATACAGTCAATGGGTCATGTGCCCTTTTCCTTGGTTTTTTTTTGGAATAATGGTCTCCAGTGCCTCTGTATTCTTCTGTGGAAGTTTCCTGCAGCTGAGTTGGCTTCTGTGGAACAACTCCATTAAACGCTGCACACAGTTTCACAAAAGCTTCAGTTGAATCACAAATTTTGCCATTATTCTCTAAGGTTATGAATATGACACTCTCTAAGGAACTTCTGCAGAAGTGTACTGGATTAAATGCAAGAATTCTGGTTTAGTGAGTGGCAGTACAGGGAGAAAAAAGAGTTCATTGCACCATCTAATGTCTAATCCTTTTTGAAGTGTAAGGGAGAGAGGGAGCAGAGGCTGAATTTGTTTTTATTTCCCACACATTCAGCACCTCTATGGGACAGGTCTATTGAGATCCATGTTTGTCATGGTACTGCTGTTCTTGGATGTAGAGGGATGGCAGGGATGTGATTCAGCATGGAGAGGTACTGTGATCATGGGGTGACCAAAATAAGTTGGGATGTGGGATGACCTTTAAGCATTTCCACTGAGAATAGCAAACATTGGCCATATCTGGATTTGCGTCCAAAGCCTTGTTGCTGGTTTGTGAGAAGGGGTTTGGTTTGGGTTGGCATCTGCTCATTGCTCAAGAAGACAGGCATGAGCTTTGGCAAATTCAGCTGCCAAAGTTTAATGAGTATCCATTGAACATATTCAGTCTTTAATTTTTTCTTGTCCAGAGTCCTTTACAGTCATTGATTGGAACTTTTTCACAAATGTACAGGACTTTCCCACAAATCAACCTTTTTTGACAATTTTAAAAGCCTCAATAGAGGCATGGAAACCTGAAATCTTCTCAGAAAAATGTCCACAGATATTTTATTTTCAAAGGAAAAAGTTAATTTATAACTTTTCTTCTCGCAATCTTAAAAAGCAAAGACATTTTTGTTGTTGCTGTTCAGACTGATTTAAATCTGAGTCAGGCTTTTGATGTGAAAAACCTTTTCACATCTCTCACTGTAGTGAGTGACCAAGTTTGGGTTCTGTACGGAAGCATGGAAAACTTTTAGCAAATGTATTTAAAATTTCTCAACAAGCAGAATTCTACCTTTCTGGGCAATTTCAACACTTTCAATTTTGCTTTGGTTAAAAGATTTTAAAATTTGTTTTTGTTGTGGGGCCCCATATACATATTTGAAATATTTAATGGAAAATAATTCTGTAAACTTGCTTCATTTGGAAGAATGAAATTATTTTTGACCATGTAGAAGAGATTAACTCATTAAAATCTGATAAGTGTATATACATTGCTCTGAATGTATTTCAATATAATGCCAAAGCAAGATAAGAATCAAAATAATTTTCCTCTCATCAAGACAAAAAAAGTCAGATTAGTCATTGTGAAGCTTTTCATTTTAGAGTTATTGCCCACACCATTTGTCTGTCCCAGGAAAAATGAAATTCCTTCAGAGAAAATTTTATATTTTGATGAGGATTTCATCTAACTCATAAATGAATGGTTGTAAATACCATTGAATCCGTAATACCTAGTGAATATTTCAGTCTTCCACAAGGAGTGTTCCAAAAGGGTGGATAAAGAAAATGCTGCCCTAGAACACTTTCTGCCTCAGAGGATAAATGGAAGTGGAGCATTCAAATGGAAGTGAAGGTAGAAATAACTGAAAGCAGAGAAAGGTGTTGGACCACAGCCTACACTGGAACCAAGATTGTCTCGGTGTGGAGCAAACAACATTTTCAGGCTTTGTTGGGTGAATCCTAAACACTTCTGTGCTGTAACAATATCTCATCCAGTCAAGATTTTGGTATGCAAAGTCAGTGAATTTGTTTTTAATCAAATCTTAGTCTGGAAAAGTTCTGTGAACTACTGGTCTTATGCTTAAAATCATAATGGATGTGATAAAGGAAACACTAACTGCACTAGGAATAAATGCTGCTACTGTTCAACTACAGGGACTTATAACATGACAAACACAAGGAAAGGTTTCCATATACATTATTCTTTGCTAAAGCTGTTCCACCTGAAGATGATCATTATGTGAATGCAATGTCGTAACTGCACACCCATGCCAGTGAAATCCACGTGTAAGAGAAGTTCATAGTGTAAGCTCCCTTGCTTTTTAACCCTGAGAACAAATATCCCTTCGATCCTCCCCACACATCACAGTAGGTCTTTCTTTCATACCCATTTCATGCAATTCTGAAATCTAAAGATAATGTTTTTTCTATCATTTTCGAGGATTGAAAGCAATTTTACTGTTACCTGACAAAGGGGAAAGGTGATTTTGTTGAAACATGCAGAAATTTGTTTTATCTGCAGAACCTCTGAGCTCTGTGCCCAGGTGGGAGACCTTTGCTGAGGGCAGTTCCAGTATGGGCACAGGGCTCTGTGTCCAGACACTGCCCTTAGACTCCAGGCTGAAACCATGTTTATGGGGCAAGGCATAAGCACTTTTTCAGAAAAGTCGAGTTCCTACTGTTGGGTGATATTGTACTGCTTCTGTGTTTGACTAGGTGTGACCCAGGTGTGCTTTGTAAGAGAATGAAAACACAAGAGCATGGCAGGTTTCAAACTTCATGAAATTATGACAGGGACTATGACCTGACAGACTATCCTGTGTTTTTTCCAGAGCTGCCATTGATGGGATTTCATATGGCTTTGGTTGAGATGCATTTCACAAGCCAGTGATGTGGAACTTCCAGCTTGTCTTTCTTCACTTTGCAGAGTTGCTTTTCTTTTTTATAGTTTTTTTTCTCTGTCCTTTTGTTTATAATTTTTCAGCTTTCACAAGGAAAGAGTAAATCTCACGGTCAGAGGGATGGTGTTAAGTTCAAGGAGCAGCACTGCAAGAGAGAAAAAGTTCAGAAATACTCAGTAAAATCAGTAAAATTGGTGACCAAATCTGTAAGTGAAATTTAAAATATTAAATAAAATTTCCCCTTTTACCAGCTCAAGGGTTTTATATTATTAGTCCCAGCAACCAGAGCAGAATGAGCCCTGCGCTCATTCCACATATTAACAGAGGAAAAGAGGATAAAAAAGAATGAAAAGGAAAAACTATATTATTTTCCACTAAACACACTGATGTGGAAGTGCTGTTAAAAAACTCATCTTTATCAATTCCTCTCCCCTATTCCATTAACTCAGAAATCCCAGGGAAGTAACCACCCAATCACAGCTGTTGTCCTTTGAAACCTTCCCCAAAAGCACACATCAAACCCACTGTCCAATCCAAGGAGTCACACCACGCCTGGTTTATTTTCTCCTGCCGTGCCTCTGGATGTTGTCCCAAGTCCTGCTGCCCATCCAAAACTGCTGGAGATGCTGCTGTGGGCTGTGAACCAGCTGCTGTACTGCAGATCAGGAATGACAACTTACCAGGAGGGAGTTAACACGATTCCTCTCTCTGTAATTTGTAAAGTGCTTTGGGGTTCCACTCCGTGCGGCCTCTGCTCTCCAAATGTGTTATTGCCACACCTGAAAGGTTACACAGTGGAGCGCTGCAGGGTCCCAGTGCTTCTGGTGTTTCTGATATTTTTTGGGAAAGATGTCTGTGGATGCCTGGCTTTGTCTAAGGACTGAAACTGGGGGGAAATGGGTGATTTGGCTGATGTGAGGGATTCCATCTGTCCCACCGGTGTGAGGGTGGGGAAGGTTCACACAGGCTGTAGGGTTGCCTATGAATAAAAATAAGAAGGGATTTGTTTGCTTAAGGGGGGAAAGGAGATAGCTCGGGACTATTGAAAGGGAGCCATGATTCATTCTGAATCTTCATGGATACCATCTCTGGCTCTGCTGAGCAGCCCTGCTCCACAGCCATCTCCCCCTGCTGCAGTCCCCATCCCTCCCCCCAGTCCAAATTGGGAAGGGCTGAGAATTTGTCTCACTCCAGCCCTCACCAGGGCCACGAGTGTCAGCTGCTCTGTCTGATGACTGGAGCACTGATTATGCACCTATCCAGACACATGGAAACTCCACAGGGAAAAGCTCCCCAATACACACACATTTGTAATCTCTTGTGAATAGAGTCCTAAGTGCCCATTAACTATTGCTCAATTACACGGGAACTCTCCAGAAGTAAATATGGCATGCACATGAATATCAATTAATGCCATTATGATCAGTGTGGTCGTGAGTCAGGAGGGAAATGTGCATAATCTTGACAGAATTACCAAGACACGCTTCATTTTACTTCTGTGGATTGGAATAGTATGTTAAGCTAATAAAAGCTTTTGCATTTTTAAAAATAGTTTAACAAGCCCAGAATAGATTTGAATCATATCCGCCTCAGATTTCAGTTGTTAAAGTCAGTTTTGAAGACCTTTCTCAACGAACAGAGGGAAAAACCTCTACTACTCTACCTGTAATTTCTCAGTTTCCCTTGCCTCCTTGAATTGTTCAGCATTCACACAGCCCTATCCTACCTGGCAACCCACAGGTACCACCAAAAATCCAATACTTGCACCAAAAAATGTTGACAGCTGTAAGACAAATGCAGACCACTGGCAAAACATTTCAGCTGAAATGGGGGTTCTTACCCTGAATCCTCCTCTCAAATCAGGGGTAAGTCCCAGATTGATGCCAACATCTCTAAGGTAAGTGAAAGGGGTAGAAGAGCGGGACCACGTGACGATAAAGGGATAAAGATACCCCTTCATAAGGGTTGTCTTTACTGTCATAGGTTTCTGCCTGGGAAGAGACAGACAAGTGTTATACAAGGTTACCAGGGCCAGGCTGATTTCAGAAGCATTTATGAGACTACCCCAAAAGCTGAGGCTTCATTCCACCCTGATGGGAACTCCAATGCAGTGCTACAAACTTTCCATGCAATTTTGGTTTGCTGAGACAAGCTATTCTAGCATCCTGTCCCAGATGCTGTTGAATTTAGAGGCCAGTTGTCCCATAGAGAACCACAAAGACTCCTCAAAACGAAATGTGGTGTCCTGTGTGTCATCTCTCACAGACACTTGTCCAAGAAGCCTGAAAACAATTTTGGCAATGCACAGGTGCTTATTGCTCGAAATGCATTCAGCCTGGCTTAAACACAAGTTAAAATTTCCATTACTTTGAAATCATCCACGTTGTCTCATGGGCTGAAGAGCCACACAGACTGTATCCTTGGGGGTAAACTGAAGATGGGCAGTGAAGGCCAGGTACTGACCATCCACACTGTTGTTTGATGTCTGGGCACAGCCAGGGATCAGGAGCCCTCGCTGGTGGTTCTGGAGGAGTTTCTGTGGTGATGAGAGTCAGTCTCCAGTTTGCTTTATTTGCTGAGGTGTAGCCATAGCCCATGTCAACAGTTACACAATAGAGGAGCAGGGCAGGCATTCAAGCCCTTTCCTGCTGTGGTGCATGCTGTTTAATTACTAGCAACTACCCTGGCACTTTTTTGACCCATGCTATCACCAGCATGATGCCCAGATACAATGCAGGCAGCAGCACTGGCCAGGAACCATTCCCTGTGGGTAGGATGGAAAAGAAAAATGTATCCATACAGCTACAAGCCATGCCTTGCCACTTCCCATCAAGGCAAAGAATGGACCCTGGCTCGTTTTATGTACTAGGATGGATGTAGTCATAGAGACTGAAATGGTTGTACTACCTTTATTTAAATGGAACTTGTATTTCATGACAATTCTCAGAACAGTCTAAATCTGTGGGATCAGCATGATATCTGACCACTGGAGTCTGAGACTACTTTCCAACATTATTAGGAAAAAAATGGGACAATTCTGAGGGGTTTTTTTAGAATTATTATGCTAGAAAAATACTTTAACCTTTCAATATAATCGTTTTAATTTTTATTTGTTGAGGGAACAGCTGGAAAATTTTAGAGCTCTGGGTCCATTTAGAATACCTAATGCATATGGCTCATATGTATCTACGGGGAGAAAGAAAGCTATATAGTTCAGCAAATACAGTAAAAAAAGGAAACATGAGTAAGTAAATATTATGAAGGCTGAACAAATGTCAGCTGGCCAAAAGGATGAAAGTGTGGCTGTAAGAGATAGAACACTGAGGAACAATAATTTCAGCCCAAACCTCAGTCAGTGTTTGCAGAAATTAATTTTTGTGTGAAAAGTTCTAGAGTGGGACTCATCCACTGTTATTCACTGTGAGGCAAAGTGCTCTCTGTCCTTTGTTGGGGCTGTATGCCACAGACAGCAGTGTGCCAAGTACAAAGTCTTCGGCACAGAATTTTCGGGATAAATATTAACCAAAGACATTACTCAGATTTCTTTGCTGGACAGGGGCCTCATTGTCTAAAAACCAAAACCTCTCAGTAGAAATTTTTAACAAACTTGCATGGTCCTGTTCTGTAAGTGCACAGTGGAAATACTGGGGTCTGTCACTAGTTGTCATCTCAGTCTGGGATGAATCTGAGATACTGAGAGCATCTTGTAAGGCAGTGCAGAGCCTCGACTGTCACTGATTTTACCTGGCTTTGGGGGTAAAACCATTCAAACCTTTACCCTCCTTTACCTAGTCAGTAAAGCATTCATAAAGTCCCCCTTGCAGGAATGAGTTAAATTTAATTAGTTAATATTGAAAAGCACTCTGGAGATGAAAAGTACTCTGCTTTGTAAGTGCTGACCATTAGCCATTATTAGGTCCTCTCTTGTTTTTCGTACATTAGCCCAACTAAAAGGCAACTCAAAAACTTTTTCATTATATGCAGGGCAATTTAAACCAGCAGATTTAAAGTACATTTAACAAGTCAGATTGGTATATTTTTAATGGCCTGTAGCAGGTTTGTGGCAAAAGGGGCAGAAAGTTAATTTCTGTCACTGCTTCTTTAAATTAATAGGACGTAATTTGTAGTGAGGCACAAAGTTTCCTAAGGAAATCATTGTGTTGGCAAGGCTGGTCAAATAAAGCATCCTACAGGACTAGGTAATAAATAAAACCCCTGCCTTTAGAAGGCTTTGTCATTGTCTGGAAAGTGGAGAGAGAGAGAGAGAGACTAAAATAATTAAAGGTGCTTATTCTAGTGTAGTAGCTCAGTAAATGAAGTATGCTTGGATTTTCCCTTCACAGGAGCTAAATCTGTGACCTTCTGTACCAGAGGAAAGAGTCCTTTGTGTTCTGAGCTCTAATAGCCTTACCATGGTTTCATTTCTACCAGGATCCATGAAACACTTATATTTATTTTCATTACTTTCATTTTTCCTCTCACAATGAAGCGTTAGTTCAGACTTTAAGGAAAGTGCAGAATGCTCTTGTTTTTTTTTTCCCTTGATGGGCTCTATGCCTCTATGTCTTTGGTTTATCTCCTGTGCTCCCGAATGTTTCTTTTACCTTGTGGAATACTGTTAGAAGTCTCTGTACAAAAGCAAAAGCTGTGGTTGCCATAGCAATAACCAATCTGATGAAGCTGTGACCTAAATCATGACTGAGAAAAATAGTACCTTTTCTATATCACTGCAGTTACTGCTTCCTTGGATTATGCTACTGTTATGCAGGATTTATTACCTAAAGTGAACTCTGACTCCAGGACACAAGAAAAAGTAAAGTGATATTTCTGTAACTATTGAGTTAGGCAGGGATATGAACAACTTATATCTGCTGAAATTTATGGGTGAAAAGGTGTTCTGCTCTTGGTACCATACATGTAGCTAAACCTTCGTGCAGCACAATCTATTTCTTGAAAATCTAGGGAGCTTTGATGGCTGGAAGATACTTAAATCAACATAAAGTGCAGCTCAGATTTATTGAGCATTGCAGAACCAGGAGCCTGATCAGCTTCTTGAAGTCTTTGATACTGCCATCAGTGTAGATATTGAGTAGAAAAGGAGGGCAACATTCTCTAGGAGCAGTTGCTTCCTTGGTCTCTGAAAATTTGGTGAGGGAATTGGTGCAGGCATTCAAAGACCTTTACCTAAAATACAAAATTGTTCCCTCTTATTTGGCTGTGACCCTCAGTGGCCCCTCACTAGTGGGAATTACAGATGAGGTCACTTTCTGCACATCCTCTACTTCCACAGCTGACAGGGGATTGTAACATGGAAACTAATCTGAAAGGTAGTATGCTGTGGGATTTATCCTATTGTCTTTCTGAAAATTAGGGTTTAAGTCTATGCGTATCATCTAAGCTCCCTCTATAGTCAACGGAGGGCAGACACATAGTTTTTCCTCTCCTAAAACAGGTTTGCAGGATAGATTGAGCAAAAATTTAGAAGAGTGTTTCTGTCTTTCTGTGGACTAAGGAGGGAGCACAGACAGCTTGCTTAGAGCAAACACCTGAATTTTGGATAGTGGCAGTTACATGAGCTGAACTCCATTAAGCAGCAAATCAGTATGGATAACCATTGCTGTTAAAACAAGGTGGTGGGAGTGAAGTGGTCAGATTTTCAGCTTTAACAGCAGTTGGTTGCCCTAAGCTCTATCAGAATTGAGAATAAGCAATGGCTAACCTGCAGCAAGGTATGAGTAAAGGCAATATCAAAATTACTTGTATTGGAGAGGATGGGGAGTGGGAAGTTGGCAGAGTTAACTAAATTATCTTCCTTGGAACAGCAGAAGCAGGTTGGCAATTGTGACTGCATTTGCCTGACAAATAGCAAAGAGGTACTTGTGCTGTTATTACCCTCCCTGCCAGTCCCTCACCCCTCCTTCTGCTATAAGCCCAAGAGGATAAATCCTGAGGATCAAGACATAATCAAATGTGTTTGATGATGCTCTTTGGGAAATCAAAGTTGCTGTCTTTGCTGTCAGAGATTTGGGCTGGAGATGCAACAAACAGTGAAGAAGCCTGGCTGCTGAACTATTTGGAGAGATCTAAAATTACCCATTCCTTATGGCCACCTGGTCTCTTCAACATCTGCTGCATTCTTGGCTCAGAGGCTCTCTGCTCTCTGAAATTACACCACACATGACATAATGTGTCAGAAGTAGCGTGACATAGCAGTGGCATTTAAAGGGACACAAACCAGGCCATCAGGTCCTCTAAAATGCATGCTCTAGAGCTTTCACTGTTTCAGTTGGTTGTAAAATACAAATTAGACCAATTGTCATGATTTTCAATTGTTTTGGGGTAGATAACCATAGAAAGCCTTTGTTTCATGAGTGGTCACATAAAAATAAGAGTTACTTGTAGTGCAAGGATTTGAAATACCTTTACTTTTGCAAAAGCTGTTTCACACCCTCAGCACTCAGGTCTGATGGATGATGGCGCATTTATGGACTGGAAATTATGTGGCTATTGGCCAATATGCAATATGATAAAATACTACAGCACAGAGACTTAATATTTCAGAGCTAAGGAAGTTGAGAACTGACTCTGGCTGGAAATAGCAACCACATCCAGCCCTAGCTGGGAATGATAATCCAAGTGACAAAAAAGTAAAGGTCAGGGGGTGGAGCACCATTAGGTTGGACTGCAGGGCTGGTAATAACCATATCCTGGGCTGCATCAGCAGCAGCGTGGGCAGCAGGGCAGGGGAGGGGTTCTGTCCCTCTGCTCCTCTCTAGTGAGACCCCTCTTGCACTGCTGCATCCAGCTCTGGGGTTCCCAGCACAGGAAAGACATGGACCTGCTAGAGAGAATCCAAAGTATGGCCACCCACCAAGACAATCAGAGGGATGGAGCACTTCTACAAGGAAAGGTTAAAAGAACTGGGATTGCTCAGCCTGGAAAAAAAGGTGGCTTCAGGGTGACCCAGTTGTGGACTTCCAGTACCTGAAAAGTGAGCCTGCAAGAAGAATGGAGAGAGATTCCTTACAAGGGCCTGGAGTGACAGAACAGGAGGGAATGGTTTCAAAGAGAGTGGAGTTAGATTAAGATACTGGGAAGATATTCTTTACTGTGAACATCGTGAAGCACTGGAACAGGTTGCCCAGGGGAGTTGTGGATACTCTTGGGAGCATATTTTGTTATAGTTGGATCTGTTTGGCAAAATTCATATGTTTCTGAGATGAGGGGTTTTCTGGTTGTAAAACCTGCTCAATAACATTTTTGTGGACAGCTTCTATCTGAGACCCCATCTCAGTTAAATCAGCTAATGTGTAGCCATTTCAAACCACCAGCTGACCTTCCCTTTGCTTCGTTCTTGTGTTGCTTCTTTTTTCTCCCTTGTGAAGACATTCTTTTAAAAGCATTTTGTAGTGTTTTAAAGTATTAAATATTTGAAAAGTATTAAATAGTATTCCTAACTCAAAGTCCATTTTGATGGCTTTTGGAGGGAGCCTGAGGTTAAAAGTCCTCACACATTTCCTAATCCACCAGCTCTGTTCTGTTGTATTCATATTCTACCTTCCTAGAGCAGAGCAAATAGGTGCAGAGATTCACCTGGTCTTGTGTTTGCCACCCCCTTTGGGGATTCTTAATAGTCCAATGCTCATATGCATGAATATAGAATGAGATGACTTCCTCCAAGAGCAGGGACTTTCCATTTTTACCCACTATCTGTTAGAAACTGAATTTCCTTCGCTGCTCAACCTCTTTCTTTATATTGTGGCTGCAATACGCCATTTCAGAAGTGTCATCACCTTTATCTTTTTACATTCTGATGTAGTCTGTAATCAACACCAGCTTCAGCGACTCTCATTACTAGCTCTTGAAGTGATTCTTCAGACTCAGCAAGAACAACATCATCATCAGATTACAGCATCTGCTTCCTCCAGTTTCAGCACTGCCACTGTAGCCAACAACAACAACGCACATTTGCATTTCAGTGCACAGACAGAGCTGATGCTGAGCCACTGTGCAGTCCTGATGGGCTTTCTTCCTGCCCAACAACCACTGTGCAGTGTCCTTTGTTGGATCTTTCTTTTCACTCGTGCCTGGTCAGGTCCAGCACAATAAATTATATAAATCTCTGTGAAAACCCCCACAGATAATGAGAGCTGCGTGGAGTGTTCAACTGCTTCTTTCTGTTCTATGGCACAGGTCTTTTTGCGCCAGTTTTTCACATGATTTTTCCCACCAGCGTTATTCTAAAAGCTGATTTAAATAATTTTCAGTAGTAAACTAGCCTCTGTTTTGCTCTTTCTGTGCTCAATATTGCTTTCATATTTTTTCAGCCCCTTTCTCCAAACGCGAAACTCATTTTTATTCTATGTGTTTGAATTGCAAGTGAAATTATTTGGCAATGTGCACATCTTCTCAGACTCCCCTTCTCTGAGCACAGAATGAGTTTAGAGTCTCTCATTAAGTCCCTTAGCCGCTGCCCTGTTTTTTCACAGAAGTTTGCAGATCTTATGGGAAATCTTGATACCAATCTAGCATTAGAGTGTTCTCTTCAGGTACACAAAGCAGGCAGGCATTAGAATATTTGAAGCATGTAATAATGACTGTTTGAGTTAAGGACCTCTCTGTCTTCCTGAAAGAATAATTCAGATAAAAGATAAGAGGTTCTGATGCTGAAGTCATATTCTGATACATAAGGAGGCATAATCTGGCCTTTTTGTTTGTTTGTTTGATAGTAACACACGCACTGATTTAATTCCCTTTATCTCTGCAGTGTTAAACAGGAGAGAACCTTAACAGAACTGTGTAGAGGGTTTACAAGCCTTGAATGCAGGGTCCAGCACGGAGTCTGAGAGTGGTGCCACTCTCAGTGTGTGCATTCCAGCTCTGCTGTGCCTTGAAGGGGCAGCTGTTCCTCCTACAACTCACCTGAGATCCACAGGTGATTATCCACATCCCAGCCGTGTCGCACTCTCTGGCAGAGGCTTGTGGATTTAATGATGTTAGGCAGAAGGGTTGCCTAGTCTTAAGCAAATGAACTGAAATTTCCTTCTTTGTGTGTATGGAGAGCCTAGTAAAAAAAAATATCTGCACAGCCACAATAAACATTTAAAGGCCAAGTTTGAGAGCCTCAGTGCTCCTTCAAGAATAGACACATCCTCTGTGAGACTTCTGGGAGGGAGACAAAGTGCTTCAAAGCTCAGCAAGTTAAAAACTCGGGGCAACATGGAATACTGGTTCCTAATTTTGAGGTTCATAACCAAGCAGGACAGAATTGTTATCATTTTTTTGTAAATACACCTTTAGTCTTGCCCCAAGGCTGACAGTGGAATCACTACAAGACTTTGAGTTCTAGCCAATGTAATTCAAAATTTCTTGCTGTAGATATCAAACTATTAGGTGCTTTGACTTTGTGGGGAACCTACTAGGAACATGAGTTATCCCTTTTCATGCAGTGCGGGTTGTTGACTTTTGACAAGGTCCATTTTCAATTTTCTTTTATTCTTTTCATATCATTTCATTTTCTACTGAAACACTGAAAAAAATCAAACCTCACTAAGTATTTCCACTAGTTTACCTGTGTTTTGCCACTTTTTCTTTTTTTCAGAGGTTGCATCATTGACAACTTCCATTATAGTTAAATTCCATCATAGCAGTTGAGGTCTTGTGAAACCAGAACACTAAATTAAAGCAAAATTTTTATGATTAGACAACGAATGTTGTTGGTTTTCACTTCTTCACATGCCCACCCAAATTACAAGCAAAGTTAAGCCACCCTGCAACTTGACTCGCGGGAAAAAAAATGGAAAAAACTCAGAATACAAGTAGTATACTCTAGCTTTTTCCCTTTCTTATCATGTTTGTATTAAAGGCTGATGGTGTTTCCAAGTGTTGCCCTGGTTCATTCCCATCAGTAAAGTATGCTAAAGGCATATTGGTACAAGTGCTAATAAAGTATTAATAAATCCTCACTGTGTGGGAGTAGTATTGCATCGACAGAGAGTATTAGGTCACTCACAAGGGCTGTCTGGGATCCATGTGCTCACCAGTCATCTCTGGGTAAAAGATAAGAAATAGGCACCAAACTCTTACATTTTTAGCATGGTTCTTAACATGAGCATCACTTCTTCACACATTATTCCAAGTATTCTTCTCAGGTAAACCTTGCTTTATTTTGCAATATTTGTAAGAAGCTAATTTACCCATCAGATAAACAAGTCTAGATGAATAAATGAATGAATGAATGAATAAATAAATAAATAGAAGAAACAAACAAAAAATCCACATAAAAGCAGGAAGACAAAATAATACAGGCAGGTGAGTGAAGGAAGAGATTCTCATATGCAGCACCATGTAGAACAGACTTTGATTGCAAGATGAGGACACCTGAGGATTTTAGCCTTCACTTTATCTTCTGATATTCCGTTACTTTAAGATCCATGTCTGAATGCAATATCCAAAATGTCTTCATGTTCTTAAAGCCAAATGTAAAATGTAAACCTGATGAATTAAAAATTCTTTTGATTTAGAGCTCAACAAGAAATGTGCTGCTGTGAAATCTGTCACCTTATTGCAATATTTCGTTTTGCCAGTTGAGGATAATTTAATTTCTACCCATTGCCAGAATTAAACACATTGACACAGAGTTGGGCTAAAAGTGTAAAAATTTAAGTTTGGATATTACTATGCTTGACAGAGTTGCCATTAAGGGCAGGGTGCATAGAGGTGTGTAAAAGCAATTAAACACCAGGTTGTCAGTAGGCACAGGATTAGAGAATTCTTCACATGACAGGGACAAGAAGAAGAGGTCATTAAGGCACATGCTATTTGTTTTAATATTATCCATGATCTGTATTGTACTCAAATTATAAATAGGCTAAGTGTGAGTGACCCAGAACAGTTTGGCTTTTGTCCTAGCTAGATTTAATTGCGGTTCACTTTGTCCTCCTTCCTACTCATTTTCTGCCTTCAACACAGCACTGCCAACATCTGTGATTTCTTTCTCTCCTGAGCCTTGCATCAAACCTTTTGCTTCAATATTTAGCATTAGCTCTGAGAGTCATGTGTGTTTCATGACATGTGAGGTTTTGGGGGGTGTTTAAGTAGCACCTTGTTTAGCCAAAAGATGCTCCCTGCAGAATTTCATGCCAGTAGGAATATATAGAATTGTACTGGTACAAGTGTCCTGGGACAGTGACTCCAGTACAGTATGGTGTTTGGGCTACTTTTTGGAGGTGAGTTAAATTATAACTTTGCCTAGGCTAGGTCCCAGTGTGAGTGACCAGCTGGAGGGAAGATTTTCGCTGATCTAACAATATCTTTTTGAATTTACATGTTAGATTATGACAAGGAAAAAAATCCCGTGTAGGCAAGACCTACATTTTTGTTCGTTAAGGCTGTGGAGAAAACATGACTCAAGTGAATTGCAAAGGCTTAGATACCAGAAGGCAAATAAAAATAAACTCAGTTATTATGATTTTTTTTCCAATTTCATTATTTTTGTGCCAACCTCAAGGTTTTAGGGGTCTGAACTCTGAAATCATGAACCCTCAGGGACAGCAGAACTATTGACTATAATTAGATAGTGTAATCTCAGGGACAGGGACTGCCTACTCCTGTGTTTAGACAGAACACAGCACCAGGGGCTGCTAAAAAGAAACAACTTTCTGGTCCTAGCACAGAGTCAACAAATAATTAATATCAATACAGCACACCATCCTTCCTCTAGGTGCACATCAGGTACTTGCCTGTGATCCCCGCCCATATTCCCTATTTACATGAAAGTACATCCTCCCACAGTTTAGTTCTATTTTGACAGAAGACTTTACCTTGGCTTTTTTTTCTGCCTCTGTGTCACCCTGGACTCTCTGGGGCCACAGACTGTCTGTACCTTTCTCTGAGCCATGTATGGATGTTTTGACAGGTGTCTTTACATACAACCTGCTTTGGGCTTACTTAGGCAGCTACAAGAGAAAATGAATTATGTTAACTCTTCTGCAAGAGGAAGGGCAAAACCCCCAAATCTTGCTTCCTGCCTAAGTGTATCTTTTGTTATTTGCAATGGGATGAATATTACCCTTGTGCAGATGGTTCACATAAACCCCTGCACATTCTGAAATCACAGCTGTGCAATTAAAGCGTGGCTTTATGGCTGTCTTCAAGGTCCCTTCCAACCCAAACCTTTCAGTGATTCCATGATGTTGTGGATCCATGTTTCTGTGGCAATGAATTATAGCATTGATTCAATACAAGTATTTTATCCTTTTTCATGAGTTAAAAACCCCCAAAATTAAAGGTAAGACATTTATTGCAGTTCTTTATCAGCATATAATCAGGTTGTAATTCAATCTAATAACAATCTTCCAATCTTTTTTTTTATAATACACTCTTTATAAACATTAAAAGGTGCAAAGACATCAATTCAGGTATTTTACCGTATTTTAGGACTGAACCCAGCAATCCAAGTGCATTTAGGAAACTTTAAACCCATGTAATTTTGTGCCAGACTGAGTGGGCCTAGTTATACAAAGAACATCATGAACTGAATTAAAGCTTTGATGAACTCAGCGCCTTTATCTCCTCCTGAACTCTCTTGTTTTACATCCATACTGAGAACCAGCATAACAGTTTGTTTCAACGACCTCATTTTTAAAATAGCCTCTCAGTAAAGTTTATGGAAAAGCAGCAAAACAGGCCATTAGAGAGCAAATGCAGGCAAGGTCACATGTAGAGGTTTTTCACTACTACTTTCACAGGAGTTACCAGTAACAGTGCATTTTTTTGCCTAGCAGGATCTAAGAAAAAGTTTATTTGTTCTGCTTTATAATTGTTATCTTTATATTGACTGGGGGATGCCATTAGGTTTTGCTGTGGATGATTTCTTCTGCAGTAATAAAAGGTGGTATTAAAATGTCGCTGTAGTCTTTTCAGCGGTTGTTTTCTAGTAAATAGATTTGTGGATTTCACAGTCCTTAGCTGTTAATAATCACTTAGCTAGTTCTGTTGATCAGGTTAAAATGGCATTTTGACAATAATTCTCCATTATCAACCAACATTTGCCTTCTGTTCACTTTGTGTAATTATCACAATCTCTCAGTCTAGTCTGGGGACTCTGTAAAGATTCCAGCAGAGGACCAACCTCCTCAAAGACTGGGAAATAGTTTCTTTTCCTCTTCTGAAGGAACAGTTCTCACAGTTCAGCAGCTCTAGCAGTGCACTTTCCTTGGGAATTGATGCCTTGGAGTGGCTACCTAAAACAGAAGCTAGACAAAATTAAGATAATAAAAGGGGGTATTTATTAAAGGCCTTCAATAGATACGGCTTGGGCAGTCAAAAGCCTCTGAGTGCTACACCCAAGAGGGAAAATGGCCATAAGTTTTTCATACAGTTGTAAGTTTGGTCCATTTACAAATCAGGAGTTAATCCTCCAATTACAGTTTCAGGTAATGAAGTAATTTACTCCAAGTTCCCCCCCCCCCCCCCCCCCCCCCCCCAATTCAGTGTTGTTTACATCTCTCAGGGCCTGAGACAATGAAGGTGTCTTTGAGTTTCTGGCCTAGAGAGGCTTTGTTTTGTCTGAGGGAGAGCAGCAGATGACAGGCTATGGAGTTTTGGAGTTTTACACTAAAGCAGTACAGGATTTGAAAAATAGAAAAACTAAATTCTAAGGCATCAGTATGGTTTAACACACACATCTCACGTGCCTTATCCCCAGCACCCGGGGACACATCCTGTGCCAGCAGGTGCAGAGGTCTGGCAATGGAAGAGGCTGCATCAACCTCAGTCTGCTTCTTGTGCAGCCTGTGGGCCACAATGGTCCATGAAACTGGGGATACACCTGTTATTTTGAGGGGTGGTGAATGTGTGTGTGCATGTGTAACACCAATAGTATCATGGTAATCACAGATATCTCACCCTCACTCCAGGAAAGTAGGATGTGCTCCACTTCTGTGAATGACAACCAAAGGAAGTGGAGCTGAACAAGGGAGTTTGACCCACAAATGTGACACTTAGGAATATGCTCAAAGAATAACCAGAGATGTGTGGAAAGACTGCAGAGCTCAGAAAACCTGATGGGCTGTGAGAAAAGCCCTTACTCCTCATGGACATGTCTCTGTGCCCAAAAGGAGCAGTAGGAAGCCGTTGCTGATGCTTATCCTGAGCCACTGGAGATCTGGGGAGGTCGCCGTCCCACTGCTGCATGGTGGGATGGCATATCTGTCTGGGGAACCTGGGCTTTGGTGACTACCAGCACCTCCAAGAGTGCTCTGATAGCTCTGCTCATGACTAGATGATCATCATCATCATGTTCTTAATGCCAGCACATGCCCTGAGGCTACGGACCAAGTGCTGGGGTTTGTGTGCCAAAATGAGGAAAGTTAATTCAACACCCTTGATAACAACAATAGTACTTTGTGCTTTTGATCTTCAAAGCACTTTACAAACATTAGCTAATTAATTAATCCTTACAATACTCCTCTGCTATTATCCCCATTTAGCAGATGGGGAAATTGAGTCAGAGGAGTTAAATGACTTGCCCAGGGCTATGTAGGAGTTGGCATCCAGGCTGTGATGGGGAATTCCTGGCTCCTCCTTTCAAATCTCCAAAACAGCTGTGGCTGCTGTTACAGACCTGAGACTGGCTTATCTATAGAGGCTGGAGAGAGCAGCTTGGCAGGAGCACTGATTCTGAGGTGTCCACCAGACATGGACAGGTCCAAGTGCCACCTTCAGACTTACACTGTGGTGCCAGTTGGGATTTGTGAATAATTTATTGTGCTCCCCCATCTACAAAGCTTCTGGAAAGGAGCTGACTCATGTCTGGCCAGCCTGGCCTTGAGAATGCATCTGTCTGTGCAAATTCCCATACCCCTCACATGGGGGTCTCCCAAAGATATTGCCTCCAGTAGGGATAGATAGGGAAATTCTAAGGCTGCTTCATAGTCAGAAGACAGGAAGATGGAGATAGAGATGAGGACACCCAAAAATAAGACTTTAAATTTTTATTTACAGAGCCCCCATATAAGGAATGAACTGAGAGGTTCATGGATGTAGACAGTATGCTAAGAAAAGTAATGAAATCTCTTAAGTTTTACTTACCCAGGTATTTCTGTATCTGATATAGTACCAAGATAATAATTTCTTCTACTGCTTAAGGATAGGGTTGCTCAAGATCTATTACAAAATCAGGATAATTACTTAATATCAATGGAACCATCATCTTATTTTGGCTCCAGGTAATCTAGAAAACTAGTCAATACTACTAGATAACAGTTATGCTTTAGTCAAATAAGCCTAGGAAAAGTAACTGTAGTTTAAAAATTATACTCTGATTTGCAGTGCACATTTTGCAAAGGATACAGCACTGGTTTCCATCACACAGTGGCAAAAAAATACGCTGTAGAATAAAATAAAGTGAAAAAAATTAATAAAGATAATCTTTCATTTCGACATGATTGTGAGAAATTTGGGAAATTGGGAAAGGTTGACCTCCCTTCATAGGCTGGTAATAGTCTTCCTAGAGCAGTCCAGAGTGCTGTCGGTCTTTGCGGCCAGAGCCCATTACTGGCTCATCTTCAACTTGTTCACCAGAAACTTCAGGGCCTTTTATGCAATGCTGTTTTTCAGCTGATCACCCCCAGCCTGTGCTGGAGCTGTGCCTCCCGCGGGGCTGTACTTGCCATTTGCCTTTGTTGGTTTCCATGAGGTTTCTGTTGGTCCATTTCTCCAGCCTGTCCTCGTCCCTCTGAAAGACGGCAAAACCACCCATGCATCGGCCACTGCTCCCAGTTTAGCACCATCTGCAAACTTGGTGGGTGTGTACTCTGGCCATTTGTCCAGGTCATTACTGGAGATGTGAAACCCTATTGGCCCCAGAACCATTTCCTAAGGTGCATTTTCAGCAGCTGGTTTCCAGATGAACTTCATATCACTGATACACCCTTCAAAGTCCAGCAGGTCAGTCAGCCCATTTTTAACCCACTGCATGAGTCTTTTCAGCATGGAGGGATATCAGGTTGTTTCAGTTTGCTTTCCCCTTTACTCATTCATGTTCACTATTCCCCACTTTATGGTTTCCAGGATTAGGGTTTCCAGAAGCACCTCTTTTATTGAGTTGGATGTTCTGTTGCCTTCCTGCCATGAATTTAAAATGTGCCAGTTGTGAAAAAAAGAAGGCAAGTGTGTTGCTTAAATGAAAATCAGTGGATATATTTCTTGGGACCAAACTCTTTGCTACCTTATTTAAATTTAAAACTGTATAGTTTGCACAACCCTTGATCAATAGCTTGTGCTGACCTCTGAGAATGTCTCTCATGGTGGAGGAGGGGGATAGATTTCCCAAAACATGCAGAGTCACTGTCCCAAGCACCTGTGCTTGCATAGCATACAGGAAGCTTCCAGCAGGCTGTATCTTAAATCTTTGCTTCCTCATGGGAGCCATCATCACTTGGCATAGGATGGAAATGCCTGCAGGCTAACATCACTTCTGTGAAAGACACTGCAAAACCAGACCAGAGCCAAGGTGACACAACTATATCCTCACTTGCAGGGTTGATCAGTGATTATCAACCATGCATGAGAACATCCAGAGGTGTGAATAACTCCAGACCCTTCCATGTGGCCAGAAGGACACATTTCCCAGAATCCAAAAAAGGATAGAGTGAGATTCCTCTTGGGGGTGCACAGCAAGGGGGCGGAAGGCAATGAACACAAACTGCAACAGAGGAAATTCTGACTAGATAGTAGGTAAAAAATACCCAGAGTGAAGGCAGTAAGTATTCAACTCAAACTCTGGAAGAGGGTTGGGGTCTGCTCCTTTAGATGTATTCACATCTTGACTGGACGTAGCCCTGAGCAATCTGATCCAACTGAACTTTAATTAGGAGGTTGGATTAGATAATTTAAAAAGATCCTTTCAAACCTCAACAGTTCTGTGGGTCTACGAAATCTAAGTTTGCACTGAAACTCCACCCAACACTGGGGTAGGAATGTAGCACAAACAGGAATGTAGGACACAGTGCTCATCTGTTGATGTTTCTCATCCCAAAGGGAAGGGAAAAACCCCTATCATTATATAAAAGATAGAGAGGCCAAATCCAGGAAAAATGCATCAAAGTTGGGTCTACTTCTTGTATTACCAGTTCCTCTAGTTCAGTAATAAAACTACTTACAGCAGACAGTCACTTCTGGCATCACAGAAATGGAAGACTTGATATTAAATAATTACAACAAATCTAAATATAGAGGGAGGCAAATAAAGTGCCAGAGAAGTTAAGAGCTCTGCAAGAGATATGAAGTGTGCCCATTATGAAGAGCTTTCTGAATTGAATTTGTAATGGTATATTCATGTTAAAAGGAGTTCAGTATGTTTTTAGTGGGAAAAAATACCTCTTGGTACAGATAAAAATAGATTGTCCTGGGATTTTCCTTTGTTAGAAATTAAAGTATCTCACAAAATTATTAATAGCTGTGTGTCTTCATGATGCTAGTGAATTTTTCTGCGGAGAGGTAATGTGATAGAAGGTTCTGATATTTCTTCTTCAGCATTCTGACAAGAAAACAATGCCTTCTTCACTATTTATTGTTTTAGAAAGAAAGAGTATTGCTCAGCTGCTTCACCTCAGAGGTGTCTGATGGCACTTTCCACAATCAGCACTGACAGTTCAAGGATGAAAGGTATGGTGTACATTCTTGTTACTCAAGGGTTAAAGAAGGTCCCATAAATAAATTATGGATGCATTTTTAGAGCACTTTGCTAAGAACAAGAATGGCAGAAAATATCACAAGGCTGTCAAATCAGATTAAAGCCCATGTGCTCTGAGTAATCTGTGGGGAAAACTAACAAACTGTATGTTTGTCATGTATTAAAGATATTTTCTTAAAAAGCTGATTGGCTGAATGAACATAGAAAACCACCCTTGCTTTTTCCTATCTCTCATGGTTTGTCTCTTATGCTTAGTTTTAAGTATAACTTACAAAATAAGTGCAGCCAGCAACATATCCCAGGTGAGCAGAGGCTCCATCAAGAATAAAGCTGTGGAGTTGGGCATAATGTTAATGCCTGTGTAAGGGATAAAAATCCATACGCTATAAGTTTTTTCATTAAGGTTTTCTAAACCCAGTCACTTGGGTGTCTTGAAAGCTTAAACTTACAACTTCTGCTGTTTCATAGCACATAAGCAGGAAGCTTGTTTTTCAGCTGCTCATGTCAGATTTGGAGGAATTTACATAAATCTCTCAGAAGGACAGAGCTACTGCTGCAGCAGTTTGTCAGCTGTTAATCCATTCTCCTAAAGATCTAGAAAAGGAATCATGCAACAGAAAAGAATCTTACCA
This sequence comes from Chamaea fasciata, assembly GCF_029207755.1. Lineage (NCBI taxonomy): Eukaryota > Metazoa > Chordata > Aves > Passeriformes > Sylviidae > Chamaea > Chamaea fasciata. Next base: position 145,173,502 of record NW_027094086.1, read on the forward strand.
AGTAATTGTGCCAAGAGGGGTGCAAGGGTCCTGGTAGAAAGGGCAAGCATTAGCTTTGAATTTCCAGAACTGTCCCTACTGGCTTTTATCCTGGATGCATATTCTGGGTGCCATAGGACTGTCTGTTGGACTAATACCCTGGCACATCCCCCTGCATCCTCTATGCCTATTTTCCATAGGAAAGAAGCCTGTGGACCAAAAGGATCAATAGTGTGGTGTGGCCAGGCTTTTGTTTGGGAAATGAAGTGCTGAGGTGTATGTCAGACTGCCTAAGCCCAGCTGTGTTCATGTGAACTACAGGCAGAACAACTTGTGTATCACTTCAACCACCCAAGGATTGATTCATTTTCCTGTGTCAGTTTTAGGGATAGGAGACCTTCATTTGGCCATAAAACAATCTTTCAATATCATGTTCCATTAGACTCAGTTGGGCTCTGAGGCAAGTCAAAGTAAACAAAAGTTTTCAGTTTGATAGATGGAAAATAGCAGCAGAAAAGGGACAAAAGAAATAACTGAAACCCTCTCACTGTGTGACACTTTATGAGATGGTCCCTTGTAGATATGTAACATGTTAAATACCTGAGGCAAAATCTAAGGAGGTAATGAAATGCCTTGTAATTAGAGCAAGATGACTATGATGCTGTTAGACCAAGAGTAAGAAAAGGCTGTTCAAGTCAACCTTGAATTATCTCTCTTTTGGACTACACTGGAGATGTATGTGAGATTTGGACCAGATCCCAAAGATCTTCTATGGCCTTCTCTTCCTAGAAATGTCTGGATTGGCATTTTTCTCCAGCTGGCTGATTAAATTCCAGGATACTGGTTATGAGGGAAAGTCCAAACACAGGTGTACCAGTAAGTACAGAAAACTCAGGAAATTTTATAACCAAGCTGGTATGATTCTGAGTTTTTTATCTGGAAAAGATTTTAATCCCAGTGCTGTCGCACAGGATGAGGTTTTTCTTTCGTTTGTTTTTAATATTTTATTTATTAGAGGTATTTTTAATATAATCAGAGCATTCAGTATTGTCTTCCATTGTTCACTGTGGGGTGGCCCAGCTCCAAAGCCTCGTGTAGTTTGTTTAGCAGAGAATAGATAGTTTATAAAATTTAAGGCATTCTCCACAGCTGTGCATTTTCTGCCTAAATACTTTTTGCATTCTATACATGCTATAAATTCTATGCTGTGACTTAGTACAATGAAGCAATTTTATAAAACACTCTCAAGGTAGAGACTTCTGAAAAAGCAAAGCTAATTTACCAAATACAGACATACCTACAGTTTAGCCTTGGGTGTTTTAAAGTCCCCCAAAGGATTAATGAACATTTCTCTCTGAATTCCTTTTCACTTCAAGAGGATAAGGATTTCTCCCAATCCCACTAGTGCTTATGCTTTATAAACAAAAGTTTATAAACATTTATAGGGTTGGGCTGCATTCATGACCCAAAGAACATATTGGACCTGGAATCACCCACTGTGGAAAATACCTCTCAGTGCCCATTGGATTCCTGTTCCACTGCAGTTGATTTCAAAGCTCAGTAAAGCCTGTGGAACAAAATTATGTTTTAAAATCTCAACTACAAATGTTACCACACATATAACCAGATGTCTAAAATGTCAAAAATAAGAGAACTGATGCAGACAGGGGAAAGAATTGATAGATTTTAAATAAATAAAACAGTCATCAGCAAATGACAGCCTTAAAATAGCCAGGACTATGAAAGACAAACAGTAATTTATTATTTTTTAACAGAATGGAAAAAACACTGTAAGTGACAGATCTGATCCCTTTGGTTGACAGTTCCTAGGATATTTAAGATAAATTCAAATCACAGAAATGAATTCTTGAAGCAATTTCAAGGACAGTCCTTTTAGAAATAAATAACCATTCTCAATCTCATAATAATTGCTTGTCTCCAGGAAAAAAGGAAGAATACATTGACAATGCAGCCAATTTTATTTAGAGTAGATGGGATTAATTCATTATGCCCAATGTGTTGAATGCTTTGTGGAAAGGAATACTGTGAATATTGTAAGGGCAAAAGGTGCAAGTGCAAAAGAGCTGTCACTTTACCTGAAAACATTTTCAGAAAAGGAAATTGCCTATCAGAGGGGTACGGGTGCTCGTGCTGATGGAAAGGACATGAATCCCAAGGATACTCAATCTAAAGCCAGCAGGTTCAGATCTGCCTCACCATTCATGCTTAAGATGGAAAGCTCCTAAAACCAGACAGCCCCACTTCAACTCCCACCCTGCATGAGGATGCACTGACAGCATCTTTTGCTTAAGGTGCTTCTGGGAGGAGAGGTTATACCTGAGGAGGAGCATCTGCCTGTTCTGGGAGAAGTGGCACTGCGGGAGCTCTCTGCATTCCCGGTTTGGTTGCATAACTCTGCTGGTATCACTGTGCCACCCTAACTAGGCCACTAAAACTCCCAGGGTTTGTTTGTGCACCGTATTATGCAATTTCATGCAGTGACACCCAAATCTAACCTAAATGATTCTCTCTATTCAAAGCAGTCAAGCTGTGCCAGTGCATCATGCTGCCTTATGTGTTTTTAATCTTTTACAGGCTTATTGAAAGCCAGCTGGGCATTCCTACCTGGTACAACACTGAGCATACCGTAATTAACCTGGCATTATCCAGGCATGTTGTGCTACCTAGACCTTTTTCTAGAAATTATCATGATAAACACTACAGAAAAAGATGCCAATACACTTACTTCTCATAGTGGCAAGTGCTAATAGCATCACTGCTGGGAGAAATGTATCAGTTTGCTGCATGAAATGAATTGCTGAATTTCTTTTCCCAAAGTTCAGAATTTTTTGGATTTTGACACAGAAGATCAAGGAGTTGCAGGTTTCTACTGAAATGTCACTCTTCATTCCTGTTCTCACTTGTGTCTAAATTTTTTATCAATTACAGCTATTCAGATGTTTCCAGTTGAAAATATTCCTCATGAGAAACTCCACTTCCTCCACAAGAAACATTCTCAAGGAAAAATGTAGTAACAGAAACATTGCTGCTACTGAAAAGGAAAGATTTTCTCTGGAAAACAACAAAAGAAAAATCACAAGACATTTTCAATAGGCAAAGGTAGGCTCTTCGCTATTAAAAATATCATATGGAGGGTTAAATATAAGCACAGAACTTCTAAGAATAAGGAAAGAGGAAGGAGCTGCCCTTAAGAGTTTATAATTTAATGTCTGCTGGTAACAACAGAGAGTTAGGGTGCCTGGGGAACAGAAAAAGAGGAATACACAGACCAACCTGTGTGCTGAATCCAGGCCACAATGTGGTTTGCCTGTCAGCTTTGCATGCACAGATACAATCACTTGTTAACCACCTAAAGCCAGTTAAAAGATCAGCCATGCCACAAAGATTGATGCTGTTAAGAGAGATCAGAGAAAACGAGGCTCAGGGCTTAAATCAGCCTGGTGATTTGGATGACCACAGCCTGCCCTGGGGAGGACATCACCCAAACCCCTGAGAGTCGTTGCCAGCTCTGCCTAGGGAGCAGAGAAATCCCCTCCCCACCCCAAATCTGGGGATTGGTTTAACAGGAGCACAGGCAGAGGGAGGACTGATGTGGTCCTGAGGAGAAATCAGCCTGCTTTTTGTTCTCCTGTGAGGAAGGCGATGTATTGGATAGTCTAAACCCATATGAGGGAGTTTTATTTTTAACTCAGGGATCATCCCAGTGTCTCACAGCGATTCCTCCTTTATGCAGCATGGAAGATGTCAGGTGCCTGGCAATGTAGTACTGCAGATCCAGCACTGATATTAAGCAACTTATTTTCATAGACAGCAAATACATGATATCAACAGAGTTAACAGAGGTTGCTTTCATACTAATCAGTTAAGTGAGCCTGACACAAACCCTTAACTTGGAGTTCCTCTGGCATGAAGGAACTCATATTCACAGTTAATCACCCTTAGCCTGCAGAGCAGGGTAACCACATGCAAACCCCTTATTGGAACCAGTTTCTGGTCCATAAGTCACGCCCAGAAACTGTAAAATGTGCATTAACTTAAGACAAAACCACACCTGTAAGCTGAGCGGAGGCCGGGCAAGGTGACTAGAGGGGTTCCTCCCAACATTAAGTTTTCTGTGATTTAATGACTATTGTGAGTATGGATCAGCAAGTTTCAGTGCTTGAAGTGTTCCTGGGTTCAGCCATGTGCTTGTGTCCATAGAGTCCTTCCTGGGGACAGGCAGAGGCTGTGACTGCCCTGGTGAGCACCCGGACACCCCAGCCTGGAGTCACAGACCATGCAGGAGAGAACAGCCAGTGACTCTTGTTATTTTCTGTCTCAATGGTCTGGAAAATGAAAGCCCAGTAAGGTGGGAGAACTCCTAACAATGCAAAATCCAAGAACAAGAAAACGTAAAATGACCTGGAGTGACTGAAACAGCAAAACCAGGAAGATGTAGTTGTGGAAATTGAGAGACAAAGATGGGGAGGTCAGGTTATTGTGATGAAGGCAAGGATGATGTGTGGAGAAGGACAGTTCAAATAAGGTCTTTTGACACTGTAAGTGTAAAGTGGTGAGCACTGGTTGCAAATAGAAATCCAAGCACTTCCCATGCTCCTTGGGAATTCAGAAAACAGCTTTGCCCTAAACAATTTTTGAATTATTTTCCAGTACAGAAGATTAACTTTTCTCAAATTTTCAATGCAAAATTAAAAAGGAACCAATGCAAAAATAACTATGCAGAGTAACTGAACATTTAGACAATACTTATTTTCCTAAATTCTAGACAAAAGTAATATATACTCTTCATGTCATAAATTTCCAAACAGCTATTTTTGAGAGTTTGGATTTTAAAAACATGAATGCCTACAGCCTGCTCCACACCACTCTTCTCTCTGTGTAAGCCAATACACTGATGGAACAGGAAGGTAATTCCAAGTTGCCACAGCCACTGAGCTTCCATCTGCTAAATACTGGAGCATTTTTAAAGAAGGTGGCAGTGAAGCAAACATGCTTTATGCTGAACTGATTCCCAATGGCTCAAGAGTGAAATTTCAACAAAATGTTCTAACAGAAAGATTTAAATATTTTAAGGTGGTTCCCTCCCCCCCCCCCCCCCCCCTTCTATCTTCCCCACTGTCAGGTATTTGGTACTCAGAGTTATTTTAGGAGGCCCAAAGCTGGTGAAACTGTAGCCACGTGACTGGTTTAAACACATCCCAGCTATGTTCTTCTCTTTGGTCTTCAAGACATGAAAGAATTGTACATGACACTTCAGTGTCCCTTTCTTCAGGAATCTGGTTGGTTTTCAGTACGTGCTGACTTTTGGAGCCATTTAATTTATTTTTTTTAAGATGCTGTCACATTCAGCTGTTTCCACTGAAATAATTTCAATAAAAGATATTTCTTGAAAAATGCACAGTCACCTCCCTTTTTCTTATTGAGTCCCTGACAGGTCTCTAGGCACTCTGAATGACTACCAAAATGTGAGGTGATGTAAAGATCACAAGATAAAAACATTTCTTTCAATTTTTCAGTGGATCCAGGGCCTTAAGATGGCAGCTCTTTTTATTATGGTGAAGACCATACCCTAAACTTGTCCAAGATCCCTGGGAGAATGGAATAGGTTCCTGAATTTTTGTGTTGAGCATTTATGTCCCCAGATTTTACGGTCTCTGAGGGATCTTCACTGTTCCAGACTGCTCTTGTAAGAGGTACAAAAAAGTTCTTAATGAAAATAATTTCTTTTACTCAAATTGCAGTATGGAATCTCTGAACATTTGTGTTCTCATGTGGAACAGTTTTGGAAAGGAATAGTAACTGAAGCTTGGTTTTGGGGAAAAAAAACCTAATGAAAATTCATAGGTTTTCATATTTATACAAATTTCTGTACCTCTGTGTTATCAAGCAGAAGTTTCCAAAGGCTCCAAAACCATCAGGTATTGGTGATGTAATGTCAAGATATATTTAAAACCTTATGAATCCCTGCAGAATTTATATTAATTCTGGTGTTCCCATCTCATTGAGTACAATTTTCTGTATTTCTCTGATTGTGCAAACAGTACGTTCAATATTAAGTGCAGCACAGGAAGTCTTCCCATATAGGATGAGGAGTGATCAAGAGGGATCAGGTGGGTTGAAAAGGTAATTATTGCCCTGCATACAGAGGTTAAAAGCATGTATCCCTGTCAATCCTGTTTCTAAATCAGTGTACTGTGGTCATATACTCTCTATGAAAATGATTAAACAAAATCGTTCTACCTAGACTAAGTTACCACCACCAGAAAGCTGCCATTTTGAATTAATTACAGAGCTATGACTTGAAGGTGGCAGACTCTAAAACTAATTCAGTCTTCTACAATGCTGTAAGGAGAAGAACTGAAAACTCCAGGTTATTTGCTGAGTTTATTTTGCTTGTGTCTTAGTGAATCACCAACATAAAGTAGATATCAGATATAAATAATGTGATTGACCATTGTCCCATGCAGAATGGTTGCCTGCATGTGCTTCAAAATATAAAAAAAACCTGTAATAAAACCCAAGCATGTCGCACTACCAGCAACTAATCTGAATAAGTGATCGGATTATAGCAAAAATTACTGACTGATTTCTAGGGTTTTGATGCAGTGACACTCAAAGGGAAGAGTGAAAGACTTACGATGTCCATGTAGTAGAATAGGCACATTTACCTGTGGCATTTCTGCAGAGATAATCCAATAAAGAAAAGTACTAAACCTTCAGAATGCTCTTACTAGTTGTAGATCATGAGGGATAATTAACAATGGCAAGAAAAAGAAATTTTCTGCAGAGGTCTTAAAACCTTTGGCTCTATCTAGGGCATCTCTTATAATTCTTTAACTCCCCTTCCCTCCCATATAACTGGAGTTTGTGGAAATGATGGATTTTATTCTCCATTATGTTATAGCGTCTCTTGTATGCACTGGAGCATATTCTGAGACCAATGTTGTGATCTTCAGAAACTGTATCTTTTCCTTGCATGTTTTTCTGGGCTAAATAGACTATCCCATTCCACATCCTCTCTTTCTAAAACAGGTGATTTTTTTTTTTTCCCTGCAATGTTATCAAAAGCAGTTGGTCAGCCACATAGCAGCTACTGAAATTCATGGAGGAGTTTTTTTCAACGTCAGCACACAGAGATATCTCTTGTTGGACCATCTCATACTACCAAATAGTGTGGGGTTGATTCCACAGTTCATTAATTCATTTGTGCACTGTATTTGTTCCCAGTGAGCTTTACAGAATGCTGATCATAAAGGCAGCACATAATAAGTTAATAATAGAATGACATATTGCAAGTCTAAAGGTTTATACTTTCTAGTTTTATTTTCTTTTTCAGGAACTGTGAAAACCACACTTTATTTTTGTCTTAAAGGCTTAATCCATAATTATGGAGAACTGAAGTACCAATGCCAGAGTAACAAGATTAATACCTTTCTGACAGAATTTAATAATATGGTTTTATATTTAATTTTGTTCATAAAATATCTCGCAGTAGGAAACTTTTTTTTTACTTACCTAAACATTATTGCTTTAAAACAATTTAAGTCATATTTCCTGGTGCAAAGAATTTATCATGAAGGCTTGTTGGGAACAGGCTTTTATGGGTTTGTGCAGGGATTAGTTTGGATATTCAACCAATTTTGACAAGTACAGTCCACCATGGGCTAATAATGCAGTCCTTAATTCATTTATCCTATCTTAAATGCTCTGAAGCCTTTAAAATCATGTTACATATGTCATTTGGATAACAAAACTCATGTTGGTTTTGGTTTTGATGTCTGGAGAAAATATCCAACCATCAGTGAAGCTGATAATGTTTTTGCCAAAGTGAGATGAGGGCTGTTACATAATGTGTTAGCAGAGAACGTTGCTCTCCCCAGCAAAAATTCAATCTGCAGTACCAAGCATTCTGCAGAGCACATGGGGTAGCAGAAAGCCCTGCCTCTCTGCTGTGTACCAACAGTAGAAACCTCCTGTTGCAAAACACATTTCCAAACTGCAAATCTCCCTATTTGTGCTGAGTGTTCCTCTGAATAGCCCCAGAGATGCAGATACTTGCCATCACCATGCAAAGAGAAGCTTGCACGAAACTGCAGCCAGGATCCTACCCATGTTCCAGGGTCTGGAGGCATCAGCACAGCCCCTGATGCTTGTGGGACGTGAGTGTTGCCCATTTTTGGGATCCTCCAGAGGGGAATATACTGAGCAAAAAGTCCAAAGTGCCTGGCTATCGGGAAGATGAGTGGACACCATTGAGCTGCTGATATCTACACCTCTATTTGATCTAGATATTCTGTGTGTAGTGGACAAGGGACAGCCTGAACAGTCTTCTGAGGGCTGTGGGTTTGGAGGACCAAGGGGGCCCTAGCCCCACTGTTAATTATCTGTGTTCATCAGTGGCAGACGCAATCAAGTGCAAACCAAATCGTCAAATGTAACTGGAGATCTCCAAACATTTCAGGTAATCCCAGGGGTTTTCTTTCTTCTACCTCCAAACAGATATTAAAAAATTTCTTGCTACAGGAAGAAATAGTGTAGATATGTAATATTCCAAAAGAAATTCCATAATTTCCACTAGAAGGGAAAGAAAAACATTAAACTTGCAAACCTTATCTGGAAAAACACCACAGTTTTTTCAGAACTATAAGTTTACCCTTCTTGCATCTGAGTGTCCCTAATCCTCTATGGCATTGTGATAAGGCATTCCCACACGGCAAGCTTCCACTGTGTTTGTGTGGAGGGAAAAAAAACCATCCACCAGGAGTTTGTGGGGAGAAAAGGATGGCTTCAGACATGAGGAAGCAGCAAAAGGAAGCACCTGAGGAGGCTTCACAGGCCAGGGAAACTTTTGCCTGAACATCCAACAGATGCCCCTACAAGTGATTGTGTTGTTCTGCAAGAGTAAAAGCATGGATCCAGTCAATTCAAAACCCATCCACCTGCAGAATCCAAGACCATCTCCACTCTGAGATTCAATTGCAAAACTGGAGACCCAAGGATATAAAACTGACACATCACTGTCAAGGCTGTGATGAAAGAGGAAAAAAATCTATTTTTCAGTTTAGGGGTGTGTGTAGCTGTGTGAATATATGTACAGAGCCATAAAAAGAAAGGTGGAGTATGTTTAAAAACGAGTCAGGACTTTTTCCTTCAGTATTACAAATGATGTGGAAAATATCCCTTGCAGCTACTGTGGGATAAATTGCAGCATGATCTCAGATATGGATCAGATAAACACAGAAAGCTGATGAGAGTTTAAATAAACTTGGTCCACCTTTTCCTCTGACTTTACCTCCATTGGTTTGTTCCTTCTTCTAAATCATAATGGCGTAATTGAAGGGAAAAAAATTTTCTTGTCAGGAAGCGTATAAACACATTTGTCCAGAAAACTCATGGCAGTAAGCTTGAGTAGGAGCTTTTATGCCTACACTAAGAAGAAAAAAAAGAGGAGTTTCATAGGATCATTTAGATAGGATAAGACCTTTAAGAACATCAAACCTAATAATGAAATCCGTACAATTCTTAAATTTTGCATGGGAAAAGTAAATAAGAATTACTATTCGTCTTTACTGATAAAACAGAACTTGGTGGACAGAGAGAACATTCAAAGCAAATAAAATGAAGGTTTTTTTCACTTACCAGGTTACACTATGGAATTTTCTGTTGTGGGATTTTCTGGATGCAAAATGTATAAAGCACATGAAACAAAGGCCATAAACCAAGTTCACCAAACACTGAGAAACAGCTGAATCCTCTGTCCCAGGAATCCTCTAACCTGCAGACTGGCAGAGCCAGGAGTGCAGAGCTCAGGAGTAGGAACTGTTCCTCTCATTTGCTTTCTGCTGGCACCTACAACCAGCTAATGATACCAGCACAATGCTGGGCACAACAGACATTTTCTTTAACCCAGCAGAGTGATTCTTATGTTCTTTTTCAGCTTGATTTTAACACTTCTTACTGTACTGCAATTTTTCTTCTAGCAGAAAGGATACAGGCTGTCATTTGGCATTACTGGAATCTTTCAGTTGTCAGGGAGGGATTCTGTGCCCACAAGAGTAAAACAGCCTTGCCATACCTGAATTTATCCTTCATGTGTTTTCAGTAGGTCAAGAGTGCTCTTAGTGACACTGAGAGTTTTTGATGAGCACCTGCAGCTCCTGCTAATAGACCATAAAAACGGGGTTGTGGAATCAAGCTATTTACAAAAACAAAATGGAAAACAAAATGCAGCTGGAAACATAAGGCAGGAAAAGAAACATGTCCTTTTAGCTGTCTAGAGAACTAGACCACGTCTGTGATTTTCTGAGGGATTTAAGTCTTAATATCAGCAACACAGTAATGTTTTTATTAAAACCACACTCAGGCGTTTCCCAAATCCAGTATATATTTTTAATTACAGTCACTTCTATTTAAGCCCTCCATTGTATTTTAACATCTTTGCTTCTTGGCTTAGTACTGAGTAGCATGAAGGTCAGTGCTTAATGCAGGCTTGCAGTAAATTGCACTTCTCCAACTGCACTTTCAATATACCTTTATCAAAAATCTTCCAGGAAAACTGCCATTTCTGCTAATGAAAAATTTCATATGCTAGCTGGTCTCTGTCTCACTACGTCCCATTCACTGCTAGAATTCAGAAAATGGCTCAATTAGTATAGAATATGAGAGATGTTGCTGCAGGAGATTTGTGAGCAGAGATGCCAGCAGATAAATGTGAGTCATTTTTCAGCTCAGGAGGCTTCAGCTGTGATTGCACAGACTGATTCTATTTAATTCATTTCTTTCTTTCCATGTATGTGAGGAAGACAGCAGGTGAAGAGTAAAATACAAAAACTGGAGCAAAAATGGGTTATTAAAGTGAATCAAAGTAACAACAGGCTGGGCAAGTACACAGGTACATTATCTATGATTCATGAGCCTGTATAATTTTTAAAATGCCATTAGTCAAGTGATGACTATATGGAGATGATAGTGAATGCCCAAAGTTTCCTCAGTTTCATACCTTTCACTCTGAGTCCCTGAATTCACACAGCTCTCTGGAGATCTGAATGCTGCACTCTCTCTCCTCTGAGCAGTGGCTGGGACAGAGCCCTCTTGAGCTCCTGCCCAGCATGAGTGACTCTAGAATTACTGTCTCCTGTTTCAAAAATATGCTTTGTCTCCCTTGGGAATGAAAAAATATGCAGTAGAAAAGAACTTTGGAGATATTTCCCCACCATAAACACTGAATGTGGATACTAGAACTGAAGAGTTGCCAGATAGATCAGAATCTTGAATATATTGATCAAGAGTGCAATTTAATTGAAGTGATAAAAGGAATTCGCTGTCTTCTGCATGTGGGGAAGCAACTTGGTGAAGAGTGATGTTGAGATCTAGTTTTCATTAAGTCAATGCGTGGGCAACAAAAACGACCAAGCAGAGCCTGCCCATCTGCTGTCCAGTGTTTTGCATAGGCATGAGAGGTTACCTGCTGCTGGAAACTGTGCCAGGTGAGCAGTGTAAACCCCTTTTTAGAGATGGACTGTGAAAACCCATTGTTCATTTCCTAACAGTTTAAGGTGTGAACTGCCTTAGTTGTCCTGGTGGAACAATTTCCTCCCAGTGGAGAGTGTCCTGCAAGAATTCCCCAACTGAGGGATGGATTGGCAGTCAAATGCTTTAACATAGCTGGGAAGAAATAAAAAAAAAAATCAGATATAGGTGACATGGCTTACATAACAAAACTGACAATGTGCAGCCTTAACTGAACTCACACTCCTTAGTTGTGAGGTTTGGTCTCTAGGTGAGCACTAGAAAATGGATACCTTGAATTGTAGAATGTGTTTTACAGGGAGAAGAATGAGAAAATATTCTAAATTTTCAGGAACTGATAGGAATTCCTGACGAAAATCAAACTGTGTTCTTCCATTGACTTCAACAGGAAAAAGATATTTCACCCTGAGATTGTAAAGAATTAGTTTTTGGGGAAAAGATGCCAGTAGGATATTAAAGAGTGATTGAAGCTAAAACTTTCTTGATAAAAGAATCCACAAATTTCTTACTTTCACAAAAAAAGATGTTTTGTTGGTTTCCTGCTGTCTAAAGAATTCAGTTTAACATGACTATATAAGCATTGGCTGTCTTCTGGGTAGAAATTATGTTTTAAAAATGTAAAGATAGGCACATAATACGGTTAAAATTATGTAAGCTGGAGCTTGAATTTGCAGTAATTTAGCTCATCTGCGGTAACTGCCTGTGGGGAGACTTGTACATGGTTATATTTGTGTGGTAATTTGAGGTTGCCTATCCCTCTTCTGAATTCCCCCTCTTGGAAGTAAATGATCTTACATTTACTGATGGGTAAGAAGGTGCACAGTTATTACTAAGTAGCCAAACACTTGTGGCAGCTTGTTTGCATGTCTTTCAGATCAGCTAATTACATTAGGGAGAAAAAAAAAAGTTATTAGAGCCCTAACAAAGCACTTGAAATTATCAAAAGAAAAATGGGTTTATTTATTGAAATTTAATCTTTTATATATCTCTGGCCATGTGAATATCCAAGATTTTTTACTATTCTTCCTGATACACTAGACGTTATTCACAGGTATTATTCAAAATTTCAATATTTGTCATCTAGAAAACCTAGAGCCACTCCAGAGTAAATAATCCTTTTTACTTCTGCACTTTCTCATAGCTGACTGAAGTGAGACTTTATTTTTATTTAGACCGTAAAAACTTTTACATGACTGTGAACTTACAGACTAACTTTATCTTCTATT